>NC_087372.1:23547336-24147336 GCF_031761385.1 Necator americanus | reverse complement strand
GTACTTACAACGCGAGAACAGTTTCCACAGACGCTAACCTGTATGCCTTTCTCGGAGCTGCAGAGCGTATCAAATTTCACGTGATTGCTCTGCAGGAGACCAAGTGCAGAAGGAACGACGTACAACAGATGAATGAAGGTACACTCGTCATTCGTGGAGAGAAGGTTCCGTCGCGAAATGTAGACGGTGTTGGTTTTGTTGTGAACCCGTCTGTCGTCCATCTCGTCGATTCTCACGAGATCCTGTCATCTCGTCTGGCCATTCTTCGCCTCCGCCCTCTGCGCCAAAAATCCATCAGTATCATCAACTGCTATTCACCAACATCAGCAGCTGATGATTCCGAATTGGACGCGTTTTACGAGGAGCTGAAGGAAGTAGTCCGCAACGAGAAGCCCTTTTACAAATTCGTTGTCGGAGACTTCAAAGCAAAACTAGGAAAGGCCACAGAAGAGGAATACAGGATTGGAAGATTTGGACAAGGGGACCGGAATAAAAATGGCAATCGTCTCTCCGGCCTGTTGTCCGCCGCTCTGCTCTTTCATGGGAACTCTCTTTTCATGAAGGAAGATAATCGTCGGTGGACGTGGGAATCGCAAAATGGCGTGACTCGTGCGGAGATCGACCACATACTCAACATTCGGAGGTAGTGTCTACTCGACGTCTTAGTAGTACCATCCTTTTGTAGTGGTTCTGATCACCGTCTCCTTCGTGCGAAAATACGACTTAGCCACACTATGGAAAAGAACATCTGCTATCGGCAACAAAGGAGAAAAGAAGTCGTCTACGACGATTGCGTACTCGAGGACTCCTTGTCCCAAGGTGACTGGCACATCGAAGAGGACCCAAACGTGAACTACGAGATGCTGCTCAGAGGATTACGAGCCTGTGCTGAACGTGCCTCGAAGTCGCGCACGACAAACTTGGATCGAATTTCGAAGACCACCAAGGAATTGTTAGGAAGAAGAAGGGCTTTGAGGCTTGATCCGAATGCATCGCACATTGAGCGGTTAGTAGCAAACACTAGCTGCAGAAAAGCGTTGCAGGAGGATCTTTTGAAGTACAGGCAGAAGAAGATTCTAGAAGCAGCACAAAGAAGAACGAGTCTAAAGGAGTGCCGCAGGGATCTCCGCGAATATAATATTCCGCTAGCAACCTTGCTGAGCGAAGACGGGACTCGCAAGTCTTCTCGTCGTGAGATGGAAATCATTACGGAAAGGTTCTACTCGAACCTTTTCCGTTCATCAACTCCTGTGTCAAGTCTAATCATCCCCACTGGCGAAGCTCCATCACGGATTCTCCCTTCGGAAGTACGAGTCGCTATCAAGAGCATGAAACCTGACACAGCCCCCGGACCTGATTTTATATCAGCAGACTTTCTTCGGGCTGGTGGCCGTCCGCGTCATGTAATCTTAGCAGCGCACATGACATCCTATCTTCAGAAAGAAAGGATCCCAGACCAGTGGAAGACCTCGCGAACCGTTCTTATCCATAAGAAAGGTGACTGAGAGGACCTTCGGAACTACCGTCCGATATGCTTGCTGAGCGTGTTATACAAAGTATACACCAAGATCGTCCTCACACGCATATCTAGGATGCTGGATGAAGCCCAGCCTCAAGAACAAGCTGGATTCCGCCAAGGGTTCAGCTGCTTGGACCACATCCAGACCGTGTCGAGGGTCATAGAGGTTTGCAGGGAATACCGCCTGCCCCTTGTTCTAACCTTCGTCGACTATGAGAAAGTCTTTGACAGCGTAGAAACGAATGCAATACTGTCAGCGCTGGTCGATCAAGGTGTGGACGCGTCGTATGTGAGGACATTAGCCAATTGCTACGAACGATGCACGACTAGGATACAACTTTTCCACCGCCCTCTCACCATACCCATTGGAAAGCGGGTACGACAGGGCGATACTATATCGCCGAAGCTGTTCACGGCTACATTACAATGAATAATGAAATCGCTTTCCTGGGAAGAAAGGGGCATACGTATTGATGGAATATTCCTCTACAACCCTCGTTTCGCGGACCACATCGTTCTCTTTTCTTTTTACCAATGAAGCAGAAACGATGCTCAACGAATTGAACGAAGCAGGGAAGAGAATAGTACGAATAAACAGAAAGAAGACACAGTTCATGAAGAACGCCCACTGCGAGGACGGAGAAGTACAACTTGAAGGCTCCCAAATCGTGGAAACTCCATCATACGTATACCTTGGACGTTCTATGAACATGGAAAACCACTTGAAGGAAGAATTGAATAGAAGAATGAGAGCAGCATGGGCAGCATTCGTACCCGTCAGGAAAGCTACGGACCAACTGACGGACCAAAATCTTCGTGCCTATCTGTTCTACTCGACAGTTCTTCCAGCGCTCTGTTACGCAGCGGAGACGTGGGCAGACACCGCGGCCACGTCTAGGAAGCTACTTACCACCCACAGAGCCCTTGAGAGATGTCTCCTGAAGTTTAACCGGCGCACACCTTCGTAGCTGCGACTTAAGAGGAATGTCCCGTCTTCGCGACCCAGCGGAATATGTATCGAAAGCAAAACATAGATGGGCCGGTCACATCATGAGAAGAATCGACGATAGATGGACTAAAAGAACGCTAGAGTGGATCCCAAGGGACGCCAAACGCCCCCGAGGGAGACCGCCAACGAGATGGAGTGACGTGTTCGCTGCACGGATGGACCAGCTGAGAGCTTAGCTGGATACGGCTCAAGGACCTCGTCAACGTCACTCACGAAGCTTGAGAACATCTTGGATGACAATGGCGAGGGAACGAAACGAGTGGAAGAGATGCTGGGGCCCGCACGTCCAGTGAAGACGGGCCATCTAAGTATCTAAGTAAGTATATGGTTAGAATAGTAGTAATCATGCTTATAAGTTTTCAGATGTCTAAAAACCATAGGACTGCCATAGTTAACTATAGGACTGCCCACAGAAAATGAATGCATTTTACTCGCATACAACAAATCCGAAGTACCACAAACTAGGTTATAAACAAATACGTTTGCTTCTACTGTCTCGAATTTGCCACAGTTGTGGTTCACTACTCAAACCAAATACGTAGAACTAATGAAAACACTTGTAAAAGTCATCATTCTGTCGAAAAGTCATCGGAATTTTAAATTACTTCGAGAAGTTATTTCTTCAAAGATATCGATGTCAGCAGATGTGGCAGCTACATGTTCTCTTAATATCGGCCTTGAATGCGAAAAAATAGAAGCATATTTCTAGGCGAGCGAAACTACTTCATCGGATAACAGAAACACAGGAGGTTCCGGCGGTAGCGTCAGCGATGACAAGAAAAAAGAAAGGACAAGGTGAGTGAAGATATTTTCTTACGTCTGCTGTTTTGAAGCGCCTCTCTGCCCACATCGAATCCCTTTCTACTATGTTCTCGTGTTCAGGCCCTCACTACTGAAGCGGATAACTGAGAGAAAAGCATCAAAAAGTACATGCACAGCAAGGGCTAAAAGTAAAAAAAGTGGAAAATAACTTTATTCTCTCAATAGATAACAGAACAATAGATAGTTCATTAAAACTGTACATTGTAACAATGAATGAATGTTTCGTGGTAAAATCTGTCTTGCAGCATGCAACAGTAGAGACTGTACTGGTAACATCAGTGTAAAATCTCAATATTTTTGTTTCTATGATTGATGATTTGATTAATCACTAGGATTATTTGAAAAAATGATGTAGAAGTTTCATCACCAGTTTTACCATAAACACTGCGCACGATACATTCTGTTCACATGTTCTACTCTGTTTCTCATGGAAATGTAAGAAGTGTTCAAGTTTCTTTCGAATCGTGGTAAACAACAAATGACTATGGCGAAGTGCAAAAAAAGCCTGATTAAGACTTTACGAGTCTCTGTTGTCTCTTCTCTGCAATTTTAGAGAAAATTCTTCATAGCATCGAATGACGATGTTCTCATACAGCTCCAAGAACCTTCTTCTCCGTTAAATACTTCGAAAAGTAAGCTTAAAGAGATTACAAATACCGGACCAAGAAATAACGTTTGATTAGTTACAACTATTAAGTAGGCTTAAATTTAGCCTATTCTCTTATTTTAGAAGGAAGTAGGACAATCAGTATTATGAGAAAACCATAACCTATTACAATTAACTGAATCCAATTTGATTTTCACGCTGACATACTGACTACTGCTTTGTAAGAAATACAGTGGAATTATTGAACAACAAGTACTTCTCAACGTTGAACCTATTGCTTTTAAAGAACTTATATGCTATAAATTAATGCGTCAGAAAGTTTAGTACGTTGTACAATTGGTTCGATTAAAAGCCTCCATGGTTTCACAAAACTACAATTCCAGAGGTGTGTTTTGTCCGATAATGAGATAATTCCTTCTAATCTACGTAGAAATCATTATGCAAAGGATGCTTGGAACTTCCTTCTAACGTTTTTTTTGGTTTACGGACAACAGGAGCAGAATATCTTTTCTACAGTCTGTTTTTGAATAATGTGGTTAGAGGAGTTCTTCACGCTCATTCGTGAATTACATGTCGGATGTGCACATAGATGTAGCACGCAGATCCGAAAGTGTTTATGATTATGAGCAACATCATGTTGTAGAAAATATGCTTTTTTTCTTCCTTTTCTCACCTATCTAAAAAAATCTTCCAAACAAGTTCTTCAAGGACTTCGCGCACTAACGTAATGCAGGTTTTTACGGTGAGTCATCTAATTCTTGCGTAGATATTTCAAAGGTTTGTAGATGGTGGAAGCGAAAGGAAATTCTGTCAATCCGGATTCATGAACATCGTCGGTAAGGTCCCAACCCTCCCGCTAGATGTGTTTTCCGCGTAAAAAATTGGTATTCGTTATACAAATGGGAACCTTGGCGACGTTCCCGTCGTGAAGGGGTGAGGGCCCTCCTTTACCCAAACATAAGGGAACGGAATCATTCTTTCCACTAGCGAAATGTCTGCAATTTCTCTTGTTTGTCTTTATATCTCAACAAGCAACTCAGACTAGACGTAATGTTCTGCGAAACAGAGAACAGTGGCGGCGGGAACATTCTCCTTCCCAGCGTTTCTGTGAAGTTGAATGATCTACCTCAGAAAATTGTCTTAGCGCAAACAAACTAGCAAATGGATAATCACACCCACTGATCAGCAAGGTAAAGCTTCTAATCGCGTCGCCGTAAAAAACCCACCAAGAAACTAATATATTATTCTCGCTAATGAAAACGACTATATTGTTAACTGAGGATCCTGAATAAATAAGGCAAAAAATGAGGCTTTGTAAAATCTAGTTGATTCGACTGGTCTTTTGATGCAGTCCTTTATCGGAATCCTATGAGTTCTATCCAAGCCAGCTGTTGCCTTAACAGCCTGGATCAGCTCCTGTCATACTATGATCATAAAAGGAGCCGAAGCATCTTGAACGTTCAAAAAAAATCTCTTGAGGTAGTCCATTAGTTAAAAAACGAAAGTAGCTAGTCTCAACTTAATAACTAACAACTTAATGAAGACGTTAATTCATCAACCTTGCAGTGCTTTAAAATTTAGTTGAGATGTGAAGTAGATAAGACGTTGGAAGAAATCTGATAACTTTGTTGTTGAGCATAGAAAGACAACCGGAAGCACCTTTTCTAGAAGATAAGGATGTCTAACAGTTTGTTTTTCCACAATCGCTTTTCACTGTGACCTTTTCAAGAATTGAGGTGAAAGGGAGCAGTCGAGGCAAGTAGGACTGCAATAACCTACTTGAAGTTGAACTGTTGTCATATCGGCATTGAATTCCAGTTTTCCATAAAAATTTTTACAAAAATCTTCGAGTATGTTGTACTTCTTGCTGTACGAAAAGAGTTTTCCTTGGAAAAAGCACGCTGAAAAAAACAATTATAGATTACTTTACATGACTTAACGTTAGACAACGAAGCTTACATGACGTGTGGTCATCAAATGGTCTGCTCTTTTCACCGGAGGCGCTGCTTCTACTGAAACTAATAGACGTTTTTAGCACATATTACTTATCAGTAATTAGCTAGAAAAAAAGAGGCCTGAATTGATGAACATTACAGATAATGCAATAACAAATGCGAAAACTATCTGAAAAGAAAGTATAAATCAGTTGTAAAGACATTACTCATGCGACAGGCGAGGAGATGGTGGATTTGGCGTCCTCGTTTACACGAGTATTCATTTACCGGTCTGAGCGTCCGGCTATAGCCGGACTTCAGACTTTCTGGTGGTGTTCGCTCCGCTCGCCATCACTGATTAATGAAAATAAGTTAATAATAGTGACATTTTCTGTGAAATTAGAATTGTGTTTTCTAACAGCATTTTCTTCTTTTTCTGAAAGGAAATTCAAGCTAAAGTTTCCATAGTTTCTTTGTAGACGCATCAGTTCCACATTTGAAGAACATTCAAATTTCACCTTTAAGCACTCCTTCGACACCAATACAATGTAAAATAGACACGACTTGGAATCGTTAGAGCAGCAGTTAGCATTCGTGTTCCCACTTTCTGAAGAACGGAGGAGTCGTGGAGGTGAAAAGGAACACAGAAAGTGGATACGACTATGAAACGTTCGCAAGGTCCCGTTTATCTTTTGCGACATGCACACGAATTTACTGCGCGATACTTCTATAGAACGACACAGGAATTCGACGCCGGTGAACTCGTCGCACCCCATATTATAGCTATCTTGTGCCGGCGCGCCAATCCGACGCCGGTGGACCCGTCGCACCCCCTTTTTCGACACACACACGCGCGCGCGCACGCGTGTGTGTGACAGAATAAGCCCGTTATTATATATCGTGATGTTTCTAGTTAGCTGAAAATTGTTTTTTTTTTATATCTCGCTCGATTTACTTCTTACATCTTCTCGAAAATCAAGTATCTTTAGAGCTGTGGTTTGTTATACAATTTCATTTCAGCATTCCGCAAACCGCGATTTGTCCCAGCCGCGGAATTTAAGAGCGTCTGTCGTGCGCATTTTATAAAAACTCTTAAAAAATAAATTCAATAAATAGAATTTGAGAGATTGATAGAAACTATTATTTGAATCGAAATAAAAAAAATCATAAGATGAATTATAAGTAGACGAAACACTGACCTTGATTGGGAATATGTCCAGGACCGGTGCGAATTTTGATAGGCTAAAATAGACATCTATGACTAGATGCCAGATAAACTTAGAAAGAGAAGTAAAGAGGGTAAAGATAGGTAAAGATTCACGCAACAAAATGCTGTTGGAAAAACTTACCTGTATGATATATTTCAACTAAACGAACATTTACAAAGTATGAGTTGAGTTATTATGAGTTGCCTACGGTAGTCTGTCCAAAAAATCCGCGGCTCTTTTGATGATGTTTTGATGATCTTTTGATGTTGCATCAAGCAAAGCCCTCAACTCCAAATTTCCACCTCCGTATGCATCTTAGTTTTCGCCAAAGATAGTTGGATTGGTACCAAAGCAGGAGGAAGAATTTACTATTCGTTTCAATTAGTTTCAAAAAAAGGCTAGAAGAAATACAAACACCAAATTTTTGCAAATGTGGGCAAAAACTGTTCCTACAATTCTGCATAATTGTACTCACATCATCTTCATTCCTTCTATCATGTAGCGCTCAAATTTTAATATAATTTTATTTTAATTTAATTTTTAATTTTGAGCAAATGGCGGATAATTTTGAATGTGATACTTTTTCAAATCCGCAGGTGTCCGCATTTCTTCCATTAGTCCCCTATAGGGGGGCCGCGTATACGAGTCTGATTGCTACCTGCATGTCGTGGTCCTGCTTTCACTTAACACTATCAGGCATGCATGTAAACGTACGCCTTGGGAGAGTATAAGCTACATATGTTGCACTAGTACACGGTACAAGCTTTTCAAACATTGCGAAAAGGTGCCGTCGTCCAGAACACTGCCACAGTCCATCGTCTTATAGCTGTAATGCCTAGAGAGAACATGAAATCATTGACAACAACCATTCGTTTCGTCACGCTGAACCGCTGAACACTTTCGAGGGAACTTAATAAACTGCCCTGTCCAGGCTTTTACGATACTTTCTCTGTGTGCGTTTTGCTACATTGCAGGAAATCGCATCAGAGAACGTCCCGTCGCCAGCGTTGAAAGCTACACTTTATACTGAGGCAATGTGGTGAGAAGAAAGTAGGGACTGGGCAGTAGCTGTGAGGGACGATTGCGATAACCTGGTGGAGGAATTTGGCTCAACTTCGTCAAAAGCGACTCCAGAATCGTAGAAGATACAAACTCCAGGGCGTAAGTGCTCACCTATAGAGACAGATGAAAACTGTCACAAGGACGCTTTTCATAATGAATTCAATACCTTGATATCTAGGATACCCAGCCATCAGGCAGTTATCGTCGAAATTGATGCTGACACAGAGATGAATGTCGAATAACAGTGCGATGTTTTTGGCTATTATTCCGCGAAGCAAACATCTAGCGTCGGTAATCGTCTGGTAGATCTTTGTGAGCAGACCAGTCTCATCATTGCTTCCACATTCAAAAGAAGTTATCGATGTCATAAGGTTACATGGCAAGGAACAACCCTTTTTACGCCAGAAGTGCACCAGCGAAAGATGGCTGCTTTTAAAGGCATCACCCCACGAATCTGGGGTGGTGCGGATTTCAGGTGGGTTATGCCTATTCGGAGTCGTAGATTGGATGGAGAGAAGTGTGATTCCGTCCATTTCTTCCTAATTCCCGTAAAAAAGGGCCCGGAAGATACGGCCTATAGCTTCCGGCGCGCTTTTCTCTACAATGAGTTCGTTCTTCGTCAGAACGTAATAGAGCTGAAGCTCAAGAGCCGGCACCTTCCGCTTTCGCTTCTCTTCTGCGTTAATAGGGTTGTCGCTTGCCACGTAAGCTGATAGCGTCGATGATTCCTCTTAAACGTGGATGCGATAATGAGATTCGTCTGCTCGCAAAGATCTACCAGACGATTTCCGTTGTCCGATATCTGCTAATTGGGATAGAACCATTTTCCTAGCACATCGAATTGTTGTTCAGGTCCCATCTGCATTCCTATCACTTTCGACAACTACCGGCTGCTGGCTTGGTATCTTGGATATTCAGTTCATCATAGAACGCGTGCTTGTTGTGGTCGTCTGTGGTCTCCGTAGGTGGGTGAGCACTTACAATCCAGAGTTTGAGTCTTCTGCGATCCCGCAATCGTACAAAAGCACATCTTGACGACGTTGATCCAAACTCCTCCACTAGGCTGTTATAATCGTTCCTAACAGCTATTGCGCAGCCTCCTACTTTCCTTTCATCAGCATCGCCGGAGTGTACGGTGTAATTTTCGATGTTGATGACGGCCCGATCTCTCATGCGTGTTTCCTGCAGTGCAGCAAACGGTGCATGCAGACATCACAGAAGTCTGGATAGAGCGCCTTGTTGGAGTTCATTAACAGCGACCGGCAGTTCAGTGTAACGAGACGGATGTTTGTCGCTACTGATTCCATGTTTCAGGGTATGGGCTTTCATGGCGCTGGACGACAGCATCTTTTTGCAATGTATGGGAAGCTTTTGATATATAACAGTGCAGGTTATATAGCTCACCACGGGCTGGTAGGAATCGGACTTGTATACGCGGTCGCAAGGAAGATATGGATAAGTAGATCAATGAGAAATTCCTCTTTTTTTCTATTTCGTCTAATACCTGCCTGCCTGAATGCGCAGGACTAGCGTGTCACTTCCTTCACTTTTTCCAATTTCCACCCCACCTCGCCATTTTGACACTGTAAAGATCTTCTTGCTGCTTCCTGTTCAAAGTTCTAACCTGGCATTCACAATCGTCTTTCGTCTTCGTCGCTACCTTATTGTCACTATTTATTTAAAAAGGATGAAGGATGAAGTCACTGGCACTTCGGATGCGCCAATTGCAGTTAAACGGATTGTCGTTTTACTGCAATTTGTAACCGTTCAGGTTTTGGAACTCGTGTTGGCTTATACAATGACTTGCGGGGGCCAGCCGATAATCAAATCAGTATTTTTATCCTCCCAGACAAGTCTGGAAGGATAAAAACACTTTAAATAAAACAACACAAAAACACTAATTTATCGGCCTCGTAGGGATCAAGAGCTTGGTTTGTACTAGAGCAGTTCCGAACCATCGACTCTGCGGGTACAGCGGACTCCTAATCGACTGCGCCATACCCAAACATGCTTCTTCCCAGGTATAAAAAAAACAAAGAGTTGTGTGCATGTGTATTTCGAAACATCCCAACAAAATTACATGTGAACTTATATTCCGTAAATCATTCGGCTAGTGGTTAGAAGTTAATTCTCATCCCAAAGAGGCTGATAAATACCCGACAATTTATTCTCTTTTGTGAAATATACCTAGGACATTCCCATACATTGTAAAAAAAAGTGCTGTCGTCCAGAACATAGCCAAAGCCCATAACCTGAAAGGTCAACTGCCTGAAAGGAGCAGAGAATCTTTGGCAACAACCATTCGTTTCGTCACGCTAAACTGCCGAATACTATCGAGCAAACTCCAACAAGCCACTCTATCCAGACTTCTACGATATCTCTGTATGCATTTTGCTGCACTGCAGGAAACACGCATGAGAGATCGGGCAGCCATCAGCATCGAAAATTACACCATATACTCCGGCGATGCTGATGAGAACAAAGTAGGTGGCTGCGCGATAGCTGTGAGGAATTACAAGAAACTGGTGGAGGAATTTGGCTCGACGTCGTCTATATGCGCCTTTATACGACTGCGGGATCGCAGAGGACGTAAACTCTGGATCGTAAGTGCTCACGCACCTACGGAAACCGCTGAGGACAACAGTAAGGACGCTTTCTATGATGAACTCAATGCGTTGATGTCTAAAATACCAAGCCAGCAGGTGGTCATTGTCGGAATCGACGCAAATGCGAATATGGGACTCGAACAGTAGTCCGATGTGCCGGGAAAATGGTACTATCCAGCGGAGCGCACGTCGGACAACGGTGGCCGTCTGGTCGACCTTTGCGAGCAGACGAATCTCATCATCGCATCCACTTTTAAGAGGAATCACCGACGCTATCTGCTTACGTGGCAGGGATCAACCCTTTTAACGCCTGAAGAGCAGCGCAGCAACGCTCAAGGCTCTATTGCCGCGAAAGAATTTTGCCTTTGCATCTGCGCAAACAAAATCCGCGTACAATTCTGTATGTGTTGCACGCAGCACTTGTAACGTCAATCAGGAGAAGCGTCTTAGAAGGAAGTTGTGTCAACTGCAACAATACCGCGATAACGGGTGGACGTCAGGAGCGATGGCGTTTGAAAAGGCGTGGGAGGACAACAACCCGCGGAAATCCTCTGCTTTTACTAAAACAGTATAGCGGCAAGATGAAAAATCTTCTCCTGTCCTCAACACTGCCAATGGAGTAGCTGTCGGTGAAGCAACCCTTCCAATTTGAAGGGAACACTTCAAGACCTTGCTGAACCGGGAAGCACCGCCAGTTCCTGGACTCAAGCACGTTCATAGGCCGACATATGCGGTTAACGACAGTGTCGCAGGTTCTAGTCTGTATTCAGAAAATGAAGAATGGAAAATCTGGTGGAGATGACGGGTTTAGCGCAGAATTGCTGAAATATCTTCCTCCGTCAAGGATTCGTGAGATGACAAAGATCATTCGTTCAATATGGATAGACGAAAGGATACCTGATTCGTGGAGACACGCTATCATAATTCCCCTCACCAAGAAATTATCCGTCATGGACCCTAGGAATTATCGAGGAATCTCTTTGCTGCGTGTTATGTACAAGGTATTGGAGCGCATTATCCTGGACCGACTCACTAGACATCGCGAAGAAACAAAGCGCTACAAGCAAGCTGGATTTCGTCCTGGCCGATCTACGATTGACCAGGTGCTCATAGTCAAAGGGGTGATCGAAATCTGGCAGCGGTTTTCGAAGCCAATGCAATTTGAGTTTCTAAGCCGGGTTCGACTCTCCTCACCGAGGCCGTCTTCTCAACGCGTTCCGCGCCGATGGAGTACCGGGAAAGTTGGTTCGCTTGCTTGATGACATGATTCAACGAACAACTGCTGTTCGAACACCAGCCGGATGTACAACACCGTTTGAGGTGGTAACTGGAGTAAGACAAGGGGCAGTGGCTGGACCCTTCTTGTTCAACTTCCCCATCGATGATATTATGCGAGGAACAGTAGATCAGTGTCATGCCGATATCATTCTAGCATCATCAGAACACCCCTTGACCGATCTCGAGTACGCTGACGAAGTTGTTATATTCACGGGAAGCAGCACGAAACTTCTGCATTTTGTCAACCTTGCATCGAAGCTGGCTGCAGCCTATGGACTACGTCTACGCCCTGATGAATGCATGCAGATGTGGATTTCTTTGAGACCTCGAACGGGAATCAGGGTGGACGGACAACCGATCGAACTCTTCGATGAGTTCTGCAACCTGGGCTGAAGAACAACGGCAGCTAGGAGAGAGATGTTCAGCAAAGATGCGCTAGGGCCACTTCTGCATTTAACTCTTTAACGAAATGTCTGTGGTCGACTCCCATCCCAACAAAGTCAAGCTGCGAGTCTACCTATCCGCATTCGCCCAGCCGTGATGTTTGGATCGGAGACTTGGGCAGCACCATCTACGGTGATGGAGAGGTCTTATTGCACGAAACGAAAGCAGTTTAGACGGCTACTTGGCTACTTTTGGCCTAGGGTATGCCACAATCTTCACGCAGAAATTGATGTGGTATACCGGCGGATGACACGTGGAAAATACCAACATCTTGCACCGCCATCGAAAGTGGCTAAGGTAAATCGTTCCTTCTTTGGTCATATATTAAGGAGACCGGCAGATCGCCTTGTTTAACGAGATCTGAGGAGTTTGTCGGGTTCGAGCCAGAGGATGTCACCTGGCCGAAAACGGAAGTTCTGGACTGAGGTGGTGAAAGAGGACCTGAGGGGACTTGGCGTGGATAGGCAGTTCAGGCGAGACATAAGGTTTCGCAGAATATGGAATAGCGGCAAATTGATTGATTGTGTGCAAGCTCTCGCAGAAGATCGAGAAGGTTGCGCAGGGCTGTGTTCAAGGACGGCACACCTCGGCGAGGATGCTGGTAATCGCGTCAGGCAATGACATCAACCCGCCGATTAAGTCTAGGTTATTCCTAGGACATCCCGAACTAGCCGAGTAAAATAAATGGATATAAAAGTAAAAAACGTACAAATGTAACGTAGGTGTAATAAGTGACAAATGTAAGTAACATTTTGTTAATATAGTGGGAGGACGAAGAAAAATCTTCCTAAATGCATGCAATAAAAAGGCTGTGTTATACAGGAAGCAGTGCACATATATAGTAGTGTCAAAACTACATGAAGCTTCTCTCGATGCAATTCGGTGGAGCGTAGCGGCTACGTGCTGAAACCCTTGTTAGCACCACCCGTCGCTGCAGTTTGCGACGCTCCCAACTCGGTTCTAAACGCTGCCTTCACCGCGCCGTACCGAGCGCGTACGCAAACGTACCGCAAGTACACTCGTGGTTCATGTCGTTTTGACCCGACCATAGTCGGCACCGAGACTCCTCAACCTGAACAGCGCTATGCGCCATCGATTGCAGTAGGGCAGAGAGAAGGAGTGTGTACGGGGAAAGAGTGTGTTACGGAAGGCGCTCATCCGATTGAAAACCTTCCGCAGCAACTATACCAAGACAAAAACCCTTTTAGCTTTCATGTCGTAAGGGTCAAAGCAAGTTAGCGACAACAGAGTAGCAAAGCAAAATGTCACACCTGGAAGTCAAATCAGAATCGCAAACATAAGATGAGCAGGCTGCTCCATAGAAATCCTGAACTACCGGTAGACAGAATTAATTGCATGTAATCAGGCAAACCTTATCCACCAGAGAAGCAATCTGATGTAATCTCTTGAGTGCCGATCTCTACGCCGCAGAAAAACGTGGCGTAGAGCTCGGCCCTCAAAAGATGATCTATGAAGACTAAGCTCGACATCAAACTAAGTAGCGAATCAACAGCACATCTCAAAACCATGGTTTTGCCAATTTCTGGCGCATTTTACGCACTTCAGAAGGAATTCCGCCTTGCATATTCCCCAAATTCACAGACTTGGTTGTGGTTTTCGTGTCCAGGGCGACCATGTCGCCTGGTTTGACCTAAAAATTTGTAGCGGCCGTAATTTGGGCATTTGAGTGCACGTATTCTCGTACGTTTCTAGTGAACATGATCACGCGCGAAATGAAGATTTCGAAAAGTTTATAGTACGAATTCTTCATTAGACTGGTTCGAGTGACAAGCCAATAGATATATTGGAGGCTTCGCAAAATAGAATTCCTACCATATTTTCAAATTTTATGTACAGCGGTAATTGTAGTTTTCGTGAAATGCTGAGGCTACGATGGTGGTTGGCCAACCACAGTTCTTTCCACAAAAAATATGCAAAGAGTCAATATCCACTACTTTTCCGAGAAATCTCGTGCATATGTAGCAATGTGAGGCGGCTGCGCTACATAATCTATCCCTCGTTGTTCTTTAATTGTACGTTAATAGTGAAATTGATTGTGTTCGCTTCTCAGTGGTATCCCCCGGACCCGCAAGTATATAACATCCTACCATCCTTTGTAATGGCGGTCGCTTCGAAGGAAAAACCGGTTAACTCGTCGTCTCCTGTTATTTTCTCGTTTCGATGTCCGTGAGTACAGAGCAAAATTGTATACTACTTGCAATCTATATTATAAAGTGTGTTGTAATGCGCCGCAGCATAGTTGTCGATAGTATCGTCGTACGCACACACCGTGACAAACTATTCGCATTACGAGAAGTTGAAAGACTTCTTCAAAGCTCGCACAGAGAGGGAACAATGATTTTAAGAGCGCCAAATCCACAGTCACTCGCAAAGTATAGAAAGTGCGTGTAGCAATGAGGATCTATCCAGATATTAAGTCGTCTTCATAAAGGAATTACGTGATTAGCAGTCATGTGTTATTAGCATAATGTTACTCACAATTGTTCAAGCAGGTTTCTGCACCAACAGTCAGGCCAGAAATCGTCATGCTGTTTCGCTTTGCTGCATGCTTGTTTCCGGCGAATTCTCCTCAGGAGATTGTACGCCACGACACCTGCTATGATAAGCTCTACCACGTGGTCATGTAAGCTGACGATAAAGCACCAAATGTCCGTGCAAGTAAGAATGGTTGTTTTCACTCGACTGACGATACGTATGCACAAGGTGGAAACAAGGAGACTTTCTGGATTTACCATGACAACCAAAACCACTCCTGGGAACTCAGAAAACATCAAAAACAACCTCTTTAGGCTGGAAAGCCGGACAGAGCGTCATCGAGTGGCGAGTACCATAACCAGATTAATAATCAAGAACTTTCTGTTATGACGCTATTGTCGTGAAGCCCTCTCGCATCATTACTCTCCCGAAGGAAATTTGATTTCTCATGAAAAGGAGCAAAAGCCGTAATACTCAAGAAGAGATGTTTGAAGATCATCGGCATAGGACTTCTCATTCCACTGCTCAGCATTTGGGACGATACAGCATTGACTATAAATATGGTTGGTACGCAGAGCATATTTGCTGCCAAAAAACAGTGGCTTACTGGTTGGGTTAGCAATCAAAAATTGTTTTAAAATTCTGTTTGCTTCTTTGTAGGGAGTTTTGGCTGAAGAAACTGCGGATCGAGTCGCTCTGAAAAGAGGTGATTCCTATCAATAATCGATGCATATTCACGAGAACACGAGCAAGTCATAAAGAAACAATCTCTAAAACTCTTGAGCTGGTATTTCGGCGTTCACTCACACGAACGATGGGAAGCGATGAGAGGAGACCGCAAAAAGAGATAAGCAACAGTATTGGCTGAGGTTGCAGAAGCAATAAAGAACATTTCATCGAAGCTTCACCAGTCACAATAAGATAGTCCTTTTTAGGACCAAAAGCCAACTGATTAAATGCCAATTCTGTCCCTCGTGGAACCTTGCCTAGAAATTAACTGGGAACATATTAGAGAAAAATTATCTACAAGGTCAACTTTACCACAACCAAGACAACAAAGGTGTATTCAGGATGTAAGATGCAGTAACTTAAGCGAAAATCAAAGGAGAGGTCATCTGAGCAAATGGGCTAAAATTTCATCCTCCAACTATTCGAAACCACTTTTATGAGCTGATATGAACAGGAAGAAGGCAGAGCTTTGAGAAGCGAATCAGAGCATAGAGGACATAATGAAAAAGATCAAGAAAACCAAATCTCATAAACTAAACCTCAATTATGCATAACGAATACTAGCCGATTCATGATAAATAAGTCAAAGGATTGGTTCAAAGTGATCTTCAACAGGAGGATTTTAAGTATTTGGTATTTGACGCCAAATTTATGTTCAGTTGCGACCACACTGTGAATGTTTCGTTCTTCGCGTTCCTTCTAAAGCATATATCCCCGCTCGGAGCAGGTGAAAGAGGGTACCCGAAACTCTACGTCAACAGTCGAAAGTTAGGTATCCTGCCACATACGCCAGTGAAAACAGCATCGGGGTTGATAGGAGGACAATTCCTTTTTACTTCAAAATATAAAACATCTAGCGCCCTTAGAATCTTTTCAGCAGTCAGATGTTGCATTACGGTTATATTAAAAACAGATCGGACAGTACTTCTTCGTTTCAAAAAAACTTTCAGAATCTATTCACACCACGCTATGCGCTTATGGAACAGGTTTTGCCCATACGAACACAGATTTCGACGTCAACTCGTATCGTAGTCCGATCAGAACGTAGCAGTAACCTGAATTTGCGATATGATTACGTAATTAGTTCCGTTCGCTGATGGAATATCGCTTAGCTCCATTTTAGAATTTCTCGCAACTTCTGCGAGAAGGTTTCTAACGGTATGGCGGTTAACACAATAGTGAGAGATTTACGCGGTAGGCAGTTCGACAATCTCTAAGGCAAGATAACATTTCCTTGATGGATTTGGTACCAAATTTGCCTGGAAGAATGGGAACACTGGCGTGTGAGTCATTCTTTGGGTAGTATTCGCATTCATCAACCTCTACGATTGTGAATTAAATGCATCACTCCACCAATCTGGGGTCGTGCGGGTTTCAGGTGAGTTATGTCTATACGGGGTCGTAGATTATGGGGAGGAGGGTGATTCCGTCCATTTCTTTCTAACTACCGTAAAAAAGGGCCCGAAAGATGCGGCGCGTGCACAAGGCTAGCGCGCTCCAATCGAAGTCGTAGAAAATAGCGCTCCGGAACACCCAAAGGCTGCCCGCAGAGTTCACAGCCGCACGGGTGTGAACTCTGCGGGCAGCCAAAGCAGGATCTTCCGTGTCGTTTTTACGGCAATTAGGAAGAAATGGACGGAATCACCCTCCTCCCCATAATCTACTATCCTGTATAGGCATAACCCACCTGAAACCCACACCATCCCAGATTCGTGGGGTGATGCCTTTAAAGTCAAAATGCTCCCAGAGACTGATTGATCGACGTTAATACTTCACACATTTATCCTTCAGTGCCAAAATGTAGTTACCAACTCGAGAAGATGACGAAGCCAATCTCTCGCTGATTTTATTTTAGCACAATCACTGACGTGAGAAAACGTAGTACGCCTTACAAAATGTCAAACAATCAAATCACAGAAGGGGATTTTCTGGAAGAAGAATCACTAGATGAAGATTGAAAGCAGCTTATCTGTCCAAGGTATGAACTCGGCGCGCACTATCTTCTGAAACCACTATCTAGAATTTTGCTCATACTCCTTTAAAGGCATCACCCCACGAATCTGAGGTGGTGGGGATTTCAGGTAGAGTATTCGTATACGGGATGGGAGACTACGGAGAGGGAGGTAATTCCGTCCATTTCTTGCTAATTGCCGTAAAAAAGTACAAGAGGTTCGATTGGAGCGCGCCAGTCTTGTGCGGCGCCGCATCTTCCGGGCCGTTTTTACGGCAATTAGCAAGAAATGGACGGAATCACCTCCCTCAGTAGTCTCCCATCCCGTATACGAATACTCCACCTGAAATCTGCACCACCTCAGATTCGTGGGGTGATGCCTTTAAGAGGAGACGCACGTGCAAGGGATTGTGAGGTTTGCTATTGCGAAAGTAATGAACTGTTCAGAGTTTAAGCCTAGTCCTGAGGTAACTGATCATTCTTCTTCAAAAAGTGGTGTAGTCGTCGGCTCCTATCAATGTTTGGGTTGTCGCGATGCGCGTCTGAGTATGGCAAGGCAGAGGAGAGACTGAGTAGGCCTCAAAAGTAGCTCGAAATGGCGATGTGGGGATCTCTCATGGACAGAAGAGAGAGTCTAGATGACGAATATGAACGTCGTCACGCTCATTTCCCCCTAACCATCCTGAAAAACAGTTTGGGAAACTGTTAGCGGACGCCGCGCATGTACGAGGATGGCGCGTCACAAGGTATCCTTAACAGAAGTTTCCGCACCTTACATTCTCCATGAAAGATCCCGACATCTTCAGTTTCGTGACACACTCCCTTTAAAAAGAGTGTCACCAGAAATTTTCGAGCTTGGGTTCTATCAGCCTGTAGGCAGGGTTCGACTCATAAATTATAACATGGTAGCGCAAACGGTGAGGTACCTCCAGAAAGTCGGGATTCTTAGAGTTTCATAAGGCAACTCATTACTTTCAGTAGAGTGGAAAAATAAAAACAGTACGTTTATGGTAAAATCTCACGACGAAACAGCTCTCCGTACCCTTATGACTGATGAAGTCCGTTTACATGTAGAGTAGCATATTTACGCTCTTTGCAAATGCCACTTTGGGCTAAAATTGGATGAGCAGCCCATGGATAGCGTAACACGAAACTGACAGTGTTGGGATCTCCACACAAATAGGGGTGGTTTGCTGGTGTGAGCGTGATCATGCTCAACTGCAATTGGTAACAAAAGAAAAGGCTTGTGAAACACCCTTGTGTGATCTTTTCTCTTCAACGATACAACTATAACAGTACAACACGGGTAGCTCAGTCCTCGACGAACGTCCGCAGTCCAACTATATCCCAAGTAAGCAGCAGAAGTTACCTCAGCCGCAAAGTACAGGCGCGAATGCCATCGTTCTATTATGTATTAGTGAGGTTATCCCGCAATAGCTTGTAACGTTGGGGAAATAGAACCACTCGAGGGTCTTTCAAATCCTTTTTCTGGATTACCAGGAGATCTTGAAGACGGCGATCTCCCAGCAGAGAAACACTTACCTTTAACTATTGGATTAGTGAAGAGGTCGAAACAAGTTAATTTAGTGATTCTCTGCCTTCAAGGAATCCTTACTTCGACTCTATGAAACTCTACTACCTGGTGAAACTCGTAGCAAGGTGAGAAGGGGAACAAAACTTTGGCTTAGACTGTACTTTTATTTTCTTAGTGGAGTTCTTATTCCTCTCAGTTCTAAAGAGAAAATGAGATGCTCTCTTCAAAACGCAAGAACTCATGAAAACCAATACATGAACTTAGTTGCTAAATCAAAACACAAAGGCAATCATTATGGAAATGTTAATAGAAACAGAGCACACATAGAAGCCAAGCGCGTACTCATTTTAGAAAAAAAAATCCGATAGCCCTTGTGAAGGTGCGCCCACTGATATGTTGTAATGAGAAAGATGTGCGAGAGAAAATGAGCCCAACGTTTCTTTCCACCTTCAAGTTTCACCTCGTTTGCTCAAATTCGTTCATTCGTATTCGTCCAAACGACTCAGGTTCTTTAAAAAAAAGTGTTCCGTATTCGCACACATACACAGAAGCCACTATCCCTGATAAGGGACATGCGAATTGACTGATGAGAGGAACTATGTGTAATAATCACTGCTGTGAACATTTTGACGCAGAAGTTCTCGTCAGTCCTCAAGGACCATCTGTGACTCATGCCGGCGACCGCCTGCGTGAAGGTTACTGGTGATATTGATCAGCTTCAGTCACTGCCCTGCTCTATGCGATCGCTAATTTACCCAACGAATTCGTGTGTCCAGGTATCTCCAACACAAGCCAGCATCAAATATCCTGCTCTTGAACTATGGGAAGGGAAAACACCTTTCTTCTTGACAGATCTTGCTGTGGATTCTGCCTTCCCCTTCTCAGTTCTCTCCGTCTTTATTACTGATTCGCTAATTCACTAGGTCTCGTACTTTAACTGTGATTTTCTGGAAATGTGTGGAATCACCAGGTGAACAGAGGAGAGATTGCGCAGTCTGGCGGGTCATTAGCATAGAGGAATGAAGAGGGCGGTGTTCGTTCGGGCGGTTATCGATCGCCTGCCTCCTCAGAGGATCCACGTTCCGTTCGTCCAGATGTGCGCGTCATTTCGGATCCTTAGGCCATCGCATTCTCTCCCTTCTATTGACGTTTTATAATTAGAAGAGTATTAGGCAGTAGTTCCCCCTCGCAGTTTCTACCCAAAAAAGAAGCAAAATGTGTGGTTGTACAGCTTATAGGCTAAGCTTGGGATTTGATAAGAAAACACCGGCCACTTAACTCTACACGACTCTTAGGGATACTTCTACGTGAACTACGATGACCAGCCATACGTTCCTACTTTCGAAATCCTTACATGAATCACGTTATAGCGAGATTTGCTATGTTTGTTTCGTAATTACGGCTACTGCGCTCCTTCGTCTACATCATTGTTGAGGCCGAAACAATGTGTATATCTAGTTGTTATGTGTATTGCATTCCATTAACGTTCTATCGTCGGCTCTGTTACCCTTGAAGCACCAGGATTTTCCATTTTCTGCTTCTGCTATATTAAAACTGCAAATAATTCTGTATCTTGTTGCCAGAATCCTGTTCCATCGAGTAGTTTATAATTCTTCACTTGTTCTAAGTCATTTCCTTGACATAGCTTTCGTGTATAAGTAGCGGGCTTGATATTGTATAAACATGCATCTGTAGAAAATAACTTGAATGAGATGCAGGTGTGCAGTAATTTGTAAGTACTTCGTATTCTACATCACTTGACTTCGTTCCAGGTGGGGCTCTACTCACCATGTACTCGATATAATTGAGGTGATTATCTTACTCGTTTTAGCTGCTTTTTTTCAGTGTACCCACACAACCACGGAAAGTAGTCTCTTAGATGTGACTTTCAGTCTTTCATTCATATCTCGTGCGATTACTTCACCTCTAGCATTTCTGTGAACATCCCCCTCGAGAACCACGAAATTCGCTGAACCCTCTTGCTTAAGATTCGCTCTAGGTCCGAAAGTGCACCTCTTGTTGTGGGCGGAGTTTGTCGTCCTACCCCTCACAGGTAAATAGATTGCTAATATGAGGCATTCTGGGTTGGAGGACAGAGGTCATAAAAGGACCGTTCGCTCGATGTTGGAGGTGAACGACACGAAGGACATGTTTATCCACCACGACAAGGTCTATGTGAATAAATAAGTACAAATCATAAAACTAAGCTGTACAATAGTCCTTTAATATCACTCTGCGAACTGTGCTGTTAGCAGAAGTCTTCGATGCAATGTTCGCGGTGAAATCAACCGCGGTCTGCGCAAAACGTGATGTAACGCGTTGGTGCGGCGCGTCCTCGGTGAAGGCATGCACTGAGCTCTCTCTACACCGCGAAAAACTCCCGGATCTCCTTCTCCGCTTTTTATTGTTTTCATCTCTTGTATGATAATATGCATAACTGGGATTACGTACTTTTAAGAAGCTTCTTTTCTACTAGTTTTATCGTTTCTCTTCATCGGAGGACGTCCCTAAGGTTTTGGTTTGTGAAGATCTAGTTTCTGTCCCATTTTTTGTTTATATGTACGATTAGAGACTACTGTTTTCCGAGTCATAGCAGAATCCCAAAATTAATCTTGGAAGAGTGTTAGCTTTGAACAAATACACAAAAAAATGGGGCAGAAATCCTATTCTTGGAAAAGAAAGTCTTCGAGGAGATGCCCTGAAATAAGGAGAAATTATTCAACTAATGAAGAAAGGTTGTATTGATATTACTGCTACGGAAGACGTTAATCGTGTACAACGAATTGGGATCGAATTTAAGTCTTTAAAACTAAGATCCTAGAGGCGCTCGGGAACAAAACAAACTATAAAACTAATGAAAATTGACTTCACAAAGACTACGAAATCCTATTCAAGCGCTATTTTTGTGAAAATCGTAATAAAAATCATAAACAGCGAAAAGAGTCCGGGGGATTTTTCACATATAGTGGAGTAGCGTCACCGTGTTACATTTTGCGTGGAGTATATGTCTATCTTCATAGTTGAGCGTGCTACAATATGTAAGTGCTTTAATCTGAAGTGGTCCTAACGAAAAGTCAACTACCTTCTGGTTTCTCATTGAAAAATACAGTTTTACTTACTGAATGTGAATAATCTGCAAATCTGGAAATTATGTCTCTAAGCGTGTCAGGTGCATACACCCTCTTATGCTATAAATTAATGTACGCAAATAAAGGAACGATAACGATCCTTGAAATGAATTCAAGAAAGACCGAGTGCACAAGTGTTAACTTGGATGACGGCCCACTTACAGTACTTTAAAGCATGTCACGGAACTGCCGATGTTGGAGTCTCTGTAGACAAATATAGAGTTTTGGGATGGGGAGAATGACGTAGCCGCTCAATTCACCCTGATCGCCTTGAAAAAATGCGTTTTCCTAAGAGACATGTGAAAACGCCCCACGTGCCGCATCCACGAGCGAGCAGTCGAATATCAATGGGGACTCTTCACCAAATTATTCAAATTGAAGCAATGAGTATGCTGCTGTGACCGGAGTGTGTACAAAGTTGGAACATTCTAATGAGGAAACAAACGTTTTCCCCGTCTTTTCGTTTTTCACGACGATTAGGGGGAATTGAGTGAGGCCGCGGCCATACTCGTGGTCTGTACCTCGAACTCCTATATTTGTCCACGCAAACACCAACATTGTCAGTTTCGCGATACGGTCCCTTCGCCACATAGAGTCATTTTGGATGACAAAGATTATTTCCTGGAATGCCCTAAGCCCGTAGACTTGACTACCTTCTTGGAGCACCAAATATGCGCAAATTTCCTGAGTGGATCTTCCCTTGACATCCAGAATTAGTACATTTGGTTAGCAATCATTTTCTGATGCTGACACTCCTAAAATGGTTTATGTTAGTAATCAAGTTAATTAATTAATTTGACGCCTTTATTGTTCTCCTCTTTCTTCTTTCTTGTCAAAATTTTGAGGTCCTGGTAAGATGTTTTATATGACTTTTCGTAGGCGTTCCAAGAAGAGCGAAGCGTCCTATGGCTCGTGTCCGCTTTTGCAGTCGCACTGCTGACTCATCCGACGCTGAAATAGCGTCATCTGCGACCTTTCTCCGCCTCATTCTCTCAATTGTTCAGGA
This sequence comes from Necator americanus, assembly GCF_031761385.1. Classification (NCBI taxonomy): domain Eukaryota; kingdom Metazoa; phylum Nematoda; class Chromadorea; order Rhabditida; family Ancylostomatidae; genus Necator; species Necator americanus. The sequence goes on along the minus strand of NC_087372.1, from coordinate 24,124,003 downwards.
GTTTTGCTGAGCCGCTGCTGTGTATTGTAGAACTACATGTCAGACTGAAATACAGCTGCACGCATTGTCCTCTTCGTAGGGATTTTTTACTTTTTCACTGGGTTTATGGTTAATGTTCTGACGTTATCAAGACGACTGTTATCTGCAATAGTACCTGGTGCCTATTCCCGCTGCCATCACTACCGGCAATACGAACTACAAACCTATTGTTGCGGACATCCAACGTTTGTTGTTATTGCTCAGATTGTTTTTTTCGGATAACTTCACTTGTTTTATTTTCCATTGCGTCAGCGAAAATACATTCTAATGTTTCATGAGCAACTAAGATCTGTGTGGTTTTCCATGAAGTACTATATCTTTGGGTGCTAAGGTAATTAGAGGAGGCCAGTAGGCGGCGCTCGATGTTCAGGTGTGAGGCCTCTCTCGAGGTTATTTCAGATGTAGAACACGAATATAACTCTAAAATAACATAAAATTTAAACTTGAACTCTGTAATTTCGATTTCCCAGAGTGCACTGGGAACCATTTCTGGACAATTTCGAAAATGCTTTTCATATGACTCGTGTCTTGATTCCGAACAATTTCGAATATCCCTCGAATTTTCGCTTTAACGTAACCTCAGTTCAGATCTGAATCTTACGGTGTGTCAATGTTCGGTGAAGTTTTCTTGGGTGATTTCGAGTTTTTCAAAGAGGATTGATGGATTTACTTCATATGCCGAATAGATATAGTAAGGAGTAGGAATAGATATAGCAGTTGGATAAGCGGCTGCGCTCGAGGCGGTGCGGTGGAGTGTAGCGGTTGGGATCGAGTGTGGGCCCGTGCTAGTACCTCTCATCGCTGCTTAATCGGTGACAGTTTGTGCCTTTTGACGAAGCACACCTTGGTGAAGGATGAAAGATCTTTTCTAAGTACTCTTGCTTTGCTTCAATTCACTTTTGTTTCAGATGGTTTGTTTCCGTCTTTTTTGTGTTGCTCGCTTTTCTCGTCTTTGTGTCTAATAATACCTTACGAATCCGTAAGGTATTATTAGATAGATAGATGGCTAGATGTGCTACAAGATTTACTCATTTACTCCACATTAAGCAGGTGCTAATGTTAACGAGAATATTTGAAGATTTCTGGTATAGATCTCTTTGCAAGCCATCGCAGGTTTAATTTACAATGTCTTAGAAATACTGCTGCTTTGTTGCGGTCGTACTTGTATTATACTGGATGAAATCAATTATTGTAAAATTCCCGCTGTTCTCACCACTGTTGCAATTAATTGTTGGCCTTTCAGTAGCACTTGTTTTGGGAAGATGTAGAAGTAATTAAATTTGGTTACTATTGTTCTTGACGATATTGGGTGACAAGAAGTAGTGAAGATAGTTATAATTGAATTCATGACCTACCAGTTTGGTTTTTGTGTAGCTATAGTAGGTTCAAAACAACATGAAGCACGGTGCAGTTGCGTAAGCGGTTGCGCTCGAAGATACGATATCTCGCCGTGGACATACATGCGATAGTCGGACCCGGTGCTCCGACCCCCTTCACTTTTGTACGTTTGGCGAAGGGACTCCCTTCACTTTTGTACGCTTGGCGAAGGGATTCCCTTCACTTTTAGACGGTTGGCAAAGGGATCCTCACCATTTAAATGCATCTCCCCAGGAATCTGATGTGCTACGGATTTCAGGTGGAGTATTCGTATACGGGATAGTAGACTATGGAGAGGGGGGTGATTCCGCCCATTTCTTCCTAATTGTCGTAAAAAACGGCCCGGAAGATGCGACGCAAGGAGAGACGCAAAGGCTGGCGCGCTCCAATCGAACTCGTGGAAAATAGCGCGCCGGAACGCTCGAAGCCGTATCTTTTGGGCCGTTTTTTACGGCAATTAGGAAGAAATGCACGGAATCACCCCTTTTCCATAATCTACTATCCCGTATAAGAATACTCCACCTGAAATCCGTACCACCCGATTCGTGGGATGATGCCTTTAAGCTGCATCCCATGAGCTCGACCCCCTTCACCTGAGAAGGATCCGGCTCCTCCTATCGCACTTGTGGCGATGGAGATAGCGGTTAGAATCGAAGTGGGACTATCCCAAACAGCAAGGAATGGTGTCAGCAATGGTTCCCTCTAGATTCTGCCGCCGCCCGCTTCGACTCCAGTCGCTTACGCAGCTACACCGTGCATCAAGTCGTCTTGACTATATAGTTACTACTACAGGGCGGGTGTAGTGTAGCAGTTAGAGGTTTCGCTGCCTCGGAGGTTCGCATCCGTCCTAGTGCTCATCAAGCCCCTCATCCCTCCGGGGTCGATAAATAAATTCCAGACATGTCTTAGAGGATAAAAACACTGACTTGACACATCGGCTAGGCCTTTCAAGTCATTGTATAAGCCTTACATTCGTTCGTAAACCTCAAGCGATTGAATTGAAGTGAACGTGGTGGCGCATCCCAAGCGGGTTGATTAACGCCAGACACTTTATCTTTTATTCTTTAATTACTACTATATAGTTTGTAACGCACGCCACATTACTTTCTATAACTTTAACTTGACGTAGCAAATTGCTGAAAGAATAGTTCACTGAAACTGATGAATCAATCTGATGTGCATCTTCGCCGCAACGCTATCGAGTGCCTACACGTTACTAACTATTCTCACCACATTGTTGGAAATGCTATTCCGCATGCTTATGAAATAATTGATTCAAATCCTTATAGAAGAATCCTCCCAGCTTGTTCTAACTAATCGCGTCAAATTTTCTAGTTCGAGAAGGAAATGAATTGTTCAGTTTGTGCATACTGAAGGTCTACTGCCTGTATGTGAGTGACACCACGATCTTTCAGCTCAGAGCAGTGATTTTGGAAATTTACGTCTGAACACTAGATATTGATCAGAACGGTTAGCTTGTAAAATGTTGGAGAAGGCTATCTATGAAGCCTACATAACAGATGGACATGGTTATCCGAATACAACACGAGCTTCGTTCCTAGTAATAATGAAGATCCTATCTGCTGTTTCTTTGATCTGATGTTGATTTTATTTGCAATTTTGCCTAACGTCAAGTCTAGCAATTGTTCACTAGAGCACAACGGATGTTATATCTCATCGGTGAAATCAGTTAAAAATAGCAAAAATGCCAATCAATCGATTAGTGTACACAGCAGATGGAATAAGTCACACCGGGAAATATTGCATTGTAACATTTGCTGTTGAATAGTTGTTTGCCCAATTTTAGCGACGGCCACATACTCGTGTTCACCTTTGTGGAGCGCTCATTCTTCTTGGTTCAATCGGGTAATCCGTTACTTCTCCCACTTCTGCGATCAACTTACATTTAATAATTTGATTCTTACTTATGCAACAAAAATTTGAATGCGTTGTGCCCTCTATTCGTGCTCATTATGCTCTCAGTGCGCTCCTACAGTAGTAGAACGTTTGGTTCTAGTTTTGAATAAAGTGATTCATTGTAGTGCAATGTTAGTTGCTAGGCTTTCCCGCCTTCTCATCACATTTGCGTGCGCTGTCATATCATAGGTGGGATAGGGAGGAGCCGGACTCTCAAGTGGAGGAGATCTAGCTCATGGGCTGCTGCTCATGTGATTAGGATTCCGTCCAAAAGCGAAGAGGATCCTTTTGCCAACCGTCCGAAAGTGAAGGGGGCCGGAGCACCTGCTCCGACTATCGCATCTATGTGTCACATGCCTGTATTTGGAATGCCAGAGTAATCAGTTTCCTTCGTTTTCACTCAAAGATTGCATGAGGTTTTCAGATCAAAAGATTCGATGGACTATTCAGAAGTATAGGTGGGTCAAAACGACATGAAGCCTGGGGCAGTTGCGTAAGCAGCGGCACTCGAAGCAGTGTGGTGGATATAGATGCGATAGTCGTAGCCGGAGCTCTGATCCCCTTCACTTTTGAATGGTTAGGGAAGGGACCTCCTTCACTTTTGAACGGTTGGCGAAATTACCCCCTTCACTTTTGGGCGGTTGGCGAAAGGATCCCCTTCACTTGAACTGCATCCCATCGGCTAAACCCCCTTCACCTGAGGAGGGTCCGGCTTCTCCCTCTCGCACCTATGCTGGTGGAGCTGCGGTTGCGGTCGAGGTGGAATTCTTCTTCATCCATCCCTGCGAAAGGAGCTAGCGATGGTCCGTTCTCGATCGCAACCACTAACTTCACTGCGTCGTTTCGAGGGCAGTCGTTTACACAGTTAAGTCCTAAGGTCGTATTGACCATATTACTACTACTGTACGTGTCCCAAACAAACTTCGTGTTTTTCTTTGTTATGCTTAGATTGTTCTGACAGCATAATGATTTCCTTCTGTGATTTTTTTTTTAAATTCTGACAATTAGTGATTTCCGTTTACGAATGCTGGGAATTGTTTTGTGATGACCTTTCTTCTGTTCCTTACTCGCACATTTTACATTCGACTGTGTTTGGTGTAGTTCACATCTACTTCTACACTTCTACTAGGCAGCACTAAGAAATGTGTTGCTGCACCTGTTTTTGCATGTTGGACTGCGTTGTAAGTCAATCGTAAGGTCTTCAGCAATCGTCGACCAAATCAATGTCGTCTCAATACATCCTTGAATAGTCGATTTCGTGAGAAATAAGACTTGAGTATTTGTTCATGAGATTTTGCCTTGCGGTTGCATCTCAGCGCAAAATTGCATGTGCTTTTCGCAGTTTCTGCTCCTACTTTTTGCGCCAATCTGATTTTCTGTTAAAAAAAAAAACTATGTGGAGAATTGGAGAAATTGTTATCAACTCTGTTCTTTGCTATAGAATGTTAACTTTTTTTACCCCATTGCCACTGGCTTCCGCTCTACGATTAAATAATTCCTTACTAATTCTTCAATTCGTATAATTGTACAAGTCAGGTTTGGTGGTCTATGCTTTATAATAAACCTGTACTGTTTTTGCTAGTCTTGATGCTGATGATGCGCAAAGCCGAATTCACTGAGCACCCTAGAGATATGGAGAGATTTGTGAGAACCTCTTCTAATCTCCTTATTTTATCAATGTTTGTTTTATCCCTGACGTATTCCACTTTTGTCATGTGTTCTCAACAGAGGATATCCGTCGGCGCAGCAATGCTCTTTTCGTGCTGCCCTGAGTGCATTTTCGTACGTGGCTCCTTCATACACATCGTTGAACATGTTCAATGATTCTCGTTTAAAAACGTTTAGATGTTTCCGTGTTTTAAACAAACTACGAAAGGTGATGTGCTGTCATTGAAATGAACCTTCAAATAAAGCAGACAACTGGCATTTCGAGGTCATCTCGCGAGAGCGTTTCTTTATTTCCGAGTACCTATTATTGATTCTTTTGTGTTTGTTTAGCACTTGTGAAGGCCTTATTCCTGTTGTTTTCTTTATTTGAACGTCAGCTCATTTGTGAGAAACACAAGTTTACTCTGAAGTTTTATATAAAGTATTAATATTTCCGTTTCTCTCAGTATTGCAAATGTTCTTTGCACACACATCCAAACTGTTTATAATTGTATTGATGTAGTATAATATTGAGCGACAAGATAGATACACTAGATAGTTTACTCTTAGTCACATTTTTTCCAAAAATTGTGCTTAGTATTAGAAACGAATCTGTATTTTCCATGCTCCTGCTGTCAAGTGAATTGTAATGAGCTTATTTTTGACGCGAAATGGCGTGGTAAAGGGAACAAACTAGTGAGTTTTGTTGGTTTACGGGTAGGAGCATTTAATGACTCATGTCGTAGTTCGTGTTTGTCAAGGTGTATTGATTGATGAATCCTTTCTTTCTTTAAACCTTTTTTAAAACATCAGTTGCCCCTAGTTCGTTGGCTACTTTCTTTCCGTAATTCCACGCTTTTATTATGCATAATGTTTTGCTACCACGTACCTCATTTATTCAGCATTTCATTACTCATTTATCTGCTACTTTTCGCAGCTTTTTCTCCACATCATATTGTTCACCTAATAATCAACAAGTATCCGAGTTTCTTCTCTCCACCTAATAATCAATAAGTATCCGAATTCGTTCAGAACGTGCACTGTAAGATCGCAGAGTGCGTTCTCTTGGCATGTCCACGCCTAAGGAGAAGTCCAAGGTTTGTTGTTTTTTTTTTCAATTTACTGGTGTTAGTGTTAATAGTGCTAACCAAAAAGAAATGTAATCAATGATGTTGTGCTTAGGTTAATAGTTTACAGAAAGCACTGCAAGTCAGTTTTTGCCTGTCTTTTTTCTTAGAACAGTTTGCGAGCCTATCGGAGGGACGGACTAGTTGTGTAGTAAAGTGCGCCCATATCATAAAAATAACAAATATAGATAAGTAAATGTTGAAGGGAATAAATAGTAAGCAGTACTAGGAAAAAAATTAGATGATGTAAGTTCTCGTTTTCATCTACGCTCCGCATTTCACTGCACTTCCTGAGTAAATTGTACGAAACATGAGGAAAACAAGGTGCGAAGTCATGCTATTCTGTATTCGCGGAAAGGGGTGCTGAGTTCATACGTCACAGAGGAATATTTTGAGATTCTCAAAAATTGGTTCGGGTGCACAGAAACTTGCAAGCGAAGTTGCCTCGGCGCCGACTGTTCTCTGCACTTTCAGAAAATATTGTTTTTGGTCGCCAATATTTCTCTGGGCTCTAGAAATATCTTTTGTACAGCTTAAGAAGTTTACGACAGAGAGCTTCAAGCTTTGCCCTACTTTTCGCATCACCAACGAAATTTCTTACCTCTTTCTTACTTTATGGAATAGGTTAGCGACTTTGTGTGTTCTATCTTTTTTTTTTCTTTGCACGGAAGCGTGGTTTCTCCTTGTACGAACTGCGTGAACCTACTACATCTTTAGAAAAGCAGCTAGAAGCAGTGCAATCAATGTAGATAGTGTAGATATGCAGTAGTTTTACACAGAATTGCTTCGTGTCATTTATAATGAAACATTTCCAACTCTGACTTTCAGTCAAGATAAAGAACTACCATTTCTTTGTACGGATGTGTGGTTTCTCCCCCTAATTTGCCCTAATTTTGATTTTTCTCTCAGTTGTAACCAACGTTGAGTGCAACTCATCCTAGTTGTTGAAGGAATTGGATCCTTGACCTCATCGGCTAGTTGTTGCTGCGGTTAGATATCTCAAGGAATATGTATTTTACTCCTTCCAAATAATGTTTCCTTTTCAATTAATTAGTAGCGAAGTGCTGTTTACAGAACTAACATCTTCTCTATATTGAAATAGAAAACTGGTATAGAAAACAATAATCAGTTTTGCGTCAGCTGTTCCAGTCGATGGAGAGCATAGATGCGATAGTCGGAGCTGGTGCTTTGACCCCCTTCACTTTTGAACGGTTGGGACAAGGACCTCCTTCACCTTTGAACGGTTGGCGAAATTACCCATTCACTTTTGGAAGGTTGGCGAAAGGACCCCCTTCACTTGAGCTGCATCCCATGAGCTAAAACCCCTTCACCTGAGGAGGGTCCGGCTTCTCCCTATCGCACCTATGATGGAGAGTGTCTTTCAGGTAAAAGTGCGAAACTTTTTTGGCCGCATATTTTCGCCAGGAACCAGTAGTGAGAAAGATCGTGGGGATTCAAGTGATGATTCGAAGCCTTCTTCTAGTCTCGATATCAGTCAGCCGTACAATACTGTTCACAGGTGAAGATTTTCAGATTTTTTATGAGCTTTTTTACCATGAATAGATAACTATCCTCAATCACCTATATTCTGTTTGAATTCGTTTTATACCCGAATAAAGTGCAGATGCACTCTGCACATTCATGATTACATTTGATTAATACAACGAGATCTCTTAAATAACAATTTGGTCAGTGTCTGCCTCCATGTTATGGTCTAGCTCTTGTTACAAACTGTTTAGATTTCTCTGCGATACCTCTTTGCTCCTACAGTTTTCAACATCTAAGCATTTTGTAGTTTTGAGCATCAAAACGTTGATAATGTTCGCCTTGAATAGTTCAAGATTGTTCGAGATCGTTCTCGTTTCCTTGTAATCAACGCCTTCAAGAACTTCCAATTTTTTTAAGTGAATATTAGAATAACACTTTCTAGTAAGCTGTATGAGGTAAACTGTGTAGTTATACAGATGTAAAAGATTGATACTCAAGAAAGCTCTCTGAATAAGCTCTTCAGATCCATTGAAGAATGCGCTAATCAAATTGTTCCACTACGTTGTATTATTATATGTATTAATATATATATATGTATATATAAAATTATATAATATACAACAATATTATATATTAATATGGTAGCAGTTGCAGAATACATGTAGGCTACGACGGACAAAAGTTCAGTGGACTTCCAGATACTTGGATGGACTCTCTACTCAGAGATATAAGGTTGCAATTATAGGGTTTTCTTTAACGAGCGTTGATAGTGACTCATTTCAGTGAAGCTGACCAAAAGAAGAATCCAAATGCAGTGGTGACGGCGTTACGGTTCTACGCTGCATCTATGAAAGAAAAAGAAAAAGCCAAATTCATGACAACAAATAGTGTCTATAATGCGAGTGATGAGGAGTCTGATGATGTCGAAATTCAGTTGAATGGCCAAGTGACCGGCCATCATACGCTAGCACCAACCTCTTCCATCGTGAATGGTATGTATTCTTGGTGTTTTTTCTCCAGATTTGATGTTTCGTCATTTACTTTGTCTTCTTCAAGGATTAGCAAGCGTTCCTGGCTCAAAAGTGGCAGGTTTGAGTGTATCCTCTACTGATGACTCTGTGTGCGATCGTGCGATCCCATCTCCGGCTCCATCTTTCAACCATGCCACTGGTACAGGTTCTGCCTACTATTTTAATTTAGTAACCTCAAAGTTATTGGTGTTTTTAAATCCGTGTGCATTGTGTTAGCCGTTGCCTTTAAAAATCTTAAAGGTGCCGTTTTACTTTAGAAACAACATTTAGAACAATAATCTTGTGTAGTTTGTGTTTTGAAGAATGGTGTTCTAAAAGAAATTCATCCAACTGAAGGATTTTTACCTTTTTAGCACCAGTTTGCTTTGCTGTGTTAGGTGCTAAATTCAACTTCTCCAACCCCATTGTGGTTAAGGTGCGCGTGTTAGTATGATTGTAGCATTTAAAAAGATTCACAGCAGCGATGACTGCTAACTCATTCAAACATACGTTTGCTTCCATTTTAAAATGAAACCTGCCCTTAGAAATCTTGACAAGTGGAAATCGGCACAGCTACATTTCTAGAGACATAAAGAGATTCATTCCTGCATGTGCCTCTGTTTCAAGCAGAGTAGGGGAAGCGATTGTATTGGTTTTGTGAAACAAAAGCATTTATGTTATGTTTAGTTCTCTTCATTCACTCCGCAACTGGCTCCCATTATTAATACTGCTCTGTGCTCGTGAACATACTTTGTTCGGATTTTTAAAGTGGTTCTTTAATACACACAAAATTGACTAAACAGTGTAGTAGGCAACAACTTTGCTCTAAATGAACATTTTAAACGAGTGAGTGCGACAGGAAATGCTATGAGATTTTTGCAATAAAATTCAGCCCGATTTTTTTGAGACAGCTGGTCACATCAGTAGAAAAACATCCTCTTTGTTAAAAACCATGTACTGATGAAAGAAATGATTCATTATAATTTAGCGGAACTAGCTTAAGGGTATGGCTCCACTCTTTCTGAAGCCACACCCTCAAAAGTGTTGAGTGGTGCGATTTTTTTTTTTTGCAAGGTTTCTATTTTGACGGGGGTTGGATATAAGAATCGAACTCTCCGAACGAGATTTCTAGGTAGTTCATTTTAGCTTTATTTTATGGAACTGTTTGACAAAATATGAAAAAAAAAGAAAATGAAGAAAGGTTAAAGATGAAAAATGAAAAAAAACTATATGTTCCTTTTTTTAGACCATGCGTCGAATATTACGAAAATAACTCTTTGACATCGTATCAGAAAAACTATAACAATTCGGCTGGGAAAAGCTTGAGAAATTACTTTTCATTTTTGCATTTTTGCCTGTGTTTCCACTGCAACACATCACTTTCTTGGGGCTGATTCTTCCACTAATCGTCATTCTTAATTATGAGGAGGGATTACATGATATGAATGTTGGATATTTTCTCGTTTGTTTGCCTCAATTTGTGGCTATCAAGGAGAGACCAGAATAGCCTTGGTAGCCATCAAGGTTTCTCCTTGGTAGCCACAGAGGAATAAGAAACAAAAATATGTAATTAGGAAGGAAGTAGCTGACTCCTTTCTGTATGTTAATGCGTTCCCCAAGATCTCTTTTTCGATAGTTGCACCACTTCTTAGTTCAGTGCGATGCTGTTCATTCTTAAAGCCAAAAGATAAGTCGGCTTCACTGCTACTTATTAACCCGTTATGCTTATATATATATATATATATATATATATATATATATATATATATATACATATATATATATATTTATATATCAGCCTGAAGACGGCTAAAGCTGGACTTTAGGCTTTTTTTTGGCCTAAAGTCGTTGTTCGTTTCGCTCTCCTTTGCCGATCAATAAGAAATAACAGTAAAACAGTAAACAGTTTTTTTTGTAAAATTAGAATTTTTTTCTACCAACTCTTTCTTCAATTTTTCTTACCCGAAAATGTAAGCAAAGATGAAAGATTTTATGGTTTTCCCTAAACGCATCGGTTCTATATTTGGAGAACAATCAAACTTGATTTTACATCCAAGTTTTTCTGAAACCTCCACAATTTTGAAACATTATTCGACGTATGAGTTTCCTCCGTTCTCAACTATGAGCAAAGAATGATGTGCTAACATGAAATGACGTGAATATTACTATCGTAGTGATAAAAATAACGTTCTACGTCAGATCGCGGAAACTTTTGGCTACTATGTATTGTATTTAAGCAGCCGTTCACATGTGTGTTTCCTCTTTTTGACGAAAGGATGTTAGCAGCACAAGGAAAAAATGCTGGGAAATAGATATGCGAAGGAACCATAGAAACCCATTCAACCGCGTTGGGGCTCCTGCGCACCAATCAGACGCAGTGGAATCCGTCTCTCCCACTCTATAGCTTTCTGGCACCGACGCACCATTCCGACCCTGTGGGACCCGTCCCACCCCATTTTAAAGCTATCTGGCTCCGGGGCACGAATTCGACACCGTAGGACGCGGTTCACCCAATTTTACTGCGCTGGGGCTCTAGTGCACCAAACCGACGCTATGGTATCCGCCTCCCTCTCTTTTTGGAATTTCTTGACTGAGACACACACATACACAGACGCACACACGTGACAGAATAAGCTCGTTATTATATAGCATGATAGTTTGCAAATTTGGAAGTATATATTCACATAAAAGTTTATTTACCCTCGATTCACTAACATATGACAGAAACAAACTTGCCTCATCAAAGCCAACATACATGAACGCATAACTCTGGGCAGTGGTCCAGTGGTAGAGTGCTCGTCCATCAATTGCATAGCTATGATTCGACACATCACAGGTGCAGAGTTTTGCATCATTATGAGGTATTTTCGTGACGCACACGGACCATGCGCGTTATTATATAGCAGGATGATTATATTATTATGTGATAATGTTCAGAAACTTAATTTGACAGGACCAAAAGAAGAATGCGAAGGTTTCCAACACGTACAATTATCTGAGCAGTTTTAAAAGGTAAAAAAATAAATGAAGTGGTAGCTTTGTGATCTTGAACAGAAGGAAAGCACATGGAGCGTAGTAGTAGACATAAATGATAGGAAAAATTGGCAAACGAACAAACGAACTCTTTGCAGAACGTTAAAAAAATATAAAAGCGTTCTAATGGAAGCATAGTGAGCGTTGCCCAATACTAAGCATGCCGTTCGCTTCCTCATTTATCCATAATTGATCTAATGGATGCGATCAGTTCTAGAGCTTTCTGTCCAAGTAATGCTAAGATCAAACGTTTAAAACACTTTCGCATTTGATTCTTCTTTTCTTGCCATGTTTAAATTGAGTTCTCTAACATATTTCGTTGTCATATTTCTTTGGAACCAAAGCCACAATTAATGCTTCGAAATAGGTAACATCAGTAAAACCTGGAATAAAATCGTAAGAAAAGTAATGTCTAGGAAATATATAAGGGTTAGATAGAAATGCAGGAATAAGTATTCCAATCTATTGCACTGTTTCCACATTTTCGTGTTTCTCTTGTGTTTCCACAGTAGTGCCGATCCAGGTGCTGTTCTGGAGATGTCATATAATGTCTAAATAGGAAGCCTGCTGATTAGTCGAACACTTCTGCACACTCACTCACATTTTCTGTAAAGAAAAAACTGCGGTTATGCGGACTTAGTTAATAACTTAGGAAAATGCTTAGTTGACGATTGTTTAGCTAATAAAATTCAAAAGAAAACTTTCAACCTGTCTCTATAATCGAAGGACTAATCACTCACATTGTTTTGCAAATTTGGATGTAAACATTCATGTACAGTATACATGAAAGTTTATTTACCTTCACTAACATATGAGAGAAACTAATTGGCTTTATCAAAGCCAGCACACATGAATACATAGCTTTAGACAATGGTGAAAAGGTAGAGTGCTCGCCTATGAGGTGCATGACCTTGGTTCGGCATCTCACCGGTGAAGAGTCTTGTATCATTATGGGGAATGTTCGTGACTCACACAGACACACATGGACCATGCGCGTTATTATATAGCATGGTATATGCCATTTTGTTTCTAGGAACTCCGGTGCAGGGTAAAAGGAAAGAAAGTGTAACCGCAGAAAACACTCTGGAGCTGCCAAACCCTCCACCGCCTATTCACCCACGTTCTGCTGGACGAAAAGATGCTCCACCACCACCACCACCACCTCCCCAGCGATCTAAGGTTTGTTTTCCTTCCAACTTCTATAATTTTGAAGGTATCCTCCTGATTGACCAATGGTTTTTTTCAGATTTTATAGGAAATTCAGTTTTCTGTGTTCATATTCTGATATAGATAGTAGAAAATATCTACACTCTACCCTATCTACTTTACTTTTTAAGAGTAAACATGTGCGCTACCAAATCAAATTGGGCGTCTTTGCAATAAGGCGAAACTTAGCTGTCCATAACCAGTAGTCACATATGTCTAAACTTTCTATGAACAAAGAGCACCTTTAGTACTATCTGTGTGCGTTACCGTTAGTACTGTCTGTTTGCGTTGTACCTAAGAGAAATCATAAGACCAAGATAAGAAATAAAAAAGGTGAAGAGATAAAGTGATAGTTCTTGTTCCAAGCCGCAACGCATAATATCCTTTTTTTTTGCTTTCCTGCATACATGCTGATTTTCTTCCTCGAATATCTTTTTTTTTTCTTCTTCGTGAATCATTATCTTTTCTCTTTTTTCTCTGAAAATGTGTTTTCTTGTCACATATCGATATGATTTTCGACGTAGTTGCAACACAAATTCTAGATGTAGCTCCTACAAACCCCCACACACTAGTTATCGCAAAGTATTTGGCGATTTGTTAGCTTGCGTTGCTCAGTGCGCAAACGAAAATACACATGTTTTGCTTTCTACAGTGGAGAGGGAAACAGTGCCTATTTTGTGACCTACTATGGTATTCCCTTGCTTGACATATGTCACCCTGAGTCCTTGTGGAAATGACTATTCATATAAAAATTATATTGATTGATTGTATTAAGAGAAGAAGTGTAGTAAGAGTACTGCGGTGAAGTTTTCGGATAACTTGAAGGGTGCAGAAACATGCAAACGATCGTCCACATCGATACTAGTCTAGGAGGAAATCAATCACTCTTTCTGACTAATAGTATCTGTGACCGGATTCTCAAATAACTTATGTGCGCGAAATTTGGATGTTTCGGATAGAATTGAAGATGGAAGATTCTGAGGGATACAACACCTGCAGCGCGACTGTTGTGACTCTTCAAAATGACGTTGCAAGACAGATGTCTTATTGGTGACCAACATTGTTGAAACCTGTGTAAAGTTTTATTGTATGAGTGACATGCTTTTTTTTAGTTTCATAGTAGGTATAAACGATGACTCTCACTATTGTCAGTGTATTAAATATGATGTGGATATCAGCATCCACATGAATTTTTATTTTTTATTTTTTTTTAACCGAAAATGTGAAGAAGTCTGTTAAAAGATCCAGGTAAGAAGTTGCCACCAAGTAAGTAAGTCGCCTATACAGGCTTGTTCACTTCTTGCTGTTATCGCAAGACGCTTTTTGTCCTTTGTTCATGTAGTTGTCAAGTTTTCTCTTTTTTTTTTTGTAAAGAATTTGAAACTATGTGTGAATATGTTTGCAGCAAGCCTTAACTAGGTTGTCTGTAGTATATTTATGTTAGCGTCAATAAGTCAGCAAAAAACTAATGAATCGAAAGAAGCACTTGAGAATAATAAGTTGATTCGCGTTTAACTTAGAGAGAAATTTAAAAAAAGGATGTGAGAGTCTCATGGGTGCTGACGAGAAGTAACTTAGTGCTGGGAACTAACCTTGTTCATAACTGTTTTCAGGTCTACTCAGTCTACGCACTAATTCCCTATTTCCCAATATGTAACAATTTTTTCTAGTTGTATGTTGTTGTTAAGGGCTAACTGGTAACGAAAAGTCTTGCTAGCAATAATGTTTAATTGAACAAAAGGTGCAAGTAAAATTAGCTAGTTTTAACATATTTGCTTGCGCATTATGCAAGCAATATTCGTGTCCAGCAGCATTCTGACCGGTTGTAATCGTTCTCAAGGAACTATTCTGACACATCACGTATTCAATTAGTAATAGGTTTCACCCATTTGTAATGCTCTGACCGATATCTTTTTTCTTCAATTCCAACTAAACAACCGACTAATGGTTTTAGACGTATAAGAAGAAGATGCAGCGTGCACTTTTTCACCAGCTTTTGTACTCCAAAATTCATATGTAGGAGCTTTTCCGTTACACTGTTTATGTTGAGTTTTTTTCAGACTGCAGCAGTCGCCGAGAATATCTCCCAACCATCTGGTATCGTCCAAAAAGTTCCACCTAAGGTTCCGCCAAAACCAGCAGTATGTATTTTTACATTTTCTTCCATGACATATGTACTGAAGCGCAGATACAGGTTATGAAGATAGAATATTGTATTCGTGTGATCGATAACTCGTTCTGGAGCATTATAGGCAAATATGTGCAAGATCATGTCCGAAAAAGTTTATATGTTGAGAACTCTGGTCCGCGACATTTGTACAAATCTCAGGCTCGTAAATTTTAGTTGTATTGAACCAACAAGCTTCCGACTCTTTATGTGATGTAATAAGGCGTGTGGTGAAATGCATAACCTGTTGGAGACTAATCTGCGTCTTCATGCGTTTCCGTGGCGTTTACCGGTCTCTAGGCGCCTCGCGATATATTTTCTGGCAGATATCGGCGCCAAGTGGGGTCGTCGTTGTCGTGGTCGCAGCTAGACCGGTCAGGTGCGACGATAGCCCCCGCCCCTTTTCTAGTGTAGTTTCCTCTATTCTCTCTGTCGTATCCGTCTCTTCGTCGTTCACATATCTAGTCTCTCACTTTGCGATAATGCGCTGTTACAGTTTGAGATTATTGCTTTATTTATTGATTTTTGATGGAGCGAGCTTCTCAAGATGAATTTATCGTCATTCACTCCCAAGAGTATGTTCACGTGCGTCGGCATTAGCATGATTTGAGACCTCGTAGATCGCAACTGATGTATTTTTAAATTCCACTTCTTGTCAGATTGGTTGCGTTCAATAGACAACCAGGCGACATAGCGCCCTCACCTGTCTCAGTCACCAGCTGTCAGCTGAAGGATTATAGTCGTTTCCACATCAAACCCTCTCCGACCATTCATGTACGACTGGGATTGGCAGCCGAAACGATTTAGTGTGCTCTCCCCGTGGGGTGCCTACATCAGTCACATTGGCAACGAGCTTTTGGTAGGAGATGATTGTTTATTTATACTCTTGTTGTTGCTGCGCGAAACTTCTACCAAGGATTGATTCACCGCGTTGACTTCTGCCGTCTTGTGCCAGGGCTACAATCTTTGAGAGTGGTGTAGACGATAATAAATGTACTGAGCATTGAAAGAAGAGTTAATACACTTGAATTATGATTTTTTAACCGCTATTATAATCAAATCGAGGTTTGTTTGGTTGAATTCAGTTTTCTACTGATACCATTTTATGCATAGGAATAAATGAAAAGAAGGGAAATTTCAGAAGCCGTGTTAGTTCTGTATTAACAACCCTTACTTTTTCAGATTATTTCTTCTGGTTCCCTTATTGTAACCAGATTCTGCAAGAGTAATTGACATTGTGCTAACCAATACAGTGATTTTGTTTCGGAATGTGCGAAAAAATAAAGAACAAGTGATCCAACATATTTACCGTACCTCTCCTCTAGCCCTTCTTCGCTTAGTGTAGAAAAAATGTGTTTTTAACATTTTTGGAATAGATCTGAAGAAATTCCTCAGATTCATTCAGTGAAAATATTTCGATTTAGTTCTTCATTCACCTTAAACTTGTCTCAACGGTATTACGTTGCTCATCACGAGGAATAATCTTTTGCGGTTCTAAATAGATGTTTTTTCTTCTAATTGTTGTCAGGGAATGTATTCCCTGAGGATACTTTATCTTTAGTGTTTCAGCATCTTAAAGCTTCTTCGGCATGCGTTTCTCCACCACCATTCGTCTCCTTGACATCCTCGGACACGAACTCGATTGGACACTCGCTGTCGAATGGTAGCGTAGCAAGCAACATTTCATCGGAAGTAGAAAACCGGTCGTATTCCGATGTAAGAACGTCCTCTTTCTTTTCTTTGTTCGTGTTTTTATACAACTTCGCAGAGAAGAGCTGCAGTTTGCTTTTGCAACAACTTTGTTTCTCTACTTTATATTTTTGTTGATTGCTAAGATAAAGTCTTCGGAATCTGTTCATGCACTGTTTTGTTCTGTCATGCCACAAATCCTTGAATTTCATTGCTTCTCATGACATACTCTACGCTTTTATTTTTAGAAGGAGAATGCAACCGCAACTATTTCTGCAGAGAAACCCAAAGCAGTCCCTGAGCCGGAAACTGTCAGAGTTCGTTCGCAACCGAAGGAAAAAATGACTGATGGGCAGGTGTGTTTACCACAGGATTATCTATCGTGGATTCGCTATTTCGTAGCTTTCTCGTTTAACATAAAACATAATGTTAAACAGAAATATATCTTTAGGTTTTGGATGAACTTCGACAGATAGTCAATCAAGGAGATCCGCTAAACAAATATGAAATCAAGCGGCAAATTGGACTCGGGTTTGTGCTTTCAATTTTTATTGCTGTTGTTGCAACAACGTGCTACTTCAGCAGTTTAGAGGCGCTACAGTTTTTTGTCTGGTCGACGGTGAGATTCCTTAATTTGCATCTTCATCCTATTAAATCATTTTCTGATTAAACATGTGTCCTAGTGGTCCTCCCCGAATACTCTCTTTTTGTGACAGTTTTTGAGCGCAGGATCTGGTTCACACTTGTTCTCTGCTGCCTCGTTTGCAAAACATGTAGTCAACGTCGCTTAAATGTCTTTTCCCTAGTTAATCTTGTGAGCAGATTTAGGTTTTGTTCCTGGAATCCGCTGTGATCTATGCTTTTATTTCAAATTTGGTGTGTCAAACCAAACCCGCAGATCTCTAGAACTTTCTTTTTTCTTGAAACGCTGCTGAAGTGCTTTGCAGCGTTTGATTCGCTTCTTCAGGAATCTAGACCTTGTTAGTACGATTTGCATTTCCTTACTTTCTTTTTTTTTCATGGCTTCTTAATGTTCCTTTCCGTCCTTTAGACATCCAGATCTTGTTCATCCGATGGTTTTTGCATTCGATCGGCTGGAATCGGTTATTCTCATCTGCATGTTCGCGTAATTTCGCATTATGATGCGTGATCGTTCGGCTAATTGGTCGGGCTAGTTGTGCGCATCGTACACGATATCTACCCCACTTTGCTGCAGCCACTGCTCAGCTGTTCGAATGTTCGATATATTTGTCTGTAGGAGGATACACAAAGAAAATTTGCAAAATTTCCTTCCGAAGGCTGTGGTTTCGAGGTTCTAGTGGGGAGATCATGTTCGCAATTATAGAATAACATAACCTCTGAACCATAATTTTCTACCTTTCTTACTTCTATGTGAAGGAAGTCATTCCTATTTCGCTTCGCTATTTTCGGTTTTCTTTGGCGGTATAGTGTTAGAAGTGAAGAATTTGATCATCTAAGAATGTAGGCTCGGCTTAATCCTCATGATCAAGGATTAAGCCTGTGGCCGTAGTTGGGTTTTTTTAATGATCAGCTATTCACTAAACATCATTCCTACTGATGCATGGTTACAGTGGTGCTAACGAAGAACACTGTTTTGATTTCTTTGTGTGTGCATGATCAGCTCGAAAATTTTCGAAGAAGAAAAGTTCAATAGGACCTGGTCATGTGTTGTAGAACCAGATTACTTTGAGAAGGGGCAGCAATTTAGATAGAACAAAAAAATGTGTGGGGGGAGACAAGTGTTCAATATCCAGTTTATTACCATCATCTATGATCTGTAGTCGTTGGATATGCTGGAAGCTATTGTCGCTCTGGATATTCTTGCTTACGATCTCTGGAAGTGCCTTTACTGTGATCACAAAATAGGACGCGTCATGATACATTGTCTCGTTGCTTTTTTAAACCCATTCAGAAAAAGTAGGTACTGCTTCGAAAACACTTCTAAAAAGGGAACATATTTCTTAAATGTTTGTTTAAAAAATGTCGTGTTTTCTGTTGCGTGTTGTTGGGGGTTTGGTTGCGCCTTATCATTACTCCTTAAGAAATAAGTGTTTAGCGAATTGAATGTATCAATATCCTGTCTTGCGCTGCTTCTTGTTTAGCAAGTCGTGTCGAATTCAATTTTTTTTACGGGTTTTCAAAGGAAGCATGTACTTATTTTATAAACTAATGTCAAGCTGTGAATCATTTATATCATGATTCTTTGAAGTTTGCTTTCACTTGATGGGTTTTCGATTGATATGTTTAAATCATGCTTCTCCAATACTCTCCTTATCATTCGGCGCACAACCCGCTTTTGAGGTCATTCGTTTTCTGTCCCGTTGGTTCCCTTCGTCAGCTGATGAGAATTAAGTGCACTCATACCAGTTTCATCAGATTTCATTTATTTACCAGATATGCTGCTATTCTTGAGAACGTTTCATAGGATAATACAGCCGAAGGTATTTATTGATTTCTGATATCGATGCATACGGGTTTGAGTAGTAGAAAGGTTTCACTGTGTTCAGTTATAAAGTTTGAGCGAATTCCACCACCAATTCCACCTTTTGCTGATTTTCTGGACCGTATCTGTTGCTTTCAAAGGTCAAGGTCAAAGATGTAAGCCACCAAAGCGTATCTTAAAATAGCCCGCATTTAAATTTGTTTGCTACCAAGAATAAGGGATGCAAAAAGAGGTCATTGAGTCGTTGAGTCATCACGAGCGCCTAAGGCATACCACAATGTGACGAAATTTTAACAAACATTTTGATTTCAAATGAGTTCTCACAGAATCCCACCACTAGGGGACACATTTTCCCTTATGTTTACGGAATTTTGGAATAGAACGTCAGTGGAATGATCGAAATGGATTCCATTAATACATGGTATCTATTCGGAAAACTGCTTGTCAGTCCAACCAATCTGCATGCAACTGCGGATAGGAGGGTCGTAAACATAAGGAAAAGGCTTTACCACTTCTACACTTCCAAGATTAGTAACAAAATTGCTCATTAGTTCTTACCTAGTTTTCAATGCTCTGTACCTTAAGATATGTAAGGTTTGTTAGTGCGTGAATTTCTATAGATAAAAACACTTGGAACCAGGCGGATTCTCATAATTCACCACCAACAGTTCCTATGTACATAGTTTGTGAGTTTCCCTGAAATGCTTCCTAAAAGCAAAGCTCAGCGTTTTTCAAATCTTGTGGTGCTCCTTTTTCTGAAAGACCAATGATCTTTGAGTTCTCGACCTCCTAATGCCACTCAATCAGTTATACAGTACTCTGTTTATTTAGAACCTCTGAACTTATTTTTCTCTTGGAAAATATGCTGCACTTCTAACATTCTCTCAGATTTTCTTGTTTTTAGTGCGTCAGGAACCGTATATGTCGCCACTTGCAAAGATACCAGTGATGTGGTGGCTGTTAAACGGATGGCTTTCAAGACTCAACCGAAGAAAGAGATGCTACTTACGGAGATCAAAGTCATGAAGCAATTCCGTCACCCGGTTAGTGCAGGACACATATGGCTATGATCACTGTAAAGGAATCGTGAAGTGTACAGCGCTAGACCTCAACGTTACTATTAAGAATGTTGTCAACTACATCGAGTCTTATCTGGTCGACGCAGATGACTTGTGGGTTGTTATGGACTACTTGGAAGGAGGTAACCTGACAGACGTAGTGGTTAAGACGGAATTGGATGAAGGCCAGATAGCGGCTGTTCTCAAGGAATGTGTCAAAGCGCTGCACTTTCTGCACAGGTGATTTCCTCCAAGTTTCTGATTTTATGTCGGGCGCTATCGTTCTGAACCCGTAAGCTGCTTTTAGCGGAAAAAAGTTCGTTTAACATGCAGGAGTTTCTGAACATAACCTGATTATCCAAGCTCTTTAGGGCTTTGGGTTGGCCCTCATAAACTGATTTTTCCCCATCACTCGTATTAGTATCTTGAACATTTTTGAAATGGAGTGTGACAGAACATTTAAGCATTGGAATTATTTCTATCTTTTGAGTTAATTTCTGAAGGAAATAAATTCTGCAAAAATGAATCCAGAGTCTATCATCTATCTCACTTATATAATACTATCTTTGTTATTTCTGTGCATCCAAAATGATTACGGTAACTCTAAAAGCGCGATAGTTCCATTTTAAGAAAAGAAGAATTTCTGTTAGACTCTAACATACTATTTCTTTTATAGTTCGGTCTAACATACTATTTCTTCTATACTTCTTTTTTTCGAGGAAGGAAGTGGAATGACCCGTAACAGTTATTGACTACAACTTTAGAAATTTGAAAAATGCATAGAGAAAAGTTTTTCCCTGATAGTGACTCCCTCACTAAGATGCGGAGGTAATTCGTCTGGAAGATCCTTGATTTGTGTCGAGAATTTCATGGATTGAGCAACAAACAGAGCGGAAGCATAGGCCACTTTTAAGCCAAGTTTAGGTGTTCCTAATCGCAAGGTCAAGGATGTCCCGGAGTTCCGGAGTCAGCCAATTAGCGAACATGATTTCATTGATGTCGTGGATGTGATGTTTTTCGCAGTTTCCTGTTTAATGACCAGTAATTTCAACGTAAATTATTACGCTTGTTTGAAACAATTCGTGCGATGACGATTGAATAGGTTCTCTCGCTCACACGAACGTTTACGGACGCACGTTGTGCTAGCAAATGACCTCGCCTGCATCGAAACCTGAAACTTTTATTGCGAAAAGAACCCAAGTAGTCGACGACTCTTTGCAGTTGTTGAAACTGCAAAAAGTGCACGCAAATTTGACCTTGTTTTCTTTATCTGTCACCACCTGTCTTGCATCGAAGTTGGATTTTCTTGGCAAAAAAGGATGAAAAACTATGTACCGCTAAGTATTAGTTTTTGTGTTGACTGTGGATGCCGCTCACAACTTCCGATTTCATCAAAACACTTTCGTCACATCCCCAGTTTTCTAAGTCAAATCTGGTTCCACCGATCACAGATTCTGCATTCTTTGAATGGTATTAGATCTGCGGGATGTATCTTACTCTTCAATTGCAAAAACCGCAATTCCATGCATTTTTAGTCATTCCATTGTGCATCGTGATATCAAAAGTGACAATGTACTGCTTGGAATGGATGGACAAGTGAAACTAACGGATATGGGATTCTGTGCGCAGATTCAGCCAGGCTCGAAAAGGTAGGACTACCCGAAACTTGCTATTCGCTGTTGCGACACTGCTAAGCAAATTGTCATTTTCTCCTTTGAAGATTTTCATTTGAAAGGAAATGGGTTTCAGACTCCACGTTAACACTGGTAATTGTATAGTATATTCTGCGAATTGATATCACTACGACACCGTTTTTAGGGATACCGTCGTAGGAACTCCTTACTGGATGTCTCCCGAGATTCTTAATAAGAAACGGTACAATTACAAGGTAGATATATGGTCGCTTGGTATCATGGCCCTGGAAATGATTGATGGAGAACCTCCATATCTTCATGAGACACCATTAAAGGTTCATATATCATTCGACTGGATTTGTATTATTTCGCTACGTTGTTGTGGCTTTCAGGCAATTTACTTGATTGCACAAAACGGAAAACCTGAAATCAAAAGACGAGACCAGCTTTCTCCGGACTTCCTGAACTTCTTGGATCGTTGTCTCGTTGTGGATCCCGAGGAAAGGTTAAGCTTACTTGAACTCAGTAAATGCATTCTTGTAGTTTTGGGGAAAAGTTTATGATTCGGTTACTTAAGAGCGGATGCAGAAGAACTCTTACGACATCCATTTCTTGCTCGGGCTAAACCACTAAGCAGCCTCATTCCATACATCAAGGCGGTTAAGGAGCTCAAAGAGAAAGAAAAAGTCAGTCATAAATAGAGCGGGTTGGATGTGCTTTCGGTTCTTAGTTATCTCGTTGTCCTCTTATGAGTGCTGTCCACCTGCTGCACTGCTAAATGTACCACTCTCGCTCTTTCTTCACGCAGCAACTGTGTATTGCATTCCACTACTTACTTTTACTTGCATAATTGATGAAATTTAACGTACTTTGATATCTTTGCACAAAGTTTGCTGCTGATAAGTTATTTCTTCTTGCTGAAAATTATATCGTTTCCCGTGACAGGTTATCTATCTGTGCATACTTGACTTCGTGATGTTGCATTTCCAGCACTTGCAACATCTTTTGCTTCCGGTTCTGTTTACGATGCTTTTTTTTCGCTTTTCTTGAAAACGGTTCAAATAGTCCGACACTCGCTGTTAGGGCACCTTATCATCGCAGCATTTATGACAGATCATTTCGAGCCCTAGAGATTTATAAGGTTATTGCATGTAGTGAGCATTTAGCTATATTTTTACCTTGCCGTCGTATGTGGTACTACGGTCATGTTTATATGCGCCCGCAAGCATATGTATTTCTTTTTGAACACTACTGCTCATCACAAGGCATTTCCATCTTGTCGAAATGTTATTTATTTGGTTTCGAACATAAATTGTTTCCAGTGCGACTAACTAGAGACAGTGTTGTAGATTAAAAAAAAGAAGGGAACGACTGGCACGAACTCAGCACAAACGGTGTTCTGTTATTTTAACAGACATTGTTCGCAGTACTACTTCCTGAACGACAGTCTTACGAAGCTATTGTGTTCACCAGTCAGAATAGTAGCAACCTATTGTGTGATGTTTTGTAGGAATTAAATCTACTTGCGGAATCCACGTATTTGCTAAGGAACGCTTCCAGCTTGTAGGAGCGATAAATCAATGACGTTACCGCTCCTTTTGTAACCAGTGTATTGTTCCCCTTGTAACCAGCGTATTTTCCTATCCTATGTATGGAGGAACTGTAGAAAACTCGGTGCGTATGAAGAGGCACCCGCAGATTTTCGATCATACACTCTCTGAGTAATTAGAGATGGAGTGTATCCTGTGGAGATTCACCGTCATTGCATCCTAAATAGCTCACTCTGCTTACCTGCCGCTGATCATACGAAGCGTCACCGGTTCGGACATAATTCACGACCTACTACATTGTTTAAGAGAACCAGACATATCCACTGGAATTTTCCGATGAAATTTTGAAAGTAAATTTTGCGATGTGATCTCAAATTTGTAACCGTACTAGAAGCAAGAGAACTCCACGCGTAAGAAATCAGTGCGGTGGAAAAGTAGCAGAATATTTATGGGCTTTAATTATTTCAGAGTGAAATAGGTATTATTTCTCTAATTAGCAAGAATATGGGAATTTTTCATCTTTATGGTGTTTTTTTTTTTCTAGAAAAGACTCTACTTTCATATCACTTCTGCCTTTGTTCATTTGTATTTGTACTTGAACTCCTTGAGAAAGATGATAGAAGATAGATAGATGATGATGTGAAAAAAATGAAATAGATTTGTACAGTCCATCCAACGACATAGTCCGAAAATTGCAAAAAGATCTGAAACCCGTCATCAAAACTTTTAGATGAAGGAAACAATGTTTCGAGATACCTATGTGATGTCATCCTCATCAGATTATTTTGGACCAGCCTAGTCATTAAAAATGGTTCTTCGCATTAAAAAGACACAGCAGTTACTGAGAAACCATTTATCGCCAGCCATTTCGCAATGGGTGACTGGATGTCGTATATTTTTTTCTAGATTTAAATGAATCGATAGAAAAGATAGAGTTTTCGACAAATCCTGATCCTTCATTTTTTCCACCTGGTAATTTCATCTGGAAATTTTTCGTTCTATTTAAACAACAATCCACCCGAAGACAGTGTTCGGAGAAGTTTCTGTTGATAGATTCCTTCCACTAACAAGAACGGTTAGGAAAGTTGTCCACAAGTGAATAAAAAAAGTGAAATACTTCCCACAAATCCAGAACTAAGACATCTAAACAGCGTTACGAAGTTTATGCTTATCCCGGAAAGGCAACTCTTTTCACCTCTACGAGTAGCGAAACGAATGTATGCGGAGTGGATGTGATCACGGCCTTATGAACGAGTAGTTGCCTCCGGCTGTTCCTAATTCCTCTGGAATAGAAATAGTTCTTTTTATTGCCAGTCTTGGAAATCACGTGTCTAAGCTCGCCAACTAGTGATAAGAATAGAACGTCAAAATTTGGAGGATTCTACCGTACCGCATAGTAGATATAGTAGAAATACCAGGAGAACCAAACACGTATGTATAATCTTATTATATATATATATATATATATATATATAATATTTTGTATTGTATATACGTATTGTAATCTTATTCTCGGTTCATAAGTCACAAAGGATTTAGAATATATGACCTTTTTTGCCTATGTTATCAAATAATTTGGGGGGTGTAGTGTAGCGATTAGAGGTTCCGCTGCCTGCACGATCGATCGGAGCTCGAATCCGCCTTAGTGCTCACTAAGCGTTTCATCCTTCTGGGGTCGATAAATTGCTACCAAACTTGACTGATAGGATAAAAGCATTGGCCAGACACAGCGGCTAGTCAGCGCAAGTCATTGTATAGGCCAGTTACACGTTCGTGAACCTCAAAGGATTCTGAATTGAAGGGAACGTGAGGGAGCATCCCAAGCGGATTGATTAACGCCAGACAGTTTATTCTTTATCGTCTCATCAAATGATTTAGAGCAATGCCGCAATCAATCGTGTAGTAAGCCAAGGTTACTTAGTGGATCAGACTTTTCTCTTTGCAGCGTTAGCGTATAATTTTGAAGCTATTGGGATACTGCACAGATTGTGATAGAACTAAAACGCGTAGTTGTAGTAGTTGTTGCAAGGGTTCTACACAAAACAGCACGGTTCTTAACCGGTCATAAGTGACTGCAAGTTTGTCAATGTAGTACATCTATTGGCTGGTTTTCAGGTCTTGGTAGGATTTCAGCTCTGTAGCCGGAGAGATGAGTTGACTAAACGTCTACAAACCTATGCCGCGCAGACATCTACTGTAGACCCGTCAGAACCATGATCTAAGATGAACGCGATTTTTCTGTAGGACTTCATTTACTGAAATAAGGTGTTGTGCTGACCATAAAACTGCACTCTAATATTACCCTACTCCAGTTTTCGTGCGGCATTTTTGAAGATGATAGCGAATAATTCTTTCGAGATCGTACCGGACGGTCAAGCCATACTCGTCGCCATCGATCCAATGATTATATTTGTTTATTAATTTGTAGGAATGAAGTGGTATAAAGGATAAAGTGCACGGGATTGATCAAGCACTATGTGTATGCGTCTACGCGTTCCACTTAAATCATTTTCGTTTGAAGTTTATGGACACGTGTACAAACTTACAATAACGTGCGGAGCAGATGTGTCAAGTCTGTTTTTAGCCTCCCACACAAGTCTGGTATCACTTTATCAACCTCGAAGGGATGAGAGAATTGTTTGACCGTAGGCCGGCTCCGAGCCAACGATCGAAGTCACAGCGGGACCTCTTACCGACTGCCGGCTGGACAACCTCTTGACTAGTCTGACAGTGGTCTGTAACAAAAAAATCTAGGACAATCTAGGTTTTTGGAAATTTACATGTGTTTGAACGTTTTTTCGTATATGACTGGCCTATCTTAGAAATGACCATGACCGAGAATACCTAGCGTTAGTTTGCCTGCTCGATGATAACAACTAAGGAAAGGCAGCCCGCTGAATTGACCAGATGGAGTGCAGTGTGTTTGAAGAAGACGTCCTTAGCGAACGTGAATGTGCCCGCTGAAACATTTTCGGCGCAGAGATGAAAACCTTGAGACAGAAAAGGCGCGAAGTTGATTTAGATTTACTTAGTGACTGATGACGAAAAGTAACGGATTCGCGTTAAACAGCTTGAAAGTTTGCTGCAGAAATAGTTTGTCCAAGTTCGTCGTAGACCGCAGCAGCAGCGGAATTGGTCAAACCGGCAGCAGTTCTCCATGCAATGTCCGCCCAAGCACCACGAAAATCACATAGAAGAAAATCGATGACAATGGAGAGTTTTTGCGGCCACATTGCCCAGGCGTGACACCATCAGACTTTTTTTGGATAATGCAGCCCTCACTGCCCGACAGAAAATTCATCAACCGCAAAAAAGTGCAAGATGTTATTGGGTTGATTTCTTCGGGTCATCACAGCCAATTAAGTTTCTAAAGAAGGATATCCATTATTTGCGCCGACGGTAGCGAAGAGACATTGGCGAAAAAAAGAAGACATTCTCTGAGATTTTACTTCTACGATAAATTTCCTTTTTTCTGGTAAAATGGTAGTAACTTCCAGAGCAACCAACTAGGATGCAGCTTCTTAGTCACACACTGAGTGAAGTCGTGGTGACTTTTCCCTTTTTCAAGATTTATTATCTCTACTCCACAAAGTTATACTAACTTCGTACCAGTCTGCTGCTCTTCTACAACTCTAATCTTGTGCAATATCCGTATGTTTTGCGAAAAGCGTATTTTGCTGGCTTACGAGTCACACGGTAAAGCGCGAAGGCAAAGCTCTAGATGGAAAAAGAAGCTTGTAGGTACAACACCGTTTTAGATACTAACATGTACCTTATCAATTCACGAGCTTTGTATTCTCCGTTTGCGCAATGAAAGTGAGCTGTCCTAAACGAAACCTTCTGCATGTAATTACAAATGTTGTAATTACATGATACACTCCATACACGTCTTCATTATGGTTTTCGTAAAGTTTGAAGCTTAAAAACTAATCGCTCTCAGCAACAGTGGAAGTGTAGAAGACAGCAATCCTTCACGTTCAAGCTACCACTTCTTACGTGATTGCTGTCTTGTACGCTTCCATTCTTGCTAAAGCTCCTTGTTTTAGTTTTCCAAGGATAAGACCTCACGAGCAGCTTGCTAGACTCCTACTCTTGGAATTAGGTACACTACCAGGCTGGAACCACCCAAACAGCACAAACAGCGACGCACATAGTATATCTTTTGTACTATCACCACCATGATCATGATCATCATGACACCCGTTGTTCCTCGAAATGATCGAGTGGGCGCCAGTAATTCGTCCATTTGTCCCGATCGTGCGCATGAGTCGCACATTAGTTTCTCCTTTCACACGGGACGCGAGAGCATCAATTTTTTAAGAACTTTGTGAAGAAATCTGACCATCGGGTCGGTGGTTTCCCTGTGGAGCGTTTAATGTCGCATGGAGTCTAGTCGTTCACGGTTCTGGTCCTGCGGTTGTCGTAGAAGCGCATCACGTGTCCAGTCTACTTTATTTTGCTTTCCTTAGCAAATGTTGCGGCG
This sequence comes from Necator americanus, assembly GCF_031761385.1. Lineage (NCBI taxonomy): Eukaryota > Metazoa > Nematoda > Chromadorea > Rhabditida > Ancylostomatidae > Necator > Necator americanus. The sequence goes on along the minus strand of NC_087372.1, from coordinate 24,096,114 downwards.
TATCTAATGTTGGATCGCTGACGTAATAAAGAACTTCGAATGCCGTCCCTCACTTGTGTGAATCGGGATAGACCTAGCATCACTCTTCCAAAGGAGTGTCCGGTGAAGCCGCGTTTTCTTCCTGCTTACAAAATGCTCAGGTTTTCGAAGCATAGGTTAAAGGCAGCATAGCACGAATCTGAGGTGGTGCAGATTTCAGGCGGAAGATCCGTATAGGGGGTCATAGATTACGGAGGCGGCTGTTTTGTACGATGCCATCTATTCAACGCTCCACCCCTTGCGCCGCGTCCACCCTGCGATTCGTTGAAAATCAATTCGGATGCGCCGATAGGCAGTAAGGGACGCTACGCAAGTGTGGCGCGCTGCAATAGAAGGGATCGTACAAAACATCATTCAAGGGCCGGCTGCTTGCAGTGATTCAGAAAGAGATGAGCGGAACCACTCCTATCTCCGTAATCTACGACTCTGTATATGGATACTCCACCTGAAATCCGTACCACCCCAGATTCGTGGTATGCTGCCTTGGGGAACGGTAAAGAAGGTCCCGGCGGATTCTCCGAGACATAACGTGCCCAGTGGATATGCCGGCGGATACGCGAGCATACCTCGAAGAGGTCACGCTCCAGTCGTTCATGAAGACGCAGACTACCGCCTTAGATGTTCTTCTAGCCACAGAGCCGCAGAAAACTGCGGAGTTACAAGAAAATATACAAAGAAGAGTGGTATGAGCTGTCGAAATTACCGAATAAGTCAAAGAATAATGGTGTTAGATAGAAGTACATGGGATCTTGAATGGTGTTCTAATAAAGAAAGGGAGTGAGTTTGTCTTTATATCACCTTCAGAAAGTCTAGAAATCTTACGAAATTTGAACTCTTTTTCTTCCTGTAAGATCCAAGAAGTCAGAGATAAAGAAGATCCCTCTGTCCAGAAATGAATTAGGCTACAAAAAAGCTTGGGAGTTACAGGATAACGATAATTCTCATCACCGTTACTTTTGAAACCTGAAATGTTCCGTTTTAACGAAAATTTTTATGCACGTAATTTGAAGCTATTAGTTCTCTTTATCTCATATTTCAGGAGAGGATTTCACTTGCTTCTGGTACGATTACAAAATTGAGATCACCTCACTTCACAAAATTGCAGTGAATGTGTCTGATTTTCCAAAACAATTTAGTGGATAGTGAATTATATCCTAGCTGGTGATGCAGCGTATGATTAGCGGTAGGTAAGCAGAGTCAGCTGTTTAGGTGCCAACGAAAGTGAATCTCTTTAGGACACGCATCATCGCTAATTGCTCTGACAAGGCATGACCAGGGCATGCACGAAATTCCGCCGGGACCCTCTTTACACGCACCCTGCTGCCTTTAAAGCAGGAAGTACAATGGTGTTAAAAAGGTGAGAACATAGCTGGATATTACTGTTTTTCTCCACTACATCCTTAATGCTCTTACACACTATCCAAACTGCTTATTTCCTCCTGCATAGCTCGGGGCAAGGTCGTTCTTCATGTTCATTTTCCAATCCACGTAAACATAACTGGTGCATTCGGATACTCTCGTTCCGTTGAGCCTAAGTGGAGCATCTGGGACTCATCCGTTTCCTACAAACATCGTCTTTCGCTGATACAGAAGAATATGGAATGAAATATGGAAGGAATCCCTGTTGAAATCCTCTCCATGTCGGCAATGGTATTTTTGTACAGTGGCGATATTCTAGCCTTCAGGTTATTCTACAACACACAGTTACAGTTACGGTTACACTGCAAGAATCTTTATGCACTGAAGATATATATATATATATATATATATATATATATATATATATATATATATATATATACCAGTCTGAATGTCCGGCTAAAGCCGGACTTCAGACTTTCGGTGACTTTAGCTTCGCTCCCCTTCACTGATCAATGAAAGTTAATAGCAGTGGTGTTTTCTGTAAATTAGATGTGTTTTTTAAACAACGCTTTCCTTCTCTTCTTTATATTATAAATTAAGGCGAAAGATTACGGAGTTTTCCTTCTAAACGCGCCAATTCTACATTTGGAGAATATTCGACCATCAGCTGCAAACACTCCTTCGAAGCCAGAATAATATAGATACAATTTGAAAGCATTACTCGAAGTATGGGTATTAATTTACTTTACGTTACTCGACGCCGGTGGATCCGTCCCATCCCCTTCTATAGGTATCTGGCGCCGGTGGACCCGTCGCACCCCCTTCTATAGGTATCTTGCGCCGGTGGACCCGTCGCACATCCTTCCATAGGTATCTGGCGCCAGCGCACCAATCTGGCGCTGGTGGACCCGTCCCACCCCCTTCTATAGGTATCTGGCGCCGGTGGACCCGTCGCACATCCTTCCATAGATATCTGGCGCCGGCGCGCCAATCTGACACCGCGGGACCCGTCGCAACCCAATTTATTGCTATCTGATTCCAGCGCACCAATCCGACGCCGGGTGGACCCGTCGCACCCCCATTTTCGAATTTCGTGACACAGACAAACACACACACACACATACACACACACGGACTAAGCTCGTTATTATATACTAGTCTGAATGTCCGGCTAAAGCTAAGGACTTCAGACTTTCGGTGGTTTTAGCTTCGCTCCCCTTCACTGATCAATGAAAGTTAATAGTAGTAGTGTTTTCTGTAAAATTAGATTTTTTTAAACAACGCTTTCCTTCTCTTCTTTAAATTAAAACTATAAATTAAGGCGAAAGATTACGGAGCTTTTCTTCTAAACGCGTCAATTCTACATTTGGAGAATATTCAACCATCAGCGACAAACACTCCTTCGATGCCAGATTAACGTATATACTATTTGAAAGCATTACTCGAAGTATGGGTATTCCTCCTGATTTCCCTCAATAGTTATCATAGAATGATGTTTTAACATAAAATGACGTGAAAGACATCATCCTAATGATAAAGATAACGTTCCACGTCAGATCACGTAAACATTTTGTTACTATTTAAGCAGCTGTTTGCATGAATATTTCCAATTTCTGAGAACGGCATGCTGCGAACGTGAGGCGAACGAAGAAGGAAATAGGCACGCGGAGGAGTCATAAAGATGAAAAGCAAAGCGTCCTGTGACCACTGCTATCAAACGGCTGCAACCATCTATCTTTCGCGTCATGCACACGAAGTTATTGCGCACCAATCCGACGCCGCGAGACCCGTCGCAGCCCATTTTATAGCTATCTGGTGCCGGCGCAGCAATCTGAAGTCGGTGGACCCGTCGCACCCCCTTCTGAAGGTATCTGGCGCCGGTGGACCCGTCGCACCCTCCTCTATAGGTATCTGACGCCGATACACCCGTTGCAACCCATTTTATAGCTATCTGGCGCCGGCGCACCAAACCGACGCCGTGTGGACCCGTCGCACCCCCTTTTTCGAATTTCGTGACACACAGACAAACACACACACACACACACACACACGGACTAAGCTCGTTATTATATATCATGATATATATATATATATCTACTATATAATAACGGGCTTATTCTGTCACGTGTGTGTGTGTGTGTGTGTGTGTGTGTGTGTGTGTGTGTGTGTGTGTGTGTGTGTGTGTGTGTGTGTGTCAGTCACGAAATTCAAAATGAGGGGTGCGACGGGTCCACCGGCGTCGAGTTAATGCCTCGAAGCTAGGAAGCTATAAAATGAGGTGTGAAGGGGTCCACCGGCGTCGGATACCTATAGAAGGGGGTGCGACGGGTCTATCGGCGCCAGATAGCGTTAGAAGGCGGTGCGACGGGTCCACGGCGTCGGATACCTATAGAAGGGGGTGCGACGGGTCCATCGGCGCCAGATAGCCTTAGAAGGGGGTGCGACGGGTCCATCGGCGCCAGATAGCCTTAGAAGGGGGTGCGACGGGTCCACGGCGTCGGATACCTATAGAAGGGGGTGCGACGGGTCCATCGGCGCCAGATAGCCTTAGAAGGGGGTGCGACGGGTCCATCGGCGCCAGATAGCCTTAGAAGGGGGTGCGACGGGTCCATCGGCGCCAGATAGCCTTAGAAGAGGGTGCGACGGGTCCCACGACGTCGGATACCTATAGAAGGGGGTGCGACGGGTCCATCGGCGCCAGATAGCCTTAGAAGGGGGTGCGACGGGTCCATCGGCGCCAGATAGCCTTAGAAGGGGGTGCGACGGGTCCCACGACGTCGGATACCTATAGAAGGGGGTGCGACGGGTCCATCGGCGCCAGATAGCCTTAGAAGGGGGTGCGACGGGTCCATCGGCGTCGGATACCTATAGAAGGGGGTGCGACGGGTCCCACGACGTCGGATACCTATAGAAGGGGGTGCGACGGGTCCATCGGCGCCAGATAGCGTTAGAAGGCGGTGCGACGGGTCCACGGCGTCGGATACCTATAGAAGGGGGTGCGACGGGTCCATCGGCGCCAGATAGCCTTAGAAGGGGGTGCGACGGGTCCATCGACGTCGGATACCTATAGAAGGGGGTGCGACGGGTCCCACGACGTCGGATACCTATAGAAGGGGGTGCGACGGGTCCCACGACGTCGGATACCTATAGAAGGGGGTGCGACGGGTCCATCGGCGCCAGATAGCCTTAGAAGGGGGTGCGACGGGTCCATCGGCGTCGGATACCTATAGAAGGGGGTGCGACGGGTCCCACGACGTCGGATACCTATAGGAGGTGCGACGGGTCCACAGCGTCGGATTGCTATAGAAGGGGGTGCGACGGGTCCACCGGCACCAAATACCTATAGAAGGGGGTACGACGGGTCCAATGGCGTAGAGTTGGTGCACCGATGATAGATACCTTTAGAAGGGGGTGCGACGGGTCCATCGGCGCCAGATAGCCTTAGAAGGGGGTGCGACGGGTCCATCGGCGCCAGATAGCCTTAGAAGGGGGTGCGACGGGTCCCATGACGTCGGATACCTATAGAAGGGGGTGCGACGGGTCCCACGACGTCGGATACCTATAGAAGGGGGTGCGACGGGTCCAACGACGTCGGATACCTATAGAAGGGGGTGCGACGGGTCCCACGACGTCGGATACCTATAGAAGGGGGTGCGACGGGTCCATCGGCGTCGGATACCTATAGAAGGGGGTGCGACGGGTCCCACGACGTCGGATACCTATAGGAGGTGCGACGGGTCCACAGCGTCGGATTGCTATAGAAGGGGGTGCGACGGGTCCACCGGCACCAAATACCTATAGAAGGGGGTACGACGGGTCCAATGGCGTAGAGTTGGTGCACCGATGATAGATACCTTTAGAAGGGGGTGTGACGGGTCCAATGGCGTCGAGTTGGTGTGCCGGCGTCGTAAAGCTAGGGACGTTGTAAAAGTTTTATAGTTGTAACCACTTTCGGCGTTGCGCTCCACCTACTCGGCTCCGCTGTTCCTCAGAAACTGGATATACACGTTCAAACAGCTGCTTAAATAGTAGCACGCTGTTTATGTGATCTGACGTGAAACGCTATCTTTATCAGTACGATGATGTTGTCCACGTCATTTCATGTTAAACATTATTCTGCCGTAACTGTTAGGGAGAAACAACAGGAGAACCCATTCTTCGAATACCACTTTCAAATCGTGTCTACACTGTGTAGGGAACGAAAACGAATGAGTGTTTTGAGCTAAAAGTTTGCGCGATTTGACGTGGAATTTTATCTTTATCAGTGAGATGACGTCTTACACGTCATTTTATGCCAAAACTTCATTCTTTATGTATGTATGTATGTATGTATGTATGTATGTATGTATGTATGTATGTATGTATGTATGTATGTATGTATGTATGTATGTATGTATGTATGTATGTATGTATGTATGTATGTATGTATGTATGTATGTATGTATGTATGTATGTATGTATGTATGTATGTATGTATGTATGTATGTATGTATGTATGTATGTATGTATGTATGTATGTATGTATGTATGTATGTATGTATGTATGTATGTATGTATGTATGTATGTATGTATGTATGTATGTATGTATGTATGTATGTATGTATGTATGTATGTATGTATGTATGTATGTATGTATGTATGTATGTATGTATGTATGTATGTATGTATGTATGTATGTATGTATGTATGTATGTATGTATGTATGTATGTATGTATGTATGACATATATATACATATACGTACATACGTACCTCTAATAACCGTATTGTTCGAGCACCTTAGATGGCACCATTTTCATGGACTATAATTTTTAGGGGGTTAAAATCAACTTGCTGTGAAGAATGCTTTGCTCTTATTTTAAAACGTAATTGCGTGCTGAGAGCGCTTTTCGATATACTATTTTGTTTCGTTTCTGTCTTTTTTTTAATAAATCCACATGTTGCTTATGTTCTACATCCTACATTCTACTACATATGTGTGGTATTCTGGAACAGTTAACGGAAATTTTGATTTAAAAAACCTTTAGGGTCAGAGTAATTTCAGTAGAAGTGCTGTTCAGCAGTAAGAAGAGTTGTGCAAGCGAGGGGAGCACATTGAAAACCCGAAAGCTGTAAAATTGGGTGCGACGGACAGCGTGGAACTGTTGTACAGTATTATTTTGCAGTAATTTTTTTTTTGCGTGTCGCAGAAGTTAAATGGCACGTTGCAGCCGTTTGATACCCGTGGCTACTGCGCGCGTTGTTCATCACCTCTATGACTCCTCCGTGCGTTTGTTTCCTTGCACGTTTGCCTCAGCTTGGTATTGTGCTCTTCAGAAAATGGAAACACGAATGAAACCGGCTGCTTAAATAGTAGCCAACAGCTTACATAATTTGACAAAGAACGTTACCTTTATCAGTACGATGATCTTCACATTATTTTATGTTAAACATCATTCCTTGATAGCTGTTGAGGAAAATAGGGAGAACACCCATTCTTCGCGTAATGCTTTAAAATTGTTTATATATATTATATTCGAACCGAAGTAGTGTTTGAAGCTAAAGTTTGAATATTCTCAAAATGTAGAACTGACGCGTTTAGAAAAAACTATGAAATTTTTTGTCTTTATATACATTAAAAAAGAAAGAAGAAAATAACAAAACAACATGAAAACAGAACTCTTATTATTTACAGAAAATATCACTACCACTAATTTTTGAATTTCAATTTAAAAGTATATTTTGGTTAGTTGATGAAAGTGAGCGAAGCGAACACCACACAAAGTCTGAGAGTCCGGCGTAAGCCGGACGATCAGACTTGTATATATATATATATAAGATAGTGAAATACAGCCGGATCTTGTACTGTCGCGATAATTCTATGAGTTTTGAAACGGTGTGTATGTGGTAAGCTGAACCCTTTTCGAAGCCGTTCTTGCTCGCATGGCTGTCCTTCACCTAACACTTTTTCAATTCTGTTAAGATCACTCTTGTAAAGATCTTATAAATGACAGATAGTAACCAGACGGGAGATATTTGCCAATGTAACGTTGGCCTCCTTCTTATACAACAGCACGCTCTTGCAAGTCTTCCACTGTTTAGGAATCTTGCATTCCGACAGGTTACGTGTAAGACTTGTAGGTGTGATTCTGTTAGGGCGGTTGCCGTACGGTTACTTACCGACATGATAGTATGCCATACTTTGCACATGAGAACCCCTGCGATGACACGTCCGTCTTCCCTCAGATGATGACGAGGCAAGCAGACATTGTTGTCAAAAGTGTCAGAGTAGGAGACGTAGATGATGGTTGTTCGTTTTCTTTTGAGTTCTGGAAAGAACTCGAGTGGCATATATAGCGAGCCGAGGCTTCCCCCTCTGCAGCTCCAGGCAACGCTACTGCTCTCACCTCTCCTTTTATCGCCTGCAAAGCTTTGCGCGCTCAGACGCAAATTCTTGGTTGCATGCAGTTCACGGAACTCCATGCCTCGATGTTGGTGTACTAGCTCAAGAATTCGTGGAGGCGTCGCTTGTCCTCTCTCGTGCATTCGTGGAGTTCAGCAAGCTGATCGTATTCCTCGTCGATGTTACCCATCGCGGTATCTTCCCAAGAGCCGGCTAACCTAACGAAGTTGTTCAAAAGAGTGAATGCTTTTGGCTATACTCGTGTTCACGATACCACCAAGTCCACCAACTTCCCTATTGTCGCATGTTCCTAAGAACAAGTTCTTCTCAAGCTTTACAAATGGCGTCGTTCCAACTCGATCAATCCCATGATGTCGTACTTCCTAGCTTGCATTATCAGATTTTTAATAGCCACTTCCGATGCAAGTGTACGTCAGCATTTGTACATGAAGAATACACGCTCCCAGAAGGAGCGTGTATTCTTTGGCAAGAAGCCATCGCTTTGTCTAAACATCTCGTTAATGATCAGTGAGAGACCTGAGAACACTTGGCGTCGAAAAGCCGAAAAGTCAATTCTACACAGCAGATGGACTTTGTGCGAGCTCTTGTGGTAGATCTAGAGGGTTGGACAGAGCAATATGCAAAACCTGCACACTTTATACAGATGCGAGCAATTGTGTTAGGTTACAACATCAGCACACTGATAAAGTTGAGGAGTTTATAATTCAAAGATACGATGTTTCGTATATAAGAATAGAGGATAAACTAAACTTGTAAATGTAAATAAAGTAAAATAAATAAATCTTGTAAATAACGAAATAATTGAAATAAATCTTGTAAATGATAATAAAATAAATAAATCTTGTAAATAAAGTAATAGTACAGAGATTTGTAATGCTTAGATTTGATTGTTATGACAGCATGTTAAATTCCTAAAGACATCATCCCACGAATGAGGGGTGGTACGGGTTCCAGGTGGGTTATGCCTATACGGGGTGGTAGATTATGGGGAGTAGGGTGATTCCGTCCATTTCTTCCTGGGTGGGGGCGCAACAAAGGACGTCATAAGAAACAGCATTTCGAGGTCGTCCGTTTCCACTGATAAGGAGAAACGGACGGAATCACTCTCTTCCACAGTCTACGACCCCGTATAGGCATAACCTACCTGAAAGCCGTACCACCCCAGAAGAATAATAGAAGTTGTGAAAATAATGCGTTGCATTATCTTCACAACTTCTATTATGTTATTTACAATGTGATGTATTTAATTCGTTATTTGATGGTTTGTCCCAAAATTGACAACTGACTGTGGATATCAGATATTCACTTGTTTTGATTCCTTCTCTTTTACTCAATAGTTTTCACTCTTTGGCGAGATTTTCTTGATCAACCCACTTTAAAGCAAGATCGCAAAGGTTTGTTCAGAACGCATTGTATATTTCCCTTTTCTCTTTTTCTTGTCTTCGTACTCACGACCCCGCGTATTTATCCCAATTTCAATGCCATTCTTTGTTAGTATTTTCTCAAGCTAGGCATGGACCAAAAGGTGTGGAACTATGCCAGCGAAATTTAAAAAATACTTCACGCCATCTATTTTTCTAATATTTCGCATCTCTTAATATATGTGCCCTTGAAATCGACTATCCCCTCGTCTTTTTCTCCTTGCTCTCTTCATTTTCTCTCCTCTTTTGCCAAGTCTTACGACTCCTGTTGAAAAGTTCTCAACGCACGCTCTGCGATGAGGCGGCGTAACGACCCTGCTTTATACACGCCCGAGTACATCAGTGCACATATATAAGAACAATTAGGTGGTAGAAATGTAGGTACATCAGTGGTATTTTTTTCGGTACCTCAGTAAGAATGATGAGTCACTTCTTCCCTATAAAGATCGTGATGAACATCGTTAGCCTTTTTTTTTGTCTCAACAGCGGTTGAACAGCAAGAATACAACTTGATAAAGAAGAATAATACGATCTCATCCTCACTTCTAATAAACCGAGGGGAAGTGATCTCTCTTATCACTTGTCCGCTTGTTGCTCCTCAATTCACTCGAGCAGGCATCGGCAACAATACTATTTATCTTTTTCGCCTAGTAGTTTCTGCCCGTTCAAGAGACTCTACTAGCGCCACACACTCCTTTGGAAGAATTTCTGAAAACATATCGCTATCGAGTTTTGCCCTATGCCATTCATATCTCGTGAGACCAAATCGTTCACATTACCTTCCAAGCGTTTTCGTCAAAGCGCTTCACATGTCTTATCCTATTGTTTATATTATACTTAACTTGACGTATGCTGCAGCGTCCTTTCTCTTCGCTCAGTGATAGATGGTACAACTCTGTATCCTCTCTTTGACTTACAGGTTGTATGGGATCTCTAGTCACACCTTTTTGAACGTTCAGGTATCGCTGGCAGCACATAAGTCCTGCTTAAAAGGCGTCCAGATCTCCAGAACGTTGTTAAAACAAAGAAGAACAATTTACGATAGTGAGCTGGATGTTCTCGCTCTTTTCTTCTACATCATCAATCTCTTGCATTATTGCAAGCACACTCAAAGTGCTCAGCTCCAAAGAGAGATCGCTTCTCGCAATTGAAATGCTTTGTCCCAAACCAATCAATGTGCTTCGAAATGTGGTAACTACTAACCAACAATAACAAGTTCACTACATCTTGCGCAAAGTACATATGTGGAGAAATATAATGCGTGCACTCAGAAAGAGAGTCATTAGGTGGACAAATTTGTCCATAAAATTGCCGACTGTCGGCTGTGTATGTCATCGTTGCGTTCCATTGTTGCACGATCGATCGGAGGTTCGAAACCGCCTTAGTGCTCACCAAGCATTTCATCCCTCCGGGGTCGATAAATTGCTAATAGACTTGTCTGAGAGGATAAAAACACTGACTTGACACATCGGCCAGGCCCGCAAATTATTGTATAGCCCAGTTACACGTTCCTACGTAAACCTCAAACGATTCTGAATTGAAGTGAATGTGGGAGGTTCATCCCAAGCGGATTGATTAACGCCAGACACTTTATCCTTCACATAGAAAATGCAACCACAAATTGCAATACAACAACAACAATGATAAATCCGATCTACCAAAGACAGTAACCTGTTTTGTACAAGCAAATACACTGGTTATATCAATAACAAAATGAGAACAACTTGAGAGCAACGGTCTTGGATAGTGGCTAGCGATCGTGAGATCTTAGTCGTCATCTCTCCTTCGTTTCCTGCTTCGGCTGTGATCTGAAACTATAGCAATGGAACAACCAAACCCTTGAACTGAATGGTTTTCACAAAAAGATCAACCCAAATATATTCATGATAATACCTTCGACTTTCACTGAAAAGTCAAACTCTTGATCCGCTCCCAGGTACGAATCACAGATGAAATACAATTTGTACTCAAATCGACCTGCGGACTGTGCTACGAAATCCAACTGCATTTTCGCCTTTTCGTTAATTGTTAACCTGAAATAAGCCATCGGAGAAAATTCAAAGCCCTGTAAAAGCCACCAGATTAGGAGTGGACCTTTTAATGGAGTATAAAGCATTCGCGGCTGGGTCACCGACAACAAGCCACCATCCTTCCTCCTTTCGCTTTTGCGGGAACAAAGGCGCTACGACTGGAGGTGCCAGACCGTTAATATGGTTCTCCCTTTCCATAGTTACGTTCACCAGTAGCGTGTCGCCACTGGAATTATCAGTTTTAATAAATGGCTTCCATGATGATTGAAAAAAGCGAGGAATAAAAAGAAACTTACATATTAACAGAATCACTTTCCAACTCATGTTCAACTTCTATTGATGGATAGTTGTTGCAAAACTTGGCAACATCAGCTAGTTGTACGTCTTCCATACGCAAAATATCCCGTCGAACGTCGTCATCTAACTCAAGCAACTCAAATACTGACTCCACTTTCTGAAAGCACAAATATCATTAGCGAATTCCCCGACAAGTACGAATATGTTACCAACCTTTTGCTTCGCACGTTCCAATAGACCACTATTACAATGAGGTAACTGCTTCAGGTAGGATTCATTACTGTACATCGCTTGTGTCAGCATCTGCGATAACTCCATTGCATGAATAGCAGGCGACAACCAACCATTGCTAAAATCCAAGGTAGTTCAATACGCATATTTCTAAGACAATATAAAAAAGACCACGAACGAACCTCGATAACACATCTACGCATGCTTGTACAAGACGAATAGCTTTGAGTACAGCCATATCCGTATCTTTGCTAAGTTCTGCCGAAAGTTGTATACGCGAAAGATGTGCGTGTATGAGCAAATTAACCTAAAAAAATATTCAGAAATAGTAGGAGTTGTCTTCCATCATCATAATTTTCTAGTTGAAAAAGTGACAACTCAAAAGATGTTTTATTCTAGAACCCGTAACGATATCTACTCTAATCAGCCGCCCCAATGCACATAATTCTAGCTTCCAATAGCAAAATAGTTGATATGCGCAGTAGAATTCTCAGTAACTTTGAAAAACCCAAAGTCCAAACAAATCACGCTGTCTAGAAGTCACTGCCATAATTAAATCCTTACGGAACATAACTTCGAAAGGAAACACATAGTCCTTAACACTTAGCTAAGACTATCTCAGAAATACTAACACATACTGTTATCGATCAAGGAGCACAACGTTATCAAGAAGTGGTTCATTCGAAAACAAATTTTACGGGAAAACATTTCTGAACTGTCTGTACCTTAACATGAGGATCCGAAAATTTCTGATTCTTAAGCTGTCCTGGCAGGCGTGCAGCAAGCTGTTTGAGAACCACGTCTTCGCGATGCCGCATAGGAATAGATGCAAACTCGCTAGCATTTGCAATTATCTCGATCAACGCCCTTAATTTAGTCTTTGCTTGCAGCGACATGGAGAACAGTTCTAAAAAAAATTACGGCTAAGCAATTCAGAAATATATAAACCTATCAATAAATGTGAAATAAAAAATTTAGTTAAAAAATATAACAAAATAATCACCTATGGTGGTATAAGAGATGTAATAGTAAGCTGCGATCATTCCTAGATTCAGAGGCATTGTGTCCATGTCGTCTTTGATAGCAATGCACTGGAAATTTGCATTAAGAACTTCCGATTCTCATGTAGGAAAAGAAATGGCACTGCATACTTTGCTATTTTCCAGGTCTTTTAGTGTATTCTCGACGAGCTCAGAAAGTGCATCAGAAAGGTGACGATGCGAGATTTCTTGAAGATTGTAGTAGTTCGGATTCTGCGTCATGCGACGGTAGAGGAACGTCCACGTCAGGTACTACGAAGAAGACAATTTTAGAAGTGAAATAGAAAAGCCTGTCCCAGGATTTGCAAAGATTTAACACGCGGAGGGACTCGAACCCCCATTTCCGGATCCGGAGTCCGGCGCCTTCTCCATTAGGCCACGCGTGCACGGTTCAATCAATTCGATCTTATTCTCAAGTTCATTTGAGTTCAGTTTGGGACTGGATAATTCACATATCAACAGGAATGTTTTAAGATCACACATTTATATCATCATAGAAAAATAAAACCTATAGACTCACATCGATCGCATCCTGTTTATTCTCAATTGTTTTCGTTACAATTTCAGCGTTGAAATGATCATGAAGACAATGATCAAGATGAGATTCAACGGGTAGTGGTTCGTAAAGGAACTTTTTAAAGAAGTCCTTCTTCGATGACTGGCACATGAGCACACATTTTGCTGAAAAAGCAGGTGTCGCGGCGGAACTTTTTAAACAAGCCAACGTTCCGTTAGTGACAGAAAAACCATTCACCGACTGCTTATGCAACAAACAAGTTACATAATACATCATTTAGATTATTATTAGTTGAATAAAATTCGTCTTTCCCACGGAAAACTTGAAGAAAATCCGGTTTATTCTCTTGCCATCAATATTGAGTCAGATATTAGTTATTCTCGCCGCGTTAAACGTTGATAACGTAACTATTAACTCAGACGTCAACTAAACAATCGAGTCTCGATGTTGTGTTTCGATGTGAAACAGCAATTGGTTAGGATCACTACTTTTTTTTTGTTATTTTCTTTCTTTCTTGTCCCTCCCTCTTTGGTGACCGAGAGCACAGTAGCACAAAAAAAAGGCATTGAAGTTATTTTAGATGTACTTCCTAAAGATCGCAGAGATGTTACTGGTGGGTCCACCACAAAAACAAAGCGCAAGAACAGCACGAAAATTTGAGAGAGAATGAAGTACTTAGCTATCAAGCCGTAGCTAGTATGGATGGATTTTGCGGCCCACTAGAAGCATGAAGCTCTAGTGCATGAGAGGTATAAACAAAAACAGGGTGAAGATAAACTAAAATTGAATCACTGCAGACTCGTTCTCATTCACGTTGAAAACACTTAATGTTAAAACTATGAAAAGTGACGTGACACAAAAAAATGCAACTGGAGGATAGAATGCAGGAAGAGACACAGATCCCGAAAGAGAAAAAAAGATTCACTGTTCAAGGTAATAGCGGTGATACATGAAGATGTTCATGAATGCAAATGAGGAAGAACCTAATCTAATACCGGAACCGGAAACGGAACGCACGTCGACAATTACCACGTCGCAATCCATCCAATTTTTCACAAGTTAAGACGCTGGGAAACTTGTATTACTTAACTGTTCTGGAAAAACATAGTTCACCTCACAAACTGTTATGCATAAATGGAACAACAGGGGCCAAAGCTCACCGCCTTACTTTGCTTTGTTTTGCCAAAAAAAAAGATGGTGAGTCTAATGTTAGGAGCCCCTCTATTTGATGGAGATTCGAAATAATAAACAAGTATCAAATATGCACGCTGAACTGAACTACTTAAATGTGTGTAAATGAAAGGTATAGCACAAGTGAAGTACTCTAATTCATTGTTCAGTGTTGTGCGAGTGGCTACAAAGCGACACTACTTTTACCGCTGCTCGCGCAACGGCAAGGTCAAGCGAGTGTTCCGTATTACAGGCACACACTTGAGGTGATTTAAACACAGTGTATCATATGCTACTAGATTCTCATGTCCGTCCAAATTTTTTTAAATTAAGTTTTCGGTTTACTCATTTCTTTCCGGGATTTTGTTAAAAATGTAGTGCAATAAACTCGGTCTGAATTAATATTAATATTCTTATTATGGATAGTAGAAAGTAAATAGAATATTTAATTTAAAAGATAATTTTGAGCGGACATGAGCATCTATTAGCGTATCATACACTTTGCTTAAATCGCTTAAAAATTGTGTTCTTACGTATTAGAACATGCATGAACAATTCCATCACATCAGAAGAGAAGTAGGAACTGGTTGGCAGAACGCGCTCAGAACTTTGAAACATTCTACCAAATAAACAAAGTTGGAAATCAAAAGTCGCGGGAAAAAATCCAAGTATTGTACTAAAACAACGATGAATGCAGTGAAGTTGTACAAAAAATTAAGAGCAATGGCTGAATGGCGCTAATGAACTGAAATTGAGTGAATCGTGTTTCTACTTAGTCCACAAATCATTCATTCACTACTAGTACTTTTCGTTAGGAAGCTCCTGCACCGTAAAAGAGGGTCAAGATATATGACTATTCAGAGAGTTTTCTTGAATGTTGGTGC
This sequence comes from Necator americanus, assembly GCF_031761385.1. Taxonomy (NCBI): domain Eukaryota; kingdom Metazoa; phylum Nematoda; class Chromadorea; order Rhabditida; family Ancylostomatidae; genus Necator; species Necator americanus. The sequence goes on along the minus strand of NC_087372.1, from coordinate 24,080,720 downwards.
ACGTAACTACCTCCTGTGTAATTTGAAATTTATTACTCACCGTCAGGATCTCTCCCAGGTCTATTAGCAAGACCAACCATATGCAAAACATCTCCGATGGGATAATCTTCGTAAACGTGATATTTTCCATTGTAAAACTGAGTATCCATAATTACTACAAGATAGGCTGCCATATTGATTTGATAGCACATTGTGCGGGGGGCAATGCACACCTAAAAAGAATTAAATGAAAGGATGGTGCATATATGTATAAAACGAAAAACGTGTCGTTATTTGACCTGAATAGCTCCACTATTAAAAAGCCTCTCAACAATCTGGAAGTCCTTAGTGTGAGTGCCTTCATGTAGAAATCCAACTCCACAGAGTAGAGTTTCCCGGAGTGTTGGGTCCTGTTGAAGCATTTTTTATAAGCTTAACTTGCAGAATGGATACTCCTATACCTGAAGAGAATTCAGTAACTTGACGAATATCTCGTCCTTTTCATTGATGTGCAAAAATCGCTGTGGCGCTCCATCTGCATGTGCCATTGTCAACATATCAATGGCAGTAGAACGTGACTGGCGACGACCAGGAACAAAGACCTTTAAGAGGAGGTAACCGCTGAAAATGGCCCAAAAAATACTGGAAAGATCACGAAGTAGACACACCAGAGCCGGTTTTGGATTGAGCTTTCCAGCATGACGACTGATTGACTGATATACTGGACGAACCATTGCCGCAAGACGTGATGCTGTGTGAGATAAATTGAAACCCTGTAAATGACTAGATCTGATTCCTAGTTTCTAGTCACTAAAATAAAAGTTTTCATTTTATAAAAAATTTGTATTAGGCTTCAGGATCAATGAAGGCTATCAGGAAATAGCAGGCGTTATCTAGGAATACTATTTTCAGGATTTCTTTGGAGTCTTTTATTTAAAGTTTTCTTTTTAAAACAAAGTTATTTCTTCCTGTTGTGATGTTTGCTTTGAAACTCTCACGTATGAGAGCATAGTTTAGCTAAAAAGATGTAACTATTGGCACATCTAACGACAGTAATATGTCAAGTCATGAAACCATTGTAATGTGTCCCAAAATACGTGTGCTATTCAGTCATTTTGTTGTCCAAATCTCTTACCATACCTGTATTTGACCCTGTATTTCCTACACTCGCTCATAAGTGCTGTTGTTCAGGGGTCGAGGAGTGCACCCTCTGTACTCTCACCACACACTCTCACAAATTAGTTTGCTCCTTACATTCAGAACGGTACACAAGTGTCACCCGACTACACTCATCTTCGTCACGCCTTCCTTTCCCTTCGAGGATCCCTTCGCTATCACTAGAGAACTGACGATGCCTGTCTATCACTATCCACTTATTAAAAGGTGGCTTAGCAAAGACTGGCAGGGTTTAGAATCTCGGTCGATGCCCACGGGTTGTCAGAGTTCGATCTTGCAAGAGAAAACAGTACATGTCTTTCTCTCTTCTCTTACTAAAGGAGACTCCACTTTCTTAAGACACTTATCACTACAGAAGAGAACAGGGTCATATCTAGCGCTTCTTGGGTGGAAAGAAATTCAAATCTGAGAAGGTCAGAGAGGAACTCGACGACTTTTTAAATCCCAGTTCTAGTCTTTGTGGGAAGAAAGAATCGAGAAGAAAGTTGTGCTAACACCGCCGTGGAATGGGTGAATAGAGATTAATTTTTTGAATGGGACATTCAGAAATTTAGAGGGGATTTTTGCAAAAACCTGATGTCACGACAGCTAAATTTCTCTCTAATTAGATACCGTTAAAAAAGGCAAACCACTAGCGCTTACTTAGTTCTCTAGAAAATTTTCACTAAACATATGACCAAGCCAGTACACAGCCTCCCCTGGAACATATAAGACTACTCGTATGAGTGGACACATTCTTACATTTTTTGCTTCAGCCAAACTCTATTTCTTCTAAAATCCAAACCAAGAGGTTTCTCATATCGCTTCAATTCACATAATTGGGCATTTAAAAAACCCAGAGACTGAGTAGAGGTGATGTAGACAATTGAAAAATTTAAAATATAATTTGAAATTTTAAGAAATTCAAACTGAAACGATGCTCACTTGGATGTAAAGTTCCAGCGGAACCGGGCGTGTGTTGGGAAGGAAGTTGAACGTTGCAGCAGCAGAGCAGCCCAACCAAGCTCCCACATCGCGAGCGTTCGTCAGAGAAGACGAGAGACCGACTATACGAACAGTCGTATCCAGTTGGGCGGACATATAACGCATTCGAGAACATATTACCTCCAGAACGGGCTGAAATGAGAGCAATTACCTTAGTTAGAAGCCTTTGAAGCACTGAGGAAATAGAGAACGAAATATAGAATTCTCAGAAGTTACCCCAATAGTTCCTCCAATCATGTGTAGGTCATCAACAACAAAAAGTTTCACAGCCTGCACATTCTTTCGTTGTTTCCAACGACGAGATACGTTATCCCACCTATAACAAAGACTTTAAAGGAGAACGAGAAGTGGTGTCCCCATCTTGGAACAGATAGGTTTCAATGTTTCATGTTCCGTAAAGAGACACTAGACAGATAAGATATAGACTTCACATCAAAGAATAAATGCAACTGAGATGCAACGGAAGCAACAACGTAATAAATATTTGTGAAAAAGGACTTTTCATGTTACTGAAGAACATAGAATAGCCTTTTAAAGGCATCTCCCCACGAATCTGCGGTGGTGGTAGGTAGAGTATTCGTATACGGGCTCGTAGATTATGGAGAGAAGGGTGATTCCGTCCATTTCTTCCTAATTCCCGTAAAAAAAATGGCCAGGAAAATACGGATTCGAGCGTTCCGGCGCGCTATTTTCTACAACGAGTCCGATTTGAGCCCGCCAGCCGTGTGCACACTCTGCATCTTCCGGGCCGTTTTTACGCCAATTGGCAAGAAATGGACGGAATCACCCTTCTCTCCATAATCTACGATCCCGTATACGAATAGTCCACCTGAAATCCATACCACCCCAGATTCGTGGTATGCTGCCTTTAAATAGCAGTGATTAGACGAATACCTTTCAGGAGTGGCTATAATGAGCTTTCCACGTTGAAGTAACTTCAGATCGGTCGATGGCTCACCAGTTAAAAGAACCACAGTCCGATCAAGCGCAATTCCAAGCCGATCTTGCCAGTCATTGTAAACCTACAAGTTTTACGTACTTAAAAAAGAACGTTTCTATGAGTGAGAATCACAACCGAAACCTTAGCAGCCATATCTTCCATTGGCGTGACATACACACATTTCGCATCAGGATTGTTGTCAAAGTGACGAAGAATTGCTAATTCAGCACAAGCTGTCTTCCCAGAACCATTGGGAGCAGCAATTAGCACGTTGTCATTGCTTTCATACACAGTTCGAAAAACTACAACAAAAAAAGGTGTTTGCTTTCACTGAAAACTATCGAAATGATTCTATTCATCGCGCAAACCTTGTGTCTGTATTGGATTGAAAATCTTTATTTCCTTTGCCTGGAAAACTGCTTCGAAATGTTTGTTGTTTAGTGCAGATATGGGCAGTGGTTGTAAATCGAGGAGTTCGGTTGGAGGAGGATACTTTTCGGGAAGAACAAGATGACGGAAAGAAATTGGAAGGACCTTAATGTTCGTATTTAAAACATGGCATCTATCGAGGAAGGGAACTATGTGTAACTTCACCGTTTCTGAACCAAGCCATCTGTCGGAAACAACACGGACAAAGTAGAGTGGGGGTAGGGGATCAAACACAGGCACGAACATCTTGACAACATGTTCCTCGGTGCAGAATTTCCTGAGACGGCATATATCTTCGTAAGTTAAAAATGAATCCTTTAACATTTGCATGTAGATATAAACTGGAATGGACTCACTGCTTAAGGAGGAAGTACTCGTGATGAAGAATAAGTTCCCCGTCAACATCCTCTACGAATATCCAAAAACCTTCAGCACTACCATGAACCCTTCAAATACATAGTCCAAAAATAAAATAGAAACGTTATACGAATACGTGACTGAATATTACTTCTCATCCCACTGAAAGTCCGGCGTTATAGTCAGCTCAATGCGTAGGGTGGTCCTTGTGATGGGTTGAATGAGTGTTGTCATTTCTAGTTTGGGGAACTGAAATTACTTTGCTTTCTTTCCCACACAGAAAAACTATTCCTCAACATCAAGCCTATGTAGGACATTAAGAAGCACCTGTCTAATGAACTTGTACAGCGGTTTGCCCATCTTGGGCATTCTTATAAGTTCTCCGAGTTGATGCTGGTCCAGATCGTAAAGACGCTCAAAGGAGTAGTTCCTCTTGTCAATACTACGAACTATCTAAAAATTGAATGAATTGGACAGAAATACAAGAATGCTGAAAAATCCAAAACTACCTCTGTTGGTATTTTCTTAAATTGATGTAATGGATTCAGAGACTGCCACTGGCGGGCGGTGACCATCTTACACAAGCTCAGGACCTTCTTAAACGAATCATAAGAAACATTTCAAAACATTTCATAAATTTTTAATACGAACCAAAGCTAACGCGGCCCATCCACGCCATAGGACAATCTCGTACAGAGCACGAAACAACCGCCCGGCTGACTGAGCAATGAAAACCATATCGGATTGTAATGCAAATCCATCGAGCTTCAGCTGCGATATGTAAGCCTTAAAAGACTGCTCAGATCTTCGGATATCAAACATACTACCAGCACTATCAGATCCCTCTAGCCTCGTACTGGGCAAATCTACTGCTATTTCCAGAAATATGTCACCTGTAGAAGCACGTTTGTCTTTGCACTACTCTCGTCTAAACTTTCCTTAATCGGAATGGGAACATGTTCTGCGAGTTTTTGAAGCTCAAGCTTTTCCTCCTCACGCACCTAAAAAAGGAACATACCTAACAATTTATGTATTTCAAAATGAAAAAAGGGAATGACGTGATGACGAAACAAACCGCAATATTTTTGAATTCGTTAGAAAGGGAGAATATGCGGAATAGATCGATCTCTGTAGCAGTCGGCTTTAGCAGCTGATTATACGTTTGCATTGATTCGAAGGTACAATAATAGTGGGAAGCGATACGCCCCAATTCGGTTGCCTAAACACAATCTTTCCGAAGAAATGTTGATAAGTTGCACGGAAAGCTGCAACAAACTAACAATTTTCTGAAAATATTGAGTAAAACCACTCATTCAAGAAAGATCTTCAAAAAAAGCAAGAGGACCGGAAGCCAGAATAATCATCAAGTAAACCAACCTGGACAAGTCCACTCTTCTTGTCATATTTAACAAGGTTGCCCTTGTCAAGTTGCAAGCATGCTGTGTGGATCAAATCTGCACGCCGCTGCTCCAGAAGAGGATCAGATTGCTAGAAAACAATAAAGAAAAATAAGTTCCTGGATTAATGTGATGAGCACGAAAATCGGTTGAAATCCAGAAAATAAAGGAAGAGAACTGTAATTGGGGGGGGGGAATGACAGAAAATAATAGAACTTGCTACATTCACTATAAGTGCACATATAAATTAGTAGCTGATCACAATGTTGTTGAAGTTAATATAGCAGAACGTCAGGAAAAAAGAGAAGAAGAGCAAAACAAACCGCTTGGTCGGCTGGGATACCATACAGCGTCGGAGACTTCAACATACGGATATAAAGATATGTGTAGCCAAGCCAGGACATAGCATCGCTTACGCTACTAATTGTGCCCAAAACTACCTCCGCATTGAGCATATCAGGAAGACGAGCGATCATTTGGCTTTCTACTGGGAGCTGAAAATAAAATGAAAAGCAGTAGGTGAAAGAGCAAGGTTCATAATTATTCACAAAGTAATCAAATGTTTCCAGCAGTAACAAGGACCTGTGGTATTCTTAAACTCTCTCTATTAACACCATAACCATAATTGTGATGAGAAAAACAATGACCACATACTTGTTGATTCATCAAGGAGAGATAGAACTGCAGCTCGGAGTGGTTTGTGATTAGAATACCTTTACCCTTCGAATCGTACTGAGGACGACCAGCTCGACCAAGCATCTGGAAAGGAAAACAGTAGGACAGACGATAAAAAAAGTGTCTAAAATCAATTACCTGCATAACATCAAGCGCTCCTAGCTCGGTCCATCTTCCCTTTTCTGGATTGTAGATCTGAGTTCCTTTAATGATGACCGTGTGTGCTGGCAGGTTGACACCCCATGCCAATGTGGCAGTGGAAAACAGGACCTATGGATAAAAAATAAAGAATAAAATGTCTGGCGTTAATCAATCCGCTTGGGATGCACCACCACGTTCACTTCAATTCAGAATCGTTTGAGGTTGACGAACGAGTAACTGGCCTATACAATGACTTGTGGCGGTTAGCTGATGTGTCAAATCAGTGTTTTTATCCTCAGAGACAAGTCTGATACCAATTTATCGACTTCGGAGGGATGAAAGACTTCGTGCGCACTAGGGCGGATTCGAACCTCCGATCGATCGTGCAGGAAGCGGAACCTCTAACTACACAATGACTGGCGGTGGCTAGCAGATGTGTCAGTCAGTGTTTTTTTATCCTCCCAGACAAATCTGGTACCAATTCATCGACTCCGGAGGGATCAAAGGCTTGGCTGGCACTAGGACGATTTCGAGTGTGGCTACAACAAACCTTTACAGCCGACTGGGCCACACTGCTGTTTATTTGTAATCCAAAATTTCTGCCACTGTGTTGTGTGCAAGAACTTTGTGCTCATATGATAAGATCTGACAAGATATTTCAGATCCTACCTACGGCAATGACACGCTGCCTGCACAATCGACCGGAGGTTCAAATCAGCCCTAGTGCCTATCAAGCCCCTCATCCCGCCGGGGTAAATTGGTACCAGACTTGTCTGGGAGGGTAAAAACACTGATTTGACACATCGGCTAGAACCTACAAGTCATTGTATAGGCCAGTTACACGTTCGTAAACCTCAAGCGATTCTGAATTAAAGTGAACGTGGGGGCGCATCCCAAGCGGATTGATTAACACCAGACAATTCATCCTTTATGAATAAGAGGAGAATGAATAAATTATCTTCAAGCCATTTAATCTGTGTGCAGAGTGAGTGCAACAGACAAGTATAAACAACGAAAAATATACCTGTATATGTTTATCTGCAAACAAATCCTCAACAAGAGTACGGTCAAGCCGATTCATACCAGCGTGATGGATCGCGAATCCATAAGGAAGAAGATCTTTCAAGTCGTGGTTTTTCACCTAAACCTTGGAATTGCGAAGCCAGAAAACAGCACTTTCACAGAAGACAAAACAGTGACGAAATTGTTACCTGTTCGGCCTCTGTTCGAAGGATCTCCGTACTTGCACTTCCCTCCCTCATGAAAGCACTCAACGTATCTTTTTCGAGGCAAGCATCACGGATTGCTTTAGCAGTTTTTGCCGTTTCCTTACGTGAGTGCACAAATATAAGAACCTGAGATAAATCGTTCAAAACAAACAGAAAAACCCCTACGAAAGCGGTGGAACTAACCTGGCTTTTACCAGCGTGCTCCATGATTTTATCATAAACCACTTCATTCATTGCTTGGAATCGTTTAAGAGCCTTCTTCTCAGTGACACCTAAAAATAAAAAGTCATTTTCTTTTGCATCCCGCAAGCGTCCATTAAAAAAAACATTCTAGACAATTACCGATATATTGTTGCTCCAACGGTACAGGTCGATAGCTGTTGTCAAAATAGTACAAATGCTCGGGTTTTACCCTAAGGAATGTTCCGACATCTTGGTAATTAGGAAGGGTTGCTGACAAACCAACAAGGCGACAATCATCATGCGTTTGCTCCACCTGTCGCAGAGTCCTGAACAGCATTAATAAATTAACATTAAAGAAATGTTATTAATAAGGGGAAAGATCAGAACTTTCTTAAATTGAATCTATTGGATTTTGAATCAAATGGTCGGTCTCCTTTACTGAGTACCCCCATGACCATTACGGTCAACGATCCATTTCATAATCTATCGAATATCATCCAAGGTCTGAGCACAATTCTCTACCTGACTACAATAGCTTCAAGAACAGGCCCACGATCATCATGAAGCAAATGGATTTCATCAATGATTACGAGCCGAACAAGTTGACTGTACGCACGCTCTCCTCCTATAAACAACATTATTTAGCAGTTAATAAAACGTTAGATGGGTGGAAAGTTCAACCTTTTCTGGACACGATATCATATTTTTCAGGTGTACATACAATCACCTGGGTGGCCATGAACTGTTCCTTGCTCATTTGAGCATCCCCAGTCATTTCTCCAACCTGAAACTACTCATTGTTATTGAAAAAAAAAGAAACATGAATATTGATCAGTTTCGAGAGGTACCGTAATTCCGAAAGGAGCCAATCTCTTTGTGAAATTTCCGACCATCTCTTGTACAAGGGATTTCATTGGTGCAATGTAAATGCATTTGAACTCATCCACTTTCACACTCCCATCGTCGTTAAGATGTTTCCCAATTTCATGAAGAATGGTTAGAAGAGCGACATTAGTTTTTCCGGCTCCCTGAAAATAATAGCACACTCAAGCAAAAAGGGTAACACATTATACATTAAACTTACTGTAGGCGCGCATAGCAAAAGATGTTCGTCACTGTTCAATGCACTTTCGCAAAGACGAGATTGAATCCTGTTAAGAGATTTGAATCCATCGAATGCTGGTTGTGCCCACTTTGGCAACTCGCTTATATCAATTAGTTTCTAAAAAAAATCAGGTTAACAAACCAATGCAGTGCTGCTGCGCCAATGTCGCAAACAAGACACTAACTTCTCCCTCTGCAAATGGCCTCGGTTTGAGAGCAGGAACGTGGATCTCCTCGTAACTCTTCTTTTGTTTTCTATAAGATCCGTCAGGTAGCTCGCATCTGAAACAAGAAATTTCATCCAACAAATAATTAGTCATTTCCAAAATTAACAGAGTACAGGCTGCAATAAAGTTAAAGGCAAAGCACATATGAAAACAAACTACTAACCTCTTGTTACTCATCAAATGGCTACCCTGCGAGAATGCCAGATCATCTAGGTCTAGCACCTTTCTGCCTGCTAGCCACTGACCAGCTGCAACAGCCTCTTCACCAGCGGCAGCGGCAGCTCGCCTTTGAGCGGTCTTTTCTCGTTTGGCGCGTTCCGTCTGTGATGCAAATATGGAATTTAGGAGCAAGATAAGAGTAGACCCATTACCTCAACAATATCAGCTTCATCGGTCTCAAGAAGCTGAGCTAGAATGTGATGCAACTCAGGGCGAGATTTCATCTCTTCTTCAATCTAGAACAAGGTAGTTACAAAAATCATATCTCATTTGATGCTGTATATATTAAAACATTTGCCTTAGCCTTTTCTTCATCCTGAGCCTGTTTCAACAACGTACAGTACAACACCATGTGTCTGTGTTGACGGAGAATGCGGATAAAATCGAAATGATCGAAGCCCAATAAGAGGACGAGTTTATTTTCACATTCTCGATCGTCCACGGAATCCTAAATACCAATATATTAAGGATAGAAAGTAGATATGAACAAAACGGGAAAAATGCAAGATAAAGGTGCATAGACTCTTTCTAGTAGTTCAAAATAGGAGTAAAGACAAAAACGAGGAACTAGTTAAACACACTTTCAGAATACCGAGAACTTCGGTTACTTTCTGTTGCGCAACAATGGGATCGTTGAAGAACTTAGCAAGTGAACGCTGAATCCAGTGAGCGTCAATATCACGTGGGTGTAGCGCATCTTTTTTGGTGCCTTGGTCCTCCTGAAAGCACAAATAGAAAAGCGAAACATTTGTTGGATGACAGTGATATCGTTAAAATTAGAAAGGTTTGCATCTTCACCTCGTCAAAGCCTCCTCCTTTTAGCGTTTCATTGTGCTCTGCTTCTTCTCCGCCTTCGTCATCGCTTGAGCTTTCATCAACATCTAAAAGTTTTAATGAAACCACTTGGTAGAACAAAATTGCAATCTACTTCAAATGTCTGAATCCCCGATTTAGGTATTCTGAAAGCAGGACTATGCCTCATTTGCTGCGCAAAGCGCCGGACGCCTAATTGAATAATGAAGCTAAATGCAAGTAGAGAGATGGAAACGGTAAGTGCATCTTTCATCTTTACTCATGTAACAGATTAGTAGATCCATGTAGAAGCAGCATACTTTTGATTTCATCTATAACAGCATCCTGCTCCTCATCTGACTCATCAAAGTGTACATTTACGCCTTCATTTTCATCCAGCTCATCCTAAAAATTACAAAGATAGTTGTTAATCATTGTGAAGAAAATTTTGGTAGGTTTTACAAACCATTTCCATTTTGTGTTCATCCTCCATTGAGAAATCTGTGATTTTTCTTGCTAAATTTATTAACACAGCAGTTCTTTCATCAGTGAGAGGCCCAAGCAGCAGTTCCACCTCAAATAAAGATGATTATACGAAATTCTCTGAGAAACAGTGATGAGAGCAAAACTTGCCTCCTTTTTCTTCTCCTTTTCACGGATCTTCTCTGATTTCAATACCGCGAGCACTTCATCCGCGGCACCACACAAAATGTCTCGAGGCTACAAGCAGAACCGTTGCTCACAGTTTCATTCCAGCGTATCACTAGCTTGAATCATCTTACCTGATCGCCAATAGCTTCTTGTATGAAAGCCAAGATAACCTCATAAGTCTGCTTAGTTTCTTGTGTTCGTGGTTTATAGCTTCCCATAAGTTCTGTGTTATCACCAATGACCGACTTCGACATGATTCGGAAATCCTCCTCATCTGCCTTCTTCTTTCTGGAATCAAGTGCGCAAGCTTTCTCAGACAGTGATCAGAAAAAGAAGTTAAATGAAAGAACCTCTTCTTTTTCTGCTCATGGATTGGAGCTTTGGTTCGCATGTATTTATCACCCATTTTCATACCTTTCAGAACACGATCAGAGAGAGGCAGTACCTCACCTGTGGGTTCCTCTCGCCCACGACGGTCGGTAAGGTTATAGTCAACTTGTAGTACCAAGTTTGAGTTCTGAATATGAATATAAGAATCGAAGGACCAAACACAGAAGTACAAACAAGGATGAAATAAAAATGCTAACTTGGCGATACTCATATTGTTGCACACGTGCTAGTTCATCAGCCATCTTGCAGCAATAGTTCTATGCCTGAATTCAGACGTATCTGCAGCAAATTCAAAGGACAGACACTCAACACGAAACTATTACATGCCAACTACATCAAAATGTCATCAGGTATGAACATATGCCGTAAACCAGTGAATGGTAGTAGAGTTAAAAAAGAATAAAACTATTTATAACATTGAACAACTACCAAATATTCACAACCACTATCACAGGTCAAATAATATTCCATGTTAATAACTCTATACTAATACATCCATTAGAAGGGTGGTTAGCAGAACAAACTCGCGAGCCTTCCCAACATTGTCGGAGCTGAATCGAATGACTAATTAACAGGATGGTAGCAATAGTTCTTCTACTATGAATTATTATTCTATTATTATAAACTTTAGAACATAGAAAGTAAAGAGAGTGCATCAATGAAGAAGAAAACAAAAATAAAGGGGAAGCTTATGAAGTCGACTCTCGGGGAACGAGAAATTTCAACCGCTTTAAGATAAGTAAAGTAGTGATAAAGCCCAAGAATAATGAAAATGAGAATACAAGATCATAAAGAGACCGTAACGAACGTAAGTTCCTGCGTGGAGTGAAGGACTGCCTAAATCAGTCCTTCTTAACAGTTTGTCGGCGTTTAGCCAGGATAACATCGGTGTCGTACTTTACAATGGTTTGAGATGCAGTCACCAAATGAACCAGACTGATTATTGACTTAACAAACGCTATAGGAAAAGCAACAGCAGCAAGATACGAAAGCAGATAAACGTTGAAAATTGCAGGACCAGACCAAAAGGCGCGTATATAAAGGATCAAGTAGAACGCCTCATTCCCAGCGCACATGAATCCCAGGAACAAACGATTTGTATAGTAGAGATGTAGTATCGGATTATCACTCTTTTTGTGGGAGTCAGCACGTGTCAAATCAGTGGCATGAAGATGAAGCCAGTGCGAAGCAACGTCAATTACTGTGCTCATCTAGAAGTTTGAAAATAAGATAGAAACAGAGCGTCTTAGCGCTATTTCACAGTACCTGGATCCAGAACATCCACGATGGATAGAATCTGCACAATGCCATACATAGCGCCATCGTACCGCATCTATCTGTGAGCTGATCGAGCATAGCACCAAATCTGCTGCTCTGATTATAGGTGCGAGCAGCCCAGCCGTCAAATGCATCCAAAGCAGCACTTAGAGCATAACTAGAAAAAAGGAACACTAGGAAAGATAATTTCTATAAATAGATATGTCAAGTCTAGATGGAAAGATGCTTCAGCTGGTGAATTAATAAGAGCATGAGTAGCTTCAATACTTGCTCAAATCCCTTTTTTCGTTGGTTTCTGCCCACGAATACACACAAACGAGGCTAGCAAACTCGTTCATCGTTTGCTTCCTACTAGTGATCAAAACTGAATTACTGCAGTTCTAAAGAAGATATAAATCAGTAATACTATCCAGCTTTTTCTCGTCTACATACGAACACAAAATCACACAAAACCGATTTAAACCGACTTATTTGATGAAACTATGTAGCAGCTCCAGAACGAAGAGAAATCCATTGAAATACCATAAACTCACCAAAACAGAGCAATAAAGGGGCTTTCGGCCATTGTATAGAAAGAAACAACAGCCAATACAATGCGTCCATATCCTATCAAATTAGGATAGAAGAGGAATACATTCGGCACGTCTTCATCCATCTCTAAACTTTCATCTTACGTCAGAATCATCTAATCCAACTTTTGCTACAAGAACCGAAAGACAGAGATACGAGGACCGAGGCACAACGCCGTAAATGCGCAACTTCGAAAACGATTTGGCAGCGCAGGCGTTCTGGAGCGGTATCTGAAGTTGGAGCGCGTAAACTAATTGGGGAAGGACGTGAAGGCGATGTGAACGTGAGAATGGTTTCTTAGTTGAGGAGGACGGCGTGTAAAGAAAATGAGAAGGTGGTGAAAGTGAGAGACCAGCTTGTAGTAATCATTGTAGTGATTTTGTTTTGACAAGATGACTTAATCGAGCGTGAAGACAGAGATTACCCGAACAACAAAAGTAAGGTGTTGGCGGTCAAATTCCATGGTAGGAAATTCATCCATAACGTGCCCGGTAACAAATGAGATTCAGATTCACGTGTGAACTTAATTAACAACTACAACATCCTCTCCGTAAGGGAGCGACTCCTTTAGCAGCAAAAAGTTCGTTGTCCAGCTCGGTACGAACCACCATTTGAGGTGTGAAAGACCTGAACTGCGGGAAATTAGAAGTCGAATTACTGAGAGAGAATTGTTAGGATTTGAGGACGAATTTCCAATATGTCCTCCATTTCTGGACAATATAGAACATTAGGAGCTTGAGTATGTACGCTAGGAATAGTCATTTCAACAATTTATAGTGATGAAGAAAAATAATTATGTTAGGAACTGCTCGGAGAATTCATCGTCAGTTACTTCACAGGGAAGAATGTGATGAAATTCTCAGAGGTGAAATTGTGCAAAGTCTTAGGATAGGAAGGGAAATTAAAATAAATGCCAAGATTTTGAATCGCTTGTCTCCTTTTATTGCGTACACTGTGTTTTCGTTATTTTTTGTGCGGACAATCACAAGTTTTTTCGTTCTATAGAACCCGGACGATCAACGCCTTCCAAAAACTGTGTCTGTAAGTCTTCGAGACCGAATTCAACCACACCTCTAATAAAGAGTGGGAATTCCCTGCGCTAAGAAACAATGACATTGCTTTTCTGAGCCTGCCCTAACCCAGAATTAGCTTAGAGAAACAATTCATAGTATCGACCAAAATATTTCCTAGGAGTTCGAGGCGACACGTTCAACTAAAACTTCATCCGGCTACACACATACTAGTGACCGGATGTGTTCAAATGACTAAGCACGTGACACTGCCTCAACACATGCTCTCTCTGGTTCACAACTTCCCACAACTGCGTCCAGGTCGCACCCAAATTATTGAGTTCATTTTGAGGCGTTTATAGAAAACGTCCATTGTTATGTCGCACTAAGCGAAACAGGGACTTAAGGTTGATAACTATGTTTTATTACGGCTTCTGTTTCTAGTCTTTTTGTTGTGCGACGTCATTGTTCCTCTAACTCGTGGGAGTGAAAAAAAGGAACACATCACACGTCAACGCTAAACCACGGCAAAGAATCAGTCGAAAAGATTTTTCTGCGGATGCCTACGAGACATTACGTGTTCAGTCATACGCCCATCAAGACTCGACGAAGCCTCTCCCCAGTCCATTCCTCCGTTTGTGGAGACGAATACAACTTCCCCAGATGCTCTCCTGGCGGTGGAGACTCAGAGAATTCTGCGTTTACGAGGAAATGAGAAAAAGATGAATGCATTATGCATTGCAGGAATTACTAAACTACAAGGAGCAATGAAGGAAAGAAAAAAATTGCGAATGATGAGCCTGCGTACAGTAGGTCCGTAATGTGCATAGAAAATGAACTTGTAGGGACACCTGGAAAACTCGAAATTTTGTTCAGAAATCATCCTCAGAAAGTTCAAAGATCCCAAAAAAACCACCTCTTCTTTCAAATGGTCAGAGACACAGAAGGTCCCTCTCGCAAGCACCAGCTTGCCATCCATAAGATCAGTTTTTTATCGTTTTCTATTCCACTTATATTCACTTATTTCAGAACTACCAGCATTATAAGTGAATTTCGCGCAAGGTTACTTCTGAGGAGAACTTAAGACATAAAAGATTTGGCGCTTGCAGGATATCACGTTACTTCTGAGGAGAAATACAAGGTGACCTTAAATTTGTAACGTGTATACATGGGGGAGACGCATCCAGTGGCTTCAAATTGCGCACATGAAGGTCCCTGTTAAAACCGTATTCGTCTCGACAAGATCTCCAACTGAAAATCGCAATGATCTCTAATTCCGAAACAGTTAGTAACCTGCGAACCGCATCCCGGCATACTCTTAAAAAGTTTCGTGATTACTGAAGGAGACCAGGTTCTCTTCCAGCGCGTCTCCTATGCTGCGTCCCGGCAATTGATAGGCAGAGTCCGATATTTGTGCATCGAGAACGATGAACCTCCTTAGGACATACTGTATAGGTAATTGCTTCGGCAAGGCATGGTCGGAGGCATGTTCGAAGACCTGCGATGGCCTCTTTAGCCCCGCACGAGATGCATTGATTGCGACGATATCTTCCCATTTGAGAGAGCCCAAGCGAATGAGCTGGAAGGCAACGTTGCGTGTCCACCGTAGGCAAAAGATCGTTTAAGCGCGAAGCGGACATGTCCTGGCTCTGAGAAACATTTTTATGAGGGTTCCATACAGAATTTATCTTGCATGATGACGAAGCAAAAGGGAAACCAAGACTCAGTGACCGGAGCCGCAAGAGGTACTTTGGCGGTGCGATTGCGATTCTCTGAAAAATCCAGAAGTGGAGTGGTACTAGAACTATAGAAGAAAGATTTGTTTTATCGTTGACTAGTGAGGTGGTATGCACATATTCATACATAGTGATTTGTGGTTCCACGGAGAGTATACAGATTCGAACCAAATGAACACAAAGCTGGTTAAGAAGCGGTTTATTTGGAGCATGTGATACTTTCAATGCGCCAGACATTTACAGCAACGCGCTCTTTTCAATTAAAAGTTTCTCTCAGAACTCCAACTATTCTTCAACGTCGTTCTTCCACAAGAAACATTTTTCAAATGTCCAATGGCGCTTACATACACAGATCTTCTGAAATTTCTTCTAGAACCGAACGCAATAGGCTAGGTATTGTTGTAGAAACTAGAAGGATTGTCTCGAATGTTGTAGAAACTAAGGAGGATTGTGCGAGCTTCGACGATGCTCTGATGTGCGAATCGACGTTGCTTCAGGGAAAACACACAGAATCCTTGATGAACAAATTGCCTTTGATCACAGAAATCACTTCCATTCTTTCCGGGATAGAGAAACACCCGCATCAACAAGAGATTATAAGTCAACGAACCAAGCGCGCGCTATGTGTGATGAACCAGAGTTATGTTTGTGACAGTTTTGTATGGTGAAAGTCCGTGTACTGTAAATTATAGTTCTCTTTTTTTCGTATCTGTATATCATATATTACAAAGACTGTTTGTAATATATGTTCTATAGCACTATATAGCATGTCTGCTCAGAAATCTGATTTCTCTGGAGTCTCCCTGGAATTTAAAAAAATAGATGCGTAATCTAACATCTGGCCCCTAGTCAATGGCTTGAATCTCAACGCTACGTAAAGTTGCTAATCGCCACAAACTCTGATGAGACAAAACCTGCAGCGCAAACAAAGGGAAGGAATATTTTTGGGGCTGAACAGTAAAGCAGAAAGTATCAGAGTTTTCTACGCCTACTGAAGGAAATACCCTTCCCTTATGTATTTTTTTTGCGAAAGTTCGAGGAACATAGTGCTAGGAAGTTGCTTCAGAAGGTAAGAAAAAACCACTTTTAGAAACGGAGAGATTTCAGCTATAGGATCCTATGACGGTACCGCTGATGATGAATGTCTGTATAAAGGCATCACCCCACGGACCTGAGGTGGTACGGATTTTAGGTGGAGTATTCGTATACGGGATAGTAGATTATGGAGAGGGGTGTGATTCCGTCCATTTCTTCCTAATTGCCGTAAAGAACGCCCGGAAGATGCGACGCCGCACAGGGTTGGCGCGCTCCAATCGGACTCCTTGTGGAAGATAGCGCGCTGGAACGGCCGAAGCCGTATCTTCCGGGGCGTTTTTACGGCAATTAGGAAGAAATGGACGGGGTCACCCTTCTCTCCATAATCTACGGTCCGGTATACGAATACTCCACCTGAAATTCGTATCACCTCAGATTCGTGGGGTGATGCCTTTTATGTCCTTTGGATCTTTCGCAGCAAAAATAGTGACTGGTAACTTGTTTGTTTCTGTTGTGTTGAGGAAGACAGCAAAGTTGGCCGTTTTTTTCCCTTTTCTACTTTGAGTGCCTTTTCAGGAAAGCTGTCTTGTAGTATTTGAGATGTTCTATAATATTGTGCATTGACAACATAATGTAAAAACGGGCTGCAAGATTCCTTTTCATGTTTTGTTCGTGAGCTCACCCGATCGGAGAAGCCTATCTTCCTTGCTGTCCATCGTTTGAGGTTTACGAACGAGTAACTGGCCTATACAATGACTTGCGGGGGCTAGCCGATGTGTCAAATCAGTGTTTTTATCCTCCCAGACAAGTCTGGTATCGACCCCGAGGGATGAGAGGCTTTGTGGGCACTAGGGCTGATTCGAACCTCCGGTCGATTGTGCAGGCAGCGTGTCAATGCTGTACGTCGAATCTGAAACACCTGGTCAGATCTCATCATATGAGGACAAAGTTCTAGTACACAACATAGTGGCAGAATTTTGGATTACAAATGAACAGCAGTGTGCCGCGTTCGGCTTAGAGGTCCGTTGTAACCACACGGTCGAGGGTTCAAAACCATCCTAGTGCCAGCCAAGCCTTTCATTCCTCCGGTGTCGATAAATTGGTACCACACTCGTCTGGAAGGGTAAAAACATTCACTTGATCATCGGCTGGCCTTCGCAAGTCATTGTATGAGCAATACGTTTACAATGTGTATGTTCCAAAATCTCAACAATTACGAACTGCAATAAAACGCGTTGGCGCATCCAAAGTGGATTGATACGCCAATGACTCTATCTTTATGACTTAAACGGTAGGCAGAGGCAATAGGTTTGCACATAAGAGCTTAGGGGAGTTCTGAACCACGTGATTGCGAACGCTATCAAATCTTAGCCCACAAAGCCTAAACGGCAGAGTTTAGTAGTGGATATTCGCTGGCCACCGAAGTTTCGCGAAAGCGAGCACCAACATTTTAATTTTGCTAACAGCGTTAATGAATTGACACTTCTAATCACGTTCGTTCTTAATTCTGCGTCTGTCACATCAGCTTAACTAGCCATAACAGAAACCTTCTTTCACGTACACTTCGGAGTACGAAAATACCATAACGTTAGCGAAAGTTAACAGTAACCTAGTAACGGTAATCTTAGTCGCTCCCAAACATATCTTAGACCCTAACTGTGAACCTGGTGTTTAAAAGTTTTGGTCAGTGGTGAGAAAGATCTAGGGACACCTGGGTTGATAGTTCAATCTACACGCAACTTTTCGCAGGTTACGGAATAGCGACGGACAGATAAATTCTACACGAGCTCTAGCTGACACTCGAACAGGATAGGTAGGGTTTGCCTAAGGACCCACAACCAGCACAAAAGCGAAGAACCGCAGTAGGGCGTAACATCCGCCAACCGCAAAGGTAAAGTAAGTCCATTCTCGGTAATGTATGAAAGCAGTTGCTTCAGATATCGAGCAGATTCCAATTTCGAGAAATTTAAATTGGAAAGACGAACATTCATTTCTGGCGACGCAGTTATTATTAATTCCTATTCACTAGAGGAGATTTTGGACGAATAATTACAATCTTGGTCTTATGACCACGTCTCTAAGTTTTTTCCAAAGCATTATCAACAGATTTGCTTCCACTCCCAACTTCGTTCGCTTTCAAACCATTCCGCGGTGTAGTGTTCTGTTGTAGCCATGCTTGTACCGTTTTGGTTATCACAGTGAACTTAGCGCGGTACCGCTGAATAGCTTACACTATTGTCAATTCTTCAAGTTCAATGGTCCTGTGGATGCAGAAGAGTTAGGATTCTTGGCAATTTGGCCAAAAACGTCACACGTTAACCCAGGTAGTCCAAGCTTACTAATAAGTCGTGCAAGCCTTTGGATTATCACAAGGTAAGTCGGGTAAAACGACCGAAGCTGAGGTACTACACAGCGGTTGCGGTCGCCGCGTCTACCATGCTGGCTCCTCTGTAGCGCCAGTCGGCTGCAGAGCAAAACGAAGATTTCACTGTACCACTACGAGTACGACCGCTCACGGAATCACGAAGCAGGTCGGTTCGTTCGTTTGTGCTGAGTACTAAGGCTGTACAGAGTCCGTTTCTCAGGTTTCCACAGCGAAGTCTAACGACTTCCTTCCGCTTAACGCTAGAATTGAAAAAAAAAGGACAGCATCTATCCCTTGGCTGTGTTTAACGCTTATATCTTTTAGGTTGTATGGTTCCTCTTTGTTCGTATCTTGTCCACTGTATACATTGTATACAAATTAGTTGCTACCATACGGTATTTAGGTTGAGATCGTCACAGAGCTGAGATGACAGTACGAATACACTGTGGTCACGTGCTTCTTTAACGTTTTTGATCGTTCCAAAGCCACTCTTCAATCAAGAGAAACAACACGTTTTCTCCTTAACAAAATAATACAACAAATAGAGGCAATGAAAATCGCTAAAGGGGCTTTACCGATTGCTTGGTTTGCCAAAAATGATTGCCGAAATCCTATGTTTTTGAAGTGTATATACAGAAACCTCTGAGTCGGTAAAACCAAAGTCATATTTTTGCGACATGCAACAAACGCACATATTGAATTAGCTCTATAGGCACAGTCTGCAAAAGTTTGCTAGGGCAGAGAATGATAGACATACTTAAGATGGCACTTTGAACCTAACAACATCTACAAATCCAGGATGGGATATGGGTGGTATTTGGCCAGTGGTATGCCACAACGTAGAAATTTCAGCAGAAGTGGATATGGTACACAGGCGGATTACGTGAAAAATCTCATTATTTTGGCCTACCTTCTGAAAAGTACCCAAGAAACGCTCTTCGCTCCTTCGAACACGTTATAAGGATACCGTAGAAGCGCCTTGACCAAGCTGCTTCAAGGCTGGGCAAGGTACGAACAAAGGGAGCCCTACAAGCTAAAAGATAATTTTACTGTGAAAACCACAGAAACAGGCTCTGTACAGTCTCAGAGCTCAGTACATACGAGTGAACCGATCTGCTTAATAATTCCGTGAGCGGTGGTGCTCGTAGCGGTACAGTGGAACATTCGCTTTATTATGCAGCCCGACTGGAGCTACAGAAGAGCCACCATGGTCGACGCAGCGACAGCAACCTCTGTATTGTACCACAGGTTTGGTCCTTCTACCCGACTTTAACCTTGTGATCATCCCAATGTTTGCTCGACTTATTAGTAAGTTCGGAGTATTAAGATTAATGTGTGACTTGGTGATTACCCTTCTGCATGCCGAGAAAACTAATCTGCTCGGATATGCACTTGCATTTCTTTCCTTTAGTAGTTCGTCCTATAGTTAAAGTGATTGTTGAACTTCATTCTTTGGATTCTCATGTTTCATCAAAATTATCATCTACTGCAGTCCATGTTATCAACTTTGCACACCACTGGCAGGTATAGTAGAGTCAAAACAAAATTAAGCCGTTTCATAAGCAATTGCGCTCGAAGGGGTGCGACGGAGCGTAGCGGTTAGAATCTAAGGAGCGGTTAGAATCTAAGGAGTGGGTCCCAAAGCATTGAATGTATTTCTCCATGTATGTACTCATCCGCATATCTAACCCTCCTCCCCCCTCCTCCTGCACCTCTGCCTTGTCACATTATCACATTGGTTCCTTTCTTCAGAAATTTGAAACACGCATGCAAGCAGCACGACATTTATGCCATTTCTTGTTGGTATATTATTTGATGCTAATTGTTGGTGAAAAGAGGAGAAGAACGCATACATCAAATAATGTTTTTAAACTATGCGGCATAGGAGGAATGTAGGTGTAAAATCAAGTTTGATCTTCCAGATATAGAACTCACAGACTTAGGAGGAAGACTACGAAATTTTTCATAAATGCTTAAGTTTCTAAGAAAAAGAATGAAGAAAGCGTTGTAGAAAAAATACAAACTAAGTTTTACAGAAAATTTCATTGCTTTTAATTTCAATTAATCAGTGAAGGCGAGCGAGCACCACAAGAACTCCGATGTCCCGCGTTAGCTCGTTGAGGCTGTTATATATATATATATATATATATATATATATATATATATATATATATATATATATATATATGCGTTCAGACTGGTATATATATGGTATATATATATGGTATATATATATGGTATATATATATATATATATATATATATATATATATATATATATATATACCAGTCTGAACGTCCGGCTAAAACCACAGAATTATGTGCTAACATGTGAACATGTGAAGGTGAATATCATCATCGTGATGAAGATAAAACTACGTCAGACCTCGTGAACGAGTGTTGGCTACCATTGTATCCAAGCAGCCGTTTGTATGTGTATGTTTGTATATATTCACTTTTTGAAGAAGAATTGTTAGCAGCATCAGGGAAATATGCATTGAAATTGATATGCAAACACACACACACACACACACACACACACACACACACACACACACACACACACACACACACACACACACACACACACACACACACACACACACACACACACACACACACACACACACACACACACACACACACACACACACACACACACACACACACACACACACACACACACACACACACACACACACACACACACACACACACACACACGCACACAGGCTAAGCGCGTTATTACATAGCATGATAATTGTTATATATAAAGTAGAAAATCTGCATCTATAACTGGGTATGTACGTATGTTCCGGAAACAAATCTCAGCCGATGCGCCACAAAACTTTGCAGGCGAACACTGTAAGTCAGAAGGTAGTTAGATAGAGAGTCTGCTTTTCATGTGCGGATGCCGATGCTTCTAAAGATTATATTTGTTTTACCGGTTTGGGCATTCTGGTATCTCGTTATCACGAATATGAAAGTGCAATTTGATTTTGATAACCGTCGGGAGTATCTAACGTAGCAAAAATGGTTCTGCGGCAGATGGGCGCGAGGGCATCAGGGTAAAGCAGGTAAATTGTCTGGCGTTAGTCAATCCGTTTGAGTTCACTTCTAATCGGAATCGTTTGAGGACCGGGTATTCCGCGTAAACAATGATATACTTATCTTAGGTGATGTATCAACTCAGTGTTCTATTCTCCCATACAAGTCTGGTACCAGTTTAACGATCCCGAAAGGACGAAAATTTTGGTTGGCACAACGACGGCTCCGAACCATCAATCGCTTAGCCATTGTAGAACGTGCTACCAACTACTCTACACTAGCCCTATCGGATTAGCGCATCGGCGCCAGAAAACAGTGGGGAGAGGTGGGACGGTTCCAACGCATCAGAATGGTATGTTGGCGCTCGAAAATACTTAATGATAAACAATCGAGGTAGTGATACACCGTATCTACGAAAATGGTGTCAAAGGAATCGCAGATAAAGGATATGAAACGTTCAAAAATCTCTTCTGGCCGCACTGCTGTACCCTGACGCGCGCCTGCATATTCCTTCCTACTCCTCTGTTCCTTTACTATCGTGATCACACAGAAAAGATACACACGACAGAATGCATGCCTAAAAGCATCACTCCACGAATCTGAGGTGGTACGGATTTCAGGTGGAGTATTCGTATACGGAATAGTAGACTATGGAGAGGGGGGTGATTCCGTCCATTTCTTCCTGATTGTCGTAAAAAATGGCCCGGAAGATACGCCTTCGGGCGTTCTGGCGCACTATTTTCCACAAGGAGTTCGACTGGAGTGCGCCAACCTTGTACGGCGCCGCATCTTCGTTTTTTACGGCAATTAGGAAGAAATGGACGGAATCACCCCCTCTCCATAATCTTTTATCCCGTATACGAATACTCCACCTGGAATCCGTACAACCTCATATTCGTGGGGTGATGCCTTTAAATAGTAACACGTAGTTGATATAATCGACGTTTGGCCTTTGTTTTTACTGTAGTAGCTATGGTAATTTCGTTCTTTATTAACACAATTTAAAAGAGTGGGAGTAAAAGAGATTTTTGCTCAATATATCATTCGTGATTGCTACTGTGTTCACTTAGAGTGTTTATAGCTGGGAAGAGCCCGTGTGACCGGCCATTATTATAAAAAGTGGGACAACTCCGTTTATTTGGACCATTTTTTACTTTTATTTAGTAGAACAAAATAAACGTGCACTAATTTATTCTTTATTTTTTATGAAGATTTTCAATGAGAATGAATGTAGAGGCAGATACATAAGCTTTTGAATTCAACCGCAATTTTCAATACTCTCCCACTATTTACCTGTTCTAGAAAATCCTGACAATTATGCCTAGCGAGTGAAAAAGGCAATCTTCTCCCACAATAATACAAAGTATTAGTGGGAAAAACTCAACAATAATGAAAGAAACTTGTACGGCTCTACAGTAGGAATATAATCATTAACAGAAATCTCTTTCGATAGAGGAGTGACACCCGCAAGATTTGTCTCCTGAACTTTCGCAACATTCAAGGCGCGTAAATAGGAGACGAGCCATTTCTGAAATGGGAGAGTACCACAAAACTTTGAGTATTCGCGAGCTGCTGAGAAGAACAAAGTGCTCACCTGTAAATCACCTGAGCAAAAAGCAGCAGAGTCTGTGCGACAAACAACACCACTGTTGTAGATGCTGAGAAGTTGTTTTCCATTTCCAACAGCGCGAATTGTAAGCAGATGTAGATTGCACGGAAGAGCGCTCCGCAGTCGAAGTGACGGTATTCGGCCTATGAGCACAGTGTTTATTCGGGCCTTGGGAAGCAAATGAGAGATTCTACACCACAGACAAACTTGAACTCATAGTCACGACAGGAGGATATAGTATACCCTGCACGGCGAGGTGTCCATCAAGAGTATGATAGGTGGAGTACTCATCCCTCTGGAAAAAACGCAAGGAGGTTCTCACTTCTGATGCATATACGTGTGTACACAGACCTCAGGTGTCTTTACTTTTTCAATAAGAAGAGAAAATCGCATTTCAACGGGTAAAATATCGGTAGGTAGCGAATCAGGGCCCGTTCCCAGTCCTTTTCCATCGTCCTGATTCAGCATGCGATCTAAAATAGGAGTCTTAGAGAGTAGGTTCTTGCTTTAGAACGTGAACATTACCTAGAATAACGTCTGCTCCTTGTTGAGTGTTTGGTGAAACCCCGTGTGCCAAATTGCTAGCAATCGTGATTCTTTTGGACTGATCATCGAGAACTGCTGCACTAGGCATGGGATAGAAGTTTGCAGGAGCGCTGAGTTTATCGTAGCGTTGTCGACGCATGAGCTAAACAGACAGTGCGGTCAAAATTACACCATTTACAGCCTCACTGATCATCGATTGCTAATTTCTGCTCTGTTGGAGTGGAACAATTACACCGTCCGACTGAAGAAATCAATCCAGATGTCCGAGTACTATTTAGTACGCTTAACTATACGGTATATGTCATGGATTTTTAGATTTTCTATGACGAAAAGCTTGAAGTGACGTTTCGTAGCGGGTGAAAGGTGAGGATTAGAAAGAAATGTTTTGAATGATAACTTTGGAAATTTCTTCCAAATTCGCTCGCACTTCGTACGCGCACCAGAAGTAGTTTTTATGGGTTTGCCATGTCGCGTCGACATTTAAAGGCATCACCTCACGAATCTGAGGTGGTACGGATTTCAGGTGGAGTATTTGTATACGGGATAGTAGATTATGGAGAGGACGGTGATCCTGTCCATTTCTTCCTAATTGCCGTAAAAAGCAACCCGGAAGATACACACTATACATCCGTACCATCTCAGATTCGTGGGGTGATGCCTTTAATCGAGGATACGAAAACGGCAGTGAGGAGTGGGAAGTGAATGTTCTCCGTGTGATTTTGCAAACTCCACTTTGCGCAATGCCCGTCAAGTTCAATAATTGCCAGCAAATTCTCTTTCCTTGCCGCATTTGAAGATGAAGGGAAGACTGTTTTAGTTCACCATACCACGAAATTGACGATGTTGGGATCTTAAAAAATAAAAATTATGTAGTTGGTGTTCTGGACCGTGCCACTTTGAGCGCAGGCGCTTATGCAATCGCTCCAGACACAAGGACTATTTGACTCAAATATATCATAGTGACATTCGCTATTTGAAGACTATCCGCGACAGTCCATATCAGTCTTCCGCGAAAGATGCGCTTTTGCGGTAACCCTACAACGACTGAAAATATGATGTAATAGGTGAACTTGAAAGTTCTGAGTTTCTTCGCTTTATTTCGAGGATGAAGTTGACATAGTTAGGACTAACCGATTTAGACCAAATATGCGCCGTTTTGTTCGAAATCTTCTGCCCGTTTTGATGGCAATTTCATAATTCAGGACCTGAAGAAGTCCTCGTCCTTAGTGAAAAGAAGCTGGACCACCTCATTTTCACAACCCTCTTTTGCGGCCAGTTTTGTAGCATCAAGAAAATTTTGCAAATGCTTGAAAAGGTGTGGTGCCAGGTGTGGAGTACACGGCGAGTGCGGTAGAAGCATTCAAGCGCTTAGAGTTTCTGACGCGTCGTTAAAGATCCGTGCGGCCTCAGCTTATCTTGATTGAACAGAACACCTTTCCTAATGGCTGATTCTGGTCAGTTCTTGTGGATGGTCTGCTTCATTCTGGTCGGCTGCTGTCGGTAGAGGTCTGAATTGAGTGTTTGGACCGATGGGAGAAGCTCATAGTGGATGATTCCGTTTTAATCCTACCAAACACACAGGAAAACCTTTTTGATCGTTAATCTGGGCTTTGCGATCTTTTAGGTCGGTACACCGCAATTGGACCACGATCTTCTTCGGTATTCGTGCTCGTAATGTCGTCTTGAAATCGCCGTAAAGTATGACCCGATTCCTTATGTTTACATCGTCGGGTACAGCTCACTAAAGACATCTAGCGGATACTCTTGGGACTTTTTACTTCACCTAGCATGATGTTCTATGTGCGTATGCATTCCTTAACTCTCTTTCCAATAGACCGATTTTGCCACGCGTTGCATACAGACACTTTGGGGCAGAGCACAGACCGTAGGATGCCAGCTGGTTGCGAGTACTTGTCCACTAATGGATCTTGTCGATCTAATTTGTTTCCGCTCACTTTCGATTTAGACGCACTAGAAGCTTGCTGACTAGTGCTTTAGCACATATTAGGTACGAACATAGGAGTCATGTTAACAGAAACTCTGAAATTTATAGACCTGCTGTTTTTATGCTGTTCTCTTCCACACTTAATGAAACCTTTCTGTTTGGGTTCTAACTCAGGTGATTACGAACATGGTCACCCACTTCAGGAGAAAACATCCAATCCAACCCATCTATTGATTTTTACGTTTTTTTTTCAGCGTGAGCCTTTCCAACTGCGGTTCTAAAATATACCGATTGCGAATACTAGCCGGTATTCTCGGCTTCTATCGAGACAATCTCTCAGAAATAACTTTCCGATCTACTACATGTTTTGTGTAAGAGCAAGGGGTTGACAAAGATCACTGTCGGATGCAGAAATGCTCAGCATAGGCTAGACATTTTTCTGAAATAATTGTCATGTTTCTGATCTAAATTGCAGTCGTAATCGTAGTATGAAAACCCTTGCTTGAACGGAGCCTGAAAGGAGGGTGCATAAACATCAATATAATGATCTCAATGTTAAGGGTGACTATCACAGTGTGATTACGTGAATGCTGTACCCTTGCCTCATCACGTGTACGCTAATGCTCCCTTGCATAGAATGCTATTCGTTATTGTGTTGTACGTGGATGACGATTGTGACATGTTGAACAAGCGCCAGGTTTCCCAAGATGCAGTCACTTCTCTAGACACGGGGATTGCTCTGCAATCTCTAGACAGAGAAAGCAGGGTGTGTCCTTATCACTGCCGCGCTTCCTTGCTCCGTGCCCCAGCTTTTGCCGTCAGTCCCTTATTGCGGCGTGGAAGACAAAAGGTGACTACCCAATAGAAGTCGCCTCTTTTTGCAGTTATACCCTGGTCCAGCTGTATGAGACCGACAGCTGCTGCTTAGTCTAGTTTAGTGAACTGTGGTGCTATCTGGCACTGGAGAGAACGTCAAAAGTTGTTGCTAAGGTTGACAGTGAAAGGGGTAGTATGGATAATAGGTACTACATAAATGCAGGACAGGTTGAAAAATAGTACCTTCTCCGTTCGCAGTAGCAGTGTCATGCGTTGTTACATGGACTACACACAGAAGAGGTCAGTTCTCTTCAAGGCATGGTTTTTTGTGAAGAGCTCTCCACGTGAAGTATTACCCTTCTCCAAGCAAACGATTGCTGTATCCTTCGCAGAAGTACTTTATGATTGATGAAAAAATTAAAATTGAAGAATTAAAATAAAAGATTGATGAAAAAATTAATTGAACTTTAAATGATGGAATGATAACATATTAAATACATATACAGTTAGTCAACAGGTTTGCAAAGCAAACTGTCTACTCCAGGAAATATTCTTCCCTCTCTGAAATCTCTTTTCATCTTTTATTTTGGAAATTGGCTCAAAAAAATCTTTTATTTGTATGTACAATGGCAACCATCGTGCAAAACTGTCAGGAGTAGGTTGGTCAGAGGGTCTAATCGACTACAAAGTTGGACGGGGCTGTGATTGCAATGGAGCTTGCCGAAATAAGGAGTCAACGGCAAAATCTGATGAACGGAGCATGTAAACAAAGCAGTGAAACTCCAGTGTGCGCGTTCCATCACAAGCCTTCACAGACACCAATGGAGCACTGCCTGTGGTTAGAATTCCATGGGTTCGTAAAGGTACAGAAGTAAAGAAATATTCGGTTTATGCTATCCAGCCGGAACGCATGCATCCGAGTGAACTATTAGGGAGCCAAAATAACTATCTTGGAGACAATTTAAAAACAGTCATGAAGTTGCAATTACTCCATGATCAGTTTATCATCCATATTTTCAAGCGGGAAATGCCAAAATAGACGTTTCTCGTGGTGTTCTGTGGCACGGTTTGAGGAAAAAACGAAGATTCCTATATACTGAATGGTATCAAATTACGGTGATATCAATGAAATGTAAGAAAGAACCAAGTTTATTGTGTAATTGTGCGATTACTATTTTGTAGTCGGATTCGTAGCAAAATTGTTTCTGGCTTTCACCCGCGCCTTCATTACTGGTGGTCGCCTCCGCTGCGGCCATTGTGGGCCAGGCCTACATAGTACGTTCATCTGCGACTGCACAGTGCGTCTAATGGAAAGGACACTCGAAAATTTTTTTTAAAATGATTGCTCCACCTGCATTCCTGCGCTGTCTGCGTAGAACATTGGGTTCTGCAGGTCCGTGACGAATCTTATCAGCATCTCAGTATTCGTAGTTCCCCTAATATCCACTCTTAGAAATAAATGCACCTGCTGTCCAAAAGAACCTGTAAGGTAAAGTATGTGCAATTAAAGTTATTAAAGGAAATCTTTCTTCTTACCTTCGACATTTTTTATTGTTATTTTTTCGTAGATATTTTGAAGGAATAAGTGTGCATTTTGTTGAATAAGTCCTTTCGTAATGAAGCGCGGCGTATTGCCAGTAGCATGAGGCTGCAAGTGAATAGAAATTCTTTTTGTTGCTCAAAATGTGTATTGTTTGAAACGCATTATTACCTTTGAAGGTTGTTGCACCCTCATCAGATATGCTCCACCAAACGCTGACTCATATTTGTGGAACTCTGTCCTGACCTGGGTTCTCCCTGTAGCTGTCGTACTGACGTGCTAGATGAACGAGCTAAGAGCTGCCGAACTGATAGCAACACTTATGTCCGAAGAAATACAAACAAATGTATACTCACGGTCAACAATCCAGTTCTTTCATCATGCGATGTTTTTAATTGCTTATTCTTCAGCATGAAGTCTTTGGATGTTATCACTTTCAGTTGGAAGACCCTAGGAAGGAATTGTTCTCGGAAGTCAATTTATCCGCTTTGAATTCACAATCGCAGACCCTTACGAACTATCCGCGTCCCTTCAACTCTGGTGAGAACTCTGGTGCGATCATGTTTAACCCATTGACGACCGTGCGCTCTTTGCGCGTCTGGCAACTTTTCCAATATGCCCCGGGCATGCCCCACCGGCGGGTCACGCGGTCCCACGAGACCCACTTTGGATTGATTCTCTAATTTTGAATTTTTTGTAGATAATAATGGATTCGAGTTTTTCCAATAATTCTGATCTGGATGAGAGTTTCGGAATTGTTGTTAGACTCTGATGCTGAAGATAGTGATGGCGAGATAGACAGGCAGACGCTCTAATTCTTTGTCCAAAAAATGATTCTGACTCCGATTCTAGTTCAATAAGTACAATTAGCAGTGATAATGATAAGCAGGGATGGACAAGCGATGCTGAAGCTGACAACAGATGAAACTTTTTGGATCACCGCGGGTAAGATAATACAGTATTGATGTGCTCCGCACCAGTTTACTTCTTTGAATTGTTTCTAAATGACAATTTCTTTCTAAATGCTCTCATGAATCTAATAGAGACAGGAACAAATCGATGCAGAAAAGCTAGAGATCCCAAATTCATAGAAAGTAATAAGAAAGAATTGAAAAAGTTCATACCGCTCCGCATGGGACTTGTGAAAATGCCTAACCTACGCGATTACTGGAGTATGCGTCCTGGTATAGGAGGCCATTCAATCACTGGGAGGATAATGTCCAGAAGCCGTTTTGAGCAACTGCTACGTTCTCTGCATTTCTGTGACAATTTTGTTTTTTGTGATTTTTGTTTTTACTCACGTTACCGTTAGAAATAAATAATTCCCGGACCATTATGCATGCAGTTTTGTTAGAATACAAAATATCTGACAAATTCTTTAAAACTTTGACAATTTTAAAACACGTCCCACGCGGCTCAAAAAGCGTGGCCCTCCGCGGCCGTCAATGGGTTAATCATGGTCCTAAGCTCAACGTTCAACGCTTTCCACAACGAGATAGCGCTGGAGGTAGAGACCTCGTTGTGGAAAGCGTCATCCTCATCAATTTCATGATTTAGTGCCTTCAAGTCGGAACACTGATGCAGGGCTACAGCTACAGCTAAAGCGATCTGTTTCTTCGATTAAAGCTTGAAGACACTTTCAAGTGTTTTTGTGCGTGTTGAGTAAATTCGCAGAAGTGCTGCTGAGCTTGCAGCCTCCGTTGCATACGTGAGTCTCAGAAGAATTGTTGTGTCCGACAGATGAGGACAAAGGCTGTGATCTAACAGTTAGTCTATCGTCAACTTGCACTATCTCCTTTCCAATTTGAACGGTAAGGACGCGCTGAAAGGGTCGTACGGTGTATCGATGGTAAGAACTGGGTAACTTCTCTACATTCGACGCGTGCATCTTCTGACCGACTAACAATTAGAGAGACTAGAGCTAACATTTTTGCATTCTCTTCTTCTCTATCTAGTGTTTTCTCACAGTCGACGATAGTTAGGGCGAAGTGCAGGAAGTTTTAGCGCCGAACCCCCATGAATCTCCCCACGGTTTAGATGTGGTCCATGCAACCGAAACCTTTCTTATATCGTTAGCATAAAATCCGGTGTATCCTCTAGACAAATGTAGACTTTTTGCTGGCTCAAGCGACTACTCTACCCATGTTATTTTATTCTGATGGATTACAGATAATTCTTAAGGTTGCACTTCTTCCAGTGTTCTTAATATTTGCGTTAGAGCGGTTTGTACAAAGTGCTCAACGAACATACCGAGCAGTATTTTGAAAGGTTCTCTCAGTTTTTTTAATAGTTAAGAACAAAGAAAAAAGAATAAGAAAGATGCATGAGGAATTCCAATGGTTTCGAGTCTTCTTCTTTTGAAAATGGTATGTCACCTGCAGTGATAGAATAACATGTGGAAAGTGATCGCTTAACCGCTTAAAAAGACAGCCGATATAAATCAGGACCAGGGAGCTAACCCAAATTTTCATGATTCTAATTGGGATCTGTATTTCGGACTGAAGAATCAAAGCTACTTCTTCGGTCGAGATGGTCAGGAGTCGTACTTTCGGGCTTTGAAACCTACGAACAGCTTATTTCCCCCTTATTTTGTCAATATCAGCCTACCTATTGTGCGCTGGAATTAAAACCGCTTTTGCTGTTTTTTTGTTAAACTGTTGTTTCTATTGACTTCAACCGAAGATAAAATAAATTTTACAGCAGTGAAGGGGAAAATAGCAACAATTTGATCCTGGGCCTATTCTGGTGCTGAACAAAATCCAAGAATACGACACGCACTTGGGCAAAACTTTGGTGAAGTGTTCATAGAAATCCTTGTGCGTGAAGACATTAACAACACTTGTAGACTTGTGCTCAACGTTAGTCCTGAGGGTGAACGACGACGTTGAAAGTGCCCTCAGGTGGCATCGAAAGCAAAGCTTAAAGAGGTAATCGAACAGCACATGGTGTTCGTTTAAAGGCGAGAACTCACGAGGAACTCATCCTTGGAAATTTCACCATGATGAATAAACGGTTCAATTTGTGCTGCCACATCGCCCTCATCGTTCTTGAGAGCGACATGCACTGAGTCGACTCGGAGCGTTACCACATCTTCCACGTTGTAGGGAAGCGAATTGAAGACGTTGATTGTTCTGAATATTCATCAGTGACAAAGACTGTTTGGTTTCCACAGCCTCTTAAAAACTAACACTGTGCCAACTTCACTGGTTTTTATGAGTGCTATTGTCTCCGTTTCTGTGTGGTTTCCGGAATATTCCAACTAAAAAAACCCACAGAACTAAACACAATCAAACAGTAGACAGCAACAAATAAAGATTTCAAATGAGCCAATCTCGTGGTAAAATGACCCCACGCTTTCATTTTAGTTATGTCCTTACTAGTAAGGGAATTTACCAGTTCATTTAGATAGGCAACTAGGAACTTGCTCTAAAGAAAGTAAACCACGAAACTGACGCAGTACGGTTCTGTAAAACCAGTTGCAACGCGCCATACTTGTGCACGCGCGAGAAACCAATGAGGTCTCCTTACCAGCCTAATCAAGTGAAAGAAAAGGCTGCTGAGGTGACCGGAGCGTGTACAAGTGGTAGCGTTCTGACTTTCCTCGTAGTAACTAGCAATGGTGGTGTCGACGCCGCTTTTTACGACGATTATGGGAGGATAAGCGGAACACACTCGTTTCCGTAATCTATAACAAGGACTCTACCGTCAATTCGACACGCTGCCTTCAAATATAACCTATGAAGAAGCGCCTAAGGATGTCTTAATCTCCTGTCCTTAGCTGCTCACCATGCCGCTGTTGGGATGTTGAGAAGTCTCATTTGTTCCGAGTAATTGCAGCAGCCGACGATACTTTCACGAAAAAGTCCGCTTCATAGTTAACTCCATAGTCCACAAACTCTCATGTTTTATCAAGGAATTAAGAACACTCGGTAACCCTACTAACCATGTTTGATGTATAAAAGTGAGGCATACCGTGTAAACTTTACTTCCTGCAAGAAATCCGGCTGCTGCTTCAAAAGCAGCCCGGGCGAAATTGCTGGCGTTGTGAAGCAGTGCCGAATAGTCCGCCATCACATGTTTTCTGCTTGTGCCTGGAATTCGCACACAACTGAGATCTACGCAATCAACAAAGAAACGCTTCTAGTTACTCTGATTCTACCGGAAACGAAGTGTTGCCCACTGTTCTAAAACTCCTATCAGTTCTACCGATCCCTTCATTAATCCTACTCATTGATTGGTGGACTTTCTACAAGTAACGAGTTTGCGCGAAGGTAGCATCATTCTTAAATTTTGATACAGTGCTTAAGAGTATTCACAGTTTTAGTACAGCGCCTAATTGCGTAACAACTTCCTTAAGTGACAAACCGAAAGCAACAAAATTCTCTTGCGCCCAAAAGTCCGCACTTAGTCTGGTATACGCTGTACATCAACCTGGTATACACTGTACATCTTCCTGAAATTACATCAGCTGAAGATGAGCGAAACTCAAATGTTTTAAATAATTCGCTTTAAACACATTCTAGATTTCTTTCCAAAAATCATTAATCTATAGAGGAAAATCAACCAGAAATTAACCAAACACAAACGGGGCTGCTAATAATGAAATCTGTTTTTTAAGATTGATAATATCAATTCTAAGATAGTCAAGATTGAAGTGAACTTGCCTTTCAAAGAGAAAAAAGAAAAGAAAAAAACTTTGCGGCACCTGTTATGGCATCGTGATGTTGGATAAGGTTCAGGATTCGACGGGCACTTCGCAACTTGTTTTTCACTTCTTTCCGCAAACTGACATTCATTTTGCTTTCTGCTTGAGCAGCAATTATATCGGCAGCACGGATAATGTTCTGAGGAATCCCGCAGTCTTGTTATTTGTAGCTACATGGACGTTCCCGCTCACTTACGTGCACAGATCTTTCTCTTTTCTTTATGAAAGGTCTCGTACTAAAGTATCCGGTCCAGATGTCGCCCATCGCACATCTGAAATTTGCGGCATATCAAAGGCTAAATGGTAGGGAATTAATGCAGTGACAAAGCTACCAAAGTCCCCTCCACCGTAACCATGAGCCGTACTCCGTTAAATTACAAGATAATCTAAAGGCAGCATGTGCGTAAAATGGTGCACCAGAATCAGATTGGAATTAATGGGGCGAATGTAGCACGAGAGCAAATGGCGCCGGTGCGACCAAACAGCTGATGGTTTGAAACCTTCCCATGTCAAGAGAGTCCTTCATTCCCTTTATGTAAACGAGATTTTTTGCATGACCTGGGCCTTACAAGTCGAGTATGGCATAAACTTCGAACGATCCTGAATTAAACTCGAAGGTGTCGTGAACCTACGATCTACGAGCATGAGAGCGTTGAAGCTGAATTTTCCATCAATTATTTGCAAAGTGCTTTCTTCCTGCTTCCTCCATTTATTGCATATCCACACTTCTAGAGACTCACTTGTAAGGAAAAAAGTCGCCCGATAGAGTGACAGGCTTCTTCCCATTGTCAGCATACCATTTCTCTAACGCATCAAAGTAATCCGAGAATGTACCAAATCTAAAAAAAGGTCGCATAGGTACAACTGGAAACCTTTGTGCCCTTGTGCCGTAATCGTGTACCTGATTTCGGCAAGTTCGTTCCTGTTAATTTCCTCGAACAGTGGCAGGAAGTTGTCGTGTTGTTGATGCCATTCCTCAATCATGTTGTAACGGAAATCATCGCCATGCACCATTAGCAGCACATTGGATTCGTACATTTGAGCCATTTCATGTAGTTGCGAAACTAGAGCACGGGCTCTAAAATACGAAAACTATGAAAGGGTTTGGAGCTAGTTTTTCTTCTGAAGTTAGATTGCAAAATTCAATTCTGGCAAAGCAATAGAGTATAGCAGTTGTACGGCGGTTGTAGCGCAGTCGGTTAGAGGTTCCCCTGTCTACACGATCGATCGGAGGTTCGAATCCACCCTAGTGCTCACCAATCCCTTTATCCCTCCGGGGTCGATAAATTCTTACCAAACCTGTCTGCGAGGTTAAAAACACTGACTTGACACATCGGCAAGCCACCGCAAGTCATTGTATAGGCCAGTTACACGTGTGTAAACCTCAAACGACTCCGAATTGAAGTGAACGTGGGGGCGGATCCCAAGCGGATTGATTAACGCCAGACACTTTATCCTTTATCCTTTATATTATATTATATTAGTTGGACGTTCTATGCTTATAATATTTCTTTCTCTTCTATTTCTTTTTTTTTCCTTAATCAAGGGAAAACCCTTGTTTTGGAATGTTGTTGCTAGTAAAGGAAGCTCAAGAATTTCCTCTGCTACAAATATGAACATACTTCGCACCAGAATGACACTTTCATTTCAGTCACTTTTTTTTCCACTGGAAGAACTTCCTAATCAGCTCTAAACTTCGGTGAGGCGAGGAAGAAACTCATTCATGCAGACCACTCCAGACAGAATAAGTCTCGCAGATCGTCTACACAAACCCTGAACAAGAGCTCAATCTGTAGCACGAAATTTCATCCTCCAGAGTGGTTACGAGCCTTACAAGGCCCATTATCTGTTAGTGGGACGAACTTAGGAGAACCGGCAGGACCTATAAGTTGATCTTCGCATTCTTTTCGTCTAACACCAGACCGTCTTTCCTTTGGGAGTCTCACTAGCCCATACTTTAGAGAGATAGTGATCTTGTGAACGCAACGTTTCCTTGATGATTTACTGCTCGGAAACAGCAACAGGCGGTGAACCTGATGCATTCAAAAGGTGAAGATATTTTCTTCAGGTAGACCACCTGCTCCGATTTCGGTTCGCCTTTCACCTTGAGAAGGGTTTGTCCTTTGTGAAGACAGTAGTTGTGGAATTACAGGCTTCGTGAAACTCTAGAGCTCTAGAGCAAGTCATTTTACCGGGACGGACTCGTTCATCGACTATACAGCAGAAGTAGTTAAAGGATAAAAGATAAAGTGTCCGGCGTTAATCAAACCGCTTGGGATGCCCCTCGCTCCCCCACGTCCACTTCAACTCAGAATCATTGAGTTGAAGGGCGCATTGCCTCCAGAAACATGGCTAACCGCATTGCTCAGTCCAGTGGGTACCCAGCAAAGGTCTCTCATTCAAATCGGAGCCATGCAAGTGAGCGGCGGTGCCACAGGGTAGAACAAGCAGCAAAGATTCCTTTCTGCCTTCCTTTTATTTCGGATGACATGAGCAATGCAGTGCGAGCAAGCTTACGAAAGGCAGGTCTGCAAGACTCCGTCAGAGTAGTGGACATACCACCTGTAAACCTGAAGCAGCAGCTAGTCCGCAATAGCGCATATGACAGACTTTGTGAGACACCGAATTGCATCGTTTGTCCAAACGGGAGGCAGAGTGATTGCATGGTATCGGGGGTTATCTATCTAATCACCTGTCAGTTATGTGGGGCTGAGTACATTGGCGAAACAGGAAGATCACTATGTATCCGCGTCAAGGAGCACCTAGACGGGCTCGCAAAATCAAAAACATCATCCCCTTTAGGTGCTCATCGCAGACAATGTCATGACAACACCCCTTTCAAGATAGCTGTCACTGTCTTGGCACGCGAATCAGAAGTTCTAGCGCGAAAAACATTGGAAGCGTTTTATATCACGGCCAAAAGTCCTATCATGAATCGTAAAGAAGAATGCATCGCTGTGACCAACGAGCTGGCGCCATATCAGGACCTTTGCGGGTTTTGACCTACGGGGTCAGAGGCGGGGGCATCGTTACTAGTTAATACTAGCGGCGCAGCTCTCACAACTGGTGGTCCGCTAACATCACGATTTCGTGGCTATCAAGGTGAGCGCTGGTCTGCTTTTCTGACGTTGCGTTTAAATAATCTGTTTGCTAAATCATATCTTGTGGGATGACGAGGCGTTTGAGAGAGTAGATTACACGTATCTTTGATTTTTCCAGGCTCTGAAGAAGGCGACGACGCCGAAACGTTAGCCAGAATAAAGATCAATAACAGTCTTGGTTCAGCTTAAGAAAGTAGTACACAATCAAACTCTACGATGCCAAGATTCAAAGAAGGTCGAACTTGGAACTTACTCAACTCAGAATCGTTTGAGGTTGCGAACGTGTAAATGGCCTATGCAATGACTTGCAAGCTTAGGTTTTCATCCTCGCAGACAAGTCTGGTACCAATTCATCGACCCCGGAGGTATGAAGGATTTGATGAGCTCTAGAGCGGATTCCAACCTCCGATCGATCGTGCGGGCAGCTGAACCTCTAACCGCTGCACTATACGCGCCCCTCAGAAATAGTTGTAGTCTAATATTGAGAAGGATCCATGAGTTGGGCGATGGGAGATGAACTTCGTTCTTCGGTGCAAGAGCTTTCCATTTTGGAAACAGTAAAGTCCAAGTTCCCAACTTTCGGAACGTTCGACTGCAACCTTTCCGGCGGAAATAAGTCAGGGTATCACGAAACTGACGATACTGGGGTGTGCGTGGGCAAGCATAGAGTTCGGGTTGTAGATTATGACTATGAGGATGGTCCCGCTCAGTTCCCATGCCCGTCCTGAGGAACGGCGTTAGTTCCTGCGAGATACGTTGGAACATACCGTCCCTGGACACACTCCCGTTAGCACTGCTGCCTATTAATTGGTTTTATTTGAATAGGCCGCTGTGGAGACCTCACTGATTTTCGCGTGCGTTTTAACGTACCTTGAAGGGACACCCAGTTTCTCACACCGTTTTTCAAGACGGCTATTAGGAATTGAGCGGGGCCACGCTCATACTCGCAATTTACGCAACGAACTCTAAGTTTGTCCAACATGAATCATACCCCAACCTAATCAATTTTCTGATACGCGGATTTTAATCTTCCGATATGATTGATGAAATGATCTTCCGATGTGATTGGAGAAAAAAGGGCTAAACTTCACAACTACTCTGTTGAACGAGAAATATTTTCTCACGCAAAGCGGTTGCATCTATCGCTAGCATCTCATGCCAACCGACCACCAACTCTGCCCTTTGTGTTTTGTTATAGTGTGCCTGCGAGGTTTTTAGATGGAACCTTCATTTGCCTGACAGAATATGCTGAGGTTTCAAGACAAAAGAACATTCGAACTACTATGTGAAGTTCTGCCCTTTGTGTTCCCACTTACAAAGTAGGAATAATTGACTGTTGTAATTTGCAATACAGGAGGAGTCTTGTTCCGCCAATTACTATCTTCTTATGAAAGAGATCGTCACCGATCTTTTTTTCTAATAATGTTTCCGTGCCAACAAACCTCGAGGATGGTACTGAATGGAGTGTGTAACGTGGAGGTCGAATAATGAGAATGACTTTTGACTGATGTGTTCTTCTTTGTGAATGCTAATCGTACAAATGCTTTTTGTAGGTAATGAGGCATCATAGAAGATAGATTCTATAGTCGCGAACATCGAATATCGCAAACTGCAGCGGTTGATGGTGCTAGCAAAGGTCCCGCCTGGATCCTAACCGCTACGCTCCACCGCGATGCTTCGAGCGCACCCGCTTACGCAACTGCACCGTGCTTCACGTCGTTTTGGCGCTACTATATAGTAGGATCAAAACGACATGAAGCACGTACGCAGTTGCGTACGTGGCTTCTCTCGAGCCGCTCTGGTGGAGTGTAGCAGCAGGGAGCGTGGCGAAACCCTTGCTGTCACCATCTACCGCTGCAGTTTGCGACGGTCCCATCTCGGTTCCAATTTTACAATCGCTGTTAGTAGTAGTCGACAATAACCTTGGTCTGCAGCTCAAAAAATCTAACTAAAACTACGTATTACGTGTGCTAGCAGTAGCGTAGCAGTTAATTTACCAGAAACAAGCTTTGTATACCATCTAATATGCTCGAGTGTCC
Organism: Necator americanus; assembly: GCF_031761385.1. Taxonomy (NCBI): domain Eukaryota; kingdom Metazoa; phylum Nematoda; class Chromadorea; order Rhabditida; family Ancylostomatidae; genus Necator; species Necator americanus. The sequence goes on along the minus strand of NC_087372.1, from coordinate 24,042,504 downwards.
GAGGGTACATCTCCGCGAGAACGTAGCAGTCGTGTCAGGCTGACGTACTATAGTAGGGTCAAAACGAAATGAAGCCCGGTGCGGTTGGCCAGCGCGATCCTAATAATTGCGCACTACCGCGCCGCTTCGAGCAGAGCCGCTTACGCAATTGCACCGTACTTCATTTTGTTTTGCCCGAATATGCGTTCAGCACCGGCTACATATATGACACATGGATCAGCTAGCTAATCCCTAGCTCTAGAACCTAAGCTGAGCGAAAGAACGCCACGTAGGCTTAGTTAGAAGAATCTTGAGAAAGTGATCTAAGTTGTTGCGTAGTATGTCAATAAATTCCTCACTTGGTTGCAACATTTGCCGAAGTGATTGGAACAGGTTTCGTGCCGGGACAACTAAAGTGAGTGATTCTTTTAAAATCGAATTCGCAACATATACCAGGATTTGGTCCGCATGAGTTCAATATATCGTAATGTGTATACGGTAGAACATGCGTGAGCATGCCCGAACTCCCATTGGGATCTGTAAAAAAATCATTTTTGCCAATATTAGTTAGAACCTCAGAACTTTCTAGCATCAATCTACTATTTTTAGGGATCTCTACTCTCTGTTAGATAAACTAGGTTCGGGAAATGTTCGACTACTTGTACGTACAGCATATTGAAAGCAACATAACTGATGGGGAAGAAGAATCTTATGTTAGCTCAAGGACCTTATATATTATTTAAATTCATCACCCCACGAATCCGGAAGATGCAGGGCCGCACAAGGCCCCAGACGACCTCCCTGTAGAAAATAGTGCGCCAGAACGCCTGAAGCCGTATCTTCCGGGCCGTTTTTTACGACAATTAGGAAGAGATGGACGAAATCACCCTCCTTTCCATAATCTACTATCCCTTTTAAGAATACTCCACCTGAAATCCGTACCACCTCAGATTCGTGGAGTGATGCCTTTAACGATGATCTGAAATCAGATAAGTTTGTGCTGAGTATTGCTAGAGGAGAATTTGAAGAGCTTTGTTTCTCTTTTTCTATTTTAACAGAGTGACGGGTTCTACTGCTAATGCTCTCCGTAAAGACCTTTCCGAAACGCAATCCTCGGAAAAATAAGGAAAGTGTTTCACCAAAGTACTGTCGCCATTCGAACGGTATTGCTTTCCTCTTCTGTAGATATCGCTTTACGTCATGGTGGACTCGGTTAATGACAGCGCGTTTGATTCCTAAATCACCGCCACTCACAGTGTTAGGAAGAAATCTGCGAACATATTGATATAAAGCCATTGCAGGCAGCATAAATACATTTAGTGAGACGGTTTATTAGTTGCGAAAACGAAAAGTATCTAGGTATCGATTTGAAAAAGGACTCTCTATAAAATAAGTTTTTTTTTTCTCCTCGTGAGGCTAGGCATGAGGTAATGCTAATACTAACCATGTTCGGCGAGTATAAGAAGTTTGATCACCTCACCTAACTTACAATCTGCTTCCTTATCCTTTCAGGCGGGAAGAAAGTGTTTTTGTTCTCTCCTGCTCCCTCACCCTCCCTCTCCCTTTCTCTCCGTCTATCTTTTGTCTTCTACTCATCACATACGTTTTCACACGTACAGTCGTCGTCGTTGAACGTGCCATGGTAACGTGCCAAGTCAGATTATCAGTGTGGAACGAATGATTGTCCCATCGGCGGGGCTTTGACAGTGCACGCCTCCACGAAGGCCGTAACGCTTCGCGCCGACAGCAAACTCGACGCTAACCACACAATATTTTATGCGACAACACGATTTTTTTTCCAAAATTATTGAAGATATTTTTTCGAAGATATTATTGAACAAAAATGTAGTGGAAAAATGGAAAAAACAAAAGGTGGAAAAAGTAAAGGACCTGCTTGAGTGAATATGTATGGAACTGAATTGCTGTATCCGAACGGATCATTTGACCATACTACTGTGTGTTTGACATCATCTGAAAGCAATCTTATTTTCTGTTGTTTCTACTGAAACTATGGATCACCGACTTTTGTTTGTAAAGAAACCTTGAATCACTAAGAGAGAAACACCATGATTGCTCCTTAGTTGAAAAGTTCGACTTTTTTCACGAGGTTGTTAAATAAATTTATTGGCTAACGTTTCGGCAATATCGCCTTCTTCAGGATTTCAGGTGGGATATTTTTATACGGAATAGTAAATTATGGAGCGGGGGTGATTCCGTTCATTTCTTTCTAATTGCCATAAAAAAAACAGCCCGGAAGATGCAGCGCGTGCACAAGGCATGCGCGCTCCAATCGAACTTCTTGTAGAAAATAGCGCGCCGGAACGCCCGAAGCCGTATGTTCCGGGCCGTTTTTTACGGCAATTAAGCAGAAATGAACGGGATCACCCCTCCTCTCCATAGTCTCCCATCCCGTATACGAATACTCCACCTGAAATCCGTACCACCTCAGATTCGTGGGATGATGCCTTTAAATTGTAGATAGAATCGCCCATTTCAGGCTTTGAAGAAGGTGATATTGCCGAAACGTTAGCCAATAAATTTATTTAACAACTTCGTGCTCTTTAGTTGATGAATCTCTCGGTCAACTTATTCGAACAGGAAGCTCTTCAACTCCATTATTTACCCAGGTTCAAAAATTAGCATGTATTGAATAGCTTGAATGCACGTTCACGTCCCAGTTTTTCCCCAGATGAGGTTTGCCGAAGCACTAACGAATAGCGTGAGAATGATAAAGACAGCGTAAACAAGATCTCGGTCGTTAACGGGTGCTGCATAGAACTTATTGATCTTGTGACCGTCCCTGCGCAAACTATGCGTCGTTTTGCGTTCACTTATGTTATGGTTCCATGTTAGCACCAGAACCCTTCTTGTGAGGATGCGTCAACTGGTTGTAGTGACTCGTTAAATGAATATTCATGCTTGATTCTGAGCTGTAGGCCAAGATTGTCATTGATCCTTCATTGGTCCTTTAGACGGAGCATGCAAAACCAAAGCCGTAAGTAATTAATCCTCTCAAGTGGCTCATCATTCTGCGGACGTTCAAACGGTTAACGTGATCAAAGAATGGAAGGAATGTGTTTGCTTTATGAAACCCATGGTGTTATCGCATTCATCAGAGGAGCTGTAAATAAGGATTGATAACAACTCTGGCGTACAGCCCAAGCAACCTAATCAAAGCTCAGAAAATGGCATGCTAAGGTTCAACGACAGCCGAACATGAGAATGAGTGAGAGTTTACATCTTTTTATCAAGTACGTAGGTTTCTCACCCTGCAGTAAAAAAGACAGAAGTGACTTGGATATACCATTTCTCACACCACGACTGACAAATGTCGTGCTTGACTATGAAATTTCGCTAAGACCTCCCACAATTAAGCAGTGCTGCCAATATTCAGTTCCAGAGGGTGTAGTTAAGTGTATTTTGTATGATCTAATAAGGCACCGCACCGTTAATCAAACACAATATTATTCTTTTTTTTCTGAATTCGTTTTCTTTCCCTTCAAAAACGGTTGACGGAGAGTGATATTCACGCGGTATGTCATAATATTCGAAATAGATTGTGACGCGCCTCTAAATGATGGACACTGCAAAGATTTTGTTTACTTATTCCGATTGAAGAGTTCCTGATGGATGAGACGAATTGAACCAAGGAAATTTAGCAGTAGAGAAAACGGGAGAAGAGAACGAAAGAAGATGTGCAAAAGATGATAGAAGTCAAGCGTTTATAGCGTTTACATAAAAACGCTTTGACTTCCACACACATGCATAAATGTACATAGACAATAAACACAAAGGAGTTTCCCTCAAAAGAGATTGCTATTGAAAAATGAAGTGACTTTTCAATAAAAATCTATTCATTGGACGTTTTTTGTAAACGTGCAAATGTGTTTGCAAATTTAACATTCTTCAAAATAGGCCTCTCGGGAATCGGCAGAGCACTCGCAGCAGTTTTGCCACTGTTTGAAGGATTTTTTGAAGTCCTGGTTTAATCCACATCGCTCCTCGAATCTGACGTGGTGCGGATTTCTGACCGCCAAAGGCTATACGGGGGTGCAGAAACAGTGCGATCTCGCTCACCCCACCGTAAACAAAAAAACTAAGAAAACTGTAAACTGTAGACTTGCATCACTGTAAACAGACGGCTTCTGAATGCCGCTCCTTACGATGTCCTCTAGTCCACCCTTGTGCCCCGCCCCCGCCTGCGACCCGTCGAAAACCCATTCGGACGTCCCGATAGGCAACTCATTCCATTTCACGACACTTCAATTGAGGACGTCGTAAGGAACTGCATTCCGAAGCCGTCTATTTACAGTGATGCAGAGATAGATGAGCGAGATCTCACGCGTTTTCTCAATCTACGCCCCCGTACGGTCCTTGGCCGTCTGATTCGTTATGTACCTCCAAGATACCTTTAAGACTCGTGTCACTGTCGCTTGAATTTCAGAACTGGACTCAAAACATTGATCTTTCGGAGCCTGCTTAATCTTTGGACACATAAAGAAGTCCGGTTGTGGCAAATCAGAGCTATACGAAGGCTGCGGCAGCTTTGCCACATTTTCCTTCGGCTCCCTGACCGTTTTGATGGGAGCATTGGAGTGACGAAGCCGCAGCGAGTGACAATATCTGGACGGACTCGCGCCACTCTTTTCACGAACCGCTCGGCCGCACTGCTTTGTGAAAAATAGCCCTTGCGGCAGCTATAGACCACGGCACAGTCTTCTTGTGAACGTTCCCCTACGAGGAGGAAAAAAGGACGAGCACAGTTTTGAATTTTAAGCTGTTCTTCTTGGAATACTTTGTGCCACCTAAAACTTGAGCACGGACAGAGTATCATCTCGAAAGCGTCTATCAAGATGCCCATTTTATTCATAAAACTTCCCACCACCACATCCTGCCGATCAGCGCGCGCATAGGTGCGTTTGAGCGACTACAGAAAATCGGACTGCAATCTCATTACTTCTGGAACGTACTCGGTGTAACATAGGGTTTCTTTGATTTTTGACATTTTTTTTATACAACAAAGGAAATATTCTACAGCATTCCGGTCTTGTATTTGGCGCTTGAAATATGCACCACCACCTATGAAATGATTTTTCATGGCCTATATACGCTAACAAAAAAATTGGCTATCAACCTTAAATTGGTCCCATATTTGAGCAATTCAACCGTTTTTACTATATTTCTATCGTTTCCTAATAATTGGTAGCTTACCAAATTCCTCATACAAAAATTGGTGGCCCTCCACGATGTTGTCGACAGTAACGGGATAATACACATTGGCTTCGTCGGTCATCACCCACGATCCAGACGCCAGTTCCAATCGACCAGACTTCACTAATCTGTGTACCCAAGAGTTCCGGTAGCTCACATCGTACAATATTAAGATCTCACCCGCGTACATCATCCTTGACGGAGATGTTCTGTTTGGACCACCATTTTTCGAAAAATATTAACTCTGCCCACATAAAAGTCATATTTCTGTTTGAGGTCATGAAGCGATGCATATTACTCAATATGGAATCTGTATCCTTAGAATATGATTCGAATGTCTGCAGCCAACCTGTCGAAAAACACATCTGGGAACGACTTCTTTGGTTTCTCGGAGATCATACCTGGATCCACATGCGTAAACGGCAGCACGAACACTTTTAGTTTGTCACGGCTGGGAAGTCGTTGTATTTCTGAATCCGGTGGCGATACGCCGTGCGCAATGTGGTCCCGATACACCTCGAATGTCTGGAAAAGACTGACTTCCCTCACCACCCGTAATAGAGTAGTAATGTGTGAAACATCAAACACTGACGTCAATTTCAGATGTCATGTTATTCTGTGGACTAGAACTGCATACTCCATAGGACAAATCTGATGAGAGGTCCATTTCTCCCCTCACGTCCTCCGAATATTCGAATTCAGTTAATGGAACTCTCTTGCTTCTTTGAACCGCAGTTCTGCTCTGGAATACAATTTAATTTAGAAGAAGGCAAGCGTGTGCTCTCAAACTTTCTATTGCTTGAATAACCTGCATATCAATGGTGTAGAAGATAAATGCTGTGCTGACAAGGATCGCCAGCAAAACCAACCAGCTCCACCTTCTTCGACGTACCAGTGCGGACCGAACGAGCATCTATCAAATTAAACGCAAATGAATGGAAAGTGTGAGGCTATGCGAGCTGCAACAAAATACATCAAAAAGGAAAAAGTGCCTTGATCAATCCCTGTGGGGATGCGCCTATTGTTCGATTTTAATTCGGAATTGTTGATTTTGATTCTATGAACACGCGTGCAGCCTGACAATGACTTGGGGCGAGCAGATGTGTCAATTAAGTCCATTTCTTTAACCTAATTCGGCACCAATTTGACGATCCCAGAGGGATGGAATGTTTGGTTGGCACGAGGGCGGTTTCGAACCATCGATCGGTAGTTTAGTCATTGTGGGACCTAGATCGAACCCTGGTCGCGATTTTTTACCACCCTGTCATAACTTTCTCCAGGTGTGCTCATATTTTTTTATAAACTAAACATCCGTTCAGGACCTGTAGCTTATAATCTACTGGATAATTCATTTTTCTGTGATGAAATTCAAACATCCTTCTTCACATTTTATTTTATTTTATTATTATTATTATATTTTAGTTATTTTTATTATTATTATATTTTAGTCTTGCTGATCATTGCATCGGTCTTACCATCGCGTCTCTCTTAGTTATACCTTAAAGGCATTACCCCATGAATCTGAGGTGGTACGGATTTCAGGTGGAGTATTCGTATACGCGACCGTAGATTATGGAGAGAGGGGTGATTCCGCCCATTTCTTCCTAATTGCCGTAAAAAACGGCCCAGAAAATACGGCGTTCTGGCGCACTATTTTCTACAAGGAGTTCGACTGGAGCGCGCCAGCCTTGTGCGGCGCAGCATCTTCCGGGCCGTTTTTTACGGCAATTAGGATGAAATGGACGGAATCACCCCCCTCTCCATAATCTACTCTCCCGTATACGAATGCTCCACCTGAAATCCGTACCACCTCAGATTCGTGGGATGATGCCTTTAAGGTAAAATGGCTATAAGGAACAGAGACTGACAAACATCATATCCATCTGTTACATATTTGGGTCACTGTTGTTTAAACGAGCGACCGAAACAACAAACAAGGTGGTTAACAAGGTCGCATTTGAGTAGTGCACCTGGAAATTTTGCTCTCAATTAAATAATGACTGTCTTCAATTTCTACTTCTATTTGCCTTTATTTTTAGCAGGATTTAATTTGAATCTAATCCTCGTTAGTTCTTATCCAAGTCCATGTTATCCATGGTATTCTAGTTCATGTTCAGTATATTTGAAATTGACTTAAAATATTTGTTTTGCTTACAAAAGCCTCTGCCCTAAAGGTTTGGAGCGAGAATTTGATGTTGATGATGCATTATTTGGATGACTCTGCTCTGTAGAGAAATCATGTTATTTTGCTACTGTTATTTTATTATTCAAACTCCGAAGAAACAATCCAGACTGATTTCTCCTCTACGGAAAGTGATTAACGGTTTGTGAATTGCTTTTGTCACCAAAGTTACATTCATGATCATTTCCAAGTTAACCAACACGTTGTAGAACACTCCTGATTCTACACAGTCAGGTTTTGCTTTTGATTCTACACAGTCAGCATAGTCATCAGTAACGTGTCCGTTGAAATTATGACGTGGTGATCCGTACTTCAAGCTGTATTCTGTTTTTTTTGGCGATCTATGTAACCTCTGCAGAAGCTCTGTAGATGTTGTCTAACATTTTTGAAAGGAAGAAATCTGCAGAAAATCATGGAAAACCCCACAGCAGAAAAATCATGGAAGTTGATGTTTCTGCTGTGGGGTTTCGGAACCTCTTAGTTTTCCATGTCTCGGTACGCGACAAGCGTTCTGTCGGCTTTTTCCTAGTGAGCTCAATGCAGGAAAGCTGCTGAGAAAATTCAAAATGTTCACTTTTGCCTGTATAGAGAATATTAAGCATTGCAACTATCTTCTCTACAGTATCGACGTTTGATCCTTGACGTATCGTTTGTTTACGAAATATTTCTCAGAGTTTCTATAACAATACCAAGACTTGAGGGGGTTTGACAATGACCTAGAAGACGGACCTGAGGCTACGAAAACCGTTGAGGTTGACCAATGCGATAGCCGAGTTCTGCACTAATATCAAATTAAGCCAATTAGGACAAGCGCCTGCCTTTACGTGTTGTTTGTAGATTGCTGTTTATCTGGGATGTATTGTAGCGGTTAGAGGTTCCGCTTCCTGCGCGATCGATCGGAGGTTCGAATCCGCCCTAGTGCTCACCAACCCTTTCATCCCTCTTGGGTCCATAAATTGGTACCAGACCTGTCTGGGAGGATAAAATTGACACATCGGCTAGCTCCACAAGTCATTGTATAGGCCAGTTACGTTCCTGAACCTCAAACGATTCTGAATTGAAGTGAAGGGAAGGCGGTAGCGCATCCCAAGCGGATTGATTAACGCCAGACACCTTATTCTTTGTCCTTTATCCAAATATTTGTTCAGATGTGCTTTCGTTCTAATAGGTTTTGATAGGTAAACCTCAAACGATTCTGAATTGAAGTGAACGTGGGGGCGCATCCCAGGCGGACTAATTAACGACAGAACTCTATCCTTTTATCCTTTATTTATATGGGCCTTTTCTGTAAAGTGCTGAGACGAAGGAAAAGATGAACTGCTCATATTTTTGGATTTCCAAGTTTTGGAAAAATGAAAAACGCCGAAAATTAAGCTGTTATAAAGGACCGATAACTATTTTGACATGCACACATCTTTTAAGCGATGGTATGATGTCGGGAGCGGAATTTTTTTCTAATAATCTGAATTTTCTGATTATTCCAGTAAGATTCAACAATTGAGAACTCATTGAAGAAGAATGAAAGAAAAATGTTCAGTAAAATATTTCTGAAGATCTTGATAATCATGTCGCAAAAAACAACGAAAATATTACTGTACGATAAAGCAGGGTATGAATGCAGAGATCCCAAAAGGTAGAACCAGTACCGTTCGGCGAAATACCAGAAAGAAAGATGACGGCCGTCCTCTCTCCTAGCAACCTTACTCGAGTGTCTTGACGATCTGTGAGTAGAGAAACTCGTGAGCTTCTGACTACTTTCCAACTCCTCCTCACCTCAAGTCGCCCACAAGTTGACCAACCTTCCTCTCTTCGAAGTTCTAATATTAACTCCTTCCTTTTTTTTGCGAACAATCGTCCTATTGCGAGAAGTCTGTTTTTTTACAATCATCCAAGAAATCTGAGGCAAAACAGAATACTTTCAAATCACTTAGATCGACTATCGGATTTCACACTCAAGTTAATACAACTAAAATACATTGCTTTTAAGTGAAGGGGTTTTCGTCTCGACAAGGACTGACTCTGGGACCGATCATCCGCGTTGGGGCCTCGCTTTCATGTAATGAAATTCAGCAAAAAGAGGTTTTATTAACAATGAGACACGAAGTTCTACATATACGTCAAATATAAGACATAGAGAGTCACTTCAAGGAACACGGTAAGCTGTTCAGAAGTCAGAAAAGCAGATGTATTCGCTGTTTCAAATGCAAGAAATAGGAACACTTCCTATGTTCATGAAAAAACAACAAAAAAAGCACTTGTTGCTGGGAAAGCTTTGCAGGCAAGCGCTGGTGTCTCACTAATATGCTTGTATCACGAGTCGCACCACATTGGCGAAAAAAAAAAACTCATATTCTTCATCTATCACGGTGCGTTGAAGATCCTCCATCAGATTATAAAATTATTCTTGCATCGGGGTATTATTTAGGTCTCTTCAGTTCTATGTGATTATTCAACAAGATACATACTCTAACAGAGAAAAATTGACAAATAAACATCTCATGTTATTCTTTAACCCATACTATTATAGCTATTTGTCACTATTATTCTGGTTGAACGTTCAAGCAACTCTATACTGGCATCTCATCTCTATAAGGCTTCGTGTCTGACCTCAAAAATTTGGATAAGATCTGTTTTTATCTCTTTCACAATTTCACGATGGAAAATTATTTGGAGTTTATTCTCAAATTAAAATCCCTATCAGAAAGTACATTAAAATGTTGCCACCATGCTGTACACGACCCTCAGCTTGGCAAAATTCCATCACAATTACCTCCTCTTCTTCCTACTACGCGTTAATTTCGAGCGCCAAAATACTAATCAACTCTTGTAATAAGGCAATACATTTGAACACACGGACGAGGAGCACATGAATATTAGAAAAAATAAAATAAAAGTTCTTGACGAAACGAATAAAAAATATTAGAAAAAAATAAAATGAAAGTTTTTGATGTCGCTTTTCTAAGCTGAGAAAAAAAAACAGTCTGAAATAAAAATTAATGTCAAAAACTCATAATCTCAGGGTGAAATTGGGGCTATATTTAGCCAATAAATAGTTAACACAGGCACCAGCATTAGAAACGCACTGCGATTTAGGAGAATGAGATAACGAGAAGTTAAATATGAAGAAGCGAATTGAACTGGATGAAATTTGGACTTGGACACATTGAGCATGCACTCAAACACGATATGCGCAATCAACTGATAAGTGCAGAGTGGGAACTTTATGCTCATGCGCCTTTTACGGCGCAACCCAGTGATAAGAAGAGGTGGAGAACGTACAAGCACAGTTTCTGTCGAGCAAAGCGACTTTAAAACTTGTATAAATGTATGTATGTAGTCGTCTGAATCACCTCGAAGAAATGATTCAGAGAGGGAAGCAACGGCAAAATCATTCCAGGGAGGCCTATGAAGTGTTTCCGTATTACTGCCACAATTCAATAATGAACCTAGTGAAATTTGCATAGCAACCCCAACGATTGACGTATAGCTCTGCTTTATGACGTGAGGGTGCCTCCATCACGCTGCTTATCAGCGGTGATGGTAGTTCACGAGTAGAGCTGGATATAGGTTCGTTAATTTGAAAAAAACAGAATAGGCAAGGAAAAACGAGAGTAATGAGGAGGGAGGGTTGCTTGAAAGTTTATTCATTCCATCTCATTTCTCAGGTGGGTATTTCTAAAATTTTCGAAGGCTTCTCCAGTGTGTTCAGCATCAAAGAATGATCTGACTGTCGGTAGTAAAAGTTACCTAATCTCGATCCGGGATTTTGGGGCTTGAAACAGTAACAAGGGCACGACATCGCAAAATGTGTGCAAGGCTCCGTAAGAGCGGTAAAAGGAGGTTTTTTTTTCCGAACAAATGAACAGGGAAACTGCTTCACTTTAAATAACTGCTCAAAGCACTTAAAAATGCTCAAAAATATTCCGACGGAGCCTGCTCCAGAAGCCGGAGAGATGAAACGACAGTCATTACCGAGCTCGAGAAGTTGCAGTGGGAGCACATGTGGAGAAAGTCACTCTCTGTCACTTTTACGGAGATAGCTGTGAAATCAGAGACAGGAGTTTGGCAGTAATTTACAAGTAATTTAACAATAGTAATAGATATCCAGAGAACGCACACCTAAGGTGAATTAATACTTTCTGCTATCAAATGAATAAACTAGATTTGATGAAGTTTCGGTCGAAGAAGGGTATTTATATCCAGGGTTTCCTTAACAAGCCGTGGTCATATTGAAAGTGTTTGTCGTTCCCCAATTTACTCAGTTTCGTCACCCATTGTGCTAAGGACATGGAATCGCTGGAAGTTACACAGCTATCGAAAACGCATAACATTTACCCTTCAATAACGGTGGTCTATCGATTTTCTTCAATTCATCATTTTTTTAACATGTTGATGTATTTAGATGTAACACCATCACAAACTAAGAAGGGGTGAAAACAATTGGCTGTCCTACAGAAGAATTTAATATATCCAGAAGCGATATTTCTTTTCTATGTTTTGAATATAAAAAAAAGATGATCTAATCTAAAAAAGAAGTGCTCTTCAGTAGCGAACCAAACCAACCTGTAATTGCTGCTTCACGTCAGAGTGGCCACATCTCTAATTCGAGGCTCCCAGAACGACTCCCGAGTTCATGGCATTTTAAGCACAAGGAGGCTCCCTAGTATTCGGTGACATAATTCCCAAGCTCTGAATCAAAACCACTTCGGCCTATATCGTTACCGCCTTAAAGTTGGGCGGGTGTAGCGTAGTCGATATGAGGTTCCAAGGTGCCGGCACCGATCGGAGGTTCGAATCCGCCTCGGTGCCATTGTATAGGGCGGCTGCACGTTCCTGAACCTCACACGACTCTGAATTGAAGTGAACGTGGTGCCGCATCCCAAGCGGATCGATAAATGCCAGACACTTTATCAGCTTTACCCTTTGCCCAGGTTGAAGTTGAAATTTTTGTATTCAAGGTTTGGAATGTTTTGAATACATTTGAATTCAATTGAATTTGAAACCGGAAAAACATTTTTTCGATTGTAGAATCTGATAATCAGAAGACAACACCAACGATACTCTACGACTCCCCACAATTCTCCAGCGCTTCTGCGTTATCCACGCCACTTGTGTTACTGTTGATATCTAATTTGCTCAAGCTGCCATAGTAATGTTTGCCCACTCGTTTTAGCAGCTAACAGTTGTCCAGCAGCTTCTGCTTGTTTGAGGAACATGAAAAATATTATGTTCTTTGGGTTGCTTCATACCAAAATTAATGAGTCAGTGCTTCTCTTATCATGAGCTTTGAATCTAGCGAAAGCAGGCCACCTGCGACCTTTTTCATACTGGGTCGGTGCACAGTTATTGCGGCTTCTTTTGCAACATTTTTCTTCCTTAAAAGTTGGCACTCTATTTGATTTTTTTGTTTCAAAATCTTCTCTTTTCATTCTTTGAAAACGCCGTCGGAAATCATATTCGTAGCATTATACTCTACCACTTCGAGGAAGTTTGGAATGCAACACAATAATTTCACATTTCGTACAAATCTCGCAGGTGAAAAATGGAGAGGTCGAGCATCAAATTTCGACATTCAGGCGAACAGGGGAGCCTTTTTAGCTGACAAACTGACTGACCGTTCGACGCTCGGAAAAGCTCAGAAAAGTACGAAATTGAGTAGGCGGATCCCCCGCAAGCTTTGCTACAACTAGAAAGTCGAACGTGCTCGAATTTCCACGGATTTGCTTCAGCAGCACCGGAGAATCTCATCGCTGGGGATGAATCGTTTTTTCTCTGCAAAAACATCAAAAGAATGTTGGTTTGGGTTATGCTGAGTGTTCAACCCGAAGGAATACAAAAAGGAGTCCACTGTAAGAAGACAATGTGGGGTGTGTGATGGGAAAGAAGCGGATCGTTTAAATGATCACTAATACTGTGCATAAACATTGGAAAACCGACGGTGGGTGCGGCACCGTTGGCCGCCATCGCTTGCTTGTAATTTGTCATAAAATGGAAATTTAAGAACACTTTATATATCGTTTAGAATCCTCTCTCTGGGATCTATCCAGCACTGTCATATCGTTGAGGGAGGAGCAAAATGACGCCAAAAAAACGATAATTGGAAACTATCACAGCCTAAGATTATAGTTGAAAATGTGTTCAGAGACTCAAACTTTCACATCTGGTCAGAACATCAAAAAAATGTTAGAGGCAAGCACATGAAATTGCTGGTTTGTCCTTATTTTAGACTCATTTGTGCGATTTTGTTTATTGTGTGCAAAGTTCGAAAATCCCACTTTTCGTCTTTCGTTTTACTTTTACTTTTTCTCTTCTTTGCGTCTCTGTTAATGATCATAGTAGAGTTCAAATTAAGAGAACGTAGGCAGAACTCTTAAAAAACATAATGTACTTTAATTTACAAAGCTTGTTTTCTTCTGAATAGATTTTCTTGCTTTCCTATAACACCTTCTTCTCATAACTTTCCGTGGAAACGAATAATAATTAAAAGAAACTTTTGGCTGGATTTTAATCAACTATTTCAATGCTATCCTTGATGTATAATAAATTGAGTTTCGCCACAGCATTTCGGGTTGAATGACATCGTTATCAAAGTTATCCGAGATTTTTTCGATCAAAGTTCGCGGCCCATGTATTTTCGCGCCTCAGCCAAGGCCTGTTGTACCATCGGCAGTCAGTGCTGGAGCGTCGGAAGGGAACGGAATTAGGATGTATAGGAAAGCAAGAAAATCTACTCAGAAGAAAACAAGCTTTGTAAACTAAAGTACATTATGTGTTTTAAGAGTTCTGCCTACGTTCTCTTAATTTGAACTCTGCTATGATTATTAACAGAGAAGCAAAGAAGAGAAAAAGTAAAAGTAAAACGAAAGACGAAAAGTGGGATTTTCGAACTTTGCACACAATAAACAAAATCGCACAAATGAGTCTAAAAAAATGACAAACCAGCAATTTCATGTGCTTGCCTCTAACATTTCCTTGATGTTCTGACCAAATGTGAAAGTTTGAGTTTCTGAACACTTTTTCAACTGTAACCTTAGGCTATGTTAGTTTCCAATTATCGTTTTTTGGCGTCAATTTGCGCCTCCCTCAACGGTATGGCAGTTCTGGATGGATCCCAGAGAGAGGAATCTAAACGATATATAAAGTGTTCTTAAATTTCCATTTTATGACAAGTTACGAGCAAGCGACGGTGGCCGACCGTGCCGCACCGTCACTCACCGTCGGCTTTTCAACGTTTATGCACAGCATTGGTTCGCTGAAATCGCGGAATGACTGAGCTGCATTGCAATCTTTCTTGGAGCGGTAGAGCACAATATGGTGGCATGAATATGATTTTCGATGACACTTTCATTGACTGAAAAGCGAGGATTACTTTCACTCGATAAAAGTTGAACAAAAGAATATTTCTAAAGAAAAAAAATTAGCTAGATTCGGACCCAACAGTTACCAATACAGCGTGCATCGTCCACCTAATTTTGCCTGCTTCTGTCAATGCAAAGGAGCCTTCATCGACGTGGGCGTTGGATTGGAGAGAAAATCCACTTTTTCATTCGAGCGGTGCTGGGTAGCAAGAGAATGTCGTTTTGGGATGGAAGCTAGTACTAGCCGCATATGTTCATTGTCAATATAATTCTTGTCCTCGGCCACCTTCAAAAAAGTTGTAAGGATAAGTTACGCTAAAATTGTGACTCAGGACGGCTGGAGTGCTTGACATTTGGGCTAACGCGTACATTTTCAGTTCAGAATCGTCGAAGTTTTTGAACGCGCCTGTGGCCCGTGCTTCGCGGAGACCAACCGATTGTCAAGTCAGTGCTTTCACTCTCTTTGACAGGCCTGGAACCAGTTTGTTGTCTCCGGAGGGATTGAAGGCTGAGTCTGCAGGACATCTTATCACTCTGTTACGGTCGCTCGTGTTTCAGAATCTCATGCTTCAATTGATGTTATGTTCGTGATGGATTTTGCCAAGTCGATGTCATGCTAAAGGAAGGAGAGGCTTCTAGAGTCAATAAGCTTACTACATGTGACTGAATTCTTGGAGGGTCTTCAAGCTCAAGTAAAATGTGTATTGTCGATAATTTTTGCTGTAGTTGCACTTTGCAGTTGTCGCTTCTCATTGAGGATGGTAGAGGTGAAATCAATGTGTTCGGTTGGAAACTTCGCCGATGCTTCCGGCGGAACG
Organism: Necator americanus; assembly: GCF_031761385.1. NCBI lineage: Eukaryota > Metazoa > Nematoda > Chromadorea > Rhabditida > Ancylostomatidae > Necator > Necator americanus. The sequence continues at coordinate 24,026,956 of NC_087372.1, read as the reverse complement.
TCTTGCTATATACTGCAAGGTTACTCAGGTAATTTTGATTGCGAAAAAGAAACGCGAGTTCAAAAGTCAAAAGTCTAAAGAAAGGTCCAGAAAGAGGTACTTTGCTTATATTCTCCTCTCCCTTCCTCCTTCTTCAGGCTACATTCAAACTAAATGAAATGCGCTGTGTGTTGCTTCAGCATTTTTACCTTCCTTCAGATAACCTACACATTGCACACTCTTCAGGGCTTTTCTGCCAGTAAAAACAAACCAAGAAACCGAGCTTGACAACCAAACCTGAACTTCGAGCTTGCAACGTCTGCTCCTAGTTTCTGTTTCCGATTTTTCTCATCAGAGTTGGAGAACTCAAAGAAGTTTTATTGAAAAGAGAAAGATAGAAAGACGAGGTACGCAAACTGAACGTGTGAACAAATGTGTCGTTGGAGAATTTTTTGAAGGATATTAAATCTAAAGTTCATTTTCATACATCATTGCTTTTCTCTTTTCTTTTTACCTCATTGTAAAATGGTTAGACTGGGAAACAGCAAACTGAATGATCCACTAGAGTGCTGTATAGACTTGTAACGACGATGGCGGGCAAGGTGACCCTGTCTGTGAAGAGGACCTTTTGAGATGTAAACGTCGCGACAACAAGAAGACAAAAGACGGCATGAAGTTACACTGTGCGCCCGTTCTTCTTCGGCTTGCTCGAGCAGAAGCCAACGAAATTCCAATTTTCCTCTGTTGCGCGGAAAGGTAACCCACTGACGTTACTTTTTACTACAAAGAGCACCGTATTGGTTTTGAACAAGTTCGTGGACAATTGTGACCATATTTTGACGTTGTCCCTCACGGCTCTTGTCCTAATCGTCGAAACGCAACACATATCCTCCCTACCTAATTTTACCTTCGTTGGCAAACGCGGTGCCTTCTGTGATTTTCAGTCTTTGACGTAAGATAGCACTTCCAATCCTCCGTCACCTCAAAGAATATCTATTCGTGGGGGCTGGGGGATGAAATGGGAGGTTTTAAGGGTTAGCTTGCAAATATTAGAGTAAAGCGAACTCCACCGCTCCTACGCATGAGAGGGGTTGCTCCGTGAGATTTAATAATTTCTTTATCCCTAATATGCTGTTTTGGAGCGGGTGTGGCGCAGTCGGTTAGAGGTTAAAGGTCCGTTGTAGCCACATGGTCAAGGGTTCGAGACCGCTCTAGTGCAAACTAAGCCCTTCATCTCTCCGGGGTCGATAAATTGGTACCAAACATGTCTGGGAGGATAAAAACACTGACTTGATCATCGGCTGGCCCCCGCAAGTCATTGTATAGGCCAACACGCGTTCCAAAATTTCAACGATTACGAATTCCAGTAAAACGCGTTGGCGCATCCCAAGTGGATTGATAAGCCAGTGACTTTATCCTTTTTAATACGCTGGTTTCACCACTAATTCATACTATCATATCATATCAGTTTCCTTTCGACAATTTTCTGACTACTGAGTGGTAACAGAAACGTCTTTACTCTAATACCTTTGATTGCCGAGTTCATGGAGGATGTTTTGCGCCCTTTATGTCGTTTTTGAAAACTTCCAAAAATCCCCGAATCCTATTTACAAGTTCCAAGAGTCCAACGTCGAACATTGACACAACATTCCTCGCTCCACCAAGGAGCTGCGCTATCGACAACGCGAGATTTCTGAGATAATTATCAGGTAAGCAAGCGCTTTGAGAAGGTTACTCTAAGCTTTGTGATAAAATGCGAAATCTCTTGTATCTCCGACGTAGTTGTTGCAAACTATGGTACTGTCACGATGGTAATGTCACGTTTATTTGTGGTGTTTTTTAGATACGCTTCGGTAGGGTAATTCAATGGCGTATTACTGTGCTGCAACGTTTGTTCGTCTGGCGAACTCTAATTTTGAATGTCGTATCTTCGCTCCTCAGTTATTCGAGGAGAGGGGTCTCGATTTCCTTTTTTCCACTGAGGTGATAGGGGAAACCAAATTCATTTTAAATTCCAAGCAAGCTGATTTTCACCCCAGCATTTCTGAGCGACTCTTGATGTAAGTATTCGCAGCATCAATCCTTGTCATCCCGCAGCTAAACGCCCAAGGACATCCGTTTTATTGGCCACAGGCTTCCGCGTTCCGTCGGTGTTTGGTGGTGGGAGGAACACGGTCGGGTAGAAGGAACCCGTTGGACGAAAGCGACAGTTCCGATTGATTACACTGCCTGCGCGTCACGTCATCAGAAAAAATGTCTAGCAGACGACCCATTTGGATGATTTTCGTCGCCAGACAAACTCGCCATTAATTGGATTTAGCATGCTTCTGGATTGAGCATGCCTTTTGTTCCCTAGTTTTTATTTCTGTTGTTTTCAACGATTGTTCCGCGACATCGTGTCCTGTCGTGTTGTTCTCTTTCGAAAATCTTGTAATTTGTTACAACATTTTTCTCCTCTCTCCATCTCTCCTTACCCTTCCTATCTTCTATATTTCCAAAAACGTTCTTTCCTGAGAGATAGTCAGTGCTTAGATCGTTTCGTGTAAAATGCATCAAATAGTGGAACGGATCCTTATTCCTTACTCTTGAGGGAACTCTTTCTAAACTGCATAAATCTGTTTCGAAATATTAGTTGGGAAGAATTCCTTCATTACTTAGTTCACGGTTCTCTTTCACCTTTCAAATTTTAGGAAAATCTTTCAGATTTGTTGTAACATTTACCGCACCTTTGTCCATTTTTTGGCGAAAATATGTATGCTATTTGATTGTACCTTTGCCCTAAGAAACGACAGTCACCGTTTTTCGTCTCACTTTATTTTTTTTCAATTATTGAGTTAAGAAATAGAATGCTAAGTTGTCAGAAATCAGCATTTTTTGCATGCTGCACATGACATAATCATCTTCGCTTTTTATTTATATAAAAGTTGAAGCGGTTCGAGACACTCATCTTTTGTGTAGGGAAGGCTTGAAGGCCATCCTCCTTCAAAATTGCTTTCGCATGGTCTTCGTTAAGGCTGGGTGTGGACATTCCACCGGTGTGTAGAAGGTTTTGAAGGTGCAGTGTGCCGTTCTTGGACTTGCCCAACTAATCTTCACCAGAACTCCAAGACATCTTCTACCGAAAAACAGATGTCTGGAGCCGAATCACTAAATTTTTGATCACTGACTGAAAGTAAAGAGTAGTAGATGTCAAAAACTCTTGTTTTTGGCCTTCCATTTCTCATCCGTAATGCTGTAACGTAATGTAACCATCCGTAATGTGATGGAAGTAGTGTGTACATGAGTTGGGCAAAAATACAAAAACGGCGGTAAAATAGACATACAAAAACAGTGGTAAAATATGAAACGAAAAAAGGACGGAAAAAAGAAAAGAAACAGCGGCTCGGGTCTATTAGCATTCGGAAATTGGTATAGCTTGGTTTAAAAAAGACGAAAATTACGGAACAACCCAACCGCAACACTTCTAGTTTACTTTCATAAGAGACCAGTTTGAAATGCTCGGAGAAATACTCAATGGAAGTCTCTTCTTTTGTTTTCATTTTTCAACATAATGCGCATTAAATTCCACACGCATGGTTGAACGCTTCTCTTGTTTTTTTTTCTGCAAAATTCGCAAATACACGTGTTTTCCATTCCTTTGCAAAAGTTTGTGACGGCATTATTGAATTCTTTGTTGAATGAGAGTTTTTTTTTCTTAAAAAGAGTTCTCCACTTAGTACATGATTTGACGAAACATGTTCTTCTTTTTCAAATGACGGATGGGAACATGCTGTTCGAGTGGATATTAATGAACTTGGAGCACGAGTCAGTTTTGATTGGACTGTCTTTGCCACCAGTCCTTTAGTGAATGAAATTCGGAAGGATTTTTGCTGTCTCCGCATTAATTAAAAAGAATGGCTCTTTGCTATCCGCCGACAAAACCTGAGGAAGAAGACTGTGTTCACTTTGAATTCACTGGGAAGTGAAATCAAGGTGGTTGCACCACTTTGGTGCCCCGTTATTAGCAGTTACGGTCTATCGCTTATGAACTGCCTGATCTACGCCTTTTTGAGTCGCGCTAGTTGTGTATTGGACCATTATATATTTTGTATTATATTGTATTATATAGATTATCATTGTTATGTGTGTAGATTAATGTGACTAAGTGAATTGGCGTAATATAAGGCAGTCTTTTGCTGATTTTACCTCCCTGCTATTAGTTTCGCATACACTTTGAGAAGAGTATAGCAAAACCACAGAAACAATCTCCGCCGAGCATGTTCCCCCTTGCGGACGCGACGCATCCGCCTCTCCTCCTGTGCTGGACACAGACCCTGTCTTAACTTGTTCAAAGTGACGACGCATCACCTTTACCCGATCGAACAGTTTCGGGCCGCTTATACCTAGCAGTGTTTTTGAGTAATTATCTACTGCATCTCTAAGAAAATCTCATGAAAAAATGCCGATTTTTCGTGTGGTCAACTGAAAGGTGTAATGCGATGCGATTTTTTATGGTCAGATTATTCACCTAAGAATTGTAACCGCAGTTTATCCGGACTTAATTCCAGTCTCAGTTATGTGGTCTGTGAGTAATCTGTTTCCAAAGTCGCATTTGAGGTGAAGAGTCGTTTGAGCGGAAAGATAGCACGTGTCTTTGACTTCTCAGGCTCTGAAGAAGGTGACGACGCCGAAACGTTAGCCAGAATAAGGATTGATGACAATCTTAGCTCTGTCCAGAAAAGTGGCACATGATCTAAGAATTAATCCAGTTCTGAAAAATGTTCTTAGTCAACAGAGCAGAAGAAACCAGTTTGTTGCGCACATCAAACTGGTTTGACTAGCAGCTTGGTCAAGCTGGCTCTTGTATTTCTCCATAAAGGCAGCGTATCACGAAACAGACGGTGATGCGAATGGATAGGGGCTGCATGGTGGTACAGGTGGTTCATAACTGCGGTGTGATCACGCCCCGCACAGTGGTCCACAAAAGGCGTGAGAAAAGGTCCCGGCTGCGCCCTACAATGCATCGTACAATGTTTCCCTCTGCCATTTTCACGGGATGGGACGCGGATAATTCTATCGTCGTCCGAAATCCATTATCCAGATAAGGTTACTCAAGTAAGTACTAGAAACCGCTCCAGTTGCGATAGCAATGATGAAAAAGAATTGCAGATTGCCATCGTTCCACAAGCTGTAATAAGTTGCATCGTTGGGGACACCGGTGCAACCAAGGCTGTTTCACATTTACTGGTTTGCTATTGGATAGTGTGATAGCGCTCATATTCGTGAACTACCGCCCACACCTTTATTTGCTCGGGTAGAGACTTCAAGATCCTCAGTTTCATGATACGCTGATCTTTTATAGGAAACATAATACAAAATAGAGTTGGAACACAACAGTAGCTTCCTTCGTGCCGCCGTTGACATAGTTTTTTGCAAGTTTTTTGCAGCTCTGAATGAACAAATTCTGCAGTAACAGATCTGAGAAATGGGGCATTGCGAGTTCTTGTTGCTGTAACAAAAAACTTTTCAGAGAGAAAGCCGATCCTGTAAGCTGTTTAGGTATCATAGTGGTAATTGATAGTAGCGTTGGTCTTCGTCTTCAATTTTTCAGAATAATCATATTTCCTTCGATTTTCTCCCTTGCTTCTCATAGACAACACACTGAGAAAATACTTTAAGTGTTCTACGCCGAACGTCCAGTTAGTTTGCCGATGATTCTGCCTTGTTTACCTTTTCCATGTCTATAGCGGTCTTCCTGCACTGTTACGTCAGTATGTCGTTTCTCTGTGGATTGATGTGATGACGATGTCGTGGAACACTTTTAGAAACCCGTTTTTCACTTGTTCGCTTTTAGCCCTACCCTGCCGGTCCCCCTTGTTCTTTTCCGATGCCATCAAAGGCGTGAAGTCGTACGTTTTGACAGAGGTGAGGTTCCTGCGTGACGCGGTAGTGCAGCTCTTGTTCCTCTTTGATCCGTTTTTTGATTATTTCTAGTGCTCGACCGCTAACAACTAACAAAATTCTCTTTAGTTGTTCTCATTAACGGGGATTTTGTTTTTTGCAACGTTGAAACCTATGACAATTTATTACACATCTGACTACTCTTACTCCTTGTTAAAAAGACGTTTTGAAGAAATCCATCTGCCCAACCTGCACTCTAAATACTCAAACTTTCTTCAACGTTGTTGGATATGGTACTTCAGAGTGAAAAGAAAAGGTTATTTAACAAATGGAAGTTTTCTAGAAAAAAAAACTGATTTTTGTCACTCGTATCAGCGGCCTTGGGCTGTTTTTTTCCTCGTGGATTAAGCGATTAGCGACCTGGTTCCATTCATACACCTGTTTTCACCGAAATGGGTGGAAGAATAGCCTTCTTCGTCTGTTGTTACCAAAAAGTAATCTATCTACAATAACTATTCTGGATGTTAGGACTACGTTTTCTATCCTGACCAACTCGAAGTGATTAACAATTGTCGACCTGCCAGTTATTCTACTGGGAAAGTTGAATTTGAAAAAGACTAAAAGTTTGAATAAGACTAATGAGTTAAATTTGAATAAGATCATCCCAATTCCAACAGTTTCACCAAAATGTTAAACTTTAGTTCTTGTGTCAACTGAATACACTGTTTTGTGCCTTGAAACATTGACGGAGTCTACCAGAAACGACATGGTGTAGGGGTTGTTAATCACACCGCATTCTTTATCGCTTCGTTTGACGAAAGTTACAAGTCTCATTTTGTATTAGTTAAAAGTTTGTAGAAAGAGGGGTCATCAGTGTTAAAAATTTAGCTAGGAAAACTAGGAAAAACTTCGATTTTGTTTTATTCTTCAATCGGAAGGAAAAGAAATTTGAAAGAAAGCCAGTTAAGGAAACAGTCAGTGGAATTCCTTCATCATGAATACAATTCTCCTAAGAATTTGAATAGATCCACAGTCTTGTCGAACTAATACTATTTGCATAACTTCCACAAAATAAAATAACACTTACTGCAGACGCTCAACCAAAGTAGAAGCATGGTCTTCGAACTTCTTTGGTGTCACCTCAGTTAATAAAGAATAGCCACGAGTAATGACGAGTAATGCTCCTTAAAGGCATCACCCCACGAATCTGAGGTGGTGCAGATTTCAGGTGGAGTATTTGTATACGGGATGGGAGACTACGGAGAGGGAGGTGATTCCGTCTATTTCTTGCTAATTGCCGTAAAAGACGGCCCGGAAGATGCCCACAAGACTGGCGCGCTCCAACCGAACCTCTTGTACAAAACGAATGAGGCCGTATCTTCCGGGCCGTTTTTTACGGCAATTAGGAAGAAATGGACGGAATCACCCCCACTCTATAGTCTCCCATCCCGTATACGAATACTCCACCTGAAATCTGCACCACCTCAGATTCGTGGGGTGATGCATTTAAATGGAGTTCATATATCATGAATGAAATAAATTATCTATGCACGGTGTGCTGTTCATGTAAACTATTCGATAAATTTCAGAAATCACGACTAGAAAGCTACAAATTATTTTTCCTTCTACGCTCGGCTTCCGAGGAGACATTGCTTCCGAAGTCTGAAGTGTAGGAAACGTACGCGGCTGGCTGCAACGGTAACGATTTACGTAGGACTACCACCAGCTCCACTCGGACTACAGAGGCAGGCGAAGCTAGCGGAGGAAGGTCCCAATACGATCGCGAACGCTAGCTCCACCGCGCCGCTTCGAGCACATCCGTCTGCGTAAAGTAGTGCGTAGTGCAGGTTTTTTCAATCCGACTACAGCCTCTGTCGCTATGTCCGCTCTTTTTCTGCACCCACCTCCAGCTAAGATCCACGGTTCCGTTGCGCCAACCATTTTGACTTCAATTCAGAACCGTTCGAATTTTTTCTTAATAAATGTGCACCTAACTATGACCTGCGGACACCCGTTTTATGTTCTAAGTCACTGCTTCTTATTCTCCCAGACAATTTGTTAACCCCGAAAGGCTTGAAGGCTTGGTTGGTTCCAGTGTGGTTTCGAACCATCGACTGCACAATCGCTACCGAACGCCTTACAGGCTGCGCCTTTTCAAAATTAAGATGAAAACATGTTCTAGTCTGAAATACTTGCATACTTTCCTTTATATTGTTCAGTCCTCCTCCGTTTCTCTGGCGGACATGCAGTACCTCTTCACTAAAGTTCACTTCTCCTCCAGTGTCGTTGAAAAAAAGCGGAATTATTTGTAAGATGATCCAACATGTGTGTGTTGAACTATTATTATTTTATTATTGAACTTTTTATTAGGAAAAATCAAGCCAGTATGAGAATAACATATAACTTACACTTAGTTACAATTAAATATAAAATATAGTGTATTCAAATGTAGTGTGAACGTAGTTAACGAAAGAAAACAGTACAACTCGCACGATCGTAGATCTATGACATCTTCGTACCTCGTGTGTAGTTCCCATGTGTCACATGTGACTGAGACAGAAGACACAGACAGAAGGCGAAAGAATGAAAGGAAATCACAAGACACATCCTAGCAGGTCTTGTGGACTACTCATCAATTACAGTGTGATCAGCGAGCACTGTGACGAAAGTTCCACCCAGGAATCGCTCCAACTACCCAAACTTCTCTCTTGCAGTCTGTCGCAAATCAGCGATTCGTGATCGCGGTTTTCATGTACAAAATTCCAAGCAGTGCAAGATTGGTATTTTGATTTTATGAGATTGATTCCTTCCTGTGCGCTCAACTGCTGTTTTCCACAAACTGTGCTGTGGTAATGTAGCCTTTTCATCTGTTTGAAATTATTAGTCTGTACTTTGAAATATTGGAGCCGGCGTTAGAGGCAGGCAGTTAGAGGTCAGCTGTAGCCACAAAGTCGATGGTTCGAAACCGCCCTAGTGCAAACCAAGCATTTCGTCCCTCCGGGATCGATAAATTGGTACCAGACTTGTCAGGGAGGATAAAAACGCTGAATTGATCATCGGCTACTCCCGCAATTCATTGTATAGGCCAGTCACACTTCCGCAAACCCTAAACGATTCTGATTTGAGGGGAAGTGGTGCCGCGTCTCAAGCAGATTTATACGCCAATGACTTCACCCTTTATTCTTATTTTGAAATATTTAGAAGTTGTCAACAACGAAAACTCTGGGCATTTGTTCACTCGGCGCACTGAATACTTAAGATGTTCTAATTTTTTCGAATTTCTTAACGAAAAAAAACCACCTAAGTCTGTGTTTGGTGAAGTCATAGTTGAGTTTATGTCGGCTCATTTTCACGATGAATCCGTTGGATGAAGGTTAATGAAGTTTTTCTCCTCTTTTTTTTGAGTCTTTTGTGGTGAATATAAGCAACGTGAGCAAGCTATATACACATCTCCTTTTTTATCTTCTTCTTAGGCATAAATCTTCTTCCCAAAATTTCTCTCACCCTTTATTGAACTGCTCTGAAAACTTCGAATTTATTGCGACAGTTTTTTGAAGGACAGAAATTAATCCGTTCTCCGACAATTGCATGTTTTTTCTTAGTTTGATGTTCCGATAATGTCATAAACATCAGGTCTTAGCGTAGAGCGCAGAATTTCGACTAAGTGCAATCGATGCCGTCCTTCAAAATGTGTGGTTGTTTCTATGAGTCTCTATCAAATGTCCTTATTCTGAAAGTATCACCTTTACATTTACGATCACCTCACACATTTTCAGTTTTCGATTTCTTTTTGTTATAGGTGATCAACCTCGTGATTCTCATCTTTCGAAAAAAAAAATTCCATCACGGTTATCCGTAATTAATCTACGTAATATGTGGCCATATGTGTGAACTTGTTTCATATCAGTGAGCGTTTTTCATTTAACAGAAAGCGACCGAGTGCAATGTTTTCCGCGCAGTCTCAAAATCATGCAACACCTTCGAATCGTCGTTTAAAGAACGTTTTGCACAAGTCCTTTTCGAGGTCGACGATGTGCAGCGCGACAATGCGGAGGGAATAGGACGATAGGCGGGAGGCGCGCGTCTTATCCTACCAAAATTTCTCGCAGCTTTCTTAGTTCTTCGGAACACCTCCTACTTCTCTTATGGACATGCTTCGCTTTTTCACATTTTTGAATCCAATTGAATGAGAAGAGTGGTTTTTCGACGGATGTTCCATGTTCCTACTCGAAACTCGAATTCAGAAATGGTCCGTAAGTATCGCCACCCACTAAAAACTGTCTCCATCTCACTTTTTCGGAACATCTTACGTTACTGGAGGGCTCTGAGCATTGGATTTGCTAAGTCGTTTTCGAATACTCGTACTTTTGAAAATATTCCGAGAAATTTCTTCTTGAATTACTTACACTCGGGAAGGAGCGTGTGTAGCACAGACGGCAAGGCAAGACTGTGCTAGGTGCTATTATGCTATGTCAATAATGATTCCGAATTTGTCTGAGAAGATAAAAACACTAAATTGAGAGATCGGTTAGCTCTAAAAATCCCATGTTGCACAGTCCAAGACGCGTTCATAAAAGCCCAACGATTCCGAATTGCAGTCAAACGCGTTGGCGCATCCCAAGTAAACTGGTAGGAGAGAGGCTATATCTTTATCCTTTTTGTACTCGCGCATGACTTTTCTGAAACTACCGAGTTTTTGAACGGATTCACATTGTTTATTTGAGAAACTTTGAGCTTCGACGCCTTGAACTCCCTTACTTTTCAATATTATAACTTCCTAAGATAACACAACCAAAGCGAGCTAGATTTAATCGAATCGGTTGGAAAAGAAGGTCGAAAGATCAGAAATTTGCTCTTACAGAATGATGATCTCGAGCAGTACCGTAATTACTGTAATTTCCTTCAAATGAAACTAAGAAGTTTGGACAAAAGTACACATGCAGTAGATTTGCTGATTGCCATATGGTAGAGCATCTATTATGATCTAGCTTTTAATGGGTGTGTGTGGCGGGTGTGGTGTAGCGGCTAGAGGTTCCGCTTCCTGCACGATCGATCGGAGGTTCAAATCCGTCCTAGTGCTCACCAACCCTTTCATCCCTCTGAGGTCGATATATTGGTACCAGACCTGTCTGGGAGGATAAAAACACTGACTTGACACATCGGCTAGCCCCGCAAGTCATTGTATAGGCCAGTTACATGTTCGTGAACCTCGAACCTGACGCGCTCCAGTCGAACTCCTTGTAGAAAATAGTGCGGCAGAACGCCTGAAGCCGTATCTTCCGGGCCGTTTTTTACGGCAATTAGGAAGAAATGGACGGAATCACTCTTCTGCGGAACCGCTGCTAGCTTCACTCGGACAGCAGCGATGACCGTAGCTTCACATGCGCTGCTGCGAACAGCACCGTATTGTGTGTCCTAAATGTCTCTATTTTCTTTTGTTCTTCTGCTGGATCTAGTAGTAAAAAAGAAGGAAATTGAAGAAACTAAGGGTCAAATGTTTATGAACACTTTGCTTACATAGGATCACCTGAAAAACACTATCAGCGCAGATTTAGCTGAAATCTTGGTCACTTTGGTTTATCTCATTTCCCGCAAATTGGAAAGTTATGCGTTGCGATTTCTTCGTTATTCCAAACGACCAAGTTTGTTCACGCAGATATACACTTATTTTTATTTCTTATGACACATGATGCAATCAGATGGGCTGAAAAAGGAGAGCAGTCTGGCCTCTTCCGAACTCTTTTCTTCTGTTCTCCACAAATAAATAGATTTTGGAGAGTGGGGTTGTGTTGGTGGTCAAGGATTATGAGGTTTCCAGTCAAGGCGTCAAGGCAACCTCCCACCATCAACTTGTTGATGAACAGTACGAAAAGTTCATCTGTGGGTGCAATGTTGTATTTCATTATTCTGCTCCAACCCTATTTTCGAAGACAAAACATGCAACAAATAACTGCAACCCAACGGAACTACCTTGCCGTTTTTCTCTTGCTCTCATATAATTCTGGATCTGTTTTTCATCTTGTAGTAGACTCCGGTCGACAAAGCATTATGATTTCTGCTACAGGTTATATCAGTCTCCTTCGTTAGGTTACAGACATAAAAATTATGTTTTATAGAATGGGATCTATCACGTCATGGCATAGCCCGAAGATTCTCCTTCATGTAGTGCCGATAGCCGCACTTGTGGCTTTATTCGTGGCATTGGTTGGATATGTTTCGTGGAGGTGAGGGAGCTTCTAAGATCACCTTTTCTTTCTTTTTTCTCAAAAGCGTCTGCAGAGGATGTTCATCTCTGCAACCTCAGGAGCAAAATTCATTCCGGTTGAAATGACAGTAATCTCCGAACAATTTTCCACGCAAGTCTTATCCATGTCCACTCTGATAGAACTAGTTTTTCCTGCGTTGTTATGCGCGTAGACGAATCAGTTACAATGGTAGCACTTCCAGGAATCCCACTATTGGGTGAGAAAGCCTTGCTTCTCACGTCAGTGTGATAGTCTCTTTGAGTTGAAGTGTCCCATTTGTAAAAAGCCCCGAGTTGTATAAAATTGAAGTTTTGGCATGCAGTATGTTCCAAAAACAGCGTATCATGAAGTTTTCACAACGTGGAAACCTGGTGGGAAACATGGAGATCGGGGTGTGAATTACGAATATGAGTGTGCTCCCATTTCGTTTCCGCTAGTCGTCCTTTACAAAAAACAGGGTGGGAACGATGTTTGTCCTTACAGGGTGCGTTAGAACGCGTCCCTTCCTGAACGTTCCGATCCCCTCACTAGCCTATTTGTTGGTTTGGCTTGGATAGGCTGGCGACGATACCCCAGTGATCTTCGAACGCTCGCTCGTGGATGCAGCGCATGCACGAAGGTTGCGCGTTCCAATTTATCTCGTAGGAACAAATGCCATTTTCAACGCCGTTTTTTTAAGGAAGATTGGTGGGAATTGAGCGGGCCGCACTCATATTCATAATCTGCACCCCGAACTTCATATATTCTTATATCTTCGTAATTTCTTCATATCTTGTGGTTTCGACACTACGTAAATTTCGTGGTAAGCTCCCTTTAAGCGAATAAATGCTGTTCCCGATACCCTGCATCCCACTTACGGCAAAAATTGGATGGTTTGGAGAAGCAAACACTCTTTAACTTCGTTTCAGCCTACACATATTCAACCCAGTTCCACTGCGAATTCACATGGATTGCGATGTTTACCATGGGCAAGATGGAAAGAAGCTTTTGGAAGAGTACAAAGAGAACCGAACAGTGCTCCGTCAGCAGATCGATTTGAACGAAAACAAGTAGGTCAGAGCTCTTGAAAATTGTTAACGATCCATTTGTTGTTAAACCCGTCTCATGTAGGTGTTACTTCATAAGGAAGAGGAGATATCTACCCACAGAAGTTCCTGATAGTATGGAAGTTCATCACTATATGTACTTCCTAAGGATCGTAAGTAAGGTGATCATATTTGTTCATTATTTGTGTCGTCTTTCTGGGTATTTATTCATTCTATTTCATCCTTTCCACTTTCAGAATTACGATTTCCTGGAAGAAGTGATGACCATGATGTACTCTCCTCTTCACTTCTACTGCTTTGTCATAGATAGTAGCGCATCTCCAAAGTTCGAGCAATTGGTAAGTAGTTACTCACTGCTACACACTTGTTAGCAAATTAAAAATCCATTCCATTCCAGGTGCGAATGCTCGGAGAGTGCATCCTCAACATCATTGTTCCACCGGGGACCTATAACACAACTACTGCTCATGGGACGTTTGTGGCGTTAAACGCATGCTACATTGGCATGGAAAAATACCCCTGGAAACATTCTATCATCACTGAAGTGAATGCATTCGTGTGTTATCAAAAGACAAAACATTAATTCTCCCGGAGCTTTGGGGAGAAGCCGCAAAGGATGCGAAACGAAGGTGCGCATCCCAAAAGCATACCACGAATCGGATGTGGCGAGGGAGTCTGGGGAAGCAGCTACAGTTGGGGTTGTAGATTCCGGGATCGGACGTGGTTCCGCTCATCCCTCCCTGATCATTCCAAGAAAAAAAACCACTTCGAACGCTACGAAGTATGTTAGGACGCATTTTACGCGCACGTTCCGATCCCTTTAGCAGTCTACTCCTTTTTTTTCACTTGAACAGGCCGGTGAGGAAACATCGCTGATCCTCGACAGCTCGCACCTGGATGGGATGCGTGTACAAAGGTGGCGCGTTGCAACTGAAATTGTCTGAGAAAACGTCTTCTTTCACGCCGTTTCTTACGACGATCAGGGAGAGATGAGCGGAACCACCTTTGATCCCATAGTCTACGACTCTAACTCTAGTTGTCCCCCTCGGATTCCTTCGCCACGTCAGATTCGTGGTATGCTGCCTTCAAGGAATGTGTATGCAGCCTATGCAGTAACTTACGAACGCCAGGTCGTTAACCTGCCTGATAAATCTGGTGTAAATTTATTAATTCTTGAAGGAAGAAAGGCATGGGTGGCCTTGAGCAGTGTTAACCATCAATTGCTTTGATATAGGGGTGACCTCTCACCACCGCGCTGCATCCCTCTTCATCTATCATTGTGTTGTTCCTCAAATCATGTAACTCTGATGGATCGAGTGTGTAGGCACCCGAAATGGAACGAATTTAGGAAAATGAAATGCCTATACATTCGATCCATTATATTGCTGATAATGCTCGACGACTTGGAGATGCCGCCCGCATTGGCAGAGTCACCATCTCTGAAGAACACACCAGAATTCTCGGTAAAGACCTGTCTGTGGCCAACAGGCAGGATCAGGGTGAGTTTTCGTTTCTAGGAGTAAAATCTGACTAATTACTCTTCTTATGTTAGCATTTATAGAGTACGTTACAAGAGCAGTATGTACATGGCTTCTCAGCCGACGATTCCCGCTGACACTGCCGAGAGCATTCACATCCGTGTTTTTCAAATTTGTAGGCCAACAAGATTTGGAAAACTGTGAGGTGAGGAATGAGTTTTGAGTGTTTTTTTCTTGGGCTCGTTCTTTTTCTCCAAGAAATTGGAGAAATTAACATTTTCAGCCACTTTCACGAACTTTCGACAAGAACGTTGCCCTTGATGTATGTCATACGCAACGATTTGACGAAAAAGGGAACTGCATCATAGGAATGGAGGACTACGAGCAGTCGACGTAAGTACTAATTTTTTCAATTCTAGAACGAGTAGAATGACGAGCAGTGAATAAGTAAACTATAAATTAAACAATATCTAAGGTATTTACTATTACTGTTACTGTTTACCATTACTTAGGGTACTCTCATAGACCGCATTAAAGTCCTAGAGGTTTAAAAGATGGGTTTGTACGTGTAATTTCGTAAAGTGACGCTTTTTTTATTTGTTAGTAAACAGTTCATACGAAAACACCAACTTCAGCTCAATATTCTATCAGTTTTCTTTAATCAGTTTTTTTTTACCTTTTCAAAAAGGTTGAATACGTAACCTGAAGCTTTTAGTCTCCACATTACGGGTTTACAATACCACCCCTTATATATCCCTCAGAGGCGATTAGACGGAAAATCACCTGTACAATGCCCAACATATCAGTAGTCAGGAAATTTAATGGCTCCTCTTTGGGTTTTTATCTTGTTATGCACTATATTAAGACATTATTGAATAATCGCTGCGGGATAAGTATTTCGCGTATACTGGCTTCGTTAACCATGATCGAGGTTGAAAAAATTTTGGTCGTGTGGACAACACGTATAAAAAGTCACTATGATACTGCTCAAAGTGTTGCCGTAATCGAACTAGGTTGGCAACCTATTTTTTACATGTTGAAAAATTGACTTTTCAAAGCGAGAGCATGCATTTTCTCTTGGCGGCTCAGTTAAAAGCTAAGTGATTCTAGAAGCTTTGCAGCCAGCGGTATACAAGAGCAACTCGTCTTTGTTTTGCCATCGTTGATGCAGAAACCGTTCGTGCCGAGTGAGCGCCTGTCAGTCAGTGCTGCTTCGCCCGCGCGTATCGGAGTTTCGACAGGACATCGTCACGGAAGACGAGAGCAGGGTCCCTTATGACAACGATACTCAGCTTGCCTGCGGCAGCCACGACCGAATCAACACCAACGGAAGGTTGTCAACTGCTGTTTCTGAGAGTCGCAGTTAATTAAGTGGTGAAGCCTGCTGCCCGACCAGACGGCCCCGCCGCAGCCCAAACGTCGACAACTGTGCGAGTTGATCGCCGCAATCCAAGGAAAGCGACCGAGACGTGCACCTCGAGAACGCGGTGCCGCTGGTCTCTTAGGCCACTCGCCGCTTCCTTGAGGCCCTTGGTTGTGAGGCATTCGCCCATTCTCCCTAATTCCTAGACCTCACTTCATCATACTACCACTTGTTCCGGACTTTCCAGTATTCCCTGTAGCAAAGCTATTCAATTCTTTCACTGGGCTCGAAAAATTTGGACGAATAAAAAATATGTGTGGAAAAGTCAACATGCTCGAAGTGCTGCCATAATTGTATCAAGTTGGTAACTAATTTTTTTTTGAGTTTCGAAAAAATTGACTCTTGAAGGCTAGGACTGTCGAGTTGTTTCTTGAATCTAAGCACCCCCTGCTTTCCCCGCTTCTGATTCCAGGGAGTTGTTTCCACAGCGTCTATGAAAACAGGTCGAAATCGTTGTAACCGGTATAACTCGCGAAGACCCCATTAACATCTTTACGAAAATTAGCTTATTTTACGTCTCCTTATTTTACTCCTAAAATGCAATTATGTGCCAGCTGCCAAAAATCTGAATATGAGACATTCAGCAATTTTCATTCAAATCGTATCTTATGTATGTTATTACATTTCCGAATTGAGATCTGTCAGACGTTTTCGACTATTGTACAAGTTATTTGGAAGCGGTGTGTTAAAGAAAAAAATGGGAACTAAAAGTTCGAATTTCTTATCTTCTCGCTTACGTCAGTTTATTTTATGCACATAATATATATTGGGCATACTTTTATTATAATTTTTGGTGTCACGGGTAAAATTTAGCTGTTTTTGAAAAGCTGAGGCGTCGTCGTTTATTCCCAGTTTCTGATTGTATTCAGGTATGTTAGAGTAGTAATAATAACAACGGTAATGATGGTGGTAGTAATAAGAATAATAATATAAGAAGTGCTATTTGTATCTACAGTTTCATAAAGTCAATAAATTAATCCTAAAGAAGTAAGAAAACGGTCTTTCAGAAAGTCAAAAACTTTGTTCGTGCGGGCTGACCCTTACTTCGACCACGGCATCATACAGTGCGTGAACGAGTTCGTCTACCAACGGACCTACAAAGGCAGTTACGGGAATGTGAACTACACTTGAGCGAATACACTGTACCGCGGACCGTCACTCCCCATCTCGTCGCATCTCAGCAGCTCATCTGACAATCGAGAAAACGGGAAAACGCTGCTTTTTTGCTCTACCCCCTTACGGATACGTTTATTAGTCTCACACCTCCAGACTGGCTCTACCTCGTCAATCAGTCATCATAATTTTACACTTGTATTTTATTCTCGCATTGGAAGCTCGAAATGATATCTGTTCCTAGCAATTACTGCGAATACATTCATGGATGCATGTAGAACTTTTCTGCGTGTTCTTGTGTTTGTTCGCCTTATCTTATCGATCTTTCGGTCCATTTGTGGGACAAACTTGCATCAAGTCGAGGTCTTCTTCATCTGTTTTTCGTGTGTGTATTATCTGTACATTTCTAATAAATAAATAAATGAGTGCTAGGTTGGTGTTGATTATCTCCTGCACAATCGGAAAACTCAGTACCTCATAAGCAATTGTGAAAGTAACCGATGGTCCAGACTCATCTATTTCTGAACGAAACTAAGAGAGGAAATGGTACCCGAAAGGTGTCCCTTCATTCGTCTTCGTGGTCTCTCTCCATAATTTTAGAATATGGCGACTTATTCCTGTGAAGAGGTAACACAAGCACCTGTCGCTGATCAATTCCACATACACCGTCTCTTACACTCCAGTTACGGCATAAGACAAGGTTTGCACGCATAACTTATCCCTTTGTTTTTTTATGAGTGCAGTTTTTTTTTCTCGTATTTGTTTCTGTTGGTACATCCGCTCATCTCAGTTTTCTGACCTTGTTCAGGAAAACGTACTGCAGGGAATTTTTGTTGATTTGTCGTTTTCACTGGTAGGGTTCGAGGAGTGGCAGCGAAACGCAAAGTATCACTACAAGTCAAAAAATCAGAGGCTCCTGTTTGTCCGTCGATGCAAACTCCTTGCACCTGTACGATTGCTGAAATCGTGTAGATTTCAGCACTGGCTTAGGTGTGAAAGGTTACTCGGTAGAACCTCCGAGTCCTCTTTTCTTGAAACCTCGGCATTGTGAACTGGATTTGTTTTCTTGTTGTGCCAACGAGGTTTTGGTGAAACTTTATTTGTGGCCTGACTTTTCGATAACCTTCCCTTCACCAAGGGCATGAAAATGGTTCAAGGTTTTTGATGCTATGCACATCCCATCGAACTCCTGCCAAACTTCGGTATGCCTAAATCCACCACGCAAGAACTCTATGCAGGAAAAGAAACTGACAAGTCTCATCGACTACTGGTGCTGGTGAACCACCGCGTTGTGGTGTGTATCACTGTGCAGTATCCTTGAGGATTGATGCTTGGATAGTGTTAAGGAATTACGTGTGGGACAACCTTACAGCTCACTTACTGTTGCGAACGACACAAAGTCATTAGTAACAGATGAGCACTCACTTCTGTTATTCATGGATTCCTGACGGAGACCCAGAATGATAGTGATGCTTTTCTAACAAATATCTCTTTCTGGTAAGCTAATATTGAAGACATAAATCCATTTACTTCGTAGAGTTAACTGAAGTCTATGGGTGCTCCCATCGCCTCTGATCTCGAGACTTGTAAGGAATCTTCACGTTTCCCTTGCCATTCCGACCAACTGTGTATCTAAACATGTACAAGTAAAAAGGACACAAAATTGGAAATTCTCGTGGATGTTGTCTACGACCGAATTTTTATAATGAAGGATAGATTTCGTCCCGATGACAGCTACTTCATCTGCTCACGAGAAATAACACAGTGTTTTTCAATGTGTTATTCCTCGTGAGCAGATAAAGTAGCATACGGAGGGATTTCCAGTTGGCCATCTAGTGGACTTCAGTGGATTTCACAGTAACACCACCAGAATCCTTCATCTGCAAAGAGATTGTGTGCAGAAACAGAATAGATCTCCTCAACGTCTATGAAAACGTCAGATCGCTGAAATCCAAAGTGCCATTTGATGACAAAACGAACCTGTACAAAATCCGTCCTTTTATAAGAAAGGGGTGACACCGGAGAAGAGCAAGTCACTCTCAGCCACCTACTTCTCAGATCTCAATCTCCGTGCAAAACTCGGTCCATATTTTTTCTTCTCAGAAACGTTCACGTTTCTGCTTACCTGTCTTTAAAAAATCAAGAAAGTCTATTTTGTAAACATTCATTTCTTTATAGAAACGTCAATTCTTCTTCTTCTTCATAGCGTTTGTCCCGCGTTGTTGCAGGGTCCGCTTTTCTGTTTCTTATCTTTCATTTGGTTCTATCCATTGCATCAGCCGTACACAAACGTGCATCTATCATATCCAGCTTCACACGGTCTAACCAGCGAATCTTTGGCCTCCCGCGCGGCCTCACTCCTGAAACGTCGAGCTTCAGAGCGGTTTTGGCAACAGAATCTTCCTCCCGCAAGACGTGACCAAACCATCTCAGTCGCGCCTCCTTCATCTTCTCAGTTATCGGGACGACACCGAAGATGGATACTTTCTCTTTTAGCGTTACACCTATCGTCCACCTCAACATCCGCATCTCTATAGCGTGCAGCACTCTTTCCAAGGCTTTCGTTGTCGGTCAGCACTCGCATCCGTAAAGGGCAACAGGACGCACAACCGTCCTGTAGATCTTCGACTTCAGTCGAACAGGGACTTTCTTGTCGCACAGTACAGTTGTCCTTGTTGCCATTTTCCATTTCATCCATGCAGCATTAACACGTGCTCGACCTTCTTGATCAATGTCGCCTGTGGAAGTCACTTTGGATCCAAGGTACTTGAAGCAGTTCACCTTGTTTAATTCGGTGCCATCAACACGAATTGAACCATCCTCTATCCTTGGTCCGCACTCCATGTACTCAGTTTTTGATGTGTTGAGGCGCAATCCATATTGCTGCAGCTGATCCTTCCAAGACTGCACTTGTTTCTGAAGACCATCTCGAGACTCCGACGCGAGCATGACATCGTCGGCAAAGAGTAGAGTCCACGGATGCTGCTTGTGGATTTCCTTCATTATCGTGTCCATGCACAGTATGAACAGCAGAGGTGAGAGAGATGAACCCTGATGAACCCCTATTCGTACAGGGAATGGCCTGCTTGTTCCAACAGCACATCGTACAACGCTGGTAGGCTTCGCATAAAGCAGCTTCGTCCACCGCACATATTCTTCTGGTACTCTATGCGACCTCATGGACATCCATAACAGCTCATGTGGGACACGGTCGAAAGCTTTCTCGAGATCGAGAAAAGCAAGATGCACACTGCGGTTCTTCTCCCGATGTTTCTCCAGGAGGATTCGGACAGCATGGATAGCATCCATAGTGCTGCAGTCCTTCACAAAACCGCACTGGTTGAGTGAAACGCTAACAATTTTCCTCAGACGAGCTTCCAGGACACGCTCAAAAACCTTCATCGTATGGCAGAACAGTCGTATAGGCCTGTACGAGGTGCAGTCAGCAATGTCTCCTTTCCCTTTCCAGACAAGCACGGTCACGGAAGTTTGCCAAACGTCTGGAGTCCGTCCTTCTGCAACGATCTTGTCGAATAGAGTTGCGAGCCACATGGACCCTCGATCTCCTAGCAGCTTCCAGATATCAACAGGTATGTCATCAGGACCGGTTGCCTTGTTCGACTTCATTTTTGCGAGGGCAGCACTGACTTCGACGGCAGTAGTTGGTAGAACAGGACCCTCGACGCTGGGAACGGTTGGGATGGGAGGATGACAGAACTCTTCGTTACACAAGTGATTGTAGTACTCTCGCCACCTCTCCAGGATCTGACCAGAGCGGCACAGAACGGCTCCATCAGCTCCCTTAACGATCTTGGTGTGCTCCATATCCAACGTTGAGCGATGACGTGCTCTGACTAAACGATACACTGCCCGCTCGCCTTCTCTGGTATCAAGCATGTCGTACACAGCCTTGTAGCGGTCCGACTTCGCCTTGGAGACTGCCTTCTTAGCCTCCCTCTTCGCCGCTAGGTAAGCACCCCGATCTTCAGGCTGACGCGTCCTCCACCAGAGCTTATACTTGGACTTCTTCTCACGAATTGCCGCCTGAACTTCCTCGTTCCAAAACCACGTAGCCTTTTGTACCTTTGGCTTACCTAGAGTCGTCTTTCCCAGAGTGTTTTCCGCGGTCAAGCGTATAACGCTGGAAGTAGACAACCACATTCTCACCACACTACGAGTAGGGTGGGGAAGTGTAGATGGAGCCACGGACGCGAAAAATACCTCCTTTCGATCCTTCAGATCCTACCATTTGATGCGCTGTATTTCGGTCCTTGGATGTCTCTTCCTTGGACGGGAGATTTTCAAGTCCATAACGAACAGATGGTGTTGGGCAGCGACATGGTCTGTAGGGATGACTTTTGAATCCTGCAGAAGTCGGCGATCTCGTCGGCGTAACATCCAGAAATCTATTTGTGTTTTACGACCGCCGCTGGTGTACGTGATCAAATGCGATTTTCTTTTCCGATACTGCGTGTTAGCAATGATCAAGTCACTTGCAACAGCATACTTCAGGATTCGCAACCCGTCGTCGTTACGAGCTCCATAGCCGTATCCACCATGACAACTCTCGAATCCGTCTTTCCGGGAACCGACATGTCCGTTGAAGTCTCCTCCGATTAAAAGTACTTCTTCGCTTTCCAGGGATTGGACGTACTGCTCCAGATCTTCCCAAAAGCACGCCTTCTCTTCTTCACTACAGCCCATCTGTGGCGCATAAGCAGAGACGACTCGCAATTCCACTTCTCCTGTATCTACTTTTACAGCCATCAAGCGATCCGATAGTCGATCCACCGCTGTGACGCTATTTCTAAACGACTCGTTCAATATGATACCAACGCCGTTGCGATTTGATGTGCCGTGGTAGATCAGCTTGTAGCCATCGCCTAATTCCCTTGCCTTGGAGCCTTTCCAGCGAGTCTCCTGTACACAACATATGTCAACAAGGCGTTTTCTGAGACTGTCTGCCAGTTCACGACTTCTTCCAGTAAGCGTCCCAACGTTAAGTGTTGCCAAGCGCACTGGATGTTGCTGGCGATGGCGGACTAACTTCTTTGGCCGGCTCCGTCCTCTAGCCGGTAGCCCTCGCATATTTGCCACATTGCCCGAGCGAGGACAATGCGCGTCGCTTCTGAGGTACGCCCTAGCTTCTGAAGAACACATAGTAGACATTAGCAGTATGACGCGACGGGGGTGTTGTCCTCGGTCGGCTTGTCGCACTAGCAAGCTAGCAGCCTGGCGCCGGAATCGTCGTACTACCTCCTCACTTAGCTAGCCTGTAGCCTTGGCCCAAGGACCGGGCTACTAGCCGGACACCTTTGTGGCATGGTTGAACCTGCCGAGACGAAGTCTCGCCGCCATAGCTGCCCGACGGCCAGAGCCACCGCTGCGCCGCTTTGAGGCGTGAGGTAGGATTTGCAGCAGTTTATAGAAACGTCACTGTTTTTCCAAAATAAATTCTGTAGTGCGCAATAAGACAATGGACAAGGCGTCAGTAATTTCTCAAAAAATGTGAAGGGGCGGGGACAGAAAACTATCCTGGATTTTTTGTCATTAGTCCTTTGACTGAGAAATCACGCATACGGAATCATAATCGCTATTGAACACAAGCTAATTTAGGACTTAATTCGTGTAGTAATTATTGTCAACGATAATTTAGAAAAATCATTTTGTTTCATCGAACGAAAAAAAGGAACTATCTGTTTGTTTGACTGTTTTCATGATAAAGTTAGGGCGGGTGTAGCACAGTGGGTAAGAGGTTAAGCTGCCTGCAGGATCGATTTGAGGTTCGAATCCGCCCTGGTGCTCACCGAGCTCTTCATTCCTCCGGGGACGATAAATTGGTACCAGACTTGTTTGGGAGGATGAAAACATTGACTTGACACATCGGCTAGTCACCGCAAGTCATTTTCGACTCTGAATTGAAGTAAACGTGTTGGCGCATCCCAAGCGGATTGATTAGCGTCAAATATTCTATCTTTATGATAAAGTTATAAGAAAGAATCTAGTGTCGTTGGTGTTTGTGTAGGAATTACCGACAACATCGTAATTGACTCACACTTCTCTTTCTCGTCTTTTTTTGCGTAGTTTTTGCAAAAAAAATAAAGCACTTTTTTCAGCAGCTTTGCATGAATTGACGGGCTATGAGGATTGCAACTTCCTTCTCGATGATGTGGTGTGGGAAGATGGTGGTCCTTCTAAGGCAGTTCTCAAAGTGACGAATCCTTTGGAAGCGAAGAAAGATGAGAACATAGGTAAGACGAAAACGTAGGTAATATAATTTACCATAAATACCAGAGTAGTGTATCTCTCCGGAGAGTTGTGACGTCTTTTTCTACTGCTAGAGAATATGGAGCAGACCTTGCACTCTTCGAAAATGGTGCAGAACAAATGTGCTTGTGGTAGTGCTATTTCTTAGGCACTGATGTGCGTGGAATCGGTGCAAAAAGATGGATACAGTACAGAAATAATACATATAGTAATAACTATCATACAACTTGCGACATATTCGGAAGATTGGAAATCGACAACAACAAAGAGAGAAAATCCGGAGAGATTACCTTGCGAAAAGGCGGTCGAAGAACAACTTCGGTCATATCCATGTGGTTGATGAAAGCAGAAGAAACTGAGGTAAATGATAGGGCGACGCCAACTCATGAGTCTCGGTGAGGATGAGGAACAGCGCGCCCGCGCAGCTTAAAAAACGATGGATCGGGGAGGCAACGAGGCGTACTCCACAGTCTCACAGCGTTGCCTGGACCAACACGGTAGCATGGAACGTCGGCACGTTGTTGCTCGTGCGGCCTGGCAGCCACAAAAGAAGGGAACAGGATTGACATATGCGCGATCCAGGAAATAAGGTGGTATTGTAGGAAGGCAAAGGGCATTGGGATTGGCTTCGAAGTCATCTACAAAGGTAGTCCAAATACCAGCAACATAGTACCGATAATTATCTCTCGGCACCTAAAGGACCAATCAACATCAACTATAAGAGACCTTAACCATAAGGTAAGGCGTTTCATCGACAATCGTATCGCATTTTGCGAAACTGGTAATTGCCACCGATGAAAGACGGCTTCGCTTCTTTTCGGCGTATGACTCCACGGCGGAGTGCTTGAGCAAAATTAAGGACGAGTTCTGTGAAGAGGTAGCCTGCGGAACGATTACTGCACAACATCGTTCGCTTCTACTTACCATCAAAACTGCGCCCCCAAAGCAAAACAGCGATGTTCGCATTAGTTGGTGGCGGGTGAAGGAGAAAGAAGCCAGAAGAATGAAGTCAGCTCTCGCACCCAACTACCATCCGTCATCAGGAACGTGGAAGATACGCGACTTCTCGCAAGTCGAGAAATGCTCGAAGTAGCCCCACAGTGATCAACAGGACCTTATCGTCAATAGATAGAGGAGCAGGAGTGGACGTGGTCAGAGGAAATAAAACGAAGCTTTGTATGTCATGTTGTGCACTGCATTTTTGTCGTTCCGTTGATTGCAGCAATACAATACACAGAGTGCCCTTGAAGTCGTGATGCACTTTTGACTGGTCACAGAAAAGCAACAAAACAAGATTGAAATGTGAAATCCTCAACAAACAAAAGGAGAACTCCTCAATTTTTTTTATCCATCCAGTTTATTTCGCTCTGGCCTCCATTTGTTACCCACACGCATCCAGACGATACCCAAGTTCTTTCCACACATGGTCAAAGACGTCTTGTATAACTTAGTTAGTGACGTCTGTGATTCTCTGTTTTAAATGAATGATGTTGATACGTTCACAGTACACATGCTTTTTCACATAATCCCACAAGTAAAAGCCAAAGTCGTCAGATCCGGAGGAACGGGTGTTCATGTCTCGACAGAACCGCTGCCTATCTACCGCTGGGGGGAATGTTATATCCAGAAAATCAAGCACCAATGCTGGCGTAGCGTGGATGCTCAGGCATCTCCAACTTTCTAGCCTCTACAGACTTGCCAGATACCGATGGCTTAGCAGAACGGGGGTTTCTTCTGCAAACTGCCGGTATACTCCAACTGCACGAATCCGAACTGAGCAAGCCACAGAACCCACCGGACTTTCCTCTGTACCGTACACATCACGACTGGCGTGGGCGAGGGCTGACGCGCTGCTGCGCAGTTCGTGGATTTCCGTCATCACTTGTGTGCGCACACGCTTGCGCATCATACTACGGAAACTTACAGAGTTTTCTTTTATTTGGTAAAGATTTCCATCTTATTCTTTCCTGTGACCACAAATGCAGGGTCGTGGTGCACTATGGCCAGACAGGAGGAAAGTTCTCGAAACAGCTGATTTCCCAAACAATAGTATTATAGTTATTTTTAAAGATCTGTGAAACCGTGAAATTTGGAAAAGACTACGTTTTGAACACTATCAAAGAGTGTAACAGCTCGACGCTCCCGTTAAAGTTTCATTTCCTCATTCTCACTAACACTCATTTTTAAGTTTTGTTTCTAAAACGCTTTCTATAGTACATAATATTAGAGTAAATTCACTGCAGACGTCATTAGGCTTGCTCTATTAGAAACTATCACTGGGCTTCTCAAAAAGGATTTTGAGTAGTAGATACAAAGTAGAAGAAGTTATCAACAGTTTTCCTGCATACCTTTCTTAATTTCTTAATTTAATGTTAAATTGTTAAAGTTAATTTTCGTTTCGTTTTATTCGGAAAAGCAAGAAATATCCCCCAATCGTTGTGCTCTTTTCAGATTTTCAGGTGAAGCTTTGCGAAATTCTCAATGAACGAGGGATTCCTTGCCCAAATATTATTTCAAGGTTGGATGGAAGAGCATGGGGGTTGGAAGAAATCGTCGATGGAGGTAGGTGCGGTTACAGTTTAATGGATGTAACTTTTCGGCGCATATGTGCTGTAAAAGGTTGGATGTCGTAGCGCAAAAGTTTCTACATTCATGCAAATTGTTCCTCTTTTTAACTGCTGTTTAGTGAAAATTAAGTTTAATTTTCGAGAAAAAAAGTAGTTCTTTGGACACTTTTGGTTAATACTGTTATTGACAAGGCAGGGTATGGATAAATATCAGGAATCTCAAAGACGCCAAGTAGAATTTGAATGATAATGAACGAAGCTGCATACCCCCACCTTATCATTTAAAACGAAACCCAATCTTTCCTCGTGGCTAGAAATCCGCGCAGTTCATAGAATGAGTGGTTCCTTCGGAATATCTGATGTATAGAGGACAAATATGGTGCCACTTTGTCGAATGTGAGCGCATGAAATACATGATTGCCCCTGTGAAAAGTATTTCTGCACTCGGATTAGGAACGGAACAAGCAACAGAGCCTCCATCAATATAATAGGTCTGCTCAAAGAATACCTCATATTTTGAATAAGAGTGATAAAAATGAAACACCACCCTTTGACTCTGCTACTGTATATGTAACAAATTTTTGTACCAGACTAATTGCAGTACTACGTAGTCCATCTCAGACAGAAGTAGAGATTTCTTCGATAGCGACCGTAACCCAACCCAACAGTAACCGAATAGCCAATGTTACTGTCTGAATGGCAATCCAGGTCCTCAGCTTTACGCATTTCATAGGCGAAGGGAAATCTCAATTCATTTCACGATCGGCTGCGAGTCGCGCAGAGTCTGAAAGAGTTTGGAGCGTAAATATCAATCAAGATGGGCGCTCGCTCTCAACAGACATTTTTCCCCTATAATTATATACTACTGCTTTAGTTTGTTTACCTGTGCGGGTTTTCGGTGTACTACCTGGGTCAAATCTCGAGCAGTTCAGCTTTGACCCTCAGTTGGTGAAGGACATCGGCGAACTTCTGGCCAAGTTTCATATAATTACTGACGAATCAAAATGTGAGTCCCTTTAAGCTGTCGTGCATGGATGAGAGCGAAGGTACGGAAAGATGGTGAAAAGGAAGAAAAATTAGTTTGGGCGGGAACAATAGTCGAAATTTTCGAACGATTTCTGTCAACAAGAGAATCCCATTCTTTCAGTGTCCGTCTCTCACATACCGTACATAGCTGTGGAACACAGAAAAAGCATACTGAACGAAGTGAAACTGCAGTTGGAGAATTCCATAATAAGCCAAGAGCGATCGCAGCTGATCTCGCAGTGTTTAGAGGAGTACGAGGATCGTATTGTTAGGAACGGTCACCAACATGAATTTGGTAGGTCCATGAACCGTAACCAACGAATGCAGCTTGAATTATCTGGAGTATCGGCTAATGGTGTCAGTTCAGGGCTGATCCATTCTGACATCAATGAAACGAACTTGCTCATTACTGAAATTAACGGTAAAAAGAAGGTGAGGAGATGAAAAGATTTCGCCAAGCTGAATCTGATTAGAAGAACTCGGTTCTACTGCACGAGAAACGTTTGAACAAAATAAGAGATTTAGAAGCTCGGCGGAATCTCGATCAAAGACGAACATATTACCCTCGTTTTTTTTTCTCTTTGTTTTTCTTGCGCGGCGTTTCAACACTCCGAACACAAATGTTGTGCCCTTGGAAATTTTTGATACTTCTTTTTTCATTTTCGTAGCGACTAGGGGACGCTATGTACCTACAGAAAAATAATGTTATAGAAAAAACTAATAAGTACCTACCCATTTATTAATTTTTTTATAACATAAGAATAAAAAAGAAATTTCGCAACTGCTCGGCTCGGTAGAGACTGAACATGCTGCTTTTTAATTTGGTTGCGAATTGCTAATCTAGAACTTTCTGGCACTTATCCTTCCTTTAAAATCTACCCAATAATTTCGCAGGCCAACAATTCTTTCATACAAGCAGACGGTTGATTTCAGATCACAGGACTACTCGATTTTGGAGATGTCCACCATTCATTTCGAATCGTGGATATCGCCTCAACCGTGCTCTATCTTCATCTGTCAGACAAGCTAAAGCAAGGGTAAGAACATGCACAACGAAAAAATATCGGTCAAGGTTTCAGTCTCTGGCGGCAACTGCGAACGTTGGCGCAAATTCCAGCTACCATCAGAAGAAACTAATCAACTCACAGAAGCGGGTTGAAAGTATGGCTGGACTCAAAAAATACGATTGTAAATTGCTTTCTTATGTTTTGGTATCTCTTCGTAGAGATCCTAGGCTTCCAAAACTTGAAGGAATCGTAAACAAGAAGAAAATATTGTCAACGCCATTGGACACTATTCTACCATATTCTGATGGTAGAAATCATTCATTCACTTGAGCGGATTCATGGCAGCAGAAGTTCTGTCACACGCCAACGACAAAAGTTTCTCTGCGTTTCTCCTGTTTCTTTCGCAGTGAACAGCTCTGCATTATTATATTATTTTTATTATTATTAGTGTTATGTTGCCTATATTTTAGAGTGAGAACACTGGCCCGCAATATACTCGAGGGGTATTGTCGAGTGCGGCAGCCCTCACCATGTACGGAGCTCCTTACGGCAATGAAAGCTCGTCTGTCATGCTCTCTGATCTATGGACTTCGGTATGGTTCTACAGATCCATTAAAGGCATCACCCCACGAATCTGAGGTGGTACGGATTTCAGGTGGAGTATTCATATACGGGATGGGAGACTACGGAGAAGGAGGTGATTCCGTCCATTTCTTGCTAATTGCCGTAAAAAACGGACCGGAAGATACGGCGCCGCACAAGACTGGCGCGCTCCAATCGAACCTCTTGTACAAAATGGTGCGCCAAAACGAATGAAGCCGTATCTTCCGGGCCGTTTTTTACGGCAATTAGGAAGAAATGGACGGAATCACCCCTCCCTCCGTAGTCTCCCATCCCGTATACGAATACTCCGCCTGAAATCTGCACCACCTCAGATTCGTGGGGTGATGCCTTTAAGTAGTTTTTCTTGTAACTGTCAGATGATTCCATAGCAGTGGAAAGTTCGTTTACTGTCTTCATTTGAAGTGTTGACCCGACTGTATGTAATGCATAATAAGTTTCTTGGGCAACTTGACAATGGCGTATTGTTCCTTGAAATTCGTAGATCACCGCGAGAAGACCTTTTTCATGCCTCATTTGTTAGAAATAGACCTGACATACTGGCAAAGTATGAGGCAGCAAAAATTATTGTTCTTAAAGTCATTGTACGAAGAGGTTACACAATATTTTAGTATTATCGGACATCTTGATCGGGTCTGACCCACTCTCCGCGAGATGTACGGCAACTGCCCTGCTTACTCGCTCCGTGCCCTACATTCTACCGTTGACTCCTTATTGAGGCAAGGCAGCCAAGAAGTCAACTGTGCCCAATAAAAGACACATCCATTCAAAACCAGAACCTTTTCGCTTCCTTGCATAATAAGGAGTCAACAGCAAAATGTAGGGCACGCGTCTAATGGACAGAGTAGTCACCAAGAATTGCTCTACATTTTCAGAAAAGTGAGACATGCCTTTTCAATTTGTCATACAAATAAGAATAAAAAGCCTGCTTCTTTGAGAAAAAGAAGAACGAAAACTCTGTTCCAGGTTTTAAAATAGGTTCCAATCCCTGATTTTTATAACTTCTAATGGAATAAGAATTGAAGAAGCAATTCGAGGGTTTTTTGCGCGCAGAATTTCATTGGCCATAAAACCGAAGGAGGTTTCTCACCAAGGGAAAGATTGGGTACGGAAGAAGGCTTGGCCTAAGTTCGAAGGGAGGGCATTAGATGTGTTCAGTCGTGCGCGGGCTTTCGATCGTGGCAGAACAGAGGGAAGAGAGAGCGTGCACTGCTTCAGACCAGAGGAACCGGTCCGGTTCAACACATTTGTTGCCGGTCATAGCGTTCTGTGTAGACCACTTGCCTAGGCACAAAAGTTAGATGAGTTCACTGGAAAAGTTGAGATTTTTTGGAATTAGTGCTTATTGCACCTCTTATGTTTTTGCATGCTATTTCCCAAGGAGAAATAAACATCTCCACTGTTTAGGAAACTGCTTGGATAAACTCACATCATGAGTAAAATGCAGTATAGAAAACACAAAATGCTCTTCAACACATTTGAGATCTCAAATACTAGTATTGGATGCCGTTTTAGTAGTTGACTAGTAATATAATTATAGCAATAAAAGATAAACGTTAGGATAAAGTTTCTGGCGTCAATCAATCCGCTTGGGATGCGTCCCCACGTTCACTTCAATTCAGAATCGTTTGAGGTTGACGAACGTGTATCTGGCCTATACAATGACTTGCGGTGGCTAGCCGATGTGTAAAGTCAGTGTTCTTAATCTCGCAGACAGGTTTGATAAGAATTTATCGACCCCTGAAGGATGAAAGACTTGGTGAGCACTAGGGCGGATTCGAACCTCCGATCGATCGTGCAGTAAGCGGAACCTCTAACCGCTACACCACACCCTTTTTTTGAGTGGTTCTCGTCAATAATCATCAACAAAATTAACAATTTCAACCACAACAAAAAGTAATATGCTGAGAACTTCAGTGAAGTTTGCTTTTCGCAAAGTTCTCCTAGAACCCTTTCACAATTGCAGGACCGCTCGTCTAAATTTTCGGGGAGGAAACGTTGAGTACATACTTCGAACGCAATCCAACGGATGGAAGATTTTAGAGGTACGCGTTGAACCTTTGCAGGACTTTGTCTTCCACATCATAACTGTACTTCTACAGGAACTGCACAATTCGGAACTATGCTTGGAAGATGTGGAGCGACGATGAGACTTATACATCAATTAATACTGCCGTATTCGGGGTGCCGAAGAAATAACTCTAACATTTCAAAAGGGGACTCAAAAAAATTATACTAGATATCACCAAAAGCTTTTTATTCTTCAAATGTAGACATTAATTTTTCGCTCTACGTCTTAAAAATTTTACCGTCCAAATGGTGGCTCTGACGGCTAATAAGCATTTGGAGCCGTTCGTGGAAGCTTTCCACCACTCTCACAAACATGTTGGGCAAAACTCCTCCAGATGGTACAAGGACCAAAGATGGTGTATGAAGCGTATGTACCTCGGCCTCGAGGTACCCAAAACAATCCACATTTTTACTCACAAAAGAAAGTCACATGGACATGGATCAGACGACCTCAGTGGCCACGACCATGTCTCGCGTAAGGAGACTCGCTGTTTCGAGTGTACTCACACTTCTGGAATATCTGGGTGGTTTTCTGTTCAGTGCAGATCTTGTTGCCCTTACTCTTTGAACCCACAACAGGATCGTTGCTAGAGTTTCACTCACCTATTCACCGAAATACATTCGCATCGCATTGTGTCGCAGTTACAAATTTGCAATTTTTGAAAGAAAAAACCACTGTTAGACTTCGATGACCATCCGACCACGGCATGGTGACGACTGGAAACTTTATTAGGTGCCTTACGGAACAGACTGCTTTGGGAACCTCGCAGTAGTTTTTCGAAACGTGGGAGTTATTTCTGCTGCACACTGTATTTATTCAAAGCCTTCATTTATGAGCTCAAATAAAGAGATCTTTCAATAAATGAGAAATACCTATATGTACAAATATTTTCAAAATATTGACTCAGCTTAACCAACTAGGGGAGGCAACCACAGTACTCACGAAAAGCTTTGTAGCAACCAGAGGTGACAATACATAAGGAGAGAGTATCACTCCAAAAAGCACTTGAGGGGATAGAATGATCGGGGAAAGCACGAATGGGGATAGAATGAGTGGTGTTCCAACGCCCGGAGTAAGGATGATCGGATTCAGCACGAAAGGACTCAGGATGAGAGGAGTGAACGCCTGCAAAACTTTGGAATCAATTAGTCGGACTACTGACTCTAAAGGATATGTTCCGCATACGCTGGCCATATCCTTTCATTCATGAAGTCAAGTACGAAGTTCGGAATCTTAGCCAGGTCATTTTGCAGAAAACATCATCTTTCACCTGTGGCGATAGTATAAACGGAGAGAGCAGCAACGGTGAGAGAATGAGCGGGTTGAACACTCCTGGTGCTAATATGAGCGGATGCAAAACGAGAGGGGAGAGAATGATCGGCGAGAAGATCAAAGGATTTACGATAAGCGGCGAGAGCAGACGAGGTGATAGAATGACGGGAATGAATACCTGCAAGAAAATATTGTCGTGTATCGCTAATGGATTGGGACTAATTGACAGTCTCACCCATGGTCCCAACACCACTGGACCCAGAACGGCAGGAGTGAGAATCGAAGGTGACAGCACCAATGGTGAAAGTATGACAGGTTGTGAGAGGATCGGAGCATTGGCTATCAGCAAGGGGCTGCGAACCAGCGTTGTTCCCACAATATCCTGCTGGCGCAGTTTCCATAGCTTTGCCTGGAAAAAGGAGATGTTGTTAGCAGCTCTTAATGTGCTCGTACGGCTTTATCTATCAGATGAACCTCTGCAACGAGACGGATCTCTTTCTCGATCAGTGCGTCACCGTTGTGCTTGTTGACATGTCGCAGTCGTTGCAGTGACTCAGAACTGTTGAATGGAGATTCTGCACCATAGACAAGCGCTTTTTGCTCTTCAGTCATGATTGTGAAGCCGCGCTTAGCCTGCTCCGCCACCTAAAATAGACACATATTTTTATTACAAGTAATTACATACTCAGGTGAATCAGAATTATTCTCTCCTAGACATGGAGCGTTTGAGGCAACAAGAAATCGGGGTCCGACGTTCCTCAAGTTCCTCAATTTTAATGTGGACAGAAACTATCGCCTTGCTGAGTAAGTCCCAAGTTCGAGCAAATCTTGGCATCGTAGAATTTAATTGTGTACTACTTTTTAAGCACAACCAAGATCTTTATTCTGGCTAACGCTTCGGCATCGTCGCCTTCTTCAGAGCCTAGAACATCAAAGACAGTTGTAATCTACTCTCTCAAACGCCTCGTCATCCCAAAAGATATGACTTACCAAACAGATTATTTCATTTCAAAGACGATGTCAAAAAAGCACACCACCCTGATATCCATAAAATCGTGGTGTTAGCGGACCACTAGTTGCTAAAATTGCGCCGCTAATAGTAACTAATAAGGATGCTCCGCCTCTGACCGCGTAGGTCAAAACCCGCAAAGGTCTTGATATGGCGCCAGCTCGCTGGTCACAGCGACACCTTCTTCTTTACGATTCATGTCTGCACTTTTGCCCATGATATAAAACGCTTCCAATGTTTTTCGAGGCAGAACGTCTGATTCGCGTATCAAGATAGTGACAGCTACCTTGAAGTTGGTGTTGTCCTGGCACTGTCTGCGATGACCACCTAATGGGGTTGATGGTTTCGATTTCGCGAGTCCATCCAGGAGCTGCTTGACCCGGATACGTAGTGGTCTTCCTGTTTCGCTAATGTACTTAACCTTGTTGTTGTTAATTACATAAACACGTAAAAGCACTGCACCATTGCATTTTCTTCTAATTCTTGATCATGGTTGTTTATTTGTATTCATTCCTTGCCTCTTACTCCGGGCACACCTTTGAGCGTAATAAATAAATAAATAAAATGACTGGACACACCCTCGCTTGTATAGCAACTCTACCGCAAACAGGAAATTTTGAAACAGTAGCTGCGATCGCTTCGTTCTCTTTCTTTAATTTACGAACACTTTCAAATCTTAGACGTTCGGTTTTCAATTCCGTTTTCCTCAAAACTACATAACGTGTTTCAGCATTTCCAGTGTTGCCAAATTACAGGCAAGAAGAGGTGAACTGCAGCAAGCATTGTGAGCAACTCACGGTCAGTGGTGCTCACCATATCCCTTATTCTCCCTTTGCTCCGCGACATGTTTGAGCAAATGACACTAACTTTTCCACAGTCTCTGTTGAGAGGTTCTGGGTTCTTCCCCTCTCGCCACAGAAAGCATAACGCTCTTCCTTGAGGGAGTACGCGAGGATACGTGAACCCGACGACGGCATTCCTGTTGTTCCAAACAGTCACTAACGACCATTGTGGAACGATTGTCATTGAAAGTCATCACATGTGCTGCCCGTCTAGTTTTCTAAAATGCAAACGTAGCCGAGTTAGCTTGCTCTGAAGAACTCATAACCCCATAAACTCACTAGTTTCAGATGGGTTAACCTGGTCAGAAATGGTGAAATGAAATAGAGTAATCGCTGACTATTAACATCCGCAGGCGCAGTTGGTTAAAGGTCCGTTGTAGCCACACGGTCGAGGGTTCGAATCCGCCCCAGTGCTCACCAAGCCTTTCATCCATCCGGGGTCGATAAATTGGTACCAGACTTGTCTGGGAGGATAAAAACACTGGCTTGATCATCGGCTGGCCCCCGCAAGTCATTCAACACGCGTTCCAAAACCTCAACGATTACGAATTCCAGTAGAACGCGTTGGCGCATCCCAAGTGGATTGATAAGCCAGCAACTTTTGACTTTTAAATTCGATTTGTACGCGGCGATTATTGTGACAGCTGATATTGATCCAGACCTCCTGGGTCGTGTGTTGTTCAAAAGAATCTCGCTCATCGCACTCGACGAGGACGCCGAGTCCACCAACCCTTCCACTAATACTTGTTTTGGGAACAATTATTAAGTAGATTACGTGCCGATTACTGCTTGATCAGTCGTACTTAGTGTTTCTTAGCTGTATTATCAAATCCTCTATAGATCTTCATCATAATCTTTCCTTAGGCAGTATAGACGGCTACTGTAACTTCATCCTTCATGGCGGTACTGTAACAGCAGACCTACCAGACGCACTCGATTACTCAGAAAACGATTCCCCATCATTTGCTTCAGGCAAACAAACCATAAGCAGTTTGCTGAGCTGTAATTTCACGGAGACAGTGATAGGACTCACGGGTGGTTCGTCGATTCCGAAGTGAACAGATTGAGCTCATTTCTGGGAGATGACTCCGAGCTCCTTCTGTGCATTTCCTGGTCATTTGTTGTTGGTTTTGACAGTACGTGCAGGATATGATCGATATACATGAAACACATGTACGCCTATATGTACATATAATCACGGCTACTCCTGAAGTACGAGTCAATCATACAGCACAACAGAAATAAGGATTCCGTTCTTCAATCGACTTGTGTCTTAGGCACAATCCTACAGGTGGTCACAACCACAATCCTGCAATCCACAAGGCACAATCCTGCAGGTGGTACGCTAACTGACGACATTGTTCTTCTACTCCTCCTGTAGAGTATCAGCAGATGATGCACGCTGTGTGATTGTTCAAAGGATGCAAACATCTTATACCCCTTATGTCGTTCAATTATCTTTTCCAATTGAATACTCTGAAGCTCTCTGTACATGCCCCATGAAAAGCCGGTGAAGGGGACGCTAGCCTGGCTGTTATACATGATGTCGATGTAGATTCGAATTTTTTAGATGTTCATCCACAGAACCTACATTGCATCCACCTCAAATTTTTCGCATGAAGCGACAGAACCATTCATTAAAGAACCAATCGACAACAATTGCCAATTAGACAAGAGATCAGCGACGCTCCTTTCTGCGCACCTGTAAACAGGCGACGAAAATAACGCCATTAGTTCGGTGCAGAGGTTCAATAAATTGACCGAAGCCTGTCCTTTCTCATACTGTGCCAATGCTGCCAGCTAGCGAAGACTATTCAAATTCCACGATAGACCAGAAGATTTCGAATTATTCAAACATATTACAAGTTTTCAATTTCCGAATACATCAGAAACATGGAAAGGTCTCCTGTAACTCAAGATCAACACTACATTAAAGCTGTTATTTCAACTTACATAACTGTTTTCTCGCCGCTGACCTCCTATTTTTTGCTTTTTATGGTCTTCCATTATTTTCTTCGCACAGGATTGTGTGAACAGAATGACATTGCTTTAGTGCTTTTATGTAAATTTTGTTTCTTGTTCTACCCCTAGGGCAGCTCTAAACTGTAGTTCCTAGAGATTTGATTCCTCTTACGTTTTTGAGTAATTGTGCAGGATCGGCCCCGGTAGTAACACCAAGAGAATCCGTTTTGCTACTTCAATAGTCTCTATTGAGTCCACTGATTCAATAGTTTCCATTGAGAGCAGAGCACCCTTTCAAAGACTTCAGTTTGCAGGAATTGAATCTACGCTCATTTTTCTGTAACTGTGCACAGTTGACTTTCTTCTAGGACGGTTTCTGGAAGTTTACTACGGCTACGACTACAAAAAGAAACATTTCTGGAACCGTGTGTAGTTGAATACAAAAAAGTCATGTCAAAAAAGTCTTCACGAGAACTAGCATCCCTATTTATACACTAGTACACCAAAAAGTAGAAACCACAGGAAGCGAAAAGAAGAGAGATGTGAGAAGTTTCCCACATACTGTGGGCTGCACAGTACGTTTTGCGCCGACTGTATGAATTCACTGTTTGTGAACCAGAATTCGGAATGCGTAC
Organism: Necator americanus; assembly: GCF_031761385.1. Taxonomy (NCBI): domain Eukaryota; kingdom Metazoa; phylum Nematoda; class Chromadorea; order Rhabditida; family Ancylostomatidae; genus Necator; species Necator americanus. The sequence continues at coordinate 23,990,513 of NC_087372.1, read as the reverse complement.
AGTGGCTGGAAGATGAGGCAAAACAACCAGTCTCTCCGTTCGTCAATGACATCGAGGTTGAAGGACTTGCCTTGCTTAAACATCGAGCCTGCATCTAGTCGATGTAAAAGGAATAAGGTAGAACTCATTCCAGTGTCTAGGGGGTTAGTTTGGGTGGCATCATTCTCAGAGTCATCCGAGAGCGTATTAGTTGGAAAACTTAATTTTGATCATTTGCGTCTACTGGTTGTAAATATAAGTTAGTAAGTAGAATTATTGGTAAAAACTGTTGTGGTTGATAGTTTCGACATTACACTAGAATATATGACAGTTCACCCTCCATTGTTAGTGACTTATTCATTGTTTCCACAGGCTAAACACTCAAAATTGTGTTTTCGACGTTCACCTCTTTCATCGTTTGGGAAATCGCCTTTTTCATTAGTTGAAACCAACACCAGCAGCTTGGATGAGATGGAGCCTGTTCACCACAAGCTCCCACATTGGTTTGGTGAGCCACAGCACCTGATTTCCAAGGGTTTACATGCAATCATAAAGATGCAGAGAGAAGAAAAAGGGTTGCTATTTCGAATCGTTCGAACTTTGTTGTTTCCTTGCTTGGAAGACGGAGAAAAACGAGTTTTCGGTGGTGTTTTGTGACTGGGGATGAGAAGTGGACCTATTACTACAACTTCAAACACAAAATATCATGGGTAGATCCCTGACGAGCACCAACATCCCAGCCCAAACGGAATATTTTCAAAATTTTGCTCTGCGAGTGGAGGATCAGTGCACTATGAGATTCTGAAACGAAAGCATTGCTGCTGGTGCCCAGAAACATCAATTGACGATTTCTTGCGAAAAAGGCAGCAACAGCGAGTAAGAGGCACAAAGTCACTCCATCGCATGGGAACGCTCGGACATACATTGCAAAAACTGCCAAGGAAACACTGTCGCAGGTCGAATGGGTCATGTATCCACAACCGCTAACCGGACTTGACATCTTCTGATCATCACTTGTTCAGGTTGATTCAGCACGGCCTAGATGATGCACAATGTCGAAGGAGTGGGTCGATCATCGCTTCGATACCAGCAACGTTCATAACATACCAGGAAAATAAGAAGCCAATTGTAGAAAATAGTGAAAATTATTTTGACTGGAATAACTTGTACCACTTTTTCACAATCACTGCATTTTATAGTGGAACTTAAGATCCAAATTAACTCTACTACTTCCCCCGGTTCTATATTTTATAAGCTCGCTTTACTAGATTTGTGTGGGAGCAATGAGAATACTCGTCGGTGTCGATGAGGTAGCGCAATTCATTAATTAATGTTCAAGAATTAGAGAGCTTTGTGCATTGAAACACTGCGTTTTCACCTGTTTTAAGAAGGAATTTCACTATTTGAGAAGTATGGATGTAATATAGCTCGCAGTCCCTCAATTATTTTCATTCTCTGGTTTCCTCTCCCCAATCTGAGTTCTTTTTTCGTTCCATGTTGCTTAGAAGTATCTATCCAGGGCAACAGGTTTTGAAACTGTAACAGGAAACCCATTAATGGCATCACCATGACCCGAGAAAGAGCGGCTAGAAAATGTGACCATTTGCATACTAACTGAAGAACTCCGAACAGTACAAATCTGGCATCTCCTGAAAAGCGCCAAAAAATAAAAGGATAACAATCATTCAATGAGAAGTGTTAACGTAACGACCATCACATGTTAAAATAACCGTATCAGCTGAGCCAGGTAGGTGAGAGCACAGCGGCAAAGAATTTGCCGGGTGAAGCTATTACAGGAGACAACGCATAAGGGCTGAGCACGAAAGCCGAGACGGCTACCGGCGAAAGTATTAGGGGGGAAAGAACGAACGGAGACAAGATCAACGGAGACAGCACGTTGGGAATAAGAATGAAAGGAGACAAACAAAAAGGAGAGAGAATAAGCGGTGCCAGAGCGACTGGGGAGAGGATGAAAGGTGACAGAACAAAAGGTGACAGAACAAAAGCTGTCAGGGCTCCAGGAGAAAGAATGAGAGGATCTAAAGCCAACGGCGAAAGAACAACAGGGGAAAGCAACAGTGGGGAGAGGACAACGGGAGACAAGATACGGGGTGAGACGAGGATTGGGACAAAAGCCCAAGGGGAAAGGATGACAGCACCGAAGATAGCAGGTGAGTAGATGGCACTGACAAAAAGCACCGGCGAGAGGACGAGGGGCTGGGAAAGAAGGGCGGGATTGCGAATCACATTCTGAAGCACCAGAGGCGTTAGTACAATGTCTTTCTTTCGCTGTGCCTTGAAATGAATCGTCTGATCCGCCACGCCTCTGATCGTTTGCTCCACTGCTTGGTGAATTTCAGAAGCGGATAAGTGCTCAAGACGTTCAATTGCGGATGGATCTTTAAAAGGAGAGCTAGGACCGTAAACCATATCCAGTTGTTGTGGGCTCATCGTAGCATATCCAGTGGTGTTCATTGTGAGGATCTAGGAGAAAAAAAAATTACGTAAGGAAAAAATTTCTTGTTGTTCTCACTGAAAAACAATCTATAACACAATAGAATATGAACTTTTCTCCAAGAAAAAAACGTTGACGGGGATGTCAGTAGACTAGCATGGTTTTCATAAAAGGAGCTGAAAGTTCCCAAGTGTAACACCATTTTGGGTTGGTATTCCGATGATCGTCCAAGATAAAACAAAATAAATAAAACATAAAAGTGTAAACATAAGGTTTCCAGATACGAGAACATTTGAACTACTACTATTTATGATTTTCTATTATTTGTCATTATTATTGATTTTGACTTCACTTAGACGGTAGGCGAATGTTATAGCCTAATGCTGCTGTCCGGACTTTAGCCGAGAGGTGCTGAGTGTATCACCCCCCCCCCCCCCCCCGTTCCCCCTTCGTCTAGGTTAGCACAGAATATCTAGACTTGTCGCTGTCCCATATCCTGCAAAATGTTACGTCTCTCATCTACACCTCGAACTGAATAATTTTCTTCAGGGTTTCGCACACTGTCACCTTCGTGAGAAGTTGACGCTGAAGAAAATTACCTGCTCTGGCGAAAGGGAACGCTGCAATTCCTCAAAAACTTCAATCTTCTTCCGTTCACTGGGACCGTACATTTCTGTCACATTCTCCTTTGTAAAATATAGTGGTTGTCCGTCCTTACTCCGGAACTCCTCATCCATTTGTCTTCTTCCCTCCGCATCGTTGGTGTCCTTTCATTGCAAATCTTTAAAAGTGCTAAAAGTCATTGTGTAAAATAGACGTACCTTCATTTTTAGTATGGCATCGGAAACTCCAGCAGCTTCAATAACAAAGTTCAACCATTCCTGGTGTCCTTGTTCGTCAAAATATTTGAACGCTCTCGCTAAACTGAGGTCATCTTCCAGACCTCTGCCTTCGTTGTGCAGTGAGAAAAGCGATGGAGAAAGCAGGTTCATCTGAGAGGAAAAGAGCTGGCTTATTAGATGACTCAATTTCAGCAGGAAAAAAAGTACCGTGTCTTCATCTATGTTTTCAGGGACAAGCGAAAGGAGCCGAGGAGAAATCAGCCTAAGGTTCTTGTTATCGAAATTTGAGACGTTACGCCCTGATAATGCCATGCCCAATTTCAACCCTGAAACAAACGTTTCTTTTTTATTTCGGCACTTTAACCAGTATTTGCGTCCTTCGCTCTTGTGGCTGTTACGTGTAAAAGGCGTGTTACATGTGCTGATTTTATGCCTCTAATGTTATTTGTACGGATTACATTTACGGATTTTTTTTTGTATATGCATCTGCCTGGCATAGAAGCAAGGTAAATAATTCTCCCAACACTTTATCCTAATCTGGTATATTTGGTGTCTGCAGATGATCCACAAAGAACACCAGCCAACTAATAGATTCACAATCCCTTCCATCTTTGCTTAGTGTTATTTCCTTGATTTATACGACGCGGATGTTACGCTGTCACGACCTAACGCGGCTATCTGCGTCTTCATCGGAGTTTTCGTCGTTAAACAGATCCGAGCCCATCCTGTTCGATCTTCGCCTAGAGTCCTTATGGAGCCCTTCCATCCGTCACTATACCATAATATGTGAAACGTTACGTCCCGAGTGAACTCTCTAACAAAACCTAGCAGTCAGATTTTTTCTTACCACCTCTGCCTAGAAAACCTCCTTTACGACCAGCAATCTTTTCCCAGTTTAAGCCAGGAACCATCCTCAGGACAACTTTGATAGAGCAAGCAGACTGTCTCCTTATAACGTGACCAAAGAAGAGAAAATTGTTCTCTGTGACCCCAAGACGCTTGGGGAGATGTTAATGTTCTCCAGGTGTCATTCCACTATATCTACTTTACTTCTGGGTAATGTTCTCCGCTATGGCACCATTAACCAAATGTAGCATAACGGTGATCTAAGCAGCTTTCTCTCTGTAGCTGTCCCTCCATACATTCAAAATAACAACAATCCCCCACGAGCTCAAAGATAATCTGTCTATCTTAATGCAAAGAGGGTCCGCTGGATTCCCCGCGAATGCCTCCGAGACGTGTCAAGCAGAAATACCGGGGTAGACGCGAAGTTACCTCGAAGAAGTCAAGCACCAGTCGTTCATGGAGACACAGACAACCGTCTTGGATGCTCTTCTGGTTATAGAGACGCAAAGAATCACAGACTACAGATTAGGAAATATGTAAAGAAGAATGGTATGAGTTGTCAAATTAAATATAAATCTCAATTAATCGAAAATCAACTAAAACAATGTACTTGATGACACATATCATTTTGTTTCCTGGTGCTAAGAGAGAGAAGGAGGAAATTCTGGGTAGATGTTACTTTCAGAAAGTGTAGAAATCTTATCAAATGGGTTCTTTTTCTACCAAGAACTCGAAGATACAGACGGTCCCTCAATTTAATACCCATATACCATCCACACGACCAGCTATTTATCAATTTCTTCCATTTGTTTTCCCTTCTCTTCTTTCACAAGAACCAACATCATCCGAATGCTTCACATAGAAACAGCATAGGCCACAAAAGCACGGAACTTACGGAATTCACAGGATATTCCTGACCCCCGTTACTTTGAAAAGCTGAAATGTTCCGTTTTTAACGAAAATTTTCACGTGAAGTTTTCTCTTGCTACTGACATGGTAAGGAATTTGAGACCACAACATTTCAACATCACAATACTTCTCCTCAAAATTTCCACCAGAAAATTCTAGTGGATGAGTCTTCTCAGAAACAGTTTTAAAGAATTGTAAGTCATGATATGCGATCAGTGGTAGGCAGGTAGAGTTAGTTAGACTGAATCAAAAAGAAACTCCACAAAACGCACTTCATTAGTAAATGCTACCCTGGTGCACTATCGGGAATCCAACAGCACCCCCTTTACTCCACGTCTTCAGCGTACTCGATACTGATCAGAGGACGTGCTTGTAGTCCAAAAACGTTATCGGGTACTGCTGAACTGTACCTCGCATGATGTCAACAACCGGAATAGCAGTTGTGTTGATTCGTATCATCAAAACGTTCCTCGATTCGGAGTCCAGATAAACTAACTGCATGATATCCTCGAACCGCTGCCACACTCCAGGTATTCTCCTGACCATAAACACCTGGTCAGTAGTCGAACGACAGTGAAGATGAAAGCTAGCTTGTTTACGGGTGGTTTCTTAGCGATATTTAATAAACCAATCTAGAATGATCTGCTCCAAGACCTTCTACTTTGCACGCTTCAGTGATATTTTTCACGAATTCGTGGCTTCCACAACGGATAGCTTTCCGTGAAAAAGGGAAGGGGCTTGAAATGTCGTGTCTCTTCGTGTCTGTACCCTTTTGTCATATCGAAGAGATGAACGTTGTTATCTCGTGAATTTCAAAAAAGGAAAAGATCTAGGCATTTCTGCACTAATTTCACGTCTCAGTTAAACGCTCAACTTTCCTTTCTTCTTTTCTTGGATACACACCTGAACTTCTGACTCAGTTGCTAACTGTAGTTAATGTCAGTCATTGGGCGAGTTCAAGAACACACGACGCACAACAAACAGAATTGTGTTTCCGCAGATGCAACTCGAACTCTTCCTTGGTGTCTAGACCGTTTTTTTGGATCTTCCCGAATGCATTTAGCAAAGGAGCAGGAATCACCCAATCTCTTGTCGGTTCGCAATCCAATATTAATCGAGACCCATCGGCCGAACATCTTTCTATATCCATCGTCTTTCAGAGTAGCCATGCCAAGTTTCGGTTAATATGGAACTCTATGACTCCAACTGACAGCCCCGTCCACTTGCCTTCCTACCACTTGTGAAGTGGATAGATGGAGATGTCATCCCAGAGCTCCCTCTTCCGAAGTCCGAAATGCCATCATGTCGGTGAAGAATCACCAGATTTCAACAGAATCAACTCTGGACATCTCAAGAACTTAACGCCAGTCCTCGTGGAAACAGTGACGAGACTCCTCACTCATTATTTGTCCGAATGCAAGGTTCCTTAGCAATGCAAAACCAGCAAGAGCATGTTGTTATACGAGAAGGGAGATGCATTGACATCGGCCTCTATCGCTCAATCTACTCAATCGACTGTACGCAATAACCGGTGGACGTACTGGATCGGAATGAAGCACTGTATCCTCGACAGATCTAGACGATAACTCGTTGGAACGATAAAGTTAGAGCATTAGAGCCGATGAGCTCTATAAAACACTAATTATTTCTTCTCTGAAAATTTTCCTCTTTTTTTTGTAATTGTCGTTTACAGTCGCAGTCCTACTAACGTGCTATAGTGATGGCATCGGCGTCATCGCTTTACCACTTATCGTAGTATAAATCGGCGAACTTAGGTGTTTGCGTGAGCCATTTTACCAGTTCGGCATACAATGTTCAACGATTTACGACTACTCTAAAGTACGCTACGAGAACTGGAAAACTCCTGTTAACACACCTTCTCGAATGATCTTGACTGGCATCTGCATCATTTTCTCGTCGACACTCATTACTTTCTCTTGCTCTTTTGCTTTTAGCATAATCGTTTCCATCTCGTCTTCGTCATCGTTCCCCAGAAAATCCATCTTCTTTAAATGAACTGTATCAATTTTGGAATGACACCGAAGAAGGATAAGAACCTACTTTCATCAAACTCTTATCGATGCCCTCATCACCCAGCGTCCTCTTGAAAAGATCGAATCTTTGTTCTAGCATTTTCTTAACTTTCTTTTTCTTCTTCAGTTTCTCCCCTTCTTCCTTGATCTCGGCCACTATTTTCTGCCAACTAGAATAATTGTAAATATTATTTCTCAGAGAGAAAAGAGGAATTCCAGGAAGGAATAATAAACTGCACTACCTCTTGTACTCTTTGCCTTTATTCTTAAAGGTTCGAACAGTGTGGATCAACTTCTTCGCCAGCAATGCAAGTGGAGAGAGTTGTTCTTCTAAATTTATCAAAAGCGAGGATTTCAGGCAGCTTTAGTTTGGAACAAGACAGAACTCAATACCTAAGAAAATGGCTGAATTTCTATATATTTCTATTTTTTTCGCAATATTTTGCAACGTACAAAAATAGTGCATTTTTTACCACTTTTCCCAAACGTTTCTTTGTTCTTTGGACACTTACAACTATTACTCCGTTGATTTCACTTCTCTTTCTTCTACAATGTTTGAATGCGAAAAGTAACAAGCAGGATGAAGCGTAGTATGGGATTTTCTCAATATGGGACTTTGGAGGGAGTGGGTGTTAAAAGAATAGGTGTGAAGTGAAGAATGGAGTAAAGAGACGAGGGAAGGAGAAAAAGAATTGAAGTCTATAGTGGCTCATTATATTCACATCATCCAGAGGAAAAAATCGAAAATAGAACACATGTTCCATAAAGACGACAGTAGAACCAAAAAATCCCTCGCTGGATCGAATGTTTCACGCAGAGAAAAATCTTATAATGTACCAAAGTTAATGACAAAACACTACATAGTTTTCGACTCAGAATTTTGATTTATATTTGAACTTAATAACATTTAATCACCTAAAATCTCAATTTGTATGAGCACTGGTATGTAGGTTTGGAAGGTCAGCATTCAAATGAATAACTTCACGAGAAGAGCACTTCTGGTTATACTCTTGAGTCTGTTCTGTAGAAGAGATTTGTAACGTTCAGATTGATATTCTGTACGACCTTACTTTTTTGGGAGTAGAGGATAAAAAATTCAAACTTCTATTTTTTTGGATTTTTCCAACCTAGATTTCGCAAGAATCAGTCATGCTTGAAAGGAGCAGCTTTCCATGTAGGAGTTTATTCGAGTTTTTCATTCTTTCGAAATGTGGAGTTTTTGAAACATGGTACCGTTTTTCTGGAAGGTGAAAACTGCTAAAATTCTGATTTCTGCTTGACTATGGGAAGATATGTTCAGGGGATTTTCCAAAAGGGGTTCGTAACGGTCATATTTTATACCTGTGTTTTACATAAAATCGTGCAATATTTGAATAAGTGATTGAGGAAGACTCAAAACCTGAAGAGAAAAAAATAAGATGAGGCTACTCAAGTCACAAAATGAAAAAGTCCTATTCTTTATACTTCTGATAAGGGAAGTAGTGTGCTCCATGAGCCGGTCCTAGTAATGGACGAGTTGGTATTTTCTTGCAGAAAAAAAAAACTACGCTTAGTTAAGGAGGAGAAATTTAAAACTTAACGAAGTCGGATTCTTTTCGCTCACGCATACAAAACCGTAACCATTATATACAGTTCAGCGGTGAATGTGAAGTGTGTGACCACTCGAAAACTTATTTACTTAAATGGATTAATAAAAAAATTGCAGAAGCAATGATGTGGATGCATGTAACCAACCAAATACATTGAATTTTTCAAAAAATTGACTTACTATAGAGATATTTAACTAGCTAGAAGTGATTTCGTGTTGGGAACTAAGTGAGCGTAGGAGGCAAATTTCTTTTCCCTCATGGCACCCTTCCATTATGGCCGTTTCAATACATTAAAGATCCGCTTATCAATCAACGTAGCTGGTGTGTACTCTGGTGTAAGTGGGTGGAGTAGCGCGGTGAAGCTCCAGTTTTATTTAAACAGTTAATTAGTTAGCTCAATCTCTGTCAGAAGTGAGATTTTTGCATTTGATGTAAAAGAGTTAGGTTAGGTGAGCATATTTCTCATACAACAACGATGGTATTTCGTATTGTCACTCGAAAAAAGGAATTTTGACACTTCACAATGCGAAGAAAGACATTTACATGTGGAAACAGGAGTAAAACTGTCGCAAAGTAGGGTGCATGAGTTCCTGAATAGCGACGTTCATAGGAACTTTGTTTAGGTTTTTTAAAGATTTTTCTAAAGTTTAGTTTTCTACTTGTTTTCTGTACCTTGTTGAAAAAAACGGTAAACTTCTCCATCCATTTCTAGATTTTTCCCAACTAGCTTCAGAAATCAACAGTATACTTACGGAATAAAAATTCTAAAAAGTCCCCCTCATGCTCTATCTAAGGCGGCGGATTTTTTAATCGCCACGAGGAAAAGTACGAAAGTTCGGATTTTTGACCATGCTTCAAAATGTACTGTCTTCGAACAAAGGCCAACTCAGCTCAGATCTTAAAGAAACTTACTCAGCGTAAGACTCGTCATCGAGGTGGTTTATTCGTACTAAAATCTTGCTTTACTTTCCACATCTCTTCATGTTTGTGCACGAACAAGTTGAGAAACGTTGGGAAGTTTGTCAGAATTCCCAACTTTCCCTCAACTAACTTTCACAAAACCAAGAAATCACAAACTTTCCTCTATGGAACAGACACTACAAACAAACACTTACATACCAATCCAGAATTCTTTTGCGCCAGGTTAAAAGGGATTATTTCAAGCCACCAAAACCCGCACCGGTCCTGAACTCATTCTCAACTAGGGTCAGTGTTCATCGCTAAAATCATCTAAACCACATGTAAAAGCTGCAAATTTATTTCTATTCATCTATAATTATTTTAATTTTTCTTGACTACACTGGTTCGTCTTTAATTTACTTTATTTATGGACTTTCAAGTATTTTCCAAATTCTAAATTGTTATATCTGATTGATGTTGAGTAGTTGCATGAGCAACTATAGTAGAGGGAAGGAGAGCAGGGGAGGAGAGGAGGAAGGAGAGAGGGAGGATCGTGTCCTAACCACACGCTTGACCCCAGACATGATAAAATAATGTCTAATAGGTCGAGCCGTACTTAAAGCGAAACAATTCCTTTATATCTTTGTTGTATTGGAGAACATCTCCTGCAAAGTGCAGATCTCACATTTCCTCAACCTTCGCGATTTCCCTAGCAACACAGGCGGAAAAAGTCAATTCAGATTCGCGCCCCACCTGAATTCAAAAAAGAGCTCTCAGGTCTCAAAAAATGTTAATCCAGCAGCTCTGCAGAACAACCGTTCTGCTATAAAGCATGACCAAATCATTTCTCAAGTGTACTCCTGAAAAGTTGTTAACTATCTCCTAAAACTTACATTATTCGCACAGTCCGAGGGTTTTTGGCTGTTAAACTTTACTAAATTCACGAAAGTTGGAACTTTTGAGGAACAAGTTACAAAGATGTGGCCATCTTTTTGATGCAGTTCTCAGTTTTTCCTCTCTTGCAAAATTTGTCCCAGCGGGAAATTGAACTCCAGACGTTCAATTGTTGCTTCCGTTTGTCTGGAAACTTCGTGTTCTTTCCATATAATTCCGCAAACTCAAGGTGAAGGGGAAAAGATAAGAGAGAAGGAAGATGTTTGAGGTTCTGTATTACCATCACGCTTGACCCTGCTAACAATATAATATCTTTAGAAATTAGAATATTTCTTTTTGTCTACTACATATGTGCTTCAAAAAACACACGCAAACAAATCGTCGATTTCCAATTCAAAGTTCAACAACGAAAAAGATCTTAAAAATTAACAAACCTTGCAGCAGGTTGTAGCTGCTCCTTTGCTCTGGGCTAACCCGCTCAACTTTTCCTCCCAGCTTCGACGACGTCTGATCCACAGATCGTTTCGCTCGCAACTTGAATGCACCCACCCAGCCGTTCTCAGTTGGGAAGTACTCCTTCGACAGGCTGTGCATCTAAGGAAAAGTGCTCTAAGCGTTATTCAACATGCCAACTAATGAAAAGTAATAAAGGGCTCAAATGCTGTGTAAACAGTGTATATAGTGAAAGAAGTGAAGCTTGCTTGGAAAAGGGAACTTTGGCGTAATCTTCCAAAACTAACTGAGACGTGGCGCAGTTGCTAATGCAGCTAGAGACTGAGGTGCGACCTCAGCCATTTTTGAAGGCCGTTTACAGCAAGAGAGGGTCCCTCCTTGATCACATTCGCGAGGTACTATTTACTTTCGCATCACTAGGTGCATAGAATAATTTTTAAGCCTGCTTACCGATAGAAAACGTCAGTTTTTATATTGTACATCGAAATTATAGTACAACACAAGATTTGCTTTAAAAAAAGTGTTGTTACTGCCACGAAAGTGCGTACAAATCCAAAGTCAATTGGTTTCATGCTTTTGCCTATGAATGAGGTGGGCTGTTGATTAGGGGCGTCATCCTGTCGGTAGAGTACAATGAAAATTAGGTAAGCTTCCTTGAAACGCCAGAAAGAGACCTGACACCCGAACATTACTTTAGATGACTTTTGTGCTACGGTAGCAACAATGGCTTCTTGGCGCCGCCATTCAATGGCGCCCTTGTTATTCATTTTTTAACTTTTTCCTGATGAGTACATGCTCATTTTTTTAAGACGAAGAATGGGGAAAATGTAGGAAATGCGAGTACGCATGAACGTTTAGTTCTGCTCGGCGCATGAAGTGGTCGCCAGACCTGACTGACGCCAAATGCATTTCCAGCTGTAACTAGTAATTCCAAGGTGATTTCTTGGTACCACACGTCACTCCCAGAATGTAAATATCTGTACAAGTTTCTGGATATTCTTACCTTATCAGATGGGTTATCCTTGCTTTGCCCATTTTCAAGCAGTGGAATCTGATGAAGACCCATGTTTTTTCGATGTGGTTGAAATCTTTCTCTTTCAAAAGGTCGTGTAGGTTTCTTCACGACTTTTTTAATCCATCGCTTTGAATTCTTGGCTCCATAGCCAAATCCATTATGCACTCGACCTGAGTAGAACACAAAATTACCCTTAGAATGTACGGCAATCGAAGTGCAACCCTGACCTATCCGTTTTGCCATTCCAAACTTAGCGTTCCATTTTTGGTACTTAAGTTCAGCATCGAGAAGAACCACAACACACTTTGCGTGGGCCTGCACAGTTTTCGCACCTTTAGCACATGTTTGATGAGCTGTTTTTAGATAATCGGGAGCGTTTTCAAGCCTAGAAACTTTATCTTTGGATATACCCATGAGGATAGGAACTAAGCGGACTTTTTAGTTGCAACCGCTGCCATGAGTCCAGAGACGGCCTGATCCAACCAGTGTTGGTAGAGCTCAGTTCCAGCTTCAGTGGAAATAGTTATTGTGGTTGTCTTTCCATCATAGCGCGCGGTATTCACTTTATGAGCTTCGTCGTCGTCGTTGACGTCCGCCACATCCTCGTCCGTTATAACTTCATCCTTGAAGGAACTTGTTTCATAATATGTTCCAAATACATTGATATCGAATTTTAGAAAGAAACAAGTACATTTGTAAAATAGTTCGATGTCCTTACAGTACGCTCGTCAACAACTCTAATACATTGAAGGGCTGGATACCTCTATCCTGTTCTCTCTGCTCCTTGATACAATGATTGCTGTCGCATTAATGAAGGGTCGTAGCGTAGAAGGGTACTTCGCTAGCATTTGTGTCACCTCAGTTGTATTATTTTCTTCCGGAAAAGGCAAATGAACGAGATTTTCCATCCAAGGAAACTTCATCTGCTCACTAATACTCAAAGGTTCAGAACTGCATAGGTGGGCAATCGCTATAATAGGTAGATTCAAAGGCAAATACTAGACGAAGTGTAGAGCATACATACCTGTGCAAAATACCAGAAGTTTTCTCATCGCCAACGCCTCTGGGTCGACCAAGAATGAATGCTAATTGAATGATGTGAAGTAGGTAGTACGAGTGAAAACAAGGAAGCGCAAAAAGGGGTCAAGGGTCTAATAGGTTTTACCTACATCTTTGTATATCACTAATGTGATCGAAGCCGGTGAGATGATTAAATTAAATCAAGGGTGTCTTGTAGACGCCGCGACGCAACTCCGAAGCGTCACTTTCAGTTACTCGCGCTGTGAAATCACTGGAATGCGTAGCTGCACCGGAATCGAAAGGGTCTGTGAGTGACCTAACTTACCACTGTATAGCATGTTTTTGCAAAGTAGAAAAATCAGCTCGATGCTCTAGAAACAGGCTGTTTGTTGTTGCTTTGTAAGGACACAAGAGACACCTTATCTGCACCGAATATTTTCCAATATTTGCACCAAGCAAGGATGAATAATTCTGCTATGCTGTAGCATGAACTAATAAATAACATCAAAAATCTTTTTTTTATTACTTTTGTCACGGAAAGCAGTGGGATAATAGTCAAGTTTTCGTTTGTGAAAATAAGCCGATGATCTCATCGAAGCCCTCACCTTCACAATTATCGTTGTCAGAAATTCCTACCTTTAGAAACAATATTAAAAGCCTTCAAGTTTTGGAATTTGATATGAAAAGAACTGGCAGAAGACAGGTCAGAAGAAAGTGGAGAAGAAAGGTAACTTGGATTGCAAACATGGTCCGCCCTAATCAGAAAACACCATTTCGCTCGATTGAAGAGGCTGATATCCAGTATCACGTGATTTTTCGAGATTGCATCATTTCTCGGTTGGGGATTTCTTCCACAATTGGCTTATTATTCTTGAGCACATCAAATCAATCCTGAATCAACAGTTCCTTCGACATATACACGAACATGTTATGAAAAAAATTAGTCAGATCAAATTTGGCATCTACGGTGAGAAAGCACCTGCGGGCTTTGAAGTAGAGAAGAAAGGCTGAATGGGTAGAACTTAGGATGGTTGGACACGAGCTCCTTCAAATAGCTAAGACTACAGAGAGATGATATTTCCACTTGGGTTACCTACGTAGAATGCAAATAAACCAACTTCACTCGAAATTGTCCGAGTATTGTGTTGTATTGTATCAAGTCGTTGGGTGGAAAGGCCACGAAGTGAAGCCTATGGATAACTGGAATATAAATCAAAATATGACCAGCTCCTACTTATTTATTTCTCCGTATTAGTTTCTCCATTTCAAAACTAACAACAAACTTGCTGATCCTACTAAACGGAAATCTTCTTGTCACTATAAGGAACAAAGGTAAGCTTGTTGCGAAGAGCCTGGTTGAAGTTTCGTTACTAATCCCAAACTATTCATCAATTCAATCGCAGTCTAAGAACATCGGTTGCGCTAGAAAATTGCTATAAATCGAGATGGTATAAAAAAAAATCTCTTCTAGTTCAGTAACTTCTGCGATTCTTTCCGAAAAATACATAGCTTTCTCTGGATTGATGAAAGTACTATGCAAATAAAGATTGTTGTCATTCCTAGTGCATTTCTCAAAAGAAACATTGAATTCATAACAATTATAATTGACTGTGGTTTGCACGCGGTGAACGGTTCCGCTGTGGGCACAGCGTGATCGATTGGAAGTTCGATTCCGCCCTAGAGCCAACCAAGGCTGCCATCCCTGGGTCAATAAATTGGTACCAGAATTGTCCGGGAGGATAAAAACACTGACTTGATGCAGGGGCTAACCCCCGCAAGTCATTGTATAGGCGAACACGCGTTCCAAAACCTCAACGATTAACGAATACATTAGGCGCAAAAGCGGTTCATCGTCCGATGACGAGGAAGAAGCTGTCTCAACTGGAACAAAACCTATAACAGTAAGGAAGTCAATCTACTCGGACGATGAGGATGATGGTCAGGCTCAATTCGAACCGCCAAAGAAGAACTTTTCTGGAGAGTTGAAACTTTTTTTAAACGAAATTCCATATTTAGTAGGGAGGCTCAAATGAAATATCTTTTTACAGTCATTAAAAAAGAGGATAGAACCGAAGAAGGATGACAAAGCGCAACGTCTGATTCGACTTAAAGAGATTCTGAAACAGAGAAATGGGGAAGCAGAAATTGAAGAGTTCAGGAGGCGTTATTTGGAGAGAAGAGAAAAGGGTGTTGTTGTACCTCCATTGCAGTTCATTTGTGATGTATATAAAATGTTTGTAATTCATTGTATGATGTGGATGCAGAATGCGATGGCTTTGAGAACCTTATCGTACGAAAAACCGCCAAATTTAATAGTGTAATATTCAAGAGAATTCTCTAGAGAGCAATCATCCTGTTGGTGGCACGAGCTGCCCTAACTTAGATGCTAGAAAATTAAGAAACGGTCAGAATCACCTTGATCACCTTGACTCCTGTTATTGTTCGAACTGGTCAAGCGGGCCCCGGATCTCCCTCACTAGAAAGATCACAGCCGATTAGTCGCGAGGCTACGTGGCGCGTCCCTGGGTTGCGGATAGGGAGCTAATCCTCATGACTGCCTAATCCTCATGCCTCATGACCAGAGGCTTGCAAGCTGCCCATGGGTTCTAAGATTTCACACATGTTACAGTAGTAAGAAAGTCTCCTGATTCCGGAGGAGAGCTTGTTACGGCAGCGCCAGGAAAGTTGGGGTTGCAGGAGTTATTTAGGCTATCAGAACGGAAAAGGGCTAGGATGACAACCTGTACTTATAGCGCCCGTACGCTTGCATCGGACGTGGCCATTGAAGATCTGATGATGCAAGCCAAGAAGTTTAAATAGGACGTCATTGGACTGACCGAGACGAGACGATGCCACCCACTGAACGCCGTGTTTGATACTGCAGAAGAACTGTTCTTAGGAACATGCGACAGAGTTGGTGGAGTTGGCGTCCTCGTCAAAACAAGTATAGCAGAGAACATCGACTCTTTCGAACAACTTGCGACCCGAATCGGACGTCTGCAGATGAGAAGGTGTGGTCCAACACCAGTTTTGACTATCTTCGTCCCTTACGCTCCAACATCAAGCTACGAAGGAGATGTCGAAGCTTTCTATATGGACCTAGAGAAGTCCTACAGAGAAGACCACACTTTCTACAAGGTCATTGTTGGTGATTTTAACGCCAACACTGGCCCCAGAAGAACGAAGAGAAAAGGGTGTATCGGAACCCACGGCCTACAATGGAACGAACAAGGAGAGAATCTTTCTGAGTTTATCATGACGACTAAGACTATTCATGGAAACTCGCAGTTCCAGAACCTCCTCTCTACGCAGGACGTGGGAGTCACCCGGAGGAGGGTACCGTAATGAAATAGACCACATCATCGTCAATAAAAGATTCTGCCTGATGGACGTCGCGTTTGTACCAAAGTTCAATATGGGATCGGACCATCGCTTGCTCCGGGGAATATTTTCGTTTACCCGGATAGAAGAAAAAGCCGCGATGTTCAAAGAGCGAAATAACAGAGCTATCACTAACTAGGATCTTTTCGTAACGCTAGCCGGCTTTTGGGAAGATTCCGCAGTGGACGGGGAATACGATCGGCTCGTTGAACATCTTCATGACTGCACGAAGAAGACTGAGAGTTTTAAAACCACCAAGGAACGCCTGTCTCTTGAAACTCTTGAGCTGATACGCCAGCGTGGAGCAGCACGAGCCGCAGGGAACCAAGAACTCACGTCCGAGCTCGCAAGGCTTTGCAGAGAGGCGATAAAGGAAGACCTTAAAGAGAGAAGAGCACAAGTGTTGGCTGAAACTGCAGTGGCGGGGAAAAGCATCCGCTATGCCCGTCGAGACTTCGCCAGTGGCAAGACGAGGATGACTGCTCTCCGGAACCCAAAGGAAACAGCCACTGCATTGAGAAGGGGGATGGGGAAAATCATCTATGACTTCTACTCTGATCTCTTCGACAAACATGTCTACTTGCCTCCTCATCATCTTAGGGAAGACGGACATGTTATTCCATAGGTTCTCCCGTCCGAATTACGACATGCTATCACGTCGGTAAGAGATCGTACGGCACCCGGCCCCGACAGGATAAGAACATCTGAACATCTGAAGAATCTTCCGCCAGTTCTCATCAATACCTTGGCGAGACTCTTCGCTCGTTACCTGGCAGAATGCAAGGTCTCCAAACGGTGGAAGACCAGCGAGACCGTATTGCTGCATAAGAAAGGAGGTCCACATGATATCGGCAACTATCGCCCACTCTGCTTACTGTCCGTCATCTACAAGCTCTTTGCAAGAGTGATCCTTAATAAGATTGAAAAAAATCTTGGATGAAGAACAGCCATGCGAGCAAGCAGGGTTTCGAAAAGGATTCAGCACGATTGACCACATTCACACTGTTTCGAAACTCATCGAGGTATCACGAGAGTACAAGATGCCGCTCTGTCTCACCTTCATCGACTTAAAGAAGGCCTTCGACTCAGTTGACACGGACGCGCTCATAGAAGGTTTGGACAACCAAGGCGTCCCTACTCAGTACAGAAATGTACTTCGAGAGTTGTACAGTAACTTCACGGCCGGAATTTCGTCATTCTACAAGAATATCATCATTGATGTGAAGAGGGGGTCCGACAGGGTGATACAATTTCACCCAAAATATTCACAGCCACCTTAGAGAACGCAATGCGAAAGTTGGAATGGGACGACATGGAAGTGAAGGTTGATGGTCGGCAGCTACACCATTTGCGCTTCGCTGATGACATCGTACTGATAACAGCTAACATCAGCCAAGCGGAACGAATGCTGACCGAATTTGACGAAACATGTGGATGCATCGGTCTTCAGCTGAATCTACAAAAGGCGATGTTCATGCAGAACGGATGGGTCTCGGATGCCCCACTCACGCTCAACGGAACGAACATATCCGAATGCACCAGCTACGTTTATCTGGGTCGGGAACTGAACATGATGAACGACCTGACCTCCAAGCTGGACAGGAGGAAACGAGCGGCTTGGGCAGCGTGTAAGAGCATCGAGGATGTAGTGAAGGACACCAGGAACACACGGCTCCGTGCTCACTTTTCAACATCACAGTATTTCTTGCTTTGGCCTATGCTTCAGAAACCTGGGCACTTCGCAAGAAAATGCGGTGAGCGTCATTGAACGCTCAATCGAAAGAGTGATGCTAGGAGTATCCCGTTTCACGCAAGTGAGGGACGGGATTCGAAGTTCTGCCCTACGCCTACTACTGCAAAATAAGGTGGGCCGGACACGTGATGCGCTTTAACGACAACCGTTGGACCAGAGCCTTGAGCGACTGGGTTCCCCCGCGATATTAAGCGCACTACAGGAAGATCGCCGACACGATGGTCACTCTTCCTCACAAAGTCCTTCGAAGAAAAATACGATGCTCTTCGTGTGCCACGCGAAAGAAGAAATCATTGGGCTACTCTGGCACGCGATCGGGACAAATGGAAGGATTACTGGCGCCCGCTCGACCAGTTAGAAGAACAACGGGAGTCAAGGCGATCAAGGTGATCATAGTCTTTAAAAAAAAACTTGGTAAAAAGCTTGAGAACGACGTCCAAAAACAGTTCAATTCAAATTTATTGAGAGCTACAATTCCAAGTAAGGGCTAAAAACGCTAAATCGGTTTTGGACCGTTTTGGCCTTCATTCGTAGTTTTTCCACAATTTGGTTCCGAAATTTGAGCAAAATGCATCGCGATCTATTGTAGCAAACTTTTTTTTTACTTTCTCCAGTATGCCGAAAAGAGATGACAAAGTGGGTCTCCAATTTTTCTTCACATTTGAGAAGACTGTTTTTCTATGCGAGTTGTGCTTCTTTGAACTCCAATGTTCTCGTCATGTATTATTTGATTGATTGCTGTGATTTAATATGAAAAAAATGAGGGCGAGATAAGACAGAGATGATCCCGAGGAAGAAATGAAATGACAAAAAAATAGAGTCGGAACGAGAAGAAAGCTGAGGAGAGAAGCAAGAAAATCCAAGAGTTTGGAATCTCTATAGTTACCTTAAGTAATCGTCGAAAGCTCAAAGACATGGGTCTTTATCATAAAAATCCATGTTCCAGTGTCATTCCTCAGCTTACTTTCAAATCCGAAGATCATGCTCCCTTTTCGTTCGTGTTTCATCGTTTATTACGATAGTCTCCTCTTCTATTTCATGGCCGTTCGTAAAGCACGGAACAGCGCTCATTTCATAGCTTCGTTTGAACCTGTTCTTTTGAAACAATGGAGGAAAGAGGTAGTCATCAGCCGCTGTTTGAAGTTCACGTCTCATTCCATTAGCACTGATCTAGGAGGCGGAGCCTACTGCAGCCGCGTCTAACTTTAGATATAGTTTGATCAAAACGTCATGAAGCTCGGTGAGAAATTCGATTTTTTGTATGCATAGTTCGCCTTCTTCTTAGACCAAATTTGGGGCTTCTTCATCACTCCGACTATAACAAATGCCGACCATACTCTATTACACAAAACATAGGAAAGAAGTTGAGAAGTACAAAGAGCTGGAAGCTCTACAAAGTAAGGCCTCCTGCTGAACTCACAAGAGCGCGATCTAGCGGCTCCTGAAATTGAAAAAGGCGCAAAGAAATCAGTTAACAGCCACCATTGAGTCGCGGAAGACAACTGGGCAGAAAGTGACGAAGAGAGGGACGAAGAGTAACAAAACGGTACTTGCCGAGGTGAAAGAGCGCAGAGATACTAAACTAATAGCATTATGATCAGCTCATCGGGTGAAGCTTTATTATTTCGATATCCTAGCATCATGTCTTAGTTGCACTCCTGCCCCGGACTATGTCAACATTGAGCTGAACATAATTTCACTTCCAGAGTACCTCCACCTTATCTGCACTCTTCCCAACTCGATAGGTGCCATTTCGTTTCCCTTCGTAACTTTCTGCGCGATTTGTCTTTCGTCGACCCACAGAACGCATCAATGCCAACTGTCGTGGCCTCGTGGCTAATACGAGCATGGCATCACTCGTTTCTAAGGGGCATCAGCCCAGCGACGATTCTTTCCGTCCGAACCGCTGTGAACTCTGCCGGCAAGCGTTTTCGAAGATCGCCTCTTCAATTGCAGAGTTTGTGTATTGCACAAGACAGTCCTTATCTCACGGATGTTTGCCATTATTGCTGCTGCAGAGTATCGGAAAACACTTCATCTTCTCTTTTAATTCGTACATTATCTCGATTAGTTTCTGAGTAGGTTCTAGGAGGAAGCAGATGGTAAATCTTGCAGTTTCGCTAATTTTTTGCTCATTTATTTTACTGTTCCTTTTTTTCAATCTCCATCCTTCGAAGCAAAATTATGTTTTAGCCATTCTTTCGGTTTTTCTTCCAGATATTGCATGGGTATAACCAAAGACTATTTGCGGTACGTCCACAGCGGGACTACGGGTTGCGTCTGCTCCACCAATGGCGAGATTTGTGCGGTTGATGAGAAGATTTGTGTTGTTACTGCATGTGAAAATGTTAGCTTCTACAACATGAGAACGAGCGAAAAGGTTTGCAGTTAAGGTGTACAGATACGAAAAGCGAGTTGGGGAGAGGGCGTTGGAACCCAGAAAGTGTTGAGCCATTAGATATTGTTGGTTGGTTAGTAGTTACGTCAATCATAATTCTTTAACTGAATAATTGTCATTTTCCGTCAAAATTGGTAGTAAGGGCTTCCTTAACTACTATCTGGAAGTCTACCGGCATAAAAAAAATCGTTTGAAATGGCTTCCTGTTGGTTAGAGGTAACGAAATATTTTCGAAGATAACCGTATATAAGGCCGAATCATCGGGAATCATCTGGTCTACGGCAAAGCTGACTGCTGATAACTTGGTGACGCTTCGTGATTTCACTCTGATTACTATGTGGGCGAAGGTTGCGTCTAAGTCCGAAGAAAAATCTGACGAAGGTGTTGCTGATCGTAGATTGTTGTGGAAACACGTGCTCCAACTTTGAAGATTCCCGTTAAGTCAGGAAGTAGGCGAACGCGAACTCTGAAGATGCGCGTTGGAAGTTCAAATGATACAAATGCCAGTTACAGTCAACCTAAATTAATTAAAGGCATCACCCATGAATCGGAGGTGGTACGGATTTCAGGTAGAGTATTCGTATACGCTCCAATCGAATTCGTTGTAGAAAATAGCGCACCGGAAGCCGAAGTCGAAACCGTATCTTTCTGTGCGGCGCTGCATCTTCCGGGCCGTTTTTAACGGCAATTAGGAAGAAATGGACGGAATTACCCCCTCTCCTTAATCTACTATCCCGTATACGAACACTCCACCTGAAATCCGTACCACCTCAGGTTCGTGGGGTGATGCATTTAAGTTAGCTAAAGTAATTACTAAATCAACCAACCTTGTTTAATAAATAAGACCTGAAGAAACATGCTTAGATAGCCCTTACGACCACTTTTTGGGTTGTCGTAAGGGCTATCTAAGCAATAAGGCTATCCAACTTCCTTTGCTCATGTATGATCATACTCCTTCCACGGTTTTTCGAACGAATAATTGTTTTTAATTACAGTCAATGATTTTATACTTTTCATAAGTTCGCACAGGCATGCATGATAATGTCTTCCTGTTTATATTTTATTCCCAAGATATAGTCGGGTCAAAGCGAACTGAGACTCGATGCCTTTTTATTAATTTGCTGTAGTAAAATCAACTATGTTAACTAATCTTATCTTAGAAAGCTCCCTTTTTTGTATTAATTATTCTTCTTTCGTGTTTTAGGTTGATGAAATATCGGAGTCCACGGGAGATGCATTGTGCATAAAACTCAGTCAAGACAGGCGATGGTTGGCAGTGGGATATGCAGATGGAATCATTCAGTTATTCGATAGAAAATCTGATGGTACGAGCTGTCCTTTATTTTCCATGGATGTTCTTTTCCATTGAAACTTATCTTCTAGAATCAAATTCTGTCACCTTTTCTGGTCATAAAAAAGGCGTTAACTCTCTGGAGTTCAGCGACGATGGTCTTCTTTTGGCCTCAGGTGGTAAGGTTAGTGTTCTAACTTCTTTTTTTCGTTTGAACCTTTTTGATTCTTTGAGTTCTTTTCACAGGATTGCGCAGTTATATTGTGGGATGTTGTGTCAGAGAGCGGTCTTTTTCGTCTGAATGGGCACAAGGCTCCTGTAACCCACCTGACATTTGTACAGAATGGCCAATTTTTAATAACATCGTAAGTTAGTTTCAACTGAATGACGTCCAAGTCATTGGAATGAGTAAGAACATAATTTCCCCACAAGCATTATAATTTTGAACGTAGCAGTGGTTTATTTCTTTTCTTTTTCTTGAACCAACAAATGGATTCGTGTTGTGAGTCTTCATGAGTCTTTTTAAATGGTACTCGGCTAGTAAAGGTAACTCCTTAAATCTGTGGCCCGGTGAAACAAGTAAGGAAGAAATACGCTTGTCCATTCGTTGTTCCGGCCTAAAATTTGGCAAAAGTAAGCATGAAATATCGAAACGTTGTTAATCTTCGTGAACAAATCTTAGCTAGATGAATGACTAGTCTTTGGAATTCTTCAACTTTTTGACGGTCACTAACTTTATTTATTTATTTATTCTCATTTGTTTGTTTAAAAGGCAACTCTTTTCTTGTCATTGGCTATCCTTTGTAGTTCTTCAGGTTATTTCACTATTCTTTTACTTTGTTAAGATCGAAAGACTGTTTTGTCAAATTTTGGAGTTTGAAGAGTCAAAGTTGTTTCTACACACTCTTTGAAAATCGAACAGAGGTGAACTTTTTATCTATGTTCTTGTAACCTCTAATTCATGGTGTTGTCTATATTTTCAAACGCTACTTTTTTCCAGGTATACTCTTTTAGCATTTTCAACAACGAAACTCTTATGGCAGTGGCGAGTGCAGAAGCCGAGCTTGTGGTTTACGGGTTGACTTGGTTAAGTGAAGGTTCAGTACCATCGACTAGCCAAGATAAGGAACCTGAGAAGAAAAAAGCTTTGTCTCAGCTTCACTTAGATGGCAACGTTACAGAAGACATGGCGAATGTATGTTTTTTCATTTAGTTCCTTTGAAGGCATTACACGTTGAAATTGACGATTTTGTAATCTCTTCACGGAATGATAGAGGTAGGGGTGCAGATCACGAGTATGAACACGACCAAGCTCAATTCCCCCTACTTGTTCTGAGCAAAGGCGTGAGGAACGCTCGCTACGCTCGCATACATGACACTAGAGGGAACTGATTGTGATCGCGCATTCTCGTGATGTACTTGTGCTCATCACCCCTAAACCTATCTTTTTGTGGAGAAGTCGTAGCAGTGTTAATTTCCTGGCTTGTTGCTCTTAATTTTTCTCATATGTGAAATTTAGCGCTACGTGCGGGTCAACCTGCGCGGTAGATTGCTACGACAGTGCAAAGGACGGGCGCTGCAGCTAGCACTCTCACCAGATGAGCGCTTTCTGCTATGCCTGGTTCGTTTGTTTCCACTGTTTCCTTTTTTTTTTGTTTTTCGTAATAGGAGAAATATTTGCCAATGTACACTACTTAGGGAGCAGATAAGGTTGTGGATGTATACCGCATATTCACAGAAGCGGAATCAAGCAAACGAGTAGCGAAAAAGTTGAAAAGTGCAAAGAGAAAGGCAGCAAGGTCCGTCTAATTTAACTGGCTTTCATTTTCGTACGGTTTATTGGCAGAAAAAGAGTCAAGAAATTGTCTCTTGTCCTGAATAATTGTAAATGAAAAATTGGCCTTTAATTGGAGCTGTTCCAATTGTTCTGATTGGCCCTTGTACTTTTTTTTTTGTTAATCTCTAGCCCCTGATTTTCTTTGGTTTTTCCAGTCCGTGATTGAATATGTGAGCTAGTAGTGGCTCTGATTCTAAGCTGCTCGCATTTCTGTTCGATGAGTTTTCTCATTATTGGAGCCGTATTTCAGTGATGGTACATCTGCTACAGTTACCGAAGAGCATGTGAAAAAGGATGTTACTACCATCATATCTTCGGTTGGAGAGTACCGTACTCACGCTAAAACCAAGCGAGTTGACTTCACTACCAAATGCAGAATGGATCAAAGTTGCACTGCCAACTATTCGGTACGTAGTGCCAAAAGCTAGCTTTAATATAGCGTGGTTTGACAAAACTACAAGTAGATTTATGTAACTCAGTGTGTATACGTTGCAGTGATGGAATTTTTTGAATGTTATATCCAAAGCTGTTTGAGGAGTACCATTATTCAAAAATTAACTCAACTTTCTCGCTGTGATTCTTTGCCTAGTGTATTTAACTGCTGCCAACAGCTCTTTCATTATTTAAAGTGAGCGAATTCGAAAAGGTGATGCCTTGCCTTTTCTCCAGAATTCTCTGTGTATCACTCGTTTATTTTCACTTCTGAAAAGCAATCAGGATGAAACGAGTGAAGTGCGATGTTGACAAGTCGTTTTGCATTGCATACAGTTTCAGTTTCAGTGCAGAATTGTATAGACCTATCCAAACCCTTTTTTCTTGAAGTAGAAAAAGAGGTATCCGATGCATGAGAGAAAATTGTCTATAATAGTTAAGTCGATCGTTGCTCTAATGAATAATACAATAATATACCGACAAGTTTCTGTCAATCTATCGGACATTGCAGTTTTGCATCATAAGACATTATCGAACACAATAATGTCGTATGAGCAAAATTGCAGTGCAAGAAGATTTAATAGTAAATGTTATAGAGGAAATCCAAAATGTTGATAAATTCTGAATTCTGTTTCGAATTACTAAGTACTAAGCAATTCTAGCTTTTTCATACTCGAAAATGCTCAAATAGAACTTCTGCGTTTCTCGGGTTTTACCCGTAGGAAATAAAATATTTGTTTTGCCTCAGATGTTTAACGCTATAATAATATGATAACACAGGTTTTGCCTTTTTTCAGTTCTTTGCTCTCATGGCTAATAACACTGTACATCTCGTAGATTTCAAATGCGATCTTTCTTCGAACTCCGTCTCGTTTGATTGTGTTTCTACAACCGATCACGTAAGTTTTTAGCAGTTTATTTTGTGTTCTTGGAAATGTTCGGTGTTGATGCTGATATCCAAAATCACCCACGATAGATTTCTTTTTGTAGCTGGGCCATCGTAATGACATTCGTGCGTTGTCGGTTTCATGTTCTAACAACGCAGTTCTCTCTGGCGGAGGGAATGAGGTAAGCGCTTTCCGTATGCATGCTTTTAATAGTATAATTTGGACTGCTCGCTAGAAACGAGGTTTATATCTTTCAAATTTACCTTTCGACCAAAAGCTGTATAACGAAGAGCAGTGCTGACAGATGTTAGACGAATATATGCAAAGATAATTCGTAAAAGCTTATCGGTTAGCACTGCTTTCCTCAGGTCCTCTACCGTCCTCGAATGGCCACTTTTTTGCCATATTTGGTGGAGTTGTACTTCTTTTGTCTACAATTATTTCAGCTCATAATCTGGAATGCACATTCACTTCGTCCAGTTGCCTGCCTACATACTGAAGAAATGTCCGATGTCACCGCAGCTTTGTTTGCGACTGGAGGTGGACATGTTATTGCTGGAACAAAGGTATACATACCTCTAAGGGAAGTGTTGGAAAGGCAGCGTATGTAAAGCACTGTCATCCAGCAAGAGGAAGGTTGCAGAGGTTGTGTTGACAGGGTCAGACACTGCATTGCTTTCTATCTACGGCTACTTTCGTTTTGGAATAAATCGCATGCGGTAGTTTTTCGCCACTTCAGACAACAAATAACCGCTTCATTTATTTTTGAACGCACTGAATCTTCTTGCTACTTGCGTTACCTTTTTGGAGGTAATACTGATAGCGTGAAATATATGTACACAAGTTCTTTTTTCATACTTTACTTTTAGCGTCCTGCGTTCAAAAAACCATCAGTAGACATTTTTGCCCTTTCGGTTTTAGATTTACATGACGGGCTATATTATGTGACGGACATCTGAATGCAGATGTGTGCATATAGCTTAGAATCTATCCCTACATTTCGAAGTGTAACTGTCAGATACGTCGGAAATCGCAGCTTGATCGAAACAAAATACTTGTTGCTAAGTTATACTCATTATCTATTTTGCAAAAGAAAATATTTTTTGAATTCCTTCTTCGAAGTAGGGGGGAGTGCACAAAAGGGAAGTGAAAGGGAGAGTGCGTGAGTGAATGGGAGCGCTATATGGGGACCACAGAAGGTTAGGGGAAAGAATTTTGCATCTGTGCCAGGATGAAATGAAAACACGGTGCAATAAATATGTGGGAACTACTATCTAATAAACTCTTGGGATATGATGACTTGTTTGTCTACTACATTTTTGAGGACTTAGTACTCAGTCGTTGGAACGTTTCCTACTGGTCAACAAAGTAATGGAGATAATAATACCTATTTGATACATCTGGATAGCAACGATCTGAATCGTGGTGCACTTGCATAAGCGACTGCGATGTAGAGCTAACGTCTGCGATCGAGGCCTGACTCTTACCCTGCAGCACCATTGCATCAAGCGAGAATCTAATTCTAATCGCCACTGCTATGTCTACCGCGCCACATTTATGGCAGCCGCTCACACTACTTCATCATGTTACAGGACAAGCCACTAAAACATACTACGGCGGCATATTTTGTTTCCGCGGCCGCGTCACGGCAGGCCACATTAGAGCAGAGCAGCCTGGGCGCAGGCTTTTGTTGCTTACTATTCGCAGTTGTGAGGACATGTTAAGCTTTGTCCTTGCTTCATTTTTTGTCGTTCCTTCAATTTCGTTCTTCTCAACAGTTCTGCATCACCTTTTGGTACGTCACTGCACCTGTTCAAAATTGCCACGTTGCTTATATTAAAGAGATGTGTGTATTCTACAAACACCCGTCCTTCTCTCTTCACGTATGCATTTCGGTTTCTGTCGTCTCTTCAGAGTCGTTCTTTATGTAAATGTAGCTTTACTTTCGATACATCACTGCTCTTTATTCAAGTTTATTTCTAGTGTGAACATTAGTTTTTACGAGCTCAGCCACTTACCCGCTGGGTGCGGGACAAGAGGTACCCGTGAAAACCGGCTGACCGCTCATGTCCTCCCTTCAGCACCGCGCTCCTCCGCGTAATTACGGCTGCCGCTCCACCAGCTAGGCATCCTCCACGACCGTCTGAGATCACCTACACCCCGCCTCCCTATTGCTCTCTGATCACCGCCGCGCGACGTTCGCGTCGCGATGAAGCGGTGGATAGTGTGAATTTTGAAGGAATGGGAGTGAAAAACGAATTGTCGCAGCGAATTCTGATGTACGGATATAGTAAACCAAGCGCATATTATTGGGAATAAAAGAGAAGAATTGGATCCTTCTATCCAATGTAACTTTACATAAGTAAAAATTATCTCAAAAAGATGCTCCAGGAAAAAGAATAACATGCATATATTTTCACAGATCTCATAATTTAACACATTGCATGCCCTAAGTTTTCTATATAAACTAGCAGTGCATAAGTATGTGATGTCACGATGCCATTCAACGAATTCGTGTTCAACTTTCAACGGCAGCAGCTGTAATAACAGGAACTTTATGCGCTTATTACTTTGTATACATTCTTTAAACTCCTCTCTACATTTTGCCTTTTCAAAATTTTTACTTAGATATAATGTTTATATAGAGCGTCTTTCAAGTACTTCAATACTTAGTACTTGTACGTTTTATACAGTTTTATATAATAGAACTTTGTATGGTTCTTCAAACTTCTTTCAACACCGTTTTATCGCTTCATTTTTATCTATTCTCTACATAGAATCAATACGAGAGGTTAGGTGTGTTAGTGGCGAACAGAGAGCTTTGTATTTTCGAGATATACCTTTAGGTACAGTGTATGTCTGCGAGGCATTATTCGCGCCTCGTTAATCGTTGGATGCCAGTCTTACCCAGCTAGATAAACAAAAAGAAATCCTTAGAAAGGGAAAAAAGGTAAAGAAGATAGCATAACACCGATCAGTGGGACATTTTTTGAAACATCTCTTGCACTCCCAGAGATGAATGAGTGTTTTTCACCTAACAAGTCGAGACAGGATAATTTCTTTTTCACTCGCATTTCTAAATGGCATGTCACTTATACAAACCTATTTCATTCTTTCCTGCTTTTATATTAACCTACAAGCACACTTTTTGTAGACCTTCGAACAACATCTAATACCAGGTACTTTCCTTTTTATTCGATTTTAAAAACGCATTATAAAAGCTGTGGGCGCGGCGAAAAAAAAAATCGTCGTAATAGCGGTAGACGCGGCGAAATGGGAGCGGAGGGCGGAGTGGGCGGGGCGTCTTGAAGACGTAGCACAAGAGGAGCAATCAGGCTACTGTAGCGATTATGACGGTATCAGGAGACGCGAGGTGCAATTAACGACGCTCATTAGCCTCCGGGATACGCGGCGGCACATCATACGGGTACCTCTTGACCGTTCCCCCTTACCCGCTCACTTTTATGCGGCATCAAAGCTAAGAATTAAATAATACTTCTTTCCTTTCATTATCGAGCAAGTTGTTAGTCATCATCTAATCTGCAAAATTACGACAGAGTAACAATGCATTACGGTACGATAAGCACTGTGAAGTTTAGTGGAGCTATTTAGTCATTTAGTTTATTTAGTCATTGTGGTTTGTTTTTTTCATTCTGCTTTATTGTCGCAAGATGTTAACAATGCAAATATTTGTCAGGTCTAAAGTTTGTGGGCGTGGGAGGTCTAAACTTTGTGGCCGATAAAGACTTTTCCCAAGTGCTCTTGGGAAAAGTCTTTATCGGCGTCAATTTCATATCACCCACATTGGGGTTGATTTTTTCTTCTTTTGGCAGACGGGCAGTTTGTTTTTGTGGGATGTGGCATCATGCGAACTGTTGGAATCGCGGAATGGTCACGATGGTTCGATATGGGAAATTGTGCACACAGCAAATGGCAAGGTGCATAATCTTTGTGTTGCTTCGAATACGGCAAACGTAACATCTGCTTTATAGAGTATCATCACGGTTTCCTCGGACAAAAAAGCTAAATTTTGGTCGTACGAAGTGGTCTCCGAAGGTACACGGTGAGTTGTTATTTTCGTCGCTTTCTTTAAATTTATATTTCTCCCTAATTCCAACTTTGTGTTAAGTAAGCGCCTTTCTCTTCGAGAAACTCGAATACTTGAGCTCCCAGATGAAGGTCTTTGTTGTGCCGTTTCACCTGATGGCAAGGTTCTTCATCACATCAATTTAACGCAGTGTTGACAATTGTATATGCAAAGGATGTTTTTTAGTTTGTTGTGATTGGTATGTTGGACAACACTGCTGGTGTTTACTTCTCTGATACGTTGAAATTCTTTATTTCGTTATATGGTCATTCACTTCCTGTAACATGCGTTACTGTCAGCCCGGTAGGTTTCACCTACATTCACTGCTCCGATGAAAATTCCTATGGTATTCTTCTTTACAGGATAGCAAACTTGTGGTGACTGGCTCGGCTGACAAATCGATAAAAATCTGGGGTCTGGACTTCGGTGACTGTCACAAATCGTTCTACGCACACGACGATGTGTACGTTCATCTAAGTTTACTTACTTCTTATATGATTATTTAATTTGTAACGTAAACTGCGCCCTACTTAGCGATTGTCTTCCATTACTTCATTTCATGTCCGGCAAAGTTCAATTACTTCACGGATTTAACTGCAGTTTTTAAGAGTATCGGCCGTCCTCTTCTCTCCATCCGAAGAAATGCTTGTTTGGTCAGCTGGGAGGGATGGCAAGATCAAGCAATGGGACGCAAAGAAGTTATGTCGTGTACAGGTAAGTGGTAGCTGCTCAACTTCATGAGTTCGGTGACGAGAAATGGATGTTTGATGTTTACTCAGGTTCTGGACCGACATTCTGCTGAAGTACGGGCTTTGGCGCAAACAGATAATGGCAGTTCACTGGTATGTGCTTATTTCAGTTTCAAAACTCTAATTTGCATACTAACTCAATGCTGTTGTTGGCGTTAACGAAATTCTTCGTTTAAAGTTCAGCCACTTTAGTTCTCTGCATCACATGACAAATCCCTCCGCTGCTGGGAATTAACAGAAGAAATTATCGTTGTGCAGGAGGAAGAGGAAATGGAGAGGTGAGGCTCTGGAATTCCTTGAAAGTTGTTTAGCATATCTACGAATGATGCCTGTTTCAACTTCTAATATGAAGTTTGTTCAATATATTTGAACTAAGATAAGGAGTGGATGCTGTAGCTGCCACGTGTTTGCTGATGAATTATATCCACTGTTGCAAAACTATTAGGTGCAATGCGTTGTCCTTCAACTCGAAAAAGAATCTGTCCTAACAACGACAAAAGTCGCTGGGACGGATTTTTCCGAGTTGAAGTAGGCAGGTATTGTTTCTCTAATCGATGTTTTGTCACGGAGTGCATTCGTCTCCAAAACCGGTTTTCTTGTACTGCGTGCTTGTGAGGTTTGTTCTGCACTTTCGACGTGTGAACTTGAAATTGCATCAAGCTACCTTATTGTTACCGAGTGTTTTACAGCTCATTTGCCTTATTGCAAAGCATGAGCTTCAAAACTCATGTTACTTTAATGCAATCTGCTTCCTCGATTTGCCATAGTAATTTCTTCAGTTTATTCAGGACATTAACAAGGGTCACGTTCCTCCTGTTCATTTTTTGTACTAGTACATATCTTATCTTTTTTATTAAGAAGCTCACGCTCTTTGCTTCCGAGATAGGCTTCAGTTGTTCAGAAATTGATCTGCATTATCATAACCGGCATGTCATATCTTGATAGAGTTTGCTCTAGACATTGTTTTTTCCAGAGAGAAAAACTACGAAGCTCGTCTGATTGAGGAGGAGGATGTTGTTTCTGGTGAAGCGATCGATGCTGAAGCTGGCCTTGCAGCTGTCAAGAGTACGCAGAGCGTAATTTCGGTATGTTAAACGAGAAAGGGGTGTTTCTTGTTTCCTCATCATGACAAATCTTGTACTTTTTTTAGTGACGTTATCTTTGTATGACCCTCCCGACTTTGTTGCACTTTTCCTGAGAATTTCAGGCTGAAAATATTATCGAGGCAGTAGATATTGTGCGGAATGAAAAAATAGAATCCAAGGAAAATGCAGAGGTATGCGAATATTCTCATCATTTCTGCCCTCAGTTGTTTACTATGCCTGATACTGGGTCGGTGGGATTATGTTTTCCCTTCAGCACAAACCGCATCCCCTCATGGCAGCATACAACAGCAAATCTTACGAACACTTCATCGTTGATGTAATTTCACGATGCAGACCAAGGTGCAAATTCCACATATATTCCACACCTGCAGCGACGAGATGTTTAGTTAAGCTTAAATGTTCAGCAATATCGAACGTTCTTTGCTTATGGTTCCACTGAGCTACGTGTCAGACATTCTTACAGCGCTTTCCTCCTGCGTTCAACAACATTACCGAGTAGAGTTTGCTGTACGAATAGCTATCTTCTTAATAAGGTGATGTCTTTCGTCTATTTCTGTTATTTTTTGGTTAGTTGAATTCTATAATCTTGCTTTTTTTAAGGATTGTTAGTTTGTCTTTTTCAGAGTACACCAAAACCATGTAATCAATTCCACAGAGATGCTTCCATTATTAGGAAAGATTAGCTCGCAAATGCCGGAAGGAATCAAAGAAGTTCGGGTGAGTGTCTGCGAATAACAGAAATGTTGGTGAAGTGGTTATGCAACGTAAAGCGAGAAGTGGCCCGTTCAGGAGAAGATGCAGTCTTAAACTTAGTTTAGAAATGGCTATCGAAGCTTCACATTTTGCCTTAGAGAATTACATGGAAATTTACTGAATCTCGGAAACGGATGCTATACATCCGTTCCAAGGCGGAGACCCATTTTCACTCTCCCTGTTTAAGTTCAGTGACCGTGCTATCTGCTCCTCCGCGCCACCTTCTCCACAAGACAGTATCGACTCAAACAGAAGTACCTTTGCCAACAGAGATGCAGGCACCAGTACTTGTGTCTGAGCGGATGACCTCAACACTCGTTTATTTGGGGGAAGTACACGGAAGGAAAAGGGGATCGATCAACCGAACTTAGGTGCCTTACATAGGTGTCTGCTAGTATCTCCTGACTTAGATATATCTGTACCCATAAGTTAAGTGTTTAGCGTTTAGGTTAGTTAAGTTTTTCCAGTCAGATTACTTTTGTTCTCACGAACTCTTTGTTGTGAATTTGGAGTGAAAAAGTCGACTGAAAGCACTCATAGTCTGCACTGATTTTGCTTCTTTCGATTTTTTAAAAAGTTGCTACGAACAAGTTTCATTACGCGTATTTCAATTTAGTATCTTCTTTTCTATTTCTCGTTCCTCTCCTTTTTCTGTTCAGGTTTCTTTTTTTCTAATTCTCTTCCGCACTTCTTTTGCCTCTAGGTTGCTTGTTGATCACTTTTGATAACGGCAGATAACAGTGAATGTACATCCAAGTGTTCTAAGTTTCGCAGGACG
Source organism: Necator americanus (assembly GCF_031761385.1). Classification (NCBI taxonomy): domain Eukaryota; kingdom Metazoa; phylum Nematoda; class Chromadorea; order Rhabditida; family Ancylostomatidae; genus Necator; species Necator americanus. The sequence continues at coordinate 23,958,126 of NC_087372.1, read as the reverse complement.
AAGGAGGTTGTGATTGCATTCAGTATGTCGTCATTCTGAAATGACGACATTTCGAATTGGGCGGGTGTAGCGCAGTCGGTAAGAGGTTCCGCTTCCTGCACAATCGATCGGAGGTTCGAATCCGCCCTAGTGCTCACCGAGCCTTTCATCTCTCCGGGGTCGATAAATTGGTACCGAACTTGTCTGCGAGGTTAAAAACACTGACTTGATACATGGGCTAGCCACCGCAACTCACTGTACAGGCCAGTTACACGTTCGTAAAACTCAAACGATACTGAATTGAAGGGGACGTGGTGGCGCATCGCAAGCGGATTGATTAGCGCCAGACACTTTATCCTTTATCCTTTATGTCGACACTGTAAGGGAGGCTGTTCCAACAAAATGAATGTTCCTGCCATAATTCCTCGCTGTAGAACCGGTGCAAGTGCTCATTGTACAACTGGTTTAAAATGCGGCACACAGTGATGTTTCACTTGAAATCTCTCCACGGTATATAAGAGGAGTAATTACAACTGTACGTCACAAGTAGAATATGAGGAGAAGGAGAAAAGTTGTCGAACGTTGTTCATAGCCTTCATTTTGAAAAAAAAGAAAAGAAGCAGTCAAATGTATGATGATGTCCGTCTCTAGTATTTTTAGACTGCACACAGTTGTTCACTTTGCAGGTTTTCTTTCTGCATAATGATGGGTTCTTATTTTGGCTACGTTCCAAAATAGAGCGTCCATTTGAAATCAGTGTCCAAGACCAGGATCAAGCAGATTATAATGCATTGATACAAAATGTATCAGTTCACCAACAGAGACAAACATGACTCAGTGCTTCTAATCTTTGACTTTTCTAAGATTTCTGACGAAGGATCAGTAACAGAAGCTTTAAAATTCTCGTTAAAGTAAAATGAGTTCAGCAGTCCAGTTTTTCTTGGTAATCCACTATCCTTTTCCTTTCCCAAATTTTAAGGTTGAAAATTTGCTTCTGCGTTGTAGGAATGACTTTAAAATCTTGATTCTGATCTAATTCTTATTCGAGATTATAAGCAGGTATCGAACAGTATGCGTTGTATCGAACATCACGAGTAACGTGGGTTCGCAAAACGTGCATTTTCCTCTTACATGCCTTACCAGAATTGAGAAGTTACTTGCACGATTTAACAAACAAAAGCATGGTATTGTTGGAAATCTCATCAAAGGCGAGTCACTATACAAAAGAAGCAACTTCATCCTCATAAAATGGCACGGTGATTTTTAAATATTACAAATGATACAGAAGACATTTTCAGGATATCACTGGTTTCAACCTTGCTGCACTAGAGTTGCTACAGTTGGAACTAGAGGAGGCGCAAAACATTAAATTGTTTGCTGATGTTTCGGAAGTAGCTAGCAGACAGAAGAAGAAAAACAAGAATAGAAAAGCAGTTATAAAGACGTAGACTGTAGCCTGGAATCCCTTCTTACGAAATGTGGATTTCGCTCACGTTCGACTTCTAATAATCTCTACGGTATTTCATCCGTTATTTTGTAACTCGTCTTGTTTTAGATAACCTCGTTGCAGGTGCTGCTATCTCTTGTTTCTTAATCTTAGAAACCTTAGGATTTCAAAGAATTATTATCGCCTGTGCAGTTGTCACTCCTGTACATAGTTGTTGTGTTGTCTAGTTTGTTGTTGATTTTGTTGTTTCTTCACTCCTTTGTCTGTTATATGCAATCTTTCGCTGACTTGTACGTTGCTGTTTAATATTTTTTTCTCAAATATAGTAGTTTAGCGTTTTTCTGGAAATCTGCGAGTTCTTAAACTTCTAGCAGGAACCGAAGATCTAGGCAGATCTGCGTATTGATGGATAGCGCTTATAAGTCGAGCTGCAACATATCGGAGGAAATAAGTTTGTTTATACGTAGTGATATCTTGTACGAGATTTTCAAAATCACTTGTTGTCTTCTTACAAAATATTAGGTCGGCATTTAAAGTGGGATGGCGGACGTGGCGCAGTGCTAAGGAATGTGCACAACAGCTGTTTGCAACAGGGCCAATTATGTTTTTTTATTCCTCAGAGGACCAGAACCTGATGCCAATCTACCAATTCCTGAAAAATGAACGCAGTGAAGCGATCTCGGATATCTCATCGGTTTTTGCATCCTCGTTCCATCCTGCGATTATTGCGAATTCACGTAGTATTGCTGTTTGCGCGAAAACAATGTAATTGGTTTTTCTAATTACAAAGGGCGCTGAAAGGAAAATGAAGGCTTCGTTCAGGATTTTTTGAGATAAACAATAAGGGGATATTTAGGCTCCACACGTTAATGCTCGATTTGAGTGCGCTATAGGTTGTAAGTGAAGCTTCGGCAGAAAATTCATTTCGCGACCTTCATTTTGACGTCTTCGACTTCCTCAGACGGGGAAAGCGTTGTAATATATCAAGGCAGCAACTATCATGCACAATATCAAGAAATAGGGCGTAGCGGATAAGAAAAGGAGAAACATTCAGCGCAGTTTACCCGTATCATTTTATTTCAGTGGCTCTACCACAGGGTGTCTGCCAGAGGGCTGAAGTAGAAAATAGTTGAAAAGGAAAGTATTCCTCCTATAAAGGACAATCCCAGAGTGAAATCCAGGTATTTGCCTAAAAAGTGATAGTGTTTCGTTCATCAAATCAGATACATTTGGAGGTTGTGCTTTTTTTTCAACTGTAAGTTAGGAGCCTTTCAGCAGGGACCGAAAGAAGACATGACCGATGAAGCAATGCTGGAGAAATGGGTTTTCAATTTACGAACGCTGCTAGATTATGCTCTTAAAGTTAGTGTGCATCTCGCTCCACTCTGAACTCACATCTTCCAATAACTGGTTTCTAGAGCCTATGAGCAAAGTTTTATTTATTTATTTCTAGATAAAGGAAGGCTACGTAATGCTCCAAGAAATTTGTGGATTAGAAATAGTTTGCCCCTAGTTCTATGGTAGTTTTCGTTTCTATGCAAAATACATAAGGCACAAGTTCTCCACAGATAATGGTAAAATATTAGGAGAGGAAGGCATTAAGATTAGATTTTTGAAAAATTGAAAAACAATTTGAAAAATCTACAAAGCAGCGAACTGCCAGAACATTGAAATATTTGATTTCACGAACCGCCTAAATATGTACTTTGTAAAACACTGATATTAACATGAAGAAGATTCGCCAAAAAAATATCTTATTGGAAGAGATATTCAGATTATTAGAGAAGTAGAAACAACGTCGACCATACGTTTTCGTTTTCATGGTATTAACAGTGGTAATGGTGTTGGCATTTTTAAATTTTAAAACAAAGAGATCCACTACAATGTTAAATGACCATCCATACCCTCGTTTCCGAAGTCGTTGGAATCGATAAAAGCAAATGATAGTTGAATTCCAACGGTAGACTCAGGCTGTATGTTATCAAGAATATTGGGCCACATAAGCTGAGCAGATAGTGAAAGAGTTCTTCACTTCACCCTCCTACCAGTCCAGTTTGATGAGTTGAGTTCAGTTTGAATGAAATTCAGCGAACCAACCATGTAAATTGGGACTTGTCCAAGGTCCGTTTTAAAGCGTTGATCAAACTGACTATGAACGGAACATAGGGTCTTTCTTCCCCTACGTTCGACGGTTGGAATTGCTCCAGAACAAATAAGCTTTTCATCGCTAGAGATCGATAAATTGGTTTCGTGCTTTTGTATGGAATGATAACATAGACCTGATACATTGCCTGGGCCCGCGAGTCATCAAACAGTTTGTGCAGGCGTTCAAAAATCTCCAACGACTTTGAATTGATGTCGAATGAATTTCGAATCCATGTTGGCGCATCCTGAAATCAATTTCAACTTCATTCTTTACCTTTCAGCAGTAAATGGGTTTCATATGGTTATGTATTTGACCTATTTGACCAATTCACGCTAAACAAAGGCTTACCCTCCCGATCACCGACCCAGTCCTAGGTCTGGATCAAGAACATTTCATATGGATTTGCGGATGCATTTTGATGTACGGTAGGCAGCAGATTAATGTGTTTCGACTTTTCTGTTCCTCTATTAGGGGTTTAGAACACTTTTGGTCAGAATTTGTCAACTGCGCCAGGGAGCCGACTTTGATCCTGGGCGGTCTTTTAACCCGAGATCAATCAAAATCATATCTCCTGCTTTTTCCAATGCCTTTGAATTGCTTGCTACCGTTTCACGTAGATGTTTTTCCAAATCACATGCTGGCACTTAATTTGGATTGCACAGGAACTGGAAAAGATCGGGTCATCCTACAAGATTAGGTCGCACACGCCATGCAGTTTCTGTCAAAAGAAACGCGCTAAAGCCTAATCTTTCGCCCCTCGACCGGTAAATTACTGTTCTTTCCACATAATTGGAGAATCACATCATCTTCAGTGTTTCTGTGCACACATGCACGTGGCTAATTTTACTAAAGCACAGAACACTAGTAACGAATTGCTATTTCTGTTGTTTCTGTCCGTCTACACACACTGAGAATAGGTCCACATATGGTAGTTTGTCGTTTCAGCGGTGCTTCTCCCTACATACGTTCCGTGTCCTCGTTCTTTCTTCTTAAGCTGTTACATGAAGCCGTTTGATTCGGTTAAGAGTCCACTAGGACGGAAATCACTCGCAAAATTCCCACTCGTTTCGCTGTGCTATCAGAGCTGATGTCGACCGAAATGCATGGCTTTCTTGGCTTCCGCTTCCCTCATTTCCACTCGCATATCGATTCGCTTCACCCTCGCCATTTAACGTTCTCTGCATTCAGCATCTGAGAGTTGTTTCAACTGTCCTGCGTCCGCTGCATTTTTTGTGGTTGTGTCATGTTTCCACTTATTTGTCGTATCTCAGTTTTTGGTTCCAGCTCGTACTTTGCAAGGAAATTCTGCGTGTCCGGAACAGAATTAGGCAATTTGCAGTCAGCTTTTCTTGCTTTAAAATCAAAAGTTATATCAAAAGCTGCCCGAAAGTAGAGATTTAGAGAACACTCGCATTACACCTGCAACACATTCTTCGCGAATCAAACATCTGAATCTAGTTTTTGCTGATTTTGGCTGATCGTAGCAAATCTTCACCTCTCCTTAGTTTCAAAGGTTCTACTTTTTGAAATGGTTCCGAGCAGTTCGAGAAATTAAACGTCTGAAACAGTCAAACAGTGTTCTTTGCAAAATAATAAAGTAAGAGCTCACGTTGTTCTGTGCTTTTAAAGAGAACCGTTCTGTTTTTTTAAGGGGAACTCTCCCTTTCCTCTTCAAGAAATTCACAAAGGGGGAATTTAGGAGTTCTGATATGAATTTCACAAAGATTTTGTTCTGATCTTGTCTGTCTTCTGCAGCGACTTCAAGCTTTAACTTCATCTTCAGTGTTCCAGACGTTTTTGTTCCACTTGTCATAGATTTATTTAGAAAGATCCAAATTTCAAATTACTTATGTGAAATACTTCTTAAACCTGCGAATATGTCCATTGGCAGTGCTATTGTTCTCTAGATACGTTTCTTTCAGTCTCTTCACTATTTCCATGACTGGATAAGATTAATCCTCATCCGATTTGAATATACAAGTGTTTTATGCGACAGTGAATATTGTAGAACACGATTCCAGAGAGTGAACGTCGTCTCTAAATCTAATTTGCCTCGGCACTTCACTACAGCCAACTTCTTTTCTTTTCTTGCTGTGAGTTAAATAACATGTGAGCTGTACTCCCGCTCTTAATTGTCCAGATTTCTATTTCTTGCTTTCGTTACGAGGACATGTGCCCTACAGCACTGTCGATTTTTACTTTAATGGTCCACGCATCTTCGTTTTCTCTGTTTTCCCTGAATTTCTCCTCAATTTGTGTCGTTTTCCATTAGTTATATGATGTGGGGTACCGAAATGCTCTAAATAACCTCCTGATTACGGATGTAGTAGCCATTTTGTCCAACTTCGAGAAATAAGCGGAGATCCTATTCACATTCCTTCCTTCCATGGAGATGCATCCGCGGGATATGCCAATGGCAGGATTGCGGAGGTGTGAAAGTAGATGACGGGGCTTGAGGAATCTTTGCCCGTTTTCAGGCCACACATTTGTCAAAAGTGAATTCTCGAAGTATATTTGAAATCAGCAGCTCATTTACTTTCGAGTGGTTTTTTCTAAATTTAATTTTGACCACTTCCAAGAATTCCGACGGTTTGCGACGGATTTTGGGACACAAGTTAGTAGCGGTGTTGTAGCTGTTAGAAACTCTACAGTTTTTTGATTCTCTTTCTCACTACCTTTTATATGACATGGATTCACTTTTAGAGTGAATCGCACTAGAACCATTTTCACCAGAGAAGGAATACTAGAATCTACACTTTGCTGTTGAAGACAGTACATCTAGTTACTTAATTTCACTTACGACAACACAGAGTCTCCTGGCAGTTAAAGTGAAAAATTGAAACTTTCTGTACAGTTATACATTATTACGAGAGTACCAAGTCTATGTCAAAACTTAAAGAACCGCTTCCAATTGTAAGGTGATGATAGTTTTCGCAAATCCCACTATTTTGATCCTCTCCTAACAACCTTCTGAGTTTTCTTTTTCTTCAAAAAGAACTTCATATGTTTGACTATCATTGAGATTTCATGTAATGCACTTTAAGAAGGAAATATTCTCTGAGAGAGCAAGGTTGATGGGAGCAGGAAACACACACATTTCCAATTTTTGCCACAGGTTCATGGATAATTTTTTAAAACGAAGACGTAGGCAAATCAGATATATACAGTATGGCTGTACTACTACGAGGAATTAATGGAGAGTTACGTGCAGTTCGGAGAAAATGTAGGACAACGAAACTGGTAGATAATAAATGTAGATTTCACTTCTTTCCTACAAGTAGGTTTTTTGAAGAAGTCGAGGCCGCTACGTTTTATCGCGGGTCCGTTCATTTCTCTGCTATGGTGTTTTTTTGAATATTTGGATATGGTTATTTTAGTCGGAGAAAAACACCGATCATTGACTCTATGTTGTGTGTTTGTTCATTGGGAAGGATAAAGTGTCCGGCGCTAATCAATCCGGTTGGGATGCGCATTCACTTCAATTCGTTTTCGTTTGAGGTTTACGAACGTGTAACGGGCCTACACGATGACTTGCGGGGGCTAGCCGATGTGTCAAGTCAGTGTTTTTATCCTCCCAGACAGGTCCGGTACCAATTTATCGACCCTGGAGGGAAGAAACAGTTGGCATTAGGTTGGTTTCGAATTATCTACCCTGCGACCACAAGGTACCGGCCACAGGGTTCTCTTACCGGCTGCGCTACACCAGCCCCATTTGTTTATTTATTACACAACAAATCCATTCGTACATTCAGAACCAAGGACATTAAGAAGAAAAGACGGAAGATTCGAAGTAAGCTTATGTTACATCCGTATCCACAACATCCAGATAAGGAGAAAATGTGACTTCAGTGGAAACACCATAGTAAGAAAAAACTAGGATCCACCACTATTTAGTTTATTTCTCTGAAACATCCAGCGGTACTAATCTAGACTAGAAGAAAATCAGTTTCACTGATTCAAAAACGAAGCGGGACAAAACGCTTGTGCAATTGACGGTTGCCACCGCTAGGAGATCCGCTAGGTCTGCTCTGCGCGGCGCCGCTTCGGGCGCATTTACACCACATGTCATGGCCGTTGCGACTGAACTGCTCACGCGTTTGTGTCATGCACCGCCAAAAAAATTGAAGCAGTGCTTGCGGCAGCGCGCTGCAGCAACAGCAGCTATAATTTGGGATCCCATGTCCCCACTTCGAATATATTCCGTGGAGCATGAGCATTTGTTACAAGAGGAGTTACGTGCCTTACGAGCTAGACGCTATTATTAGCTAACTTTTTTAAGACTGTACTTTTCTTGAGTGAAAGCTGTTCGTGGCAGATTAAGTCGAGTAAGAAGCAAGTAGTTCCTGTTGAGCTTCATTCTTCTAGAAACAATGTAAATTGTCTTGTTCACGTTCTTTCTTTCTGTTCTTTCGTTCTTTTTCGTGTTTTTTTATTGTCGTTCACCTATTTTCTTCATTGTTGTTCACTTATTTTCTTCATTGTTCTTCATGTTTATCTTTTTAAAGTCTATCTTACATGTCATCATAGGATTGGTATTGCTCGTTTACACAAACCAGAAATCGTGCAACAGAAGCATAAATTGCTTAATTTTTGAATTTTTTGTAGTATTCCATGATCCACTAGCTGTCAGCATGTAATTTATGTTTGCCATTCCCTATTTATGCGACATGCTCGTGCCATTTGTTTTTGCGCATGCTATTTCGAAGGAGTCTCACCACAGCTCCCCTCAGCGAGGGTGTCAAAATAATTGCCTCGTACGGTTGTAACAACAAAGAGTTTCAGCTACATAAAGAAAGCGTTACTTTTAGCGAATATGTTGCAGATATGTAGAAATAAAATATGAAATATGTTATGTATGAGAAACTAGAGATACAACTTGAGAATGAAAGAGAACTTCATGAACTAATTTGGTTCCAAGTAAAATCACTATTCGAGTGAAAAATCAGCGAAATTTCTTCCAATCTCCAGAAAATTCTGTTATTGATACTTTACAACAAAACTGTTGTTAGTCGTCGTAGAACTTAAATAATAACTTAACAACTCAGAACTATAAATACTAATAGTAGTCCATCTAAATAAAATAATAACTTAGTAACTCGAAATATCGCTCAACCATCAGGCGAGTGGAATCATCGTCGTGACCACAAGTTCATGTATCAAAAAAGAAACTTTCCCTAAATTGCCACTGGGTGCTTGGAGTGAAACGAAGCGAAACGAAAATGAAACATGAGGCTGATTTACGACAAATTCACAAAAAAAAAAACAGCAGAACATGAGGCTCTACTTTACATTTAAGAAAAAAGAGATTCAGAAGAGAGAATAAATTAGAGCAGAAGCAGGAAAAATTATAGTGCGGAGAAAGCGCGCAGTCGAACATCAAAACACATCCGCTGTGAATTGTTAATGTATGACGGAAATATAATGTAACGTTATAAAGTACAAGAAATCGTAGAACTATAAATTATCACTACAAATAGTGCTTACGTATATATGGAGAGCATCTATTATTTTCCCTAAAAAAAATCAAGAAATTAAAAGGGAAGCTCTCAAAATGTCACATTGTTTTAGGAAAAAGAAGGGATGATAGAGGATGTGATGTGGTACTAGGTTCTCTTTATGTCTTTGACCCTTTGACGACGGCGCGGCTCAACAATGAGACGCACAACAAACAATAAAAAACTGTTAAACACGATTTGCAACAAATACAAATTAGATGGTGTTTGTGTAAAAATTCCTACACAAGGTAAAAGTGGTGACCGTGGGACAACGCGGTTCAACGTTGAGACGCGGTAGCGTGATGTCTTAGAACGTGCTTCTCCCACGTGCCAGACAAGCAAAAACGTGCGCCGTCGTCAATGGGTCAAAAAATAAATTAGAGCAAAAGTAATCGTTCGAAATCGAAATTGGATGGGTACATTCACCCCATTTTTCCGCACTATTTCTCCCAAGACTTTTTGTATTGAACACACAACCGTTCGTTAAACGCTGCGATTCACTACTGAAAATGAACGCGTTGACACCTTGAAAATAGATTTACCCATGCCGTCGACTTTTTCCTTTTATCGTTTACAGAAGAACTTATAGTGGGTTCTGCACCTGAAAACCTGCTCAGACTCCTTGTGCTGTTCGGTTGGTTCGCCTTCAGTGGTCAACGAAAATTCACAGCAGGAGCACCTTTAACTTTTGTCACAGAACTAAATCCGTTTTCGCTGTTAACAACGGTACTTCTCGCTCTTTATAGAAAAATAAGCATTGTTGAAATATTTTGCAGCCTTCTTGCTAAAGGTGTCAGTACTGGGCTTTGAGAATTTTCAAACTTGTTTTTACGTCTAAATTCCTTCTACCATACCGCTGAAGCATCAAAACTTTTCTCGACTTTCTCCTCAACAACTAACATAGAATGATGACAAGATTAAGTGAACGTCACCATCATCATCCTGATAAGATAAAGAGCTTATGTCAGATTACGCGAACAGCTAGGTCCTGCTAAGGCAGCTGTCTGCATGCGTGTATCTAATTTTTGAAGAAATCATCTGGGAAACATGATGAGGGTAACGTATAAAGAAGTGGACATACGGAAAAGTACATTTGGGTAAACGTAAGCAACTCGTCTCATTCCATTCTACTGCCCTCTGGCGTTGGTGCGTGCTCCACTGAATTTTGCCGCCGACAGACTCGTCCCAGCCAATTATCCTCCAAGGCAATTTTGCTCCTTTCTGGCGTTGTGGCACATCTTCGACATCGTTGGACCCGTCTCACCACCCTCTGACTCCAACACGCTAATCTGAATCCGTGAGACTACTCACGTCATTCTTCTTTCTCCCTCTTTTCGCATCCACCTGACGACGTGGGAGCCCCTCCACTGGCTTCGGCTGCCAGCATGTCTATCTGGCGCTGTCGGATATGTACCAAACCAGCTATCTGTAGCGCGCCTGCCAATTCGGCGCCACTAGAGCCGTCTCACTGCCTCGTAACTGAACAGTAGGCTAAGCTCAAACGCATAACGAACTTCATTGTTTTTGTCGTAATCAAACTACACCTTTTAACATCATTACATGTTTTCTCTCAACGGAATTTAAAGAGGTTGTTGTTATTTTTAAATACATCCGTCGAACTTGCAGAAAAAAGTCATCACAAAAGATAATGTCTGGAAAAGAGTAATAAGATACAATTTCTAAGCTTTTTGGGTTCTGCAAGAAAAGGTAATTCTGAAATTCTATGTAAAGTTACACTCCTCCTTTGTTTTAATCTGAAATGTTTACGTCTGAGATGATCTAGGTAGGGCGGAAAACAGCTGTCTTTTTCACATTCTTCACACAGGACATCGAATTTCAGCAAAAAGAGGAACATTTAATTTGTCTCCCCTGATATTTGCTTCTCCAGTCAGTGCGTTTTGGAATTCCGAAAAGAGGAACTTCATATAACGAGTTACATGCAATATGACTTACTTACTTAATCGGCGGGCTGATGTCATCGCCTGGCGCGATTACCCGCATCTTCGCCGAGGTGTTCCGTCCTTGAACACAGCTCTGCCCAACCTTCTCGATCTTCTGCGAAAGCTTGCACAGAATCAATCCATTCGTCGCTATTCCATATTCTGCGGAACCTTACGTCTCGCCTGAACTGCCTATCCACGCCGAGCGTCCTCAGGTCCTCTTTCACCACCTCAGTCCAGAACTTCCGTTTTCGGCCAGGTGGCTTCTTCCAGCTCGAACCCGACGAACTCCTCAGAACTCATTGGACAAGGCGATCTGCCGGTCTCCTTAATATATGACCAAAGAAGCGAAGACGATTTACTTTAGCCGCTTTCGAAGGCGTTGCGAGATGTTGATGTCTTCCACGTGTCATCCGCCGGTATACCACATCAATTTCTGCGTAAAGATTCTCATTGTGATATACCCTAGGCCAAAAAGTAGCCAAGTAGCCGTCTAAGCAGCTTTCGTTCCGTGCAGTCAAGCCTCTCCATAACCGTTGATGGTGCTGCCCAAGTCTCCGATCCGTACATCATGATGGGCGAATTGCGGATAGGTAGACTTGCAGCTTGACTTCATTGGTGATGGGGGTCGACCACAGGCATTTCGTTAAGGAGTTAAATGCAGAAGTGGCCTTAGCGCATCTTTGCTGAACATCTCTCTCGTAGCTGCCATTGTTCTTCAGCGTACGGCCTAGGTAACAGAGCTCATCGACGAGTTCTATCGGTTGTCCGTCCACCCTTATTCCCGTTCGTGGTCTCGAAGAGATCCACATCTGCTTGCATTTATCAGGGCGTAGGCGTAGTCCATGGGCTGCAGCCAGCTTCGTACTGTTTTCCGCGAATATAACGACATCGTCGGCGTCCTCGAGGTCAGTCAAGGGGCACCCTGATGGTGCTAAGACAATGTCGGCAGGACACTGGTCGACTGTTCTTCGCATAGTGTCGTTGATTGCGAAATTGAAAGGTCCTGCCACTGCCCCTTGTCTTACTCCAGTTACCACCTCGAACGGTGTTGTACATCGGGGTGATGTTCGAACTGCAGCAGTTGTTCGTTGAATCATGTCATCAAGCAAGCGAACCAACTTTCCCGGTACTCCATCGGCGCGGAACGCGTTGAGAAGACGGCCTCGGTGAGGAGAGTCGAATGCGGCTTAGAAACTCAAATTGCATTGGCTTCGAAAACCGCTGCCAGATTTCGATCACTCCTTTGACTATGAACACCTGGTCAATCGTAGATCGGCCAGGACGAAAGCCAGCTTGCTTGTCACGCATTGTTTCTTCGCGATGTTTAATGAGTCGGTCCAGGATAATGCGTTCCAATACCTTGTACATAACACGCAGCAAAGAGATTCCTCGATAATTCCTGGGGTCCGTGACGGATAACTTCTTGTGGAGGGGAATTATAATAGCGTGTCTCCACGAATCAGGTATCCTTTCGTCTATCCATATTGAACGGATGATCTTTGTCATCTCACGGATCTCAGACAGAGGAAGATATTTTAGCATTTCTGCGCTAATCCCGTCGTCTCCACCAGATTTTCCATTTTTCATTTTTTGAATACAGACCAGGACCTCCGACTCGGTCGGTGGCCCCTCGTTAACTGCATACGTCGGTCTATGAACGTGTTCGAGTTCGGGAGCTGATGGTGCTAGCTGGTTCAGCAAGGTCTTGAAGTGTTCCTTCCAAATTGGAAGGGTTGCTTCACCGATAGCTACCCCATTGGCAGTGTTGAGGACAGGGGAACATCTTTTCATTTTGCCGCTATACTGTTTTAGTAGAGCGTGGGCTTTCCGCGGGTTCCTGTCCTCCCACGCCTTCTCAAACTCCATCGCTCTTGACGTCCACTCGTTATCGCGGTCTTGTTGCAGTTGACGACGCAGCTTCCTTCTAAGACGCGTTTCCTGGTTGAAGTCACCAGCGCTGCGCGCGACACATACAGAATTGTATGTGGATTTTGTTTCCACAGATGCAAAGGCAAACTTCTTCCGCTGCAGTAGAACCGGGAGTGTTTCCCTTGCAGCGTCTAGGATGCACTTTATGAAGGAATCCGCATCGTTAAGCTTCTTCCTAGTCCGTACTTCGACATGAATAGACACATGTTGGCGGAATTTACTTCTGCATTCATCATCTTTCAGACCTGCCATGTCGATTTTCGGTTGAAGAGGAACTCCTCGGTTTCTCCTGTGGAATCGTATCTTGAAGCTGAGAAGAAGTGGACGGTGGTCAGAGTCGAACGCGCCCCAAACAGCTCTAGATTTCCGGGTATCTGACTGAGGAATGTTTCTCGCCAGAACATACTCGAGCTAATGCTTAAGAGTCCTCATCTTCCGCTTGTGCTGCACTTCAGGCGTTAAAAGGGTGGACCCCTGCCACGTGAGCTGATGGCGTCGATGATTCCTCTTAAACGTGAACGCGATGATGAGGCCCGTCTGTTCGCACAAGTCGACCAGACAGTCACCGTTGTCCGACGTGCGCTCCGCTGCATAGTACCATTTTCCTAGCACATCGGATTGCTTTTCGAGTCCCATCTTAGCATTTGCGTCGACTCCGACAATGACCACCTGCTGGCTTGGTATTTTAGACATCAACGCATTGAGTTCGTCATAAAAGGCGTCCTTACTGTTGTCTTCAGCGGTTTCCGTAGGTGCGTGAGCACTTACGATCCAGAGTTTACGTCCTCTGCGATTCCGCAGTCGTAAAAAGGCGCATCTAGACGACGTTGTGCCAAATTCCTCCACCAGATTTTTTAATCGTTCCTCACACCTATCGCGCAGCCACCTACTCTGTTCTAATCAGCATCGCCGCAGTATATGTTGTAGTTTTCGATGCTGATGACGGGCCGATCTCTCATGCGTGTTTCCTGCAGTGCAGCAAAAGGCACACAGAGATATCGCAGAAGTCTGGATAGAGCGGCTTGTTGGAGTTCGCTCGATAGTGTTCGGCAGTTCAGCGTGACGAAACGAATGGTTGTTGCCAAAGATTCCATGCTCCCTTCAGGCAGTTGACCTTTCAGGTTATGGGCTTTGGCGGTGTGCTGGACGACAGCACCTTTTTGCAATGTATGGGAAGCTTTCGCCGTATAACAGTGCAGGTTATATAGCTCGTACATTCCCAATGCGTACACTCGAACGCCTGATTGCGTTTAGTTAGAGCAGGGCCACCACCTGCAGGTAGCAATCAGACTCGTATACGCGGCCCCAACATGCAATATATATATATATATATATACTACATATACTATATGTACCTCTTTACATATGTACATATTTGTATGAAGGTCCAACGTTACTTAGTATCTCTAATGCTTCAAAACCACGAACTTTGAAGCAACGAATAACATGTAATACTTATAAGTTCTTTACATGTGCTGAAAAAATCTTATACTAAACTGTCCTAGATTTTGCTGTTTATGGAACGCCACCTCAAGCGATTAAAAATGCCACTAACAACCTTTCTATATTTTACCAACACAAAAAAGTCGTTCGAAGCCCCAATCTGCCTGAGCTCTTTGGAAAGAATGATGACTTTTTTCTAGTCAGAGCAAAAAGCCGGATGAGCACAAGATTTCCAAATCGTTTAAGTCGCCTCATCAGTAAGAAAGATCTCGGCCGTTTTAGAATTCAGATCTCTAAAATTTTCATCCTCAGCGTACATGTCTGAATCCCCTCCCTGAATTCTCAGTAACAGCATAGAAAACTCACACGCAATGCTTTAAGGGCAGAAGAAGAACTTTGCATCTTCTAATTGTCTTCAAATGTTTTCTCAAATTCTAATATAGACTATTTTTCACATTCAAATCTATGAAAACTCATAGCTTTCGCTAGGGTCTTTCTAGCATGGCGTGAAAGTCTTAACCTTCGTTCTGCCGGTTCTATTAAATACTGCACTGATTCTTTTGAGGACTACAACTACATCACTGAAATCTTTAAAATCCATGCCTCCTTTCCTAGAAAGATATTTTGGAATGTTTTCCAGCTTTCTTAGGAACTTCCAATGTTAGAATATTATTTTCAACATTATCATAGTATTTTCCATATTTCACATCTTCATGTTCTAACCATTCATTACCACAAAACTCTTTTCATTTTTTACGCCAAATTATCTCAGAGAACTCATTCTTAAGGAAAAATTGGAAAACGGGAAAAGGAGCGTGGGTTTCTAAGCTTTCAAAGTTCGAAATGGAGTCCATAGAATTTTGCAAAAGCTCGACCTGGATAACTAATAGAGTTACTTGCAATTAGGGCTTTTGTTTAAGCAATGTGTGACACTCGTCGAATTTTTTTCGGCTTTCTTAAACACAAGTTTTTTGCACTGAAATTTGGACCGCAACGTTGCACAAAAAGGCGAAGGATAAAGGGTCTGGCGTTGACCAATCTGCTTAGGATGCGCCATTTTTTGCTGTTTTCTCATAACGGATAACGGACGTTGGAATGTGTGGTTCATCCTTGACTGCATGGTCGATGCTTTAAAACTGCTCTGGGCCGTTTCAAACATCCTTTTGGCGTTGATAAATGAGGACCGGAAATGTTCACGAAGATAAAACGCAGACACGGCATCAATTACTGAGCATTTCAATGGCCCCCACAGATGAGCTTAATTTCTATCCTTCCTAGATTATGGTATCACGATACATCGAGTAGCTCTGGTAAGATAATCTATAAGCCAGACAAACGTTCATAAATCTCAATTACTACGTAGTCATCTGAAAAAACCAGACTATTATTGTCCATAGAAAGGCTGCAGAAGGCTTCAATTACTGAGCATTTCAATGGCCCCCACAGATGAGCTTAATTTTTATCCTTCCTAGATTATGGTATCAGTGTGGTTGAATACGGTGAGACACGAGATTACAACGTTCCGTATACTGCATGCGAGGTCATTCATTTTAATTACCACGAAGCTTCGCTTAGAAATTTACCTCAGAGTATTAACTTGGATTAGAGACTCACTAGAATACTTGAGCTACCCTTAGCACCCCACGAGGAAATACAATAAGCTTTAAAAACTTTGTATTTTTCCACTTTATCAGAGTACTAAATTGTTCGAGTCAGTAGCAATATAAGCATAAAGCATAAGCATAAGCATATATAAGCAATAAAAAACTAAAATTAACTCGCAAGTTATGTCGCAACTCTAGCGGATGAAAAAGAAAGAGAGGAAAGACGAGTGAAATGAGTTTCAATGGAAATGGCGACAGCGCTTGGAGGTTGAGTTAGAACGAAGTTATGGTGAAAGCACAAAAATACTTGAATAGTTTATGTTTTCTTGTCATTGCAACGAAGTTTAGCCGAAATGTTACTATCGGCGTGATGTTTCGACAAACTCGTCTCTGTCAAACGCCTGAAAATGGTTCGAGGTCTTTGATGCCATGCGTATCCCAGCAAACGCTTCCTCTCCCGTTGCCAAGCCTAAATATGGTTCTAAGTACACCAAGATCTTCAAAAAGAAAACAAATTAACCAGCCCTACCGACTAGCGGGAATGGCGAACCACATCCACCAACCATTCTAATAGATTGTCGCCAAGGCGAATGAGATCCACGCACTGTGCAGTACCCTTGAGTACTGATGTCTGGATAACGATAAGGAACTGCTTGTGGGACAATCTTGTAGCTCACAGAGTGTTAGGAACGGCAAGAAGTCAATGTAATTGATGAGCACTCATTGCATTATAACTTTATTATTGGCTTAACGATAAATTTATTATTTTTGAAGAGTTTGTCGAAACGTCAGGCCAATAACAACGTTTCACCTAAACCTCGTTGGCATAACAAGAAAACATAAATACACTTTCTAATGCTGAGATTTCAAGAAGAGAAGACTTGGTGAACGATTCTCCCTCCGTAGGTCTATAATCCAGGAATATGTAGAGGTGGAAAATGCTTGCTCCTACTATATACTATCCATGACCGATAAAAGTGTGCTAGAGCTAAAGCGAGCGATTAACCATAAACAACCAATCCAGAGACTTCCGCGATTTTCGAGTTCGTCATCATTGGGTAACCAAAAGTACTGTGAAAGCTGTTTTTCGGCGGTCCGTGATATGGGCAGTGATTTCAATCTGCTTTGAGAAATTCGATTGTGGCTCTGAGACCACACAGAGATCTAAATATATTTATATTTAATACCTTAAACATGGATGTCCATTCTCTCCTACAGTTGCGTTCCAAAAACTCGGAACTCTGGAAACTCAGAGCAAATACTGTTAAAAAATGTATGATATGGGCGGATTGGAATTGTCCCCAGATAAGCGGGTTTCTCAATTCAGCTGAGATTCTTGGTTTTCGACACTTTTTTCGCTGGTTCCGTTTGTTCACTCCTATTTTTCCGTTTCCATCTATATTTTAGCCAATATTACCTCGAATGACAAAATCTCGATTGATCAACTATGCGTCGTATTCATTCATTCGGACGAGCATCCACGTGGCGCTTCAGCGAAAACATTCGCTTCAACCTATGAATTCTTCGCCTCCTGTCGATAAATATGCTCATAAATGGCACAGTACTCATTCGTAATTTCCTTTTTCTAGGCATTTTCCTCGCTGTTGCTTTTCTCCATCACTTGTCAACTTCATTTGACTTGCTCTCACGGCTGGTAAAAGTGTATTTGAAAACATGTAGAAGAGCACAGATTAAAGCAGTACACAGGTTAAAACGTACGAAAAGTCTGAGAAACGCTCCAGAATTTGGACTGCGGACACGAGCGGGTCGCTTCGCTAATTGTACCGCTTCACCGAAGTGTTCCTTTTCTTGTTCACCTATTTTCTTGTTCCCTCTGACTTCGTGAGTTTTTACTCAGATTTTTAAAAAAGATTATCCTAAAGTTTTATTTCTACTGAATCAACTTCGCCAGGGACTCTGTTTTAGAATTAACGTTCCGTTACTAGTGAGGCCAGGTAGTTCTTATCTAGTTTTTCTAAGTTCTGTGAAATAAATTCATAAAAATGAAAGAGAAATTGATTGAAAGAGGATCATTTTTTTCTTTGCAACGATTATGTCATTTTATCTCGTGCGAATTTACAGTATGTCCTAATAATCTGCCTTCTAATTATTTGTTTATTTGAAGTATTGCCATGATGCAGCGCAAATAGAAAGAAAAGATAGCAGCGATTTCAATTCCGCTTACCCGCCCGTCTTTCCTGCGTCGTTGCTGTGAGATGACAAGGATTCCAAGGGAATTTCCTTGCGAAATAATGTTTTGCTTTTTTGATCACTGAAATCAAATCGAAGCGTTTCTTCTCCTTTTCCATCTAAGCTCTCAGAACTACAAACTTCAGTCCTTCAAGTAGAACCTGCAATACCAGACTATGAAAATGTACTATTTTTATGCTCTAAAAGACCTCATACTTTCAGTTATAAGATTTCGTTGCTCTTCATGCGTTGTGCACAACATTTTGCACTTTACGAGATATTTCATAGCAGAAGAAAACTCGCAAAAACAGAAACCAAACCTCGTCCTTCTCTCACAGGATTTTCATCATTTCAATATTTTCCGTGTGTAGCAACATTGCTTGGTTGTTTTCTTTTCTGTCCACCATCATTTCAAACATCATTAATCCATCTGTAGCTTGAAATTTTATTTTGTGTTTCTTTAAACAGATTTGGCCACTGCAGGATGAGAACATGATCGTACTCGTGTGGTCGCTCGTCTCCTCGGTGGTCGAGGCGGCCCGAAGGCGGAAACTTGCCGCCTTTCTGGGGAATTTTCTCAGGAACGCCGACGTGGATGGAATGATGCTCGTTTGTCGGCAAATTGTGTGAGTAATTGTAGTCACTGGCCCCCTGTTTTCGCAAGTCACAAAAAACCTTGAAAAAATGATATTTGGATTCATAGACTCAGAGTTGCCGAGAAGTACGGTGAGATCCAAGAGGGCGCCGGAGTGAACCTTAACCCTGATTGTGAGGTGTCAACTGAATGCGATGAACGATCCTGATGATTACAGCACAACGAGATCCATTGCATCCTTACCCTCCGCGTCCGCCCTTTCCCGCTACTCCAGCGATCCACAGCTCAATGCTGGCACCAACCGTTTCGTGCTTTACCGAAACGAACGCACAGAAGTGACGACGGAAAAGTCAGAGGTTCGCCATACATTTTTCTCAACATCGCCTCCTTTTGTTCTGTTGAATTCGGAATTGGTTTGCTTTCTTTCCAGCCGCTAAGGACTTCGCAGTGGCGTTTCGTCAAAGGCAGCATTGAACCGCCGAGCTCTTCCGACAACCGAGTGTTTTTTGTCGCTGAACGCTCAGCGATAATGCAAAACGTTGGCACGGGAAGTAGTAGCGGAAATTCAGTGCCTTATTGCAGTGTTTTTGTACGTTTTACTCCGTAATCCCCATTTTTCCGAGCGCTAGTTAGGTAACGAAAAAGCAATGTTAGCAAATTAAACTCAACTTTTGAAAATATTTTTAACAAGTGTTGTTGCAGTGAGAAAAAGTTCCACAGTGACACAAGAGCAATCGGTAGGATAGATAAGTTGGCACTAGAGTTGTCTGGTTAGATAAAAACACTGAATCTATTGGTTGAATCCACATGTCCTCGTATGCCCCGCATGCGCATTTACGAACCTCAATGGGCGCACGCCTGATGGATTGACCGTGGCAGAGCTCTTTATTTACTTTTGATTTTACGTTTAAAAATTTTTCAACCAAACTTCACTCGTAGGCGTGTTGGATTTGAACATCGACACAGTTGACTTATCGAGGTAGGAAGCTGAGAAGTAATGCCACAAAAATCGCAATTACTTCATCATTCAAGTTTTAAGGAGTTTTAATGTGTTTTTCGATTGAAAACTAACTTCCATAAACAATATAGAGACTCTGGTTATCTTCGCAGTTGCCTAGGAAGATTTAGTCAGCAAAATCACGGGATACCCGAGCGAATTCGTGAAAACTTTCATTTTTATCATTGTTTTCATTCAATCATTTCGACTTGGAAATATGTTTCTTGTGTAGGTATAGGGGAAAGGAAAGCGTAGGTTCAATTAATACCTGGAAAATTCCGATGTCTGAGATCGCGTAAAGTTTTGAGGTTCCTAGTTGCAGTACAAATAGTGTTCCTGCTTCCTTAATAAATTAGATTTTAAGAAATAATAAGTAAAGTTAATAAAACAGGTGCTTGTCAAATTTGCCTCAAATAATTGGAATCTATCCTTCACTGCTTTTAACTCCGCTAATCAGTTCTTTTTTTCGAAGAAATAAATGGATTAGTCTGATTCAAGCAGGAGAGTTCTCTTTTCTATTTTCCAGATGGGCACCCCTAATCTTTTTCTCTCCAGGTTTTCTCGGCAAAGCATTTACTAGCTTACATTTTTATTTTCTAGCCTATTATATTGAAGCCCTTATCGGAGCACAAAATCAAAGCACTTCATCCAACGATTTTTTGGGTTGAAAGCTGTGCTCATTCTTACCACCTTCACTTTCTTCTTCTTTCAATGTAATAAGAAGATGAAGGATAAACCTCTGGGCTTGATCAGTTTTTTTTTTCGAGATGCGCCAAACACACACACACACACACACACACACACACACACACACACACACACACACACACACACACACACACACACACACACACACACACACACACACACACAAATATGGCGCAGATATCTGCAGGGAGCGGTTTTGATCCACCGAGATCGCAATCCTCTTCACACTGCGCTACTCCTGCCATATGGATGTCTGTTGCGAATGTTTTTCTGTGGCTCTCAGTTATAGAAGCAACAACAAAATTTTAAAGTCTGCAGGTACCTCTACTCGGGCTCATATTTTGCACCTTCGTGATAACTAATAACTGAACAACGTTTTCGCTCAGTGCGAGCACAGTGCGACATTTTTCGAGAGGAAATCCTACCTTGTTGCTGGCTACTTGTGTTTCCAAGTAGTTTTGCTCGTCCGAAATAAATGTGCCATTCCAATGTCTCAAGCAGACATTGTGTTATTGAGGAGTAAAGAAAAATAAGGTGCCCTGTTTGAGAGACCCCATAGTATGCACATTTCCTATGAGCTCTGAGATGGGGCGTAAATGGCTAGGTGAAAGTCATCAGTCACTTTCCAGTTAGACTCGAGCTGCGAACGAGCCGGCTGGCACCGCTACGCATCTGCCTTGCTCTACTCGTGCTCACTGGAACGTTTCGTGGACGTAGTTTATGCCTTCTCAGAAGGTGCTCTTTTCGACAATATCGCTGAAGTGCGACTAGTCGATAGACTGTATAGTGAGTTTCGGATCTATGGATTTTTATAAGAACTTCCTGTCTTGTATCTGCCAGTTTTTTTTCAGCTGTTACGCTGCCCTATGCTCAAATGTCAGATGAAGTGCTCAAAACAACTTCTCCGCTTGCTCAATCACTTACTCATCTGAATCAGGTCAACTGAATTTTTTCTTCACTATATGTAGTCGATGTTTTGCATCGTGAAAAAAGATAGCTCTATTTCCGAACAGAAATGAGAAGAAAATAATACCTAAGAATTGAGGTAAACTATACACGGGGTTGTTCTGCTACTTTTCAGAATTGCGTTGATAACTGAAGTTTCTGAGAAGATCTTCAGAGTTTTCGAAGATCACTGACCATTCCAGCGCCCTCTATCACTTCTGGAACAACTATACTTGGGAGACGTGAGGCCGTGGAAGGATATCCGTGAACGATTCGCCAGTGAAGGAGCTTTGCACGTTATTTATCAAGATGGTTTCGATTCGCTACCTAGGTAAAGTTTCTGCGCATTTTCTGCAAAGTTGTAGTTTTTATGGTGGTATTTCGAGTATTAAGACATGAGCTATCTTTTTTCTTCTGTGTTTGTTTTCCTTTCGGGGTGATAAAGGGATAAAGGGGCGAAGAGGACCCAAATCTTCTACAAGAAGTCATCAACGGTTATTTCTTAAGACTTCCTAAATCCTCAAACTTTTTTTGCACTTAATGAGTCTATTGTCTCATAAATAATACAAATATAGTTCGCAATAAGTCGATTAGCTCGTCCCACGCACCATATACGCAGAAAACCGAAAAGTCGCCAATGGGTTAAACATGTAAGTGTCGATCATCCGCCAAAATGTACTTCGCTTGCACTTTCCAGGTTAACCCGCTTTTTCTGTTGCGATAAGTTGCAGCGACGTTAGCGGCTTTGATAGGGGCATACCAGCATTCAAATATCCTCTCTAACCGCAGCAACGGTTAGAAAGGATATTTGAAACAAAAAAATCTTTTAGTTCATTACTTCGAGCCTGGAACATTGCACATTCGTAAACCCTTCCACCACAGAGTGATGAGCTCTTAAAAATTTCCTAGTCTTCATTTTCGATCTCGAACAAATTTCCTGTTTAATACCGTGTCTAATATCATAGTATGTTGCTTTAATTTTGCAGGTCGTAGTATTGCCACATTTGTGGTTGTCAGCAAATTTGATTTTGATTTTGCATTCTAAGTCAATTAGATATTGTGTTACAATCAAAACCTTCTCTGTTTGTGGAATCTTTCGTGACGACTCTTCCGAAAACTGCTCGGAAGAAAAGCTCAAGAAAAGCAAAGTAGAAAAAAGACCTCCTTTCTAGATCCAAAAAAATTTAAGTAATTGAAACAACAAACACCAATATCAATTAGATCACACAAATTCTTGTTTACCTATTGTTCTTCGCTTAGAGACAATCTATAACATTTTTCGTAGAAGAAAAATCGCTAACCGAAAGGTCAAACGTATGATAATCTTTTCTATCCCATCGCTTTAATTCTGTTGGAGATAAGAAGACAAACGCAGCACCAATTTTTCAATATTTGAATCCGCGGCTCCTCAAGCACCAGTTATCTTTTTTTAGAGTTTTGAGAGCTTAACTAATGGATGAATAATATTTAAATTGCCCTCTAATGATATCCAACAACGCTTTTCCTCTTTTTTCTCGATTTGCCTGAAATGTTTAAGCCGCACAAACAATTTGAAAGCGAAACTTCATTCACGATTTCATTCACGAAGCAAAAACTGAGCTAACTTTTTTGTATAATTTTTCAATTCCTGCTCTTCATACAACAAATCTATAGACATCATCTGGTCAAAACAATTTCTCACCGAATTCTAATCCTTCGTGTGTGCTTCATTACGATGGCTCCAAAGGAAATGAGGCTCGCTCCGACCCGTTTCATACTCAGCAATGTCATTCACCTCCAAGATCAATAAAACGGCAATCGATATCGGTGATGACAATCGATATCACGATGTCAGTGATGACAGAATCGTCGGAGATCTTTCCTCGTTTTCGACAATATTTCCCTGGTTTTTTGATTGTGCTGATTGCTTCATAGTTTTTCTCGTAGAAAGGTGGTTACCGAGTTCATCATTACCCTTTCAATTGGCGAACTCGAGGTACCGGTGTGTTTCCCTGCGCAGAGTACGTCACAAGCAAAATCCAGGAGGCTTTGGCTGTCCTCTGATGGCGGCTACAAAGTTTCCAAGCAAGCCAGGATCCATTGCGGAAAAGACGAAAACGGGTGCTCTACTTCCCTGATGTGTTGCCTTCCGGTTCATGGCGCAGTTTCACTGCGCTGCGATACTCTGTGAAAACCCAATGCCCTCCCTTCCCAGTTTTCGTTACCTGGGTTCACCGTGAGTGCGACGCCAAATCGTACCCCTCGACACAAGTAGTTTATGATGCTTATAATTACGTTTTTTTCCTACTAGTAAGAAGAATAATCAAGAATTTATAACCTTTGCATTAAGAAAACATCCACTATCCAAGAGAGACGGTTTTTGCAGTCATACCTTCCGGCAATTTGTGGTACATCATTCCGGAGTTGTAGTGGTTAATGAACACATATTCTATCTTTTTGGTTTTCTAAGCTTTTCGGGAAAAAAAACATTTCATTAAAACTCGCATAGGAGATGTACACTCTTTGCAATGTTTCGAAATGTTCGCACATATTGCTTCCTGTGAATGTCAGTTAGGCCTATATTTCCAAGAAACACACGAGCAGTTGAGCGAAATGTACTTGCTGTTGACTAACTTTCGTTCGTTGACCCTCACCAGCTCTCTCTTCTACTCCTTCACTTTGGTAACGAATGTGCACTTCTTCTTCGCTCGGCTTATTTGTGTTTTTTCAATTTGATTGTTGATTGGTTTGTAGACCGCCCGCACCTCTGGTCATCTTTCAAGCTTTTTCAAAAGAGATAGCAGTTTGAACTTAAAAGTTACGCACAGGCTTCTGAATGAGTAGAACTGCTGGAAAAATCCCCGGTCTCGTCTTCCGTTCAGCAGATATTTCATCATGGATAACAAAACGTCTCCATCAGGAAAGACAGTTTAAAATCACCGGAGTACAATGAATAACCACGACCGTTCGAGATGCGACGCGTATACCTCTTTGTCTCTCTCGAGCAGGGTCAAGCGTTGAGAATTTCTCAACGGGGGTCGTAAGAGGAGTGTCGGAGATTGAAGGTCGTAGGGTTTGTCAGCCCCTCCACAAGAAGTTATCCGTACGGACTCTAGAAATTATCGAGGAATCTCTTTGCTGCGTGTTATGTACAAGGCATTGGAGCGCATTATCCAGAACCAACTTATTAAACATCGCGAAGAAACAACCCGCGACGAGCAAGCTGGCTTTCGTCTTGGCCGATCTACGATTGACCAGGTTTTCATCGTCAAAGGAGTGATCGAAATCTGGCAGCAGTATTCGAAGCCAATGCAACTAGCGCTTCTGGATTTTGAAGCTGCGTTCGACTCTTCTCACCGAGGCAGTCTTCTCAACTCGCTCCGCGCCGATGGAGTACCAGGAAAGTTCGTTCGCTTGCTTGATGACATGAATCAACGAACAACTGCTGCAGTTCGAACATCATCCGGATGTACAACACCGTTCGAGGTGGCAACTGGAGTAAGACAAGGGGACTGTGGCTGGACTCTTCTCGTTCAACTTCGCCATCGACGACATTATGCGAAAAACAGTAGATCAGTGTCCTGCCGATATCATTCTAGCACCATCATGGTGCCCCTTGACCGATCTCGAGTACGCCGACGATGTCTTTATATTCGCGGAAAGCAATACGAAACTTCAACATGTTGTCAACCTTGTATCGAAGCTGGCTTCAGCCTATGGACTACGCCTACGCCCTGATAAATGCAAGCAGATGTGGATCCCTTCGAGACCACGAACGGGAATCAGAGTGGACGGACAACCGATAGAACTCGTCGATGAGTTCTGTTACCTGGACACGTGGAAGATACCAACATCTTGCACCGCCATCGAAAGCGGCTAAAGTAAATCGTCTTCGCTTCTTTGGTCATATATTAAGGAGACCTGCAGATCGCCTTGTCCAACGAGTTCTGAAGAGTTCGTCGGGTTCGAGCTGGAAGAAGCCACCTGGCCGAAAACGGAAGTTCTGGACTGAGGTGGTGAAAGAGGACCTGAGGGCACTCGGCGTGGATAAGCAGTTCAGGCGAGACGTAAGGTTTCGCAGAATGTGGAATAGCGACGAATGGATTGATTCTGTGCAAGCTCTCGCATAAGATCGAGAAGGTGGGGCAGAGCTGTGTTCAAGGACGGCAGACCTCGGCGAAGATGCGGGTAATCGCGTCAGGCGATGACATCAGTCCGCCGATTAAGTCAAGTGAATAAAAGGCTTGTCAGCAGAGAAGAAAAAATAAAGAGAGCAAGAAGAAAAAGAAAGTATTTTTGGAAGACTTTGCTGGTATAATTTCACATCTTTTGGTCTGGAACTAGTTTAGAAAAATATTAAATAAATCAAGGACATCTAGATCAGGATAAATGTAAGGAGTCATGAGTATGAAGGCAAGAAAAAGAGTGTAATTTATACAAGGCGTTGCGACCTTGCTTTTAAGTAAGCTGTTTTCTTTAATTCACTGAGAAAATGGAAAATACTGAGAAGGAATCAAGGAGCAAGTATTCGGTACCAATGGTTGGCTTAAGGAGCCGTTGAGGGCAAGGTTCTACCATATCCGAAAAGATATTTCTAAGATAAAATAAAGATAAAATCAGGGATAAATTCAATACGAAGACTCCACGAGTTTCGGAATATCGACACTCAAAGTGAATTTCATGCAATAAAACTGGCTGCTGTCTGTAGAGAGAGATTTCTTCTATATTCCTGCAAAGTTTGGTGCTTCTAGCTTTCCTAGTCTCTTTGAAACCTAGTTGAGAAAAATCCCCAATTTTGCAAGTTGAGAAAAATGCTAAATTTCTCAACAAGCTTTCAAAAGAACCAGAGGGTCCCTGAAAAAGATATCTTATTCATTTTATAGCGCAGATCTTCCTTTACGGAAAAAGCCACCTTTATCTTCCTCTTTCTCTTCTGCAGTCCATTATTCACATTTATTATATTTCAAGCTACTAAAATCCGACCAGTCCAACAGTGATTTCCAATCAGGGCCTGGTTCTAGTCGGTAATCTCTAAATGGTGCTCTAAATACAATTCCAGAAAAATTCCTGGTGAAATGCTCGTCTCAAAAAATTTTTTTCGGTTTTGCAAAAATCAAGAGGATTGAACTATTCATTGTCTGCAATCGCTGTCAATGAGGGAAATTGTGTGTAGGAAGTAGAAAACTGTGAGAAAATGCTTTTTGAATGTGATCTTCGTCGGTGTTAGCTGTTTTTCCATTTTACAAAAATGGAAAAATTTCCACGGGAATCAAACTCTCAACCGTTTGCAATCACTGTCAGAAAAAGAACCGCGTCGTCGAATACACGTTGAGAGCTTCCTCATCTTTCCAGTTTACATGTGCACATATGTACCGACTTACTTCTAATCCTTACAGTGAGCTATCAATAGTGTCTATATTATATTATATATTTTTGTTTTACTTCCGACACTTTATACTAATATCCAGTATCACCTTGATCACCTTGACTCCCGTTGATCTTCGAACTGGTCGAGCGGGCGCCAGTAATTCTTCCATTTGTCCCGATCGCATGCCAGAGTAGCCCAGTGGTTCCTCCTTTCGCGTGGGACACGAAGAGCATCATATTTTTCTTTGGAGGACTTCGTGAAGAAATCTGACCATTGGGTCGGCGGTCTTCCTGTAGTGCGCTTAATATCGCGGGAACCCAGTCGCTCAAGGCTCCGGTCCGACGGTTGTCGTTAAAGCGCATCACGTGTCCGGCCCACCTTATTTTGCAGTAGTTGGCGTAGGACAAAACTTCGAATCCCGTCCCTCACTTGCGTGAAGCGGGATATTCCTAGCATCACTCTTTCGATTGAGCGTTCAATGACGCTCACCGCATTTTCTTGCGAAGTGCCCAGGTTTTTGAAGCATAGGCCAAAGCAAGAAATACTGTGATGTTGAAAAGTGAGCACGGAGCCGGGTGTTCCTGGTGTCCTTCACTACATCCTCGATGCTCTTACACGCTGCCCAAGCCGCTCGTTTCCTCCTGTCCAGCTTGGAGGTCAGGTCGTTCATCATGTTCAGTTCCCGACCCAAATAAGCTGGTGCATTCGGATATGTCCGTTCCGTTGAGCGTGGATGGGTCATCCGAGACCCATCCGTTACGCATGAACATCGCCTTTTGTAGATTCAGCTGAAGACCGATGCATCCACATGTTTCGTCAAATTCGGTCAGCATTCGTTCCGCTTGGCTGATGCTAGGTGTTATCAGTACGATGTCATCAGCAAAGCGCAAATGGTGTAGCTGCCGACCATCAACCTTCACTCCCATGTCGTCCCATTCCAACTTTCGCATTGCGTTCTCTAAGGTGGCTGTGAATGTTTTGGGTGAGATTGTATCACCCTGTCGGACCCCCCTCTTCACGTCAATGATGATATTCTTGTAGAATAACGAAATTCCGGCCGTGAAGTTACTGTACAACTCTCGAAGTACCTTTATGTACTGAGTAGGGACGCCTTGGTTATCCAAAGCTTCCATGACCGCGTCCATCTCAACTGAGTCGAAGGCCTTCTTTAAGTCGATGAAGCTGAGACAGATCGGCATCTTGTACTCTCGTGATACCTCGATGAGTTTCGAAACAGTGTGAATGTGGTCAATCGTGCTGAATCCTTTTCGAAACCCTGCTTGCTCACATGGCTGTCCTTCATCCGAGACTTTTTCAATCCTATTAAGGATTACTCTTGTAAAGAGCTTGTAGATGACGGACAGTAGGCAGATTGGGCGATAGTTGCCGATGTCATGTGGATCTCCCTTTTTATACAACAACACGGTCTTGCTGGTCTTCCACTGTTTAGGAACCTTGCATTCCGACAGATAACGTGTAAAGAGCCTCGCCAGGGTGTTGATGAGTACTGGCGGAAGGCTCTTCAGGTGTTCTGGTCTTATTCTGTCGGGACCGGGTGCCGTACGATTTCTTACCGACATGATAGCATGTCGTATTTCGGACGGGAGAACCTATGGAATAACATGTCCGTCTTCCCTAAGATGGTGAGGAGGCAAGTAGACATGTTTGTCGAAGAGATCAGAGTAGAAGTCATAGATGATTCTCTCCATCCCCCTTCTCGATGCAATGGCTGTTCCCTTTGGGTTTCGGAAAGCAATCATCCTCGTCTTGCGACTGGCGAAGTCTCGACGGGCATAGCGGATGTTTTTCCCCGCCTCTGCAGTTTCAGCCAACACTTGTGCTCTTCCCTCTTTAAGGTCTTCCTTTATCGCCTCTCTGCAAAGCCCTGCGAGCTCGGACGTGAGTTCTTGGTTCCCTGCCGCTCGTGCTGCTCCATGCTGGCGTATTAGCTCAAGAGTTTCAAGAGACAGGCGCCTCTTGGTGGTTTTAAAACTCTCAGCCTTCTTTGCGCAGTCGTGAAGGTGTTCAACAAGCCGGTCATATTCCTCGTCGATGTTGTCCATTGCGGAATCTTCCCAAAAGCGGGCTAGCGTAGCGAAGAGATCCCAGTTGATGGTAGTCCTGGGATTTCTCTCTCTGAACTTGGCGGCTTTCTCTGCTCTCCTTGTGAAGGAAAATCTTCCTCGGAGGAGACGATGGTCCGATCCCGTATAGAACTTTGGTACAACACCGACGTCCGTCAGGCAGAACCTTTTATTGACGATGATGTGGTCTATTTCATTACGGTACCCTCCACCGAGTGACTCCCACGTCTAGCGTAGAGAGGAGGGCTTCTGGAATTGCGAGTTCTCATGGATGGTCTTAGTCGTCATGATGAATTCGGAGAGCCTCTCCCCCTGGTCATTCCATTGTAGGCCATGGGTCCCGATATGAAGTTCCTCCGGCGTTCTTCTTGGGCCAACTTAGGCGTTGAAATCGCCAATTATGACCTTGTAGAAGGCATGATCTTCTCGGTAGAATTTCTCCAGGTCCATATAGAAAGCTTCGACTTGTTCTTCTTCGTAGCTCGATGTTGGAGCGTAAGCGACGAAGATATTCAAAGCTGGTGTTGGACCACATCTTCTCATCCGCAGACGTCCGATTCGGGTCGTAAGTTGTGCGAAAGAGTCAATGTTCTTTGCCATACTCGTGTTGACGTGGACGCCAACTCCACCAACACCTCTACTGTCGCATGTTCCTAAGAACAGTTCTTCTCCAGTTTCGTATACGGCGTTGAGAGGGTGACGTCGTCTCGTCTCGGTCAGTCCGATGACGTCGTACTTGATCTTCTTGGCTTGCATCATCAGATCTTCGATGGCCGCTTCCGATGCAAGCGTACGTGCGTTATAAGTACAGATCGCCATCCTAGTCCTTTTCCGTTTTGGTAGCCTACATGACTCCTGCAACCCCGTCCTACCTGGCGCTACCGTACCAGGCTTTCCTCCGGAATCAGGAGACTCTTTTCTATTACTGTGTTTTGCGTAAAAATTTTAAAATCCATGGGCAGGTTGCAAGCCTCTAGTCCCATGAGTTTCTGGGAGAACTTTCGTTCTCCCGGAGTGGACATGTGGAGCTTATTTGTTGGAGGCGACTCCAAACCGCCTCCCTTGCACCTCCCAGTCACTTGATTGCAGGCTTTTGGCCGGACCGACGTGCGGGATACAAGGATGTCATGAGTCAGTCCTGGCTCAGCAGAAACAGGGAGTCCATCCCCTGAATCCACCTGCGTCTCTGGGCAAGCGCAAGGTCGCTTTTGGTCCGCGATTAGCCCCCTATCCGCCACCCGGGGACGCGGCACGTAGCCTCGCGACTAACCGGCTGTGATCCCTCTAGTGAGGGAGATTCGTGGAATATCCAGTATAGCACAATTTACTTGTATTTGCGTTATTATATTATTTGATTTATTTATTAAGCTCCAACTTGTTTCCTTAACTCTGTTTGTTATAACTAATTTTTCACTGCTATGAGCGGCTGTAGAAACAATGAGGGGGTCGTTTTCAGGAGGGTCTTCTACAGGGGTGTCCTGTTCAGGAGGGTTTCTTTCTCAATTACACGCTTGACCCCGCTGTCGAGTGAAACAGAAAGCGTCCAAGAGAACATCCAAAGCGATTTCCTCGAACTGAGTCAACGGATCGTAGTCAGCGATGCAGCACGTATCTTGGTCTGCAAATACAAGAAAGAAAGCGAAATGTCATGATCATAAAATCAAAAGAGAAGAATATCTATAGCTACAAATAACTAAGAATAAGAACAAAGATCAGTTGTAAAGGTACAATCTACCGATCAATCAACCAGAAATGTGAAATCTAAGTCCAATCCACGAGATGGACATGAGGTCTCCTAACCGATTAAATTCTTTGCTTAAAAGAGGAATTTCAAAGCTACATGCGTGGCCGAGGAAAAATTTTTCGTAAAACGTTTCTCTGGCAGCTTGTGACTGCTTTGTTCCTCTTCAAGCAGTTTTTCTATGTTCACTTATAGCGCGCGTTGAGAAGGATAGAAAAGTTTGGTTCTGTGCTTCTTCATCCAGAACTTCACTCCGACTTCACTTCCATTTCAAGAACAACTGGCACTTATTTCACTACGAAACGCGTTGGAACAAAATATGACTTCTAAACAGCCAGCGAGCGACTAACTTACTAGAGAAAGCGAGTTTTGAGGAGCCGCAGTGGTTTAAATCATTCCAAAATGATTGTAGTAGAAGGTAGGAGATAGCAGAAGATGGTCCAAATTGTTAGCATTGTTCGATAACGTTAATTGCTAAGTTCTGGAACTTTAGCATGTGTCTGTGGAGTGCTCAGTAACTTCACAAATGATCAGATGCGGAACCAAACTCTTCCGTGCACGACTCAACTCACGACTTTATTTTCCTCGATCGAGTACAACTCTCATGTAATCACTCATGTATTAATCGCCACCATCTTTTCACTACTTGCCGGAATAGTCACAAAAGATTTTGACAGTGGTTAAGAAACTTGATGACGTTTTATGAACTGTTTTAAAAGCATTTTATACTGAAATGAGGCGCGTGCACTGCGATGATTCACCACTGCGTCCGGTCCCCTTCGCATAGCCGACTGTTAGACAACGCTCGAAGCAAACCAAGCGTTTCATCAGTCCTGGATCCACTGCATTCCGAATTGGAACCAGATTTCTCTGCGAAAAGATTAAAAGTACTAAGTTGATGCATCCGCTTCCTCCAGTAATTAATTGTAAAAGTTGCAGATTGACGTTCGTGAACCTCCACGGTCCTTAGGCAGATTGAACAAGATAGCTCAAGGAGATTGACAATCAACAGCAACCACTCCTTTTCTTCATTCTATCACGTGACAGAGAGACATGATAGAATGAAGAATGAGTTACAGGAGCAGTTTTGCCACACTGTACCTGACCGCTACCTCATCACTCCACTGGAACGTGTCACTTTTGTTTTCCTTCTTATGAAGAAAGTCGCCCCTATTCCAATACAGGATAATCTTCGCGCGCCAATAACATCGGCATCTTACGGGCGCACATGAAAACCATGTGTTGATTGCCATAATACCGGATTTCGCTGTATCCGAAGCATTATGTATTTCCGGTGAAGACGGAGTGCTCACTACATATGTATCCTGTTTCCGATCAGTCTCAACCGACAACGTATATAGCTGAAATTTGTGGTTGAAATGAAAGCGAAACTGACAGTTTTTGTTTCCGCGTCAATTTCAAGGGTTTATAACGGAAGGTGCGCAAGGAAAAAAACCAGCTCCCTCTTGAATTCTGCTCATGGAACGTGAATGAATTTTCTTTAATCAATTTTCTTATGCGCATTCTGGATTATTGTGTCTACAATATGCGTATGCAAAAACGACTGTGCAGACGATCTCTTTTTTTTACTTGTCCATCTTCATTAGGTGGATGGCAGAGTTTCAACTTAAGAACTGTTATTTTGTTGGTTTCAATTTCAAAAATGCATATAGTGATGCACTCACCGCTCATTTCACCTCCGAGAACGACCGCTAAAGGCGTTGGCGGAAGTTTTTGATGTTGGGTCCTTCGCACGTTGGTTCCAGGATTTATTTTCTAAGAATGGCAGCGGAAATGCACGAAACCGCTGCCTGTCCAAGAACCAGTGCCCTTAGTGACACTCTGAACCAGAAACCCCAATTTCCAATGGAAAGTCGCCAAAATCGAAAAGTTCAGTGGATGCTGCTTTGGATTTCAGAGAAGAGTCTTTTCTGCTGTTCCACATTCGTTTCAACCGCCTCTCAAAATCATCCTATGTTAATCGCGTAGGATATGTTAGTCTATCAAGAACATATTGGCTAACTGATTTTTTCTCTCCATGTAAAAGCTGCTCTCAATCCCTTTCCGCTTTTGTTATTAAGGAAATATTCCACTATAACAGAGTGGATGAACTTTGCTCTTATACGACCTCCATAAGCCTTTGATATAGCCTTCTCCCAGATCTCTTTAAACATTGCACATTTCTTGCTCAACCTGCCCTCATTCAGTCGAGCTCAGATCCCCTTGTCCAGAGAACGGATTTCAAAAGTAAGCGCCACACGTAGCATTTCATCACAATACTAAACCATTATGTTTGTGCATGGATTACGTCTGTGTGGGTTTCCGTTTCCACGGCGATTAATCCATTTATGGTCGCACGACAAGCGGAGCGTGAGATGAAATCAGTTTTTTTTTATCTTGCACGACTCCTTCGGAGCACATACATCCTTGTCCTGCATGAGAATCTAGAACAAAGTGCTCTGTTGGTGTACATCCACGGCCACTCTTTCTAAGTTAGAACTACGCCGCGGATGGTTGTCATCCATATGATGAACGCTTTAGCTGTGGAATCGTTCAGAAAGGACTCGGCCATTCAAAACAAAAAAAGAACACTTTAGGCCCTTTTATCGATCCCCCAGACGCAGATTTCGTTCGTGCACGGCTGACCCGCGAAAGACTGAGAACGCTTTCAGCTGTCTGTTCCCTGAGTTCAGGATACAGGTAAATTCTTGACGAAAGATATACTCTATGCATAGCAGGGGGACCTCTTCTTCCAGGTGCCTCAGTTTCTCGACCAGTGTCGTTCACTTCCACCGTTCTACCGTATCCCGGAGCCGGCATATCGCAGCATTCCATCAAGCATAAGGTGACATTTCCTCACGAACGTTTTCGCTTTCGTATGTCTCATCGATTTGTTTTCATTTCTGTTAAGCTACCTTTTGATTATTTGTCCTATGGAGTTTCAACTTTTATAAATCGCCTTTTACTGCTCTTTGCGGCAAAATTAACAACATTTCCTTATATACTAATTTTTAATCATTTCTGTTCGCTAGATGCGATTAACTCATTTGTCATCATAGATTCGTAGTTGATAATTGCCCTTCACCCTTAAGACCTTGGACGTCTATTTAGATGACCACAGGGATCAGCGGCTGAACTTCAACAGAACGAGAGATCTCTCCGGGAAAAAGCTATGGTAGAAAAGCAGTAATAGAACAATTGGAGAATTACTGCTACAAGGAGAGAGAGCGGGTTGTAGAAGCAATGACGTATCCAGTAAGAGCTCTAGAAGCACATTTATAAAGTTCATTCCTACCAAGATAATAGGATTATTGCTGTAAAACGGGCATAGTGCTCGTTAGAAGGGTTATGTGGGGAGTACTTTGGAAAGAAAAAGTGTGCCCGGCCTTCACAATCTGTCTCCGATCGGGCAGATCTCCTTAATCTACTTCTTTCAAGGCCAAAGCATGTAACTCATTCCGACCCCCGACCAGTTGGAGGATAATAAGGTTCCTAATGAATGTGCTGAAATGAAAACCGCCACCTCCTACTTCTACTCCTTTTCGTATCTGCAGCACTCAATTGCCCGAAAGAAAATTCTCTATGTAGTTCGTCCTCCACTTTTTCGTGTCACAGAATTAATATCCCAGAAGCTCCAGTCTTAGACAAGCATTTCTCCCCTCCTATTGGATGTATCTTTTCACTGTTTTGCTTTCCTACAAACTTTTGAAATTCCGAATTAGAAATTTTCTTCGTCTTCATCTTAGTTCCTTCAAAAAGTTCCTTGGTCAGAAACACTCCAGCTAAAACAAACTGTACATTCCATTATGTTTGGTTGAACTATTTTTTACTGTGCTTTTTATTTTTTAGTTTTATTTTCGTCGCACTCTATCTCTTCTTCTAACCTTCGAGAAGGGGTCCGAAGTTGTTCCGGTGTTCGATTCCCCGAAGAGTGTTCCATTAACAAGTCAAAAAACAATGAAACCTTCTTTACTGTGGTCGCTCTTGATCGCTGCAATAAATACGCTTAATGGTATAATTCTACCCGTCGTAAATGCTTTGCTTTACTGAAGACATAATCTAACTCAAGATCTTTTTCGTAGGCAGCCAGAAGACGAAGACATCAACGTTGTACATATTCTGCGTAAAAAAGTTATTTTTAGCACAGCATCATAGATCTATAAAAGGATTTAACGTCTTCTGGCAGACACGAGGTGGTGTTGTTCCGAAGTCATTTTTCAAGGTACTTGAGTTAGTTAATTGAATTCCTCGCCAAGAACGAATGAATACGGAAACAAGAAAAACTAGAAAACAACTACGAAAATGTGTAGAACTTACTTGCATACATAGAAGCAAACTCGCGGTTATCTCGTCCAAAAATATCCTCCTCGAGTAGATTAGGAATGAACGTCCGTAGGGCTTTTCCGGCTTTTCTTCCTCCAACATTCATTAGTTCGAGTCAACTTCCCAACCTGCATTGCATCCTGTCTCCTAGAAGAAATCCTAGAAGAAACGTTAAGGAAATGAGCTACTGTTGAGAAAGTATCAATAAATGTAGCTCTTGCAGAAAGTAACTAGAAGAGTGAGTGGAATCCAACAAAGAAGTCGCATGCCTCATGCATCTCAATTCTAGAAAGTTTTTAACTGAGAAAAATTAGGAGATTTTTGCACAATGTTTTTATTTATTTATTCTTTACATGGCAATCCATGTGTTTGTGAATGGAGCATGCAATGAACGAATAGCACAAATAACACGAGCAAAATAATAGCAATGAGTACATACATAGGTTACTGAATGTAAGTGAAGAAACCTCTAATTACTTGCTTGCTTAAGGGATCTGTTGACAGCTGTCTCAAATACTGAGAGCTTAGAAGGTGTGGGTATTTTTGAACATAATTGAGTAGTTCGAGCTAGCACTGTTAACGAAAAAGTGTTGTCTCACTGAAAACCTGGGGAAAGTAAAGTTAATCTTAAATGTAGGGCCACGTATTATCGATTTTTTAAAGGAGAAGAAAGCAGAGATTTTCAGACTAGTGTAACCACAGAGGATTTTATGAACCATAACCATAATCCATATCGTTCCTCCTTCTTCTCAGTGAAAGAGGTTCCAAATCAAACAGTATATTTCTGAATGATGCACTAGGTATTGCATTATAATCAATTCCACAGGATCTGATCGTGAGTTTCCTGGTAAAGTCATTCTGAGCTCTTTCGAGTTTATCTATGGCTCCTAGGTTCTGAGGATTAAAAACAACGGTACCATACTCAAGAGTAGGCCAAATGTATGTCTTATAGGCTTTTAGTGAATCGTTTGTCATAAGACATCTAAATAAATTAACTAGTTTCATGGTTGCTTGTGAAGCGATAATGTTGCAGTGTTAGTTAAATGTGAGGTCAGGTGTTATCAGAAAACCTAAATCCTCGATTTCGTTAACTTTTTGTTGAAGAGTTGGGCCTAATGTACAGTGTCTGTCCTTTGAATGAGGACCTATGCTCGAAGATTTGATTTCCTCTTTTGAAAGTGGTAGACACCACCGGACTGACCACTCACCTACCGTATCAATAGTTTGCTGTAGTTTAAAGGCATCACACCACAAATCTTAGGTGGTACGGATTTCAGGCGGAGTATTCGTGTACGAGATGGGAGACTACGGAGAGGGGGGTGATTCCGACCATTTCTTCCTAGTTGCCGTAAAAACGGCCCGGAAGATACGGCTTCAGGCGTTTTGGCGCACTAGTTTCTACAAGGAGTTCGACTGGAGCGCGCAAGCCTTGTGCGGCGCCGTATCTTCCGGGCCGTTATACGGCAATAAGGCAGAAATGGACGGAATCACCCCCTTCTCCGTAGTCTCCCATCCCGTATACAAATACTCTACCTAAAATCTGCACTACCTCAGATTCGTGGGGTGATGCCTTTAAACACATCTGTTTCACTCCAAGTCGAATGATAGATTTTTATATCATCTGCGAATGCTATGCACCCAACACCGTTTGAGCAAATCTTTTGTAATAGGTCGGACGTATAGAGTATAAAAAGTATAGGCGAAAGGGCACCGCCTTGTGAAACACCGCTACATGCTTTGCTAATTGTAGAAAGGCTGCGGTTATTACAAACTTGAAAGGCTCAATCAGAAAGCAAAGAATGTAACCAACTTATGATTCTATGATGTATTCCCGCTTGTCTAGGTTTTAGTATTAGAGAGTCGTGTGCGACTTTACCAAACGTTTGGAGAAATCGAAGTGTATAACGTCTAGCTCTGCACCGCTATCGAGCGATTTTGTCCAGTCATTCAAGGCTGCGATCATACCTTCCTCATGTATAATGTGGATTTACCGTTTCGAAGTCCACGTCGATTTGGACTAATGATAGCGTGGCTAGCAAGATGATTATCAATCCTTTTTTACGAGTTTTTTTCAAACAGCCTTGCAAAAATGGAAGTAGTACTAATAGGTCTAGAGTTGTTTTGTTGATCACCAGAGGATTTTTTTGGATTAGGTGTGATCAAAGAGTGTTTCCATTTCGAGGAAACTTCTCCTCTCGTGAAGCTGAGATTAAAGAGAAATTTGAGGGGTCCAACAATTTTGGAAACAGTGTTTTTTTATAAAGATAAATGGAATCCCATCAGGTGTGCACGAGGTGGACCAGGCCATTTGGAAAGTAAGTCAAAAAGTTCGCTTGGGTTGAACCAAATCCTGTCTTCCATTCGAAGAGGTTGTTTTTCAAAATATATGTGAATTGAGGTATTACTAAATGAAAACGATTTTTCAAAAGTGTCGGCGAGTAGTTCGGCTTTCTCAAAATCAGTACAGATTGTTTTAGTATCGTTTGTTTGGAAGTGAACAAGTTTTGGTTTCGAAGGCAGTCGAGAGTTAAAGTATTTATAGAAAGTTGTTTATCGCCTGACTCGATCATTCTTCTTTCAACTGAGCGATTGTATTTCAGTAGATCTCTCGAAAATTTCTTATGTTTCTCCTAAATTTCATCCAAGAAAGAGGATCTTGATCTGCAACATCTTTGTCCCGAGCTAATGAACGTATTCCATACAGTGAATTAATGTATTTGGGGAATTCAGCCATATGTAGAGATAATTATTCCAGGAATAAATAAATCAGTGCAGTGCTTTAAAATAGCAAGAAACATCTCGTATTTGTCATTTAGCGATTCTGCAAGGTTGAAAGAACCGTCAACTTGGTTGAGATAGTATCTCACACGTGAAAAGTCAGTACTTTTAAAGTCTCTTTTTAAAATATAGCCCTGGTTTTCTTTGTAAGTTTAGTTGAAATGTTACAGTGGCATGATCACTGGATCCAGTGGGAGGATTGATTCGGACGTTTTTAATAGTGTCCCTATAGAAGGAAAGGATAATATCGAGAGTATGATTGCCTAACGTAGGGGTTTTGACTAATTGTTCTAATTTGTGACTTTCGCAAAATTCGACAAACGATTTTGAGACATTGTTGAATGCATAAGGAGTATCCGTCCAAACAATTGTAATAATAGTGGGAAAGTTAACTGTTGCCATGTCGGAAACCTTTTTGAGTAACTGTTCCGATTTGTTACCAGGACAGGTCGGGGTCCTACAGACGGCAATCAAACGTACCAATTTGCCTTCGGAACAAATGTTGGTGCGTAAGGTTTCATAGGCTTCAGGCATTTGTAATGTTGTACTGTGTCAGAGGGTTGAGAAGGATATCGAATACCGGAGCACGCGAACTAGTAGGCAAACAACAATGTTTTCTTTCGAAAAAGAACATGGTGCAAAATTGAAACAAGTAGATAAACAAAGGAATGTATGTGGGAGTTACGCTAACATCGAAGAAAACTGCAAGCTTTGTTGTGGCCATGTTCTTTGGAAAGTATAAGATGTCTCAGTGTGGACTAATCTAAGTCCTTTCTGTCACTTCTCATATGTCATTGTCAGATCAGGTTGAAAGTCATTTTGCTATAACAAAAATGCACACTGTTGCAAAATGCACTTGTGTTGCCTGCTTCACCGCTGCTACCGGATGCTGAAATTAGGAGCGATGTTGTGCATTGATGTGGATATTCCAATGGGTGACAGCTTTCTTCTAATCCGATGTGCTCTTCGATAAACTTTGATAATTGCAGAACCTCGCAATGATTTATGTTGCTAATGCCTTCTGAGCACACGCGTTTCTCCCCTGCTAACGAATGAAAAAAATATTTGTGAAGTTCTTGTAGGCTGTCATCCTTCCTCAGAAACGTCTTTACTCTCTTTAACCTCACTTCCTACTTCTTTCATTGATTCTCTAACTCACTCAACTTCTTTAGCCTGATTCCACCCCACTCTTGCTTCTATCTCCACCCCTTTCTGCAAGAATTTTCAGGCTCTCGCAGCTTCGCAGTTCCATTTACTTGATGCTTGTTACCACTCGACTTATCTGCGCCAACAAAACAGCTGACTTTTCTCCGAGTCTCAGATTTTATCTCCATTTTTTAACTCTTACTTTTGGGAGAGGTGATAGTGAGATTTAAAAAACCTAATTCCTAAATACTTTCAAAAATAATAACATTCCTAACGCATGCATCTGGGGACTTTGAATACAGAAAAATGCAAGTAACTAGAAAAGTTGTCAATAAAACTCTAATGAAAACGTCAAATCATGAATTCATATTTAAAGCCAAATCCGGATTTTTTCTTCAAATTTGAGGTGTGCTGTGCTTGTCTCCATTGAAATGTTAGTGTTAGAGCTAATCGGACTTCTGTTGGATTGGTTGTTTTTACAAATGAATCTCAGGTTTTTCTCAGGCCTACATATATCTTGTGGCTGATGCAATCAATTCAAGAGTGCGTGTTTCTCCACTTTTCAAGAAACATGTGACTGTGCAAACAATCAGCCCGAGTTCTGCATTTGAACCTTATGACAACCTTAAGCTTTGAAACCTTATTAAAATCGATGCCAAACTCTCGTGTGTTCCTCACTGATCACATTCTTTTTGAAAAGAAGAGAAATGTTCTTATGATTCCTGCTTTATTTAACACACCGCCTTTCCGAAACAGTAGTTGTTCAAAAAACATCTAAAAAAATTTATTTAAGGGCGCAGGAATTCCCGACTTTTTTTTAAATTCTGCCCTTCTGCGATGAGTTAGCCCTTTTCACTCTCCAGTACACAAATCATGCACACTAATCGTTTCCGCAACGGAAGACCATTGGTCGTGGATATGGTTTTCTCTTCCAGCGCCATTTCTACTGCTTTTTCGTCCCTAAGGGGAATTGCTCGGTCGGATGCTAGGTCTCCTTCGAAGAATTCAATGCATATTTAATGAAGAGACGTGCCGGTTGAGCTGTTTTGCACATCGCGGTGAATAAAATTTTGTATGAGAGTCTGAGGCCCATTTTTCGTCATTGTTTTTGTTTCCTCTTGAATCGTTCAAGCTGTCCTGATAATTTTATATGGTTATTTGAAAAACCCCTTTGTAACGGTTGGAGCTGAGTGTGCTTCTAAAAAAGCCTGAAAACGCATAAACACCAAAAGCACACAGAGAGGATACCATTTTTGTCTCCGCTTTTGAAACAACACAAAAAAAGATTTTTCTACTGACATTTATCCAAGTAATTTCTACTCCTAATGGAAGGAAGTAGGAACATTAATTAAAGTGTCCGAAAACTGCAACAGAAGCATTGTTTCCCGTCGACCCTGCTTCTCACGTCGCTTATGTAGTGCAGCGTCAGGAGATTTAATGAACACGGGTGTGACAAAATCTCTCCACATCCCGGGAAGTGCTGCGTCCCTGCTGACATCCTGCGGAGTGCTTCTTTGCGGGAATGCAGCACTTCCTCTAATACATCACCACGGAAAACTGCGAAAAAATGTAGCTCGATATAATCAGTGTTTGTTCTGAGTCGTACCCATTTTTTTTCCTTTTTTGAATCTTCTTTTTGTTCCTGTTCCAGTCGTTTCAGTCTGTCCCAGTCCAGAAAAAAACAGTTCCTGTCATTGGTGCAAATCCCATTTAAAGAGAAATTTTACTAGTAGTGCCACCTCTTCCACCAAAATTGGAAATGGCAACATATTTTCATATGGTGTTGGTGAAAGAAATATGAGCTATTTACGGAAAATATCAACCTTTTAGTGAAATACGTACACGAGAAGGGAAATGTTTTGTTACAGCTACCGTCTGCTTTGTCGCTGAGGTAGCTAGAATAGATGAAAGCTGAAAGGTAAAGGAGAACCTTAACTCTTCAAGTCGGTGTCTTTTTTGTGAGAAAAGCACTTAGCAGTGACACTTCGAATTCCACTATTATTGCTTTCCTTTCTCGCCCTAGCCGCAACTAAGTCCCGCTGGTGAAAAACTAAATAATGCTTCCAACTGACTATGTGAGTCACTGTATGTCCATAAAATCTTACAAACCATCATAAATCATAAACTAGTTTTTCTAATGAGTTCGCTTCGCAAAAGGTGGCGAATAGGCATTAAATAATTCCTCAGAAATTTGGGTAGATTTCTAGAACTTCTGAGATCTCTGTCACATAAATCGTGGAGTCATAATGTCTGAAAACCTAACTTTCATTTATTTTTTCTCCTTGCGAAGTGACATTTTCGCAAAATAAAATTTTTACTTAGCCGGTGTAGCTAAATCGCTTAGCAGTTCCGCTTCCTGCACGATCGATCTGAGGTTTGAATCCGCTCTAGTGCTTACCAAACCTTTCATACCTCCGGGGTCGATGAATTGGTACCAGACTTGTCTGGGAGGATAAAAGCCCTGACTTGATACATCGGCTAGCCACCGCAAGTAATTCTACAGGCCAGTTACACCTACATAAGCCTCAATCGATTCTGAATTGAAGTGAACGTGGTAGCGCATCCCAAGCGGATTGATTAACGCCAGACACGTTATCCTTTAACCTTTACCAATCACCGGTACCAATTACATAGATCTGCGCAAACGCCGATCGCTTATAATCCGTCGAATACAAATAGTGACATAGAATGAAGAAAAAATCATAATTTTAGAAATAAGGAAATAAAAAATATGCGGAATGAGCTGCTGAGGTAGCATTTTAAGATTACACAACACGCTAGTTTTCTCTGTGGATAGGGTTGTCTGTTTCGTTCTATGGATTGTATGGTTTTCTGACCAAAACGTGTACTACTCTACTTTGCGATCGATAGGTTCGAATTTTATTTCTTTAACAACAACATACTCCCATTTCTTAGCGCCGAGTTTCGCGCAGGTCATTTCGATAAATTAGCAGGAATACTGCAGGATGGGAACCGAACAGATGACGTTAGTCCTTCAGTTCGACTGCTTTCTTGCGTCGCAGTTTGAATCTACTTCGTTGTGTTCCTCTGTACCACTGATCTAACCACATCTCCTGGTGGCGATCAGCGACGCAATCCCCGCTACCGCTATCGCTATCCTCCGCGTTTCAGCGGAAGCGATCAAATCAACAGCGTTTCATAGCTGATGTTTGATCATAATTCACATAACAACTGCTCATCCACATTCATAAACAAACTCACGAGACGTTCTGGATTCTATCTTCGTAGTATCAACTCCTTGTTTTTCTTAAATACTTTTCCAGGTTGTGGCTCTGAAAGTATCCTCTGTCCACCACAAAAGTGATTTGCTTAGTTTTCCTTCCAATGTGAATATCACTGTTTCTTTCCTTGCTCATCTGCCTCTTCAGAGGGATGAATATTTGTTTTCTAATCTCCTCAGATGTCTATTTACTTTCTTCTTTCTTTCCATATCTTTCTTGAGGGCGGACGTAGCGCAACTTGAAGGAGGGAGGTCCGGTTGTGACTGCAGAGTCGATGGTTTGAAAACGCCCTAATGCAAACCAAGCCTTTCATCCTTCCGGGGTCGATAAAT
Source organism: Necator americanus (assembly GCF_031761385.1). Classification (NCBI taxonomy): domain Eukaryota; kingdom Metazoa; phylum Nematoda; class Chromadorea; order Rhabditida; family Ancylostomatidae; genus Necator; species Necator americanus. Next base: position 23,915,712 of record NC_087372.1, on the reverse strand, counting down.
TGGCACCAGACCTGTCTGGAGGGATACAGGAACACCGACTTGATACCCACGATCAGTTGACCCCGTAATTCATAGTGAAAGACCAACAGGCGTTCACAAAACCTCAACGATTCCGAACTGCAGCATCGTCCAAAGTTCATCCAGAGTGGATCAGTTGACTTTGCCGCCTTGTACATTTCTTTTTACATATTTTCGCCTCTCCAGATCCTAAATATAACATCAGTTTCTGAAATCTCTGCGTTGCGTGCTCTCCATCTCTAATACGACTTTATTCTTCATTCTCATTGCCATTTTGCCACTTCTTTTTGAGGGTTGTCACATCCAAAACCGCGGTCTATGGTGGATAACTACTTATTTGTTATGATAATTTACATGGTTGTCTTATTTTATTAGAATTCAACAGTAACATAGCTATGTAATATGAGTGACCTGTGATCTTCAACCTTTTTCATCCACTTCAACTAGTGCTGCAATCGTTCTTTTGCTACCCATTAATGAATTTTCATTCTCTTCAGAATAAGAACTCTCTTATATCTGATGTGCTCCAATTTCTCTTTCCATATGTGAGATTTTCATTAGGTTTCTACACTAAGAGTTATAACCCTCAACAGTTAAAGGCATCACCCCACGAATCTGGAGTGGTACGGATTTCTGGTGGAGTATTCGTATACGGGGTCATAGATTATGGGGAGGAGGGTGATTCCGTTCATTTCTTCCTAATTCCCGTAGAAAACGGCCCGGAAGATACGGCTTCGAGCGTTCCGGCGCACTATTTTCTACAAGGAGTTCGAAAAAAAAGAAAAAAACTATTTTCTACAAGGAGTTAAAGCTCATTCCTGAAGCCAGCACTTTTTCTCGTTGACTTGATTCTTATCCCTTGCAGCACAAGAACTGGGCGTACAGGAACTCAGATGAACACGATCGCTTGTTTTTGTTCAGATTACAAAAGAAAACCCTTATTGAATCCACTGAGGTGTGAACTATCCTTATTTCGAATTTGCTATTGCAGATTATTCGATTCCACAACGGATCCTAAGAACGTAGCAGTTCCAGAACACACTTTCCATTGGCCACATGGTTGAGAAGTGAAAATGCCTTCTCTGGCACTGAAATGCTACAACATACCATAATGGAAAGGCTACTGTCTCGTTGCATTAACTCCCTCCATCTTTTCTGCTTTTTTTTGCAATCCCTTCTTTCAACTTAGTTTAGAGCTTAGTTCTTATTCCTTCTCGATCAGAAATTTGTCATCCGTTTAGGTTGCTAAAACACACAGATACGATCTTATCTTTGTAAAATTACAAGGAAATCAGAAATAATTGGGTGAATGAAATGTCTTGAAAGGTCATTGGTCCTTTCACTATGGGATCGTACTGTCGAGAAGGGAACTACAATAGAAGTAGGAAATAAAGGAGATTACTTCTGTCGCTTCCATTAAAGTGAATTCATTTTTCTTCGGAAATAAAATTATTCTGGAAAGAAGTAAGAAGCAGTGATCAAGTTCACCACATAACACAACGGTTAGAGACGTTCTGACGAGTTGTATCTTGATTTTGAAAAATCCAGCTCTACCGAAGCTGGAAACCATGCAGCGACAGCTCCAAAACAAACGGAAAATGATTCTACCACAATCTTTGGAAATGGTGAACTTTGGGTAGAAATAATTCTGAACATGTATTACTACACTAGGAAAGAACGAGGAATAATTAAGAACCAGATTAAAGGAGAGTTTCCTATAGGGATTTTTTTTTGATGCCATCACCCTATCGATTATCTTCCAATCGATCGGGGCCGATATAACGCGTGCAGTTGCGTCTGGATCACATTCAGATTTCAGTAGGCGCAGAGCTGATTTGTTGGGTTGCTAAGTTTCCGGAACGGTGTTCATTCAGAAGCAGAGCATCAAGGACTACTTCCGTAATATTTAACCAAGACACCGCGGGAGCTACGGACACGAATTGCGTAGGACTCCATGCCTTATTGGATTCGTCACACACATGTCCTGCACACTCCTATTATTGATCCAGAGGGAATCCAAAAAAAAATGTTGTTTAGATATATCCATCATTTCTGTATCGGTTTCGACCTCAACAGCAAAATTGGCTTAGAAATATTTCCCGCCTTTAGGAATCACCCGTAGCTCTCTTAAAAACCAGCCTTTGGAGAAGAGGTGTCATTTCCTCCCCATCTTCTGCATACTGGTTCTCATCATATTTTTTTCTACTTCCTTGTACTGTAGGAATTTTTCAGCACTGAACAACCTTCTTTTTTGTACTCCATTATGAGAAGTTTCTCTTTTCTCCCCGAAACTGGAACATTACCACTGCAACAACTAAAAAATGATCTATTCCGTTAGGATAGAATGGCAACCAACTTCTTTCAGATTTCTAAGAAAGATTTCCTTTACAATAGAAAAAATCCTCCAGCAAAAGCTGTTTTGAGTTTATTGGAAGGTCTTGGCGGATTTCCTGAAACTTACAACAACGTAACTTTTACCTCTTCAATTTTTATGTTTTTTAACGCTCAATAGTTAATTCAAAGTGACTCAGTCTATATCTCATAGCAGCAGCGTGGTTTTAATTTTTTTGAATAATATGTCCAAGGGGGCGGGTGTAGCACAGTTGGTAAGAGGTTCTGCTTTTTGCCGGTCGATGGTTCGAATTCGCCCTAGTGCTCACCAAACCTTTCATCCATCTGGGGTCGATAAATTGGTACCAGATTTGTTTACGAGGATAAAAACACTGAATTGACACATCGGTTAACTCCGCAAGTCATTGTATAGGCCAGTTACACGTTCGTAAACCTCAAACGATTCTGAATTGAAGTGAATGTGGGGGCGCATCCCAAGCAGATTGGTTAGCGCCAGACATTTTATTCTTTTTATTATGTCCAAGGACAGTCCTAAGAAATACAACCATCACTCTTTCAAAACCATAGGAAATATTTCTATTTACTTATTTATTGTAATGAAAGAGCCCAGTTTTCTCCTTAGCAATGCAAGAATACGAATCCCGTAACAATCATGTAGATGTACAATAAATGCAGTAATCCCGATAGAATCTACAGCAAACCGCTAATGTTAAGGGCAGCTACTAACTTTCTAAATGCCGTAAGCTTTAAACCTCAGAAATAGCAGCGAAATATGACTGAAAATTCTCGCGCCTTGATTCTAGTGTTACTTTTTAAAGCATGAAGACTGAAGCGCTTTTAATGCAAGGCAGATGAAAAGTAATTCCAACTTTTTTAAATCCCTCAGATCCACTGCTCTCTCCAGTGAATGTGCGCTGTTTCTCCACTGCAATTTTGCATGCAAAGGAGCATCTGAACAATGAGTCGTGCGCTTTCGATTGTTTTGCTCACCTCATTTCAATTCCATGTCTTCTTATTTCTACTCATTCTCTTAATGGCTTTGAATTCTTTTCTGACATCACAACTAGAACATTGGCTGTAGGAAACCACCTATCGCCATGGAATCGCGAACTACGGCCATGGAGGACGCAACTAGTGACAACAGTGCGGAAATCTCCCCGTCGATAACGATCGAGGAGATCGACAGAAATTCGGATGATAACAGGACGTATGTGAAATGATACGAGTTATCGATCTATTCAGTTAAACTCAACAACGCTCTGACGATTCAGGTGCGACGGATCGACAACTGATTTCCCGTATGTAGACGATTCCGACGTCGCCACATCCCCTCGTCCAATCATGGAATTCCCCAGTCAAGGTGAGAATTGTATTGTCTCTCATTCGAAAAGCTGAATGACGCAAGCAATTTTCCACGAGAACTTGCTTCGCCGCTGACTGCTTAGATTTTTTGCGTTCGCAGGCTTTGAGCCATTTCTGACTTATTGCCTAGAAAATTCCCGCTTTTGTCCAAATAACTCAGAAAAACCAAGTGCAGCATAGCTCATTTGGTTTTTCTGAGTTATGTGAGAGTTATGTGAGGCAAAAACCAAAATTACTATTATTCTTTACCACTGCAGTTTCCCTTCCTCTCATCTCTTTTTCCTTTTTCTCCTCTTTTAATCCTCCCAGAGAAATCCATGTGAGAGAATGAGCTACAAACACGTGCTTCTGATAAGATCCACTACCCAATCCATTTCTGGAGGTATTGCATAATCAGTTAAAGAAAAAAGTGAATTAGAAGAAGCATTTTGGCAGATCTTTTCATCGCTTAATATTTCTTTATTGTAAAATCCTAGATACGAGTGAGAGTTATCCCATGGTATGAATATTTCGACATTATCAACTACAGATTACATTACATAAGAAATTCCTAAAAGTTAATGCCTTTTTTCCGGCAGAAATCCCAGAGGAGAACGAAACTATGTTAGTGGTTGAGAATGCATTCGAAGACCTTGTTTATTTCCATCTCAGCGTTGAAGAATCCATCAACGACAACTCGTTCGACTTCAATTCAAAATCGTAGAGAGTTTATTGAACACACGACATACGACTGCTGAAATGACTTGCGGGGCTAACCGCTGCATCAACCAATGTCCTTATTCTCCTAGACAAATCTTGTACCAACTTATTGATCTTGAGGAGAACTATCGACCGCAAAAACTTCTGCTGACCTTTTATCACTGTGTTACACTTGCTACGAAAGTAATTTTCATCGTGGAGTCAAAGTCTGTTTTAGAATTTTTAAGTTTCTAGCCGCGAGAGACAATATGCCCAAATGGAGAAAGAAACAATCTCTGGTGGTAGCTTAATTAGAGACAATACGAACGACATTACAAACAATAATTAGATTACTTTTGAAATTGAGATGCCTTCGAAACAACGGTACTTCCTTCGTGACAAACTAAACGAACAAAAAAACGAAAATAAGCAATTAGAAAGTAGATGGAAAATTCATTTATCTAACAAAGAAACGATATTTGTGAAAAGGAAGTATTTTATGTGGACCTTTGCTTTTTTTCATTTCACTTAAACTAATGTTCACAAATAGCGGCGAGTATTGGATTTTCGCGATGCAATCTCACAGCGCAGAGGAAAGAGTGTTTCGCGAAAACCTGCGAACTGGTAAACTTAGCGGGAGCTCTAGCAGCTGCCTGGAGGCATCTGCTAGAGCTCCCGCTGTGAGATTCCAGCGCTTTTCAATTACACTCTCACTGCAGGACTCATCGCCTCAGAAATTGAAACCTAGAGGAGAATTTAATCAATTAAGTTTAACTGAATAGACAACGAACTAACTAGCTTAGTTTTGTACATTTGTGATGCTGTTGCTATGAGTTGTCCAGCACTGCCATCGGAAATTTAACGACGTATAGTAGGGTCAAAAAGACATGAAGCACGGTGCAATTGCGTACGCAGCTCCCCTCAAGGCGGTGCGGTGGAGCGTAGCGGTTAAGAGCGTGCTGCAACCCTTCCTGTCACAACTCATCGCAGTTTGCTGGTGAAACCATCGCAGTTTGCGATTCTGTCGGTTCTGACTGCTGCTTCCACTGTGTCGTTTCGAGCGCGCAGCAAGCACCGTGTTTCATGCCGTTTTGAACCGACTATAGCATACCTCGCCAGCTTAGCAAGCAACCGCAAACAAAATGATGTGATGTACAGCTAATTCGACTTTACAAAACTATCTGCATTGATCATGGTTGTGGTTGTAATGGGCTTTTGGTGCTAAAATAAAAATGTATCCTTAGTGTTTAGCGAACATAAAACGTGTCTTCAAAAAGACATTGGTTCTTCATCTCTCGAAATCTATTTTCCTGTATCCCAGCTATGTTAATGGTTGGATCTTTATTTTGAGAAACCTCTTATAATGCTAAGTACTGCTCTGGACGTATTGAAACAGACAGACACGTTCAGAATGTACTTGTCATTATGAGGGGTTTCTCAAAAATGCACGCTTTTTATTTGCTCCATTAAAGTCAGCGTATCACGAAACTGACTTAGAACGAAAACTCCAGGGCAACCGCAGAGTTCAGGTTGTAGGTTACAGAAACTAGCGTTGCTCTGCTGAATTTGCGGGAAAAGCTAGAGATAGGGTTGTAGATTGCGGGATCCGAGATGGTTCCGCTCATCTCTCTCTGATCGCCGTAGGAAACGGCGTGGAAACCACATTGGTTATTACGAGGTACGTTAAAACGCTCCTCTATGGACACGTTCCGATCCCCTTACCACCCTATTCATTGGTTTTACTCGAATAAGCTGGTGAGGAGATCTCTGGCCTTCGACCGCCTGCCAGTGGACGCGGCGCGTGCACAACGGTGGTGCTTTCCAACTGATTTCGTAGGAAAGAACGCCATCTTCCAAGTTGTTTTTTTAAGACGATTAGGAAAGCCACACTGGCTCCCATGACCTACAACCCGAACTTCACAGTTTCCTTGGGTATTCCTACACTCCGTACTACCTTAGTATCGTAATACGCTGTCTTTAAACGCTCTCTCTTTGCGCTATGTTGCTCTTGTCGAAACGGCTTCACGCTGACCCAGTTGAAGATATACGGCGCCAACCATAGCTGTTGTCTCACGTGACTAGATCACTTATGCGACTAATGTAATCCAAGCAATTTTATCTCTGTGGCCCTTCCAAAAATAACTTTTCACATTTCATCATTTTCCAACTTTACTCTCCAAACTTTCTTTGAAAACAAAGTACCAGTCACAGCAAACCTTTTCACCTTCTGCGACTAAGTGCAAGAAATTAGCTTCCAAACTGTTGATAGACTCACATTTCAACTATACTTCTTCGTGTAGTGCAGTGGTGTTGTTGGGCCAACAGGACCTGAATCTTCTGCAGTTGCGTAAGCGGCTGCGCTCGAAGTGGAATCAGTGATTGCGAACGAGGTAGGACTATTGCTCGCTCTACACGATCTGCAGAGATGAGTTTAGCTAGCGCGCGTCCCACCTGGAATGCAATCGTCAGCTGCACCGTGCTGTTTCGAGCACAGCGGCTTACACAACTGCAAAAAGCGTCAGATCGTTCCGACTAAATATAAGAGGTCATCAATGCCTTTGTACGGTTGATAGTCCGACACCACGTAACCCGGGCCAAGAATATGAAAACGACATGAAGCAGGGACAGTTGCGCAAGCGCACTTCGATTCCAACCGCTGTCTCCACCGCACCGCTTCGAGCGCTCAGCCGCTTACGCAACTGTCCGAGCTTCATGTCGTTTTGACCCAACTATGGTTCATTCTTCGTGGTCGGTTAATTGGTATCAGACTTGTCTGAGATGATAAGGACATAAACTTGTCACTTCTACCATGGCAAGTTGCCGTATAGGCGACATGCGACTTGTAGAACTTGACGAATTTGAATTGAAGTGCAGTGTTCGGACTACATTTATACTCTATTTCAGTTGCACAGATCATCCAAAGAGATAAACCGCAACTAGAAGTCGAAGCTGAAAAATATGTTGATGAATTCGTTATGGATTTGATCGAATCACAACCAAATGAGGCGAGCAGTTTGACAAACGGGAAACAACCAGATGAACAACTAGTGGAACAAACATCCGTCAGCAGAAATGAACACATTCCAAAGCCAAGTTCTCAACCACCCAAAATGCCTAATGGAATGTCATCATTTAAAAGGAATGGAAAACAGGTCCAGAAATCTCTTTCCTCTAGTATAACTAATGTAACATTTCTATTTTTTTAAGACAGTACTTCCTCCTGTTACTAAAATGACTAGACGTCGACATTCAGCCATGGTTGGTCGTGGAGTCGAACAGATTGGGGACTGTGAGTTTGTGTTCCTAAGCATTTCGATGTTGGACACGTTGCTGATGTTGATGTTGCTTGCTAGCAATTCCCACCGTACTGGTACGACCTCAATTGAGATTTTCCTATGGTTACATATGCTTACTAGCACCCAAAAGGCTTATAAATCCAAGAGTAGTAAGTAAATCTAATAATAAATCTTAAACTTCTACAATATTGAAAAGAAAATCAGTTAGAGACGCAAAGATTGCAACTAACAGAGGAACCACCTCAACTTTTGCCTTGTTATCTTCACTCGGATTGCAAAGATCATCGAGTTATCGATACTTTCATCTGCTAGTCCGCAGCAGCATACGCAACCACGTCAGACTTCAGGTGGTCTTGACCGGAAAATCGAATTGCACTGGTTTGAAATTGTCTCCAGCGAAAGTGTTCAGCTCCATCACTTAATGTTGCTTGAATTTTGGTTGCCAGTTGACATAGAGGAAAGACGACGGTGATGGTGGTTCGGAGTCCGCTAATCTCCCAGCTCACACTAAGGGCACAGCCCCGTCAGTGGATAAAGCAGGAAAACGGAGTTCTGACGGTTTCGGCGTCAACCTCATACATAGGCAGTGATAAGTGTTGACAAGGAAAATGACAAAGCAATGGAAAGCATCGCAACAGGAGCAGCGATTAAAGGCATCAATCCACGAATCTGAGGTGGTGCAGATTTCAGGTGGAGTATTCGTTTACAGGATGGGAGACTACGGAGAGGGTTGTGATTCCGTCCATTTCTTCCTAATTTCCGTAAAAAAACGGCCCGGAAGATACGGCTTCATTTGTTTTGGCGCACCATTTTGTACAAGAGGTTCGATTGGAGCGCGCCAGTCTTGTGCGGCGCCGCATCTTCCGGGCCGTTTTTTACGGCAATTAGCAAGAAATGGACGGAATCACCTCCCTCTCCGTACTCTCCCATCCCGTATACGAATACTCCACCTGAAATCTGCACCACCTCAGATTCGTGGGGTGATGCCTTCAAACAACGAGGATCGCCTGAAGTCCGCACAAAAGGTACCAGCACGGACAATGAACTACTGTGGTCTAGACGTGATAAGAATCTAGATATGTGATCGACTCCAAATATGTTCACCCAAGTTTCTGCGATGCGCCTTCGATTGGAGGCAAACGAAAGAAGGGGAAGCAAGTCACACAGAGGAAGAATATGTACTGCGGAAAGCAGTTCGCCCCGTTGGCTTTACATCGCACGTTTGGATTTAATTGATGAAATCTTGAAAGATCAAGAGAGAGCTTATCCAGAGGCTAGATCTGGATTCGACTACAGGCTACTACGATGAAATTCCACTTGAATCTTTGACAGATATGTGTACGCGTTCCTACTTACACTACTTATCCTACACTACTTACTTAAACTGTCAAACCACTTATGATATCAGATTCAGATCTTTGGTGGAAGTGAGCACTGATATCGGATCCACAAGTCGATAGGATGATATAGTCGGGTCAAAACGACATGAAGCGCGCTTCAGTTCCGTAAGCGGCCGCGCTCGAGGGACGCAGTGGATACCGATTGGAATCGAGATGGGAGCATCGCGAACTGCAGCAATGAACGCTGGTAGCAGGGATCCTCACTCGATCCTAACCACTACGCTCCACCGCACGCTTCGAGCGCAACCGCAACTGCACTGAGGCAATAGGTGCTGTGATTAGTGTACAGTCGGGTCAAAACGACATGAATCATGAGTGTGGTTGCGGTGCAATTGCGTACGCGCTCGAAGCGGCGGAGGAACAACTGGGACCGAATTGCGACCGTCACGAACTGCAGCGATGGGTGGTGCTCTCAAGGGTCTCACCACGCTCTTAGCGCTACGCTCCACCGAAGCGCCTCAAGAGAAATCGCGCACATAGTTGCGTGTTTGCTTCATGTCGTTTTGATCCTACTATGGGTGCTCCATGTCGTGTTGACCCTTTTATAATCGAAGGGCGATGACTCCTCGGAACTTTTTTTTCGCTTCTCGACAGTCTCGCTTCCATCTATCGCTTCTCCTTCCGAGAAATAGTCGCAGCAAAGTCATTTTCCATTAGCAGGGTCATCGCCGTATCGATTACACTCTTATCGACCTGTCGGGCGCTACGCACCTTCTTGGACGTGGTATACGCCGCCGAGAAAACGTGCTACTCGGAGACCGCACTAATTCTATTTCGGACAGCTGCAATGCGCATCAGTAACCACGATTTACAGCTTTAATTGAGAATGAGCAGCGACTGAGATGAAAGTGAATGAAATCGAATGTGAATTGAATGAAGAAAACCGTAGAGAGTAGACAAGGTCGGCGCTCAAAGTTGAGAGGAAAAGATTTAGCTATAGATTACGATACTCCGAAACAACAGAAGCACCCGCACTGATAACTGGCTTACAAATGAGAAAGTAGCAAAAGGACTACAAATACCATGTTTGTTATCGCACGACTCGCCTTACTATTAGATCAGTTCAGGATAAGCTCACACTTTGCCACTGAGACAGCATGATCTACAGTAGTGTTAACACAATATGACTTTTCGCATTTGCGCAAGCAGTTGCGATGGGATCCTTGATGTTTCCAAATGGGCTGCGGAGCCGAGACTATCGCGCTACATCGAGCGCAGCTGCATACGTATTCGCACACCAAGTCATTTTTGACCCTACTTTGAGTGGATATCAACAAGCTTGGAGCTCCAGAAAAACAGTGTAGTTCGCTACATCTCATCGCTTAAAGCTGTACTTCATGGCAGAATTGTAGCAAGAAAAAGGGAAGTGTGGGTCAAGGTGGCGAACGACTCCTGGGACGCCACTCGCAGTGCGACGCAAGATTGATGGCCACTTAGCCAATTGTTCACATCTATTCGTTTTCTCCTCGCATGAACTCAACTAACGTAAGGTTCGAGTGAGAAAATGAATTGGAATCTAGTTCTAAGGTTATTGTGGAGCTGGATACAGATTTAAAAGAGACGGATCATGTAAATGTGGAAGACTGCATCGGTAATCCAAGAAAAAGCCCGGTTGCCCAATTTTTCAAACTACCAAACTACAGTTTCTGCGGAACGTCAATGTCCTGGAACGAAATCACACTTCTATGGAGGATTTCATTTCCTTCCTCCTCTCTACAGGAAACATCCACAAACGAAAGTGATGAGCGAAGTGCCAGTTCAGTGCATAGCAGCACGTAGTCGCATTTCGGCTTCAGGCTCAGAAAGGTTGCGACCGCTATACATTGTGTACAGAAGACTCGTGGATCTGACGCTTCTCCAGGCCAATCCGTGCTGCGACCATAACAAAAGAACCTCATTTACAGTGAAATTTAGCAAGGACGGTTACTTGCAAAGTTGGACGGTTCATATCGTGTATTTCTTTTACTTGTATTTTATTACTTATTATTGTATATAATTGTAAATGATGAGTCAAGAGAGTGTCCCCAAAAGTGTCTCCCTTAGAAAATGACAATGACAACCAGAAAAGCTGAGTTTTTCACCGCAGCGTACGCCCGCAATTGCCTGTGAGCGGATGAAAACACTGGCGCTTCGCAGCGTAGAGTCAAAAAGACATGAAGCACTGTGTACTTGCACAAGCGGTTGCGCTCGAAGTGATCCGAAGGAGCGCAGAGATTAAGATCGAGTGAGGACCCATACCAACACCGTTCATTGCTGCAGTTCGCGATGCTTCCCACTAGGTTTCAGCTGCTATCTCCATTGCGTTCCTCGAGCGCAGCCGCTTACGCGACTGAACCGCACTTCATGTCGTTTTGACCCGACCGTACGTAGCCGCTTACGCGATATTAATCCATAAATCATGACATTTTTGTGGAACTACACCTCACCCCATAACAAATGCATCGGTCTAACACAATACCAAACATCTCAGAAGAATCTCGCTGCGTGCATTGCTAGCTGTCTCTGTAAGGGGTTTTTTTTTTAACAAGCCTCACCCATCCTTACAATTCCACTTTCAGCATTACATGTTAAACATTAGTCCACATTTTTTAAACTCAAAACTTACCTTGTAATGAAGAAATCCTTCTTTGAGATGTCATAACACCAATTTAGCGGACCTGAAGGTGTAAAATAAGCAGTATGGCAATAATGGTGTGCACAGATTTTGTACGCTTTTATTTCCAACATTCTTGTCCTTCTTGAACTTTCGACTTTCGACTTTTGCTTTCGAGATTTCCACTTAACTTTCGCTCATATCCCTAGCGATGTAGTCCAGAACATTGTAACCTTCCACCTTCTCATTTGTCTGAGTAGTAAGAAGACTGTATCCACCTGTTTCTATGTGTACTTGCAACATGCAAGCTATCATTAGTCAAATTGCGAGCAACCGGCGTCCCTCGACGAGAATTAGGGGTCTCTAGGAAAATCCCATGAGCAGAGGAAGAAATAGTTGCTGTTTCAGCCTTTCGCTTTCGATCGTTAAGCCCTGTGCCCTTCGGCGGTGCCGCAAGGATAAGACATTCCATGTGTGAAACGACATTAGCCGGTGAATTGATGTTCTATTCCTTCACTACGTTTTTTTTCTGTTTTTATTGCGACGTGGCAAAGAACAACGCAGGATATCTCGTTGGTCGTTTGGCGTTATCAAACAAATTTTCTTCTGTTCATAAACTCTGCTCCTTTCCACAAATTTATGAAGGTTTTGAATTGTGAACAATCGATGGTAATTTGAAGACCCGAAGTGTCACTTCACTGCATTTTTTTTCTATCTTGTTTTCTTTTGATGTACTGGAACACTTGTAGAAGTACATATTGCGAAAATGACCGTGTATATCCGCTATTCATAGGGTAGACTTGCAGTCGAATCAAAACGACCTGACTCGTGGTGCATGTGTGGTTAAACTCGACTTGACGCGGTGGCACCCTTAATCAGCTCCATAGCCGTTGATCTTGGTATTCCCCTCACTATGTTGGTGACATGATATTCCACAGCGGTATTCCATAGCCCTGTTTGAGCTAACGAGGACCGACCGCGAACGCAGCTGCTTACGCTGAGCGTATAAACTGCCGTTTATGTCACTATTAACCTTATTAACCAGTAAGACTCATAAAGCATACAAAAGCGGTTAAAGTAATGACCACTGTGGAATAGCACGTCACCAGCATAGTGAAGGGAATATCAAGATTACTATATCCTATATTTCAATCACCTTGTAGAAGTGGCACGTATTTGGCTCGCGGATTCTTTTCTTCCTTTAAAGGTCTCCTTTACTTAGTGGAGTATTCCTTCAGATTAAGTGAATTGACAAAGAAGTCACTTTTGTGGTTTACCCTTCTTCCACGAGCACTGTGAATTCGAACGCTTCTTCGAGTCATTCTTTCCAATATCAGATATACTGAACACCTCGCTGATCGTTTATGAGTTGTAGATTGAATTTAAGCTAATTTCAACCGAATTTGTGTCTTTCATGCCTGCCGAGACGTTTTTTGAAGTAGATGCTAGATCATCTTGCAATCCACTCTATTTTTTAGACCCTCCTGGTATAACTAGCGGCGGTGTTCGGAAACTTTCGAGAACTGGATCTCTCCACCAGTAGATAGAGATAGAGATTAGAAGTACTCAACGCCGTCACTTCGCACGCCCCTCGAAAATACGTCCGGCAAATAACTCGCAAGATGAGGAGATGGATCGGGCTGGAGCAGAAGAATCTTTTGGCAACCGATTGGTAGTTTGGTTAACGTTCTCAAAACTATTCCTAACCCTGTGACGGTTCGCATTTTGTCGGACGTTTTTTTTATTCACCGGCATCGTCAATCGGTGCCTCTAAGTGCTCTTAATGAATCAAATACCTTGGTTTGTTGAAGACGTTGCGCGTTTTCACCGTCACGGTGGTGAGCTACGTTCCTTCCTTTACCTACTGACGAAGAGATCGCAACCCCCAGAATTTCCACGAAAGCTGTTTTCAAGCGCTGCTTCCTTCTCAATTCTAGCATTTGCTTTGAGAATTAAGATGTCAGATTTTTCGAAGACAGAATCGAACACTGGATATCAAAACATGTAAGAGTGCAAAAACTCTCACATTTAATATGCGTGTGTATATAGGTCATGGTCAGTAGTAATGTCGATGGTCTCCTTTGGAGGTCCGAAAGGAGTCCACCATCCTCGATCTCTTCAATTACATCATTCTGCCCTGTTATACACTATACATAGAATATGTTTTACCATTCAACCTTTCCCATTGTTCCTCATGGCGGAAATAATTATCCACTGCCAGTTTTCACATCATTCTGTTCCTTGCTTGATCTGACATACTTCTTTCTTCATTGCTCCTGAGAAGACATTTCTGCCCGACCATTTCCCAACATTTTTCATATCTTATCGCAAGGATCACTACTGCAATAAAAAGCTACGCGTTTTTCTTTCGTGGTCATTTGTCGATAAGCGGCAAATGACAGATGTTCTCTGAACGATGTGTTGGTTTTTATTTACTTTAGCTACGTGCGGCGTTGACGACTATCAGCCCATGAAATTTTTCTTTTGTTTGTACCTCGTCAGGAATGTCAACCGGGCTTTGTCGCCAGCTGGTTGGCGATGAGAGGCGACCTTACTATTGCGACGTGTGTTTATCGGCGTGCTGCTGCTGTGCCTGTTGGTCATGCCTGCCCGATCTTCGGCACGATGCGTTATGAATCGATGTGTTTCTGTTTTTTCCACGATACTTCGAGACTACTCTGCTTTTCCCCAAGGACCATGTTCCTCGACTACTCACAACAGTACGCCCACCAACTGTCCAGCTTTCCCGCTCTATGGTCGTCTTCACCCGTCAAATAGTGATATGTTCTGCTGCGTATGGTTAAAACGTAAGGTGTTCTTCTTCATTTTCTTTTTTTTCAGCATCTCATTTGCACACCTACTCATCCAAATACATCATTCTGGGAAGTCCAAATGTTCAGTCCCTGACGGTTATGTTCTTTGTCTTGATTTTTTCCCATCTACAACGTTAAATACAACTAATCATATGTGATTCTTTTTTTGGAGCAGACTTCTATTCAAACTCATTGACTTCATTCATCATTCATGGAGAAACTCTACAAAATCAAAATTGAATATTTCGTAGAAATTTTCATGAAGTTCTTTGACTTGATGACTTTCAGATGAGGGAGGAGCTAGGAAACCACATATTTTGAAATAGACATAGTATTTATGTTTGCATGCATGTTGATTGCACTATTCTGGTTCCATCTTCAGATCTATTTTAGTGCTTAGCCCGTTAACCAAGGCGTGTTTCCATAATGAATTTGTTGCCTTCTTTGCTGATTCTGTTCAATTGCAGACAGATCGTTTTTTACGGGGGATTCTTTCCGACGACCGTACACCCCTACAAGAAAGTTTCATACAACTACTGATCGCTCTCTTAGAGCCATGTACAAACCACCATCGGTATGTGGAATAATTTATTCAGTTTCTCTAAAATTTATGTCTTCCGAGTATAGTAACCGGTTCTTTCCTACGACTATCGTTTTCCTCCTGTTTGCATGCCAATAAAATGTTATCGTTGTTGAGATGGAATTCACTTTTTTTGGCTGTAATCAGCAAATAACGTTGTCGCAACATATCATTTGCTGGTGACGCAAAAGCGCATGTCAACTTTTTGTTGCAACATGTGCACAGTGTAATTTACAACGTTTGATCTCTGAATCTAGGGGTGTATAAAGATCCCCACTGACGGGCTCTGATCTAAGACCGATGTCCTCTCTTTGGAATTTTGTAGCACAGTTTTTACGCTCGAAATGAGGTGAGGTAAAAATGAGCGGCAACAAAAAATATATGTAATTTTGGATCATAAAACTTCTACTTCTAGAATTCAGAATAATAATATCTACTTAACTCCAGATACTGGTCTACACTGGAGAACAGACCGGTCTCTATAAAAGGATAAGATCGAGTTTATCACAGCTCATACCTGCAGATCGGTACACTGTCTTTCATTTGAGTGCTGAGGCTATGAAAAAGCAACCCTGGATCGAACCCACCACAGTTAGCCTTTTTCTTGTTTTGTTTTCCCTTCATTTATCATCTCTTCTCTTCTAGGCATGTCTTATAATCGCTGATACATCGGAACTGGATGATCAATCATGGGGAAACATGCAGACCTATTTTAACCAAGTAGGTTTTTATTCCTCTATTTCATACCCTGCGTCGACACCGGTACATTACCCTACATTCGTTTTTACAGTCGGGAAAAATAATCTTTGTTTGCCAAAATCGTCTCCTTGCGAGTCTGTCTAATTGTGAGTCGTCCAAAAAACAGGTATTTCATTGTTTAGATTCTCATGTTTTATTAATCCAAACGCATTGTTATTTGATGTGCAATTGTTGCTGAGAAATCGTTGTTATTAATACAGAACAATTATAGGCCGATATGATTCGAATGGCATTTGGATCTCGAGATTGCCTGTCCATGGGGAAAGATTTCGAGCATTTCCTTAAAAAGTCGTTAAAAACACTTTCAAAACAAGGACAGGCGAGGATTTTCTTTCGTTTTCTTATCAGAAATAATTAATCTACTTCATCAGAGACCAGCACAATGAAGTCTAACCTTGGAAATCTTATTTAGGACACTTGAAGCTACCTCTTTTACTTTTTCTTCTTAATCATACTTTTGTGGGCTGTTGCAATTAGAAAAGGTGTTTAGATCAACACAACTTTTCATTCCAAGGATTTAGCAGGGGGAATGAGCTACTCAGTCGTGCTAAACAAAGTAAAAGGTATGTTCTTGTGCATGCCTTCTTTCCCTATGTTTTCTCCTTCATTCATTATGTTCTACTGATCACCTTACTCCTTGTTCCTTGTCCATCCTTGTTTTCGTTTTAACGTTTTTTTTTTTCAGATATGCCCCTCTTTTTGTATATGGAAAATAGTGCACATCAAGCTTCGGCTATTTTTTCAGATGCCACATCTGAACAGTTGTTAGCACCTGGTATGGTCCTTGTTTTGCAATCACTTCGTCTACGGTGTTTTGCATGGATTTTACTATGATGCTTTAGGCAGTCGGATACTTCATGATTCGTTGTCTCGTGTTGGCGTAACAGTATGTGAAACTGAAATTCCAACTCTTACTCCAGCAGTTATGATAGCTAGCGAAGACGACATCATTGAGAACTTGATGGTAATATCATTTTCATTTTTTAATATCGTTTTTTCTCTTTTATTCGTTGGCATTCTGCAAATTTGTTCCAAAACAGTTGCATTCAGGGAGTACGATATGGGGAAGAAATTGGGCTAGTACCACGGCTTTTTCTCCGGAAAACAGAAAAGGTGGGAGAACAAGGAATGCCTGATGTTACTGAGAGTGTGTTACCTGTGGAGGTCTCGTCACGGTGAGTAGTTGCTAATTTCTGAATAGGTAAATAGAAGAACCACAGAGAAAAAGTCATTAGTTTCGAACTTCTTCATCTTCATCTAACTTAGTATTTGCGTGCAAAATTTCGTGGATGACCTCAATCGGTCGGTTTTCCGCAAAGGAAAGTACCATACTTCGACTGATTGATTTAGCGAGCTGACTTAATGTAGATGATTATCACATACAATGTTTCCTAACCACTTTGGGTACTACTCATAACTTGCATAAAAGAGGAAGCAAACTTTAAATGAAAACCGCTTCTGAGTTCCTTTATCGCCTTTCTGCTGTTAAGGAAAGAGTGAAGTAATTTGTTATTGCTATTGGGCCATAAATCTGATGTTGAAAGGGGATTCCTCTCAATCTTGAGTTTGCTTCTGCAAGTACAATAACTATTGTACGTTTGATTTTCACTTGTTCTGTTCAATCCCGGATTCATTTTCAATGTGTATTCTGTGGCCTACTTTAGCAACCAGAAGTCTTCCTACACACATTTCAACTTCCCCTTGTACTTCTCACACCTTCGGACAAGACGTCTGGGACACGTCATTCTGCACATACCTGTCGCTACCACCACTATGGATGTATGTGAAAGGTGTGTCCCCACCGCTAGAATCTTATTTTCATAGAAATCTATTTTATTGAAGCCTTTGTGACGCAATACCGACTTGTGACGGTGCTGTGATAGTTGCCGCTCGTCAGACGCATGGTCAAGGTTAGCGACAATATTTACGGCTTGTTTGAGTGAAGCGTAGAGCACAGTTTAGAAATTTTCTTTTAACAATTAATTGTGGTACCATATCTACAGGTCTTTCTCTATTATTATTTTGTTTTCTCTTCCATATGTTTTTCTTTGTGTTCGCAATAGCTTAATTCAGGTCGTGGTGGAAATGAATTCGTATCTCCTCTTGGAGCTGCAATGTTCACTGTTTCTACTTCTCTCCCGCAGTCGTGTTCATTAGCTCGAACTCCATCATTTGTTCAGCATGTCTTTGCTGTTGCATTGGTTGATGCTATTCGTCGGTTAAGCGGTTTTGGAGTATGTTTTCTTTAATAATTTATTTACATTAGACTTATTTCTTGTTTTTTTTTAATGGAAATCCTAGGTTACTTGCATTTCGGTCGTGATATTTCAGGATTTCCCACTACGAATCAAATGGCCAAATGACTTTTACTTTAACCGCTCACACAAGGTCGGCGGTCTTTTAGCTACTGCTAAGTGTCGTGATGATGGCCTGTTGGTATCAATCGGTAAGCACACGTTCCCTTAGTTGGGCTTTTAATTAGTGCATTCATCAAATAAACACTGAAAGTAACAGGTGCCGGCATCAATGTATCCAATTCGCAACCAACAGTTTGTCTCAACGACATGGTTCCAGATGGAAGCGACATCAAATTCAGCATTGAAGAGGTTATTGCCGAGACGTTGAATAGATTCGAATGTGAGTCATCGTCTACGTTCGTTAATAGCAAACTGGTAGAAATATGTCCTTATCGTTGTAGATTGGATGAATATCTACGAAATGAAAGGTGCTGGTGAAGTGCTCAAAGCATACCACGAGTTTTGGTTGCACAGGTGAGAGGCTTTTGATAAGAAAGTCTATTTTTCCTACTCAGCGTTTCCATCAGAACAATTGTGTTGTAACAACAATAAAAAGCCAAGGATGAGAGATTGTTTCCCCATTAGGTCAAAAAGTCGAAGAAATAAAGGGAAATGCACAAAAAAGAATTTTACCTCGCCTGAAACGAATGAGGGAAGATCATACCATAGTTGTATTTTCTACCAGTGTTTCCTTCCACTTTTTACTGCTGACGAGACGACGTGAAGCCATGTAAAGTTAGTCTCGAAAGCCCTTCCTGCTTTTTTCGTCTGAGAACGTCGTAGTGCTCACGTATTAAGTTTGTTTTAGAAGTTCCGTCAATTACCGCGGATACTCATTAACGCTACCACTCCATCTTTCTTGACAACTAGAACACCATTACAGCTGACGGCGGAAATGCTCTTACGGTTCCTGTTTCTCAGAAAGGTTGATCGTTAAGAAGTGTAAAGCTTAGAATAGTGAATGTGAAAGAGAAGCGAAGAGCAGCAATAGCCACCGTGTTTTCATTGGAACAACGCGTAGTTTGGATTATTGTATTGGATGGTTTGATGTTGATGGGTTAAATATGCTTCGTATAGATCGCTTTATTGACTATTTAGTATTCGGAATGCGTATAAACTGAGTGGATGATCTCCGCATAATGTTGTAGGACTTTTTTTCGATGCCTTTTCACAAAAATTATGTCTACAGTATCTACTCCTAGTTTTTTTTTTCATGATAGAGGGGTGAAGAAATGATCCTCATTGCATAAAGTTGCAGATTTCAAGATTTGCATTTGAAATGTGTTCTGGATGTGAAACGTAGCGAATGAAAGAAAGAAGAGAGAGAGAGAGACAGAGAGAGAGAGAGTACAGGTCGGGATTGAAAACGCCTCATTCCTCTCCCTCTCGGTAGTTCTGGTTTTGCGTGTTCACTTCAAAAACAATGTAAATACGCACGTTAAGCGAAATGAGGAATGGAAACAAAGTGAGCATCTGTGGAGAATGGGCAGTGGCATTTACTTGGGTGATGACATGCTATGCTCACCCTTTTCTTCAGAACATCTAACCTCGCAGCGTCGCGACCGAGCGTTAGGTCTGACTGCGAAGACGTACAACGAGCTAGAAATCTATAACTTTTTATGTTCAAATGTGTTCATATTTGAAAAGAATTTCCCCTTTAGTCTGCCATTGCTTGCAAATTATACGAAAGCGAAAAAAAAATATTGTTTAGCCGAGAAGAAGTGCTGCTCGAGGAGCTGTCTGAGAAAGTTGTCATTCGGGGGTTGGACAAAAATGGATACCTTCAAGTGCGAAGCAAAAGCAATCCTAGTAAGGTGAATGAATAACTTCGTATGTTTTCCTTTCTATCAATTAACATTCCGCCTTTTTCTCTATTATTATTATTATTATTATTATTATTATTTTATTTTTATTATTACTATTTTATTATTGTTATTATTATTATGATGATGATTATTATTATTACTATTCTCTTTTTCTCTTGCCGTAGGCAACATTCCTACATCGCTTAGCGTTCTTTCTTGCAGATATTTTCGGTTGGTGATAATGGGAACACATTTGACATGATGAAAGGTCTGATTCGACATAAACTTCGTTAGCGCTCTTCCTTCCTATCCATTTCTATTTGGTGCAGACATGCTGCGCAAAGTTCTTATTTTAGCTCAATTGCTTGCATCTCAGGTATTAATTGCCCGTTGATTTTCCATGCATGTGATGTCATTTACTGGTCGATATTGAATCTAGTGATGTAGCACATAGTTTGCATTCATATTTCATACCAGTGGAAAAATTACAGATCTTTGTTATTCAACAGTAAATATTATTATTCAGTTTCATCAGCATCATACCATATTATCAGAATCCAGCCACGGGGCCCGCGTTTATCACGTTCATCAGAGAACTGCCGTGTTTTGCCAGAAACATCATTGCCTTTAGCTCTTTTACCACTCGATCCACCTATAATAAAGGTGTAGATGGAATGCAATTATAAGCAAAGAGTTAACAGACATCTTCACGTGTGGTTTCTCTTCCAAAACTGAATCGTATCGTTCTTTCCACCAGTTCTTTGCTAATTCCACATGCAAGAAGCGTCGAACTGAAAACGTGTTAGTCATCGCTATAAATCCCTTTTGATTTTTCAAGACAGAATCAGTCAGAGGAAGGACTCAGACCTTGTGCATTTGAATCGTAGAAACAAAGATCTAATATATTCACTCGTAGAAACGATTACACTGATCTAAGATGGTAATTCTTGACTTTAAAAAAATGAAAAGAACGGTAAACGAGTTAGAACTAAAACAGGTCTGTACCTATACTGTCCTTCAGACCTGATTCCGAACGATTATCACAATATGTTCCTATCAATACAACTTGGCTCATAATACACTTATTTCCATATGCATAAGCGAGTTGTTGCTCTTGTGGAGTAACGAGTCGATGAATGGATGGAAGTCAACAGTTTTCAGTGTAACCCCTCTAATACTCCACCAAGCTTCACGAAGATTGCCTAAGTGGTTACTGACGAACACAACATTTGTTTCGTTTTGGTGCAAGTGTAGCTGGGGGAGGGGGCACTAAGTGGTGCTCTAATTGGCTTCTACATCGGCGCGCAAAAAAAGTCCGTAGAGCAACTGCCAAACGGAGTTTTCAACGACGATTTCGGTTGCAACGCTCCACTTTTGTACACGCGCCGCACTCATCTGCGCACCGGTCGAAAGTCAGTGAGTTCTCGACTGCTTATTCAAGTGAAAAATATGAATGGCTTGCTTAGGGGACAAGAACGTATACATGGAGGGCGTCCTACCGCTCCTCGTACGAACTAGAGCGATTCCCACGCCGTTTTTTTAGTACGATTAGGGAGAGGTGAGCGGAACCATCCTGATCCCGCAATCTACAACTCCATCTCTAGCTTTTGCCGTGGATTCCAGTGGGTGTGTCTGATTTTCCAAAACAATTTAGTAGCTTGTGAATTATAGCCTCGCCGGTGTTGCAGTTTGATTAACGGAAGGTAACCTGAGTCAGCTATTCAGATAGCAGCGAAGGAATCTCTCTAGGATACACACCATAGCTAATAGCTCTGAAAAAGCATGACCGGGACATGCTCGAAAATTTGCCGATCACCAATACGCATCCAAAAATTTAAAAAGTTTGAAAGTTTCTGACGTTATAACATGAAACTCCGTGCTATATAAACGACGACGAATGTCTGAAAGTGGGCGGTTTAAACCCTTCTGCTTCGCACTTTTCTTTTTTGAACGCGAAAAATGGAAAAACATACCTGACTGCACCTGAATGGCAGGCGGATCCGGTACTTGCATAGAATGTTTTGCACCTAGAGTTCTAACATAGTTCACGACAAGGATCTGTCACAAATTGGTGACGTACTTGGCAATGAGATCTGCAGATGGCTTTGGATATTTCGGAAAAGCAACCGAGCTAGTGTTAGGCAACCTAGGCGATGCGGAGAAGTGAACGACATGCTGATCTGGCAGGCATTCCTTGAAAACTATGTCAATCCAATTGTTGATGTTGATATAGTAAAATCACTCAGAGTAAAGCAGTTCTCCGCTTGCAACAACTACGACCTTTGATTCCTATTACCTTAAGTTGTTGCTCGAAATAATCTCTTATTGTGCGGAGATGTGCTTCTGTTTGTGACAGATTACACGCAGCCGCAGCTGCACCAAGACCCATTATCATCGGTGTGTTCTCAGTGCTGCAAAAGCAATCTTAATTTGATCAAAAGAACGCAGTTGATGAGCTTTTTTTTTGCCCTACCCAGATCTAAGGCCCCTTTCTTGTCCGCCTCCATATATCCACGGAAGAATCTGAGAAGTATACTTTGATCGCAGAACTAATGCACCATTTCGAGGACCGTAAAACTGAAACTACTGCACCAAAATTTGAGGTTGAAGTTAGCAAAAAACGTTATATCTAAAAATGTTCGAGTTATTGTTCAAGAGTTCGTTGCTAGGGATAAAGTTTACGAAAACATTCTCTGAAGAAGAGAAGAAGTTGACGTTGATCACCTTGTGCCCGACTACCGTTACCGCATCCACTTTAAGCTCTGCTATATTTACATCAATCTTGCCGACCGCCTGTGAAGCATCGGAATGAAGAAAAACTGTTGTACCTAAATCAACAATGCTAACAGGACTCCTTAAAACTGACCTATAATCAAGAGTGACTAAAAGCACATATTTGTGCAACAAACACAAACATTTGATGCGGTTAAGTTACTGGCTATTTTTGGGGGAACGCGAATTGGCTGAGCCTGACTTGTAGTGCAATTACCTACGTTTAGGACTGAAAAGGATAGGAAGGATAAAGCGTCATCGCCTTACCCATCACCGTACGCTTCATCCCTTCTATCCCTTTCCTTTTCGACCCTTCACTCAAAGTATTTCGGAGGCATCATAGCCAAATTTTCGGGAGCATCTTTGCCGTTCCCCAAAGTCCACGCAGTTGATTAGTGCCTTCGCGATAAGCCTACACGTTCAACTTCAATCCAGAATTGTTTGCGGTTCATGAACGCGTGTTCAGCACATACCATGACTTGTGGGCCCAACCAAACTATTGAGTAAGTGTTTTTACCTTTCCAGACGCACCAGTTCATCTACTTCAGAAGGATGAAAGCCTTGCTTGGCGGTAGAGCAGTGATTGATTGTACAACAGCAGCAGAACCTCTTACCGACTGAGCTACACCCATCCCATGGGGGACATCGAAGTGGGGTTGAAATGCCACCATAGGCCTTTCAGCGCTGCTCCGCAGTCCGACTCGAGTTAGCAAGTGCAACTCTATCTTTAACTCTCTACGGAGTTGCACCACAGATCAGACCGTTTCGACCCGAATGTAGCAAGAGTGTGTAGTTTGTTTCGCATACTTATTAAGCTCATATATTGAACGGTGCTACATGAGCGCATGTAAACGACTAAACACACTATGGGCATGAACAACTACATAACTCCTACGTGCCAATGCTCAGATATGTTGGACCCACATGGCACTGTTTCAGTGAACCCAAGCCTTTGTTCTACAGTGATTTGCGCTTGCACCTTTAAATTTCTCTTGACACTTTAAATTTGAAGAAAAGATGTACCGCAGGCGGTGAGAGGTTCGGCTACAACTGTGCCGATGGTCGTAAACCCCTCTCAACCAAAACCTTCATCCCTTCAAGGTTGATAAACTGGTACCAGACTTGATTGGGTGGATAAATACTGATTTGATACATCCGCTCACCCCCGCAAGACATCATTGCAAGGTTACACACGCGTTCATAAATTGTAAACGAATCTGATCTGAAGTAGACCTCGTAGGCGCATCCCACAACGATTTCGAAGTGGTTTTGCTTTAAAAGATGTAAGATGTAGTTGCTGGACCATACAGACATCATGTGTAACGTACCGTGTTTGCTTTCTGCCTTTCGGACCGCGTCACTAAGATCGGCAATGGGCTGTAGTACTCCTGTTTCGTTGTTAGCCAACATAACAGTTACGAGACAAGTCGATGGTGTGACCAGCTCAAGCACATCGGATGGGGTTATCTGACCACTTTTTCGGTCTATTTCAAGCGTGGTAAGTTCTGCAATAGTCATAATTAGTCAAGAGTTTAAAAATGAATTGCGAACTGTATTGCTCACAGATGTAAGAGGTCACAGATCAATGTGAATGAAATATGCATATAAAGAAAACATTTGATCATTTTGCGCAACATTAAAGGCATCGCCCCAGGAATCTGGGGTGGTGGGGATTTCAGGTCGAGAGTTCCCATATGGGGTCGTAGATTATGAAGAGAGGGGTGATTCCGTCCATTTCTTCCTAAATGCCGTAAAAAACGGCCCGGAAGATGCACAAGGTTGGCGCGCTCCAATCGAACTCGTTGTAGGAAATAGCGCGCCAGAACGCTCAAAGCCGTATCTTCCGGGCCGTTTTTTACGGCAATTAGGAAGAAATGGACGGAACCATAATCTACGACCCCGTATAAGCATAATTCACGTGAAACTCGCACCACCCCAGATTCGTAGAGTGATGCCTTTAATTTGGTACCCAGATAATATACCAACTTGCACAACTGTGTACGATTCCGCATCGAATTGAGCGTTTCCTGTGTTTATTTCGAGAATTTTCGAGGAAGTTTCCATATTTTTTAGGTATCGCTTGCACAAGAGCGCATGGTTTCGGCTGAACACTCATCAGCATTATTTGCCATAGTTTGAGAATGATTTTTTTTCTTCTTAAACATGACTTACTCAGGTTCTCATCGTACACAGCGGACGCCGAAATCCTTCCCGCATACGGCTGCGATACACGTTCGATTGCGTGAAGGCAGATTAAAAGGGAGCATCCAATGGTTTCCACTCGAATAAACCGCTGGGAAACCCCAGCGATTATCGTCCACTCACTCATGAACGCAGCACGTGGACAGAGGTTATAACGTGGCTCGTAGAAAAAAAGTACAATAAAACTTTGCCCATGTTCGACTGTCCTTGAATCTTGGCATGTTGAAGACGTAGCTTTTTTATTGATTTGCTTGAGCTGCGGCCAAGACTGGTATTGATATTATTGATACTGATATCATTAACAGCTAACGTTTCGGCGTTATCGCCTTCGTCAGAGCCTGGAAAATTCAAAGCCATTAGTGACTTATCCCCTCCAGCGCCTCGTCACCCTACAGAAAGCATCATTTAAACGGTAGGTAAACTCAAACAGCAACACATTGGCTAGTGCTTACCTCATTAGCCAGACTTGGTAACGCAACAGACCACCACGTACCACAACTACGAGTCACAAGGGTTTTTTATAGGGACCTGACGGCCCATTTTCATTTTTGGACTTTTGGCGGTGATCCAAGCTGTTAATAAATATCAATACCAATTTTGGCCACAGCTCAAGAAAATCAATTAAAAAAAAGCTACAATAAAACAGTTTCTCGCGCCGTTTTTCAGGAAGACTAGAAGACTCTTAATCTACACCTCTAACTCTATTATTTCCCGGAGAGATCCGACATCGTCAATTTCGTGATACAATTTCGTCCTAAGCTGCGGAGCTCTTAGGCCGGAGTACATATGTTATCAAAACACTTGTTCTTGTTATCAGATTCCAAGCCATCCTATGTAGAATTCAACAAATCTCCGTACAGCCCTTTGCCCCTAATAATTGTGGACTTCTTAGTCAGTTCTGAGCTTTTCCAAATCGTCTCGTATGACGAAGAACTCAGTTTTGTGTCATGCAAGATCTACTTTCTAGAAAGATTCTTCGGCAATGACTAAATAGTGAAAACATAAAGGAATCGATGCTCACCTATGCTGCCAATATCTCGTAGGTGCCGCAGCGGCTGGAGGATCGAAGGATGCTCAATAGAAGAGCAAATCATGTGCGGCGTCTGGCCCTGGTACTCGGACTTGAACTTTTCCAGAGCCGAATTTATTACCCAGTTATTGGCCTAAAAACTTCTTTTATAGATTCCGGAAGACGCTGGATACGTTATCGAAGTCGGAAGACCTCTGTTCCTCCAGACGTGAATATCACTTCCTCCCCATTCACATGTAACAGGTTACCCAGCGACTTCCTCGCACTGTCAATCTCTTCCCTTGCCTTCAGTGCTAAAAACACTACACGGGGTTGAAAATGGAATGAAACGTGAATCAAAATCGAACCTATGGGGTTGCCGCTCGTTGGGTTTGTCCACAGCTCTAACCCGGCCGTGATAGCTGCTTTCACTGATGCCTCAAGTGGAGTGGTAGCATTATAGTCTAGGTAAACTGGCTGCTGCTCCTCGATGTACCAAGACATGGCGATTAATGCATCAGACGCGAAGGAAAAGGTTCTGAAATTTCGAGGTATTTCCTTTTGGAAGTGATCTCGACGCAGGTAGATCAAATACGAGGTGTCAAACTTCGTCACAGTTGCAGAGAATTTCGCTAATCTCTCAACAAACGAGAAAAGTGAATGATGTAAGAGCATCAGAGGCGTAAGAACTAGTAAGGAGACATTTTTAGTGGCATTCATAAAGGATACCTACCTCTTGGTACTGCGCTACACCCGCACAATTTCATTTATGATCTACTTCACTTAATCAGCAGACTGATATTATTGTTTTTTCGCCTTTGCCCGCCTCTTCGCCGAAGAGTGTCGTCCTTGAACACAGCTGTTCCAACCTTCTCCATCGACAGCACATAATCCATCCAGTCGTCAGTGTTCCATATCCTGCGAGACGGGGTAACACGGGAATTGCCTAATGACATCGTTTGACCTCAGGCTGACAATGACCAGCGGTTCAGTGTAACGATACGGAGAGTTGTCATCAAGGATTCCATGCTCCCTCTAGATATTTGAGTTGGAATTGGCAGTGTACTGGACAACAGCACCTTTGTCCAATATATGAGGAACTTCCACTTTGTAACTGTGCAAGATGTATGCACATGTTCAGCTTGTACTCAAACGTTTGATTGCATTTAGTACAACGACGGCCTCTGCGAGCAAGTAGCAATCAGATTACGCATACACGGCCCCAATTTCGTTCCTAAATAGTTATATTAAAGGGCGGGTGTAGCGCAGTCGGTAAGAGGTCCCGCTGTCCGCACGATCAATCGGAAGTTCAAATCCGCACTAGTGCTCAACAAGACATTCATCGCTTCGGAGTCGATGAATTGGTGAATGACCGAACTTGCCTAGGAGGATAAAAACACTGACTTGACACATCGGCTAGCCCCAGTAAATCTCAAACGATTCTGAATTGAAGTGAACGTCGTGGCGCATCCCCGGCGGATTGCATGACGCCAAAGACGTTATCCTTTTATCCTTTAGGTAGCTATGTTGAGTTACTTCGGTTTTCTCCCTTTCATCTACCCCAATTCCGTTCGTTAATAAAAAAAATATTTATTCATGACCATGATTCACAGTTCCGAACGTTTTCAAGTCTGAAAAGATGACACGAATGCGTCGGTTAAAATGCACGCATGGTAAGCGTGAGCCAAAAAAGGAAGGACTCAAGGTTCGATTTGATAGAGTATTTACATGTTTCAGTCTCGAAAAATGTAACTGGCGAGGCGTAATTTCTATACATTCAAGCTAATTTAGGGCGATTTCATTTCCAAGTGCGAACAAAAAGCTGCAAAATGTCTGGATATCCGTCGTCAAACAAAAAATGCAGGTTTGATTTCAAACTGAATCCTAGCATCTTTTTGGTTCCACTTACTGTTAGGTTAAGGAAAAATTCGTGGCCGCTTTTTATTTCAAAGCTAAGCATGTAAAAGGAAACAAAAAGCACTGGAAAAACATTGTCCATCATTTGATGACGGATTCTTTGCTCTGCAACGAAGTTGCATATTGATTTCTTCTAGTTTTGTCGACTCTTGCCTTTCATATCATTAAAATAGGGTGTGAAGTAGACGAAATGGAATATTACAGACACTCTCTTCTTTTTCCCTTTCATCGGGCTTCTAAAAGTACCGAATGCTAGCGAGATCTATGTATCAAGAGCATCGAATGAGTCATGAGAGAAAAAACCTCGAAAAGAACGAAAAACAGGGAAGAAAAATAGAGTAAACAAAAGAACAAGACATTGGAAACAAGAAGAACAACGAAGAGTATACCACTCATCAATTCGCAGTAGTTCTTTCTTTCGGAAAAAGTGGGAAGAAACTAACTTTTCTCTATGATGGATCAGAGATATTGGGAACGATGAGAGGAACAACTGAGAGTGTGTTATTGACTAGTAGTTTCCATTTCTTTCGGAAGAATTTGGAAACAAAAGGGTTTTTTCTCAACCGATGACAACAGGGCGAAAAATGTGTGATCCATCTTCGAGGTCTAAATCCTATTTTAGAAGCGCGAAGACAGGCAGCCAGTGGTATTTCAAAGCAGTGTTCCTTCTCCATACACAGCACCAACTTCAGCTTCAGCGACCTTATCGTCTCGAGTAAATCAGAAAAAAAAAATGATGTCAAAAAATACCGCTTCACCCACTTAAAGGCATCACCCCACGAATCTGAAGTGGTGCAGATTTCAGGTGGAGTATTCGTATACGGGATGGGAGACTACGGAGAGGGGGGTGATTCCGTCCATTTCTTGCTAATTGCCGTAAAAAAACATCCCGGAAGATACGGCTTCATTCGTTTTGGCGCACTATTTTCTACAAGGGGTTCGATTAGAGCGCGCCAGCCTTGTGCGGCGCCGCATCTTCCGGGCCGTTTTTTTACGGCAATTAGGAAGAAATGGACGGAATCACCCCCATCTCCGTAGTCTCCCATCCCGTATACGAATACTCCACCTGAAATCCGCACCACCCCAGATTCGTGGTATGCTGCTTTTAACATCCCATTTTAATGATCTAAGAAAACAAGAATCAATAAAATTGGGAAATGAAAACACAACACTATTGTAGAGCAAGAACTTCTCTATACAACAGCACAAAGCGATTCTTCATTTTCTTCTGAAACTGTTGTACAAATTTTTAAGTTTGGAAAAATGGCCCCTAATCATTCCTTGAACCAATAATTAAGAAAAAGTTATAAAATCTCAACACATGGCCTGAGTAGGCATAATTTTAGGGAACAAGGGATGATGTTTCGACTGAAGGTGTAAACAGGAAATCACAGAGATTCAGTTGAAAGTGAACCTAACACAGTCAGATTGAAAAACGTCGCAGAGACAAAAGCGGCAAAAATGAAAATGAAGATGAAAAACGATCGTTTTGCATGCGAGGGACCGATAAGCCCGGCAAGAAAATTGACAGATACAGGACCACAAGGATGAGAATACGAGTATTTGAGAAACTAAAAACATTGCTTTTGTGTCAGAACTTGCTTGAAACTCCGTGTGGAGCGAATATGTCATTAACTTATATGAAGCAAAGAACAAGATTATTGGCAGGGTTCCATTACGAATAACGCTTTGGGATCATCACACTCTGGAAATTCGAAGCAAAAGAAGTTACTATCTTGATTTAATCGAAATCAACAAATTATCGCTAGACGGTATTTTACATCTAAAAACAAGAAATAAATATTTGCGACCTAAAATTCTGCGTGCCTACAAAATGATTGTTCCAGCCATCTTAACTGTCATCTACTCATGACATAATCTGAGATGAACTCTGATAGACGTCGAATTTTTTCGTTCCACACATGATGTTCTTTTATAAAAATACATAATACTTCAACAACATATAGATCCAAGATGGCTTCCTGTTCAGAGTTGGGGAATTCTTCGAATGACCAAAGAGGATTTGAGGACTTGGTTGATAGATAAGACATAAACCTAGAACAGCGCAAACTTCGACGCGGTGATGGGAAATAGAGCACAAGACGAAGGAAAAATTGGGATTTGAACGGTAGCTAAAAATATGTTCTCAAGCAAGCCAGAGAGATAAAGCAGGAAGGAGACTTATGGAGAACTTATTACAGTAATTTGGTAAAAGCCTTTTATGAAGCGTTTACTTTCATCGACACCCAGCAGAGGTGATGAGCGTGGGTATGAATCACTGTATAAGATTGTAACGTTTCGCAGACGATTACAAATGTTACAATTTTAGATAACCAAACTCTGAAAACAAAAAAATTTAGAGAGAAAGAAAATAAGTGTAGTGATCAAGAGGAAGACTCTAACGCTTTTCACTTTTCTTTTCAGAGATATTATGGAAAAAGGACAAAATAGTTCACGCCGATCAACGTTTTTAGGATGCGTCAATCGGTCATGTTCCCAGTGATAAATTGTTTTTTTATTTTTCAAGACAAATGAACAATGAAAAAAACAGTGAACGCTGCGAACAGTTCAATAACAAAACACAAATATGAATAGAATAT
Source organism: Necator americanus (assembly GCF_031761385.1). Lineage (NCBI taxonomy): Eukaryota > Metazoa > Nematoda > Chromadorea > Rhabditida > Ancylostomatidae > Necator > Necator americanus. The sequence goes on along the minus strand of NC_087372.1, from coordinate 23,885,259 downwards.
AAACATGAAACTGGACTAAACTAAGCTGGACACATGAAACGTCTGGTAAATGGAAGTTAAAGTGACCGTATCACGAACCTGACGTTGCTGATGTATCTGTGGGCAAAGAGAGGGTGAAAATTGGGAGTGTGAGCATAGCACCGCTCAGTTCCCTCCCCTCTCCCACCAGTAATCTTCATGAAAAACGTTTGTTCCTTCGAGGTACGTTAGAACGCTCCGGCTCAATCAGCAGTCTTTTCATTGGTTTTACTTGAGTAGACCGTTGAAGAGATCTCATTGATTTTCGACCAATCGTTCGTCAACGTGATGTGTGCGCAAGATTGGTGCATTTCACGTACGTCGCATTAACAAACGCCATTTTCAGGACGATACGGGGGATTATCTACACCCCGAACTCTATATTTGTCCACAGAGACCCTACATCGTCAGTTTCGTGATTTGCTACCTTTAACCAGAGATTGTGTACACTAAGAAATATCATGATCATGCAATGTAATAAAGGGCTTATTCTGTTATGTGTGTGACGAAATTCGAGAAGGGGGCACGACGGCATCACCACCAGAGTCGAGTTGGTGCGCCGGCGCCAGACAGCTATAATATGAGATGCGGCGGGTCCACCGGCGTCGGACTGGTCCACCGACACCAGAAAGCTATAAATGGGGTGGGATGGATCCGCGTCGAGTTGGTGCGCCGGCGTCGTAGAGCGGTAGAAAGAGGTGGCATGAGTCCAACGGCGTAGGATTCCTGCGCCGTTGGACTCATAGACCAGATAGCTATAAAATAAGGTGCGACGTGTTCAACCGTGTAGAATTGTTGTGCTATGGTGAAGTGTTACTGCACAGTCCCTTCTTGTGCACGTCGCAAAAGGTAAATGGGATGCTGCAACCGTTTCATACGTCGCTCCTCACCTCTATGACTCCCCCGTGCGCCTGTTTCTTTGCACGTTTGCCTCAGGTTGATAATATGCCTTCTTCAGAAAGTGGAAACACGCAGCAAACGGCTGCTTAAAGGTATCACCCCATGAATCTGAGGTAGTGCAGATTTCAGGTGGAGTATTCGTATGCAGGATGGGAGACTACGGAGAGGGGGGTGATTCCGTCCATTTCTTCCTAACTGCCGTAAAAAACGGCCCGGAAGATACGGCTTCATTCGTTTTGGCGCACCATTTTGTATAAGAGGTTCGATTGGAGCGCGCCAGTCTTGTGCGGCGCCGCATCTTCCGGGCCGTTTTTTTTTGGACGGAATCACCTCCCTCTCCGTAGTCTACTATCCCGTATACGAATACTCCACCTGAAATCTGCACCACCTCAGATTCGTGGGGTGATGCCTTTAAATAGCAAGATGTTTAGGCGATCTGACGTGGAACGCTATCTTTAGCAGTAGGATGATGTCTTTCACGTCATTTTATGCCAAGACATCATTCTCTGATAGCTGATGAGGAAAACAGGAAGAAAACCCATACTTCGAGTAGTACTTTCAAATTGTGTACATAGATGCGATAATCGGAGCCGGTGGTCTGACCCCCTTCACCTTCGAATGATTAGGGAAGGGACCTCCTTCACTTTTAAAGGCATCACCCCACGAATCTGAGGTGGTACGGATTTCAGGTGGAGTATTTGTATACGGGATCGTAGATTATGGAGAGGTGGGTGGTTCCGTCCATTTCTTGCAAATTGGCGTAAAAAAACGGCGCGGAAAATGCGGCGCGTGCACGAAGTTGGCGCGCTCCAACCGGACTCGTTGTAGAAAATAGTGCGCCAGAACGCCTGAAGTCGTATCTTCCGGGCCGTTTCTTACGGCAATAGGAAGAAATGGACGGAATCACCCACCTCCCGATAATCTACGATCCCGTATACGAAGACTCCACCTGAAATTCGTACCAACTCAGATTCGTGGGGTGATGCCTTAAAAGGTTGGCGTAATTACGCCCTTCACTTTTGGACCGTTATCGAAAGGACCCCCTTCACCTGAGGAGGGTCCGGCTTCTCCATATCGCATCTATACCTGGGAATCTTTCACATAAATCTGTAAAAAAAAAAGAAAGAAAAAGGCTTTGTTAGAAAAGTACAATTCTAAATTTGCAGAAAATGCCACTACTATTAATTTTCATTGATCAGTGATGATGAGAGAAGGGAACTCCAAAGAAGGTCTGATTCAGACTGGTATCTCATAATTCACTGGATTTGATCCCGCTGTTTAATCAAGATTTCAATCTTTTAGACTTTGCCGCCTGCAAATTGAAGGAATGAGAATATTTCCCATCTAAATCGATAGGACCTTGCCTGCTCAGCAAACACATGGAAGACTTTCTGCTCAAGAAAGTGATGTAGAAATGTACAGATGAATTCCTAGATATTCACAGAGTAGAAGTAGCAAAAGCGATGCACGATCTGTGAATAAATGTTTACAAAACGTGCAATCTAACGAAGATTGTTGAAGTTACGGTATCGATTGGTGCAACAATTCTACTGCACGGCTGTCCGCTATCATCACGGCGATAGAACTATTGAGGTTTCCAAGAAGACAGCGACGAATCTTAGCCGAAATAAATCGTGGTTACCAATCCTGGTTCGGTGTCCCCCCTCCCCCTCCTCCCAACACTGAAGCAACATCTATGCCAAGATTTAAGCACAATCGACTTTTCGAAGACAGAAAAACTTCTAAATTGCCTTTGACTAGTAAAGTGAGCCTATCCTTTAGAAGAAAAAATGGTCTCAGGAGCGCAGTTCATTTTCATCGTCGCTGATTATGTTTTCCATTTTCGATCGAAGGGAACTCTTTCGCGACTTAACTGCGCACAGCAAAGAACGTCATCCTCACGAATGTGCACGTTGGACGCGGGCATGGCAGACATTATGTGCCATCAAGAAAGTGGAAAATGACTGAAATAGAGTAAAAATAATAGAAGAACAATATTAGTGGAACTGATTTGACTCTGGAACATCACAGATGGGTACACTTTCGAAAATATAAGAAAGGAAATGAGATGCGATAGAATTACTTGGTATGAAGCGAAAATTGATTGAATTGAGTGAGATATGTCAGATAAAATATCAAATGCAGAATAGAGTGCAGCTGTGCCACCACAGCAAAATGAAAACAGGAAGATGCTCTTGTATAAGAGATTCACAGAAAATTAGCCAAATTTCATTTTCTCCTACGATGACTAATTGTTGAGAAGATGCCTCGAAACTTGGTAGAACCTACAATCCGCATCTGGTGTGACCTCATTACAACGGCGAACGATTGGCATTGTCTTGCTATCATCAATTCGGCTAGAAAGGTCTGGAACAGCAATATAGCGTTTTTATACAGAATGCGCCCACTGCTCTAACGTAATCGACTTGGGTGAGGCGCAGTTCTTTCATTACGCACTGCCAGTCGCACTGAACGTTTCACTTCATAAAATTCACATTCCTATCAAAATATAAATTGTCGAGCTATCAGTTGAAAGCAAGGGAACAGTTTGTAATTTGTTATTAGGCCCCGTATATTTATTTCTTCAATATTATCCATGAGCACAATGCTGAAAAATTCAAGAATTCTATTTTATGATGCGCCAAAGCAGACTTTTGTGATCATGATTTTCCATATCAGTAGTGATAAAAAATTACCAGTATAAAATTTATTCACGTAAACGAATGACAGAATTTAACGACAAATCTACCCAATTTTATTGCTCACTGTTCTTTTATTTATTTTTTAGTACACAACTGGCGCTCACACACCTACACGGGATCACACAAACGTTGATTAGCGTTGTAACAGTTGAGCCGAAAATCTTCAATTTTATTGATTCATCACTTTTCGTGCAGTTTTGCCCTAGCACGGTTTAGACACAAGACTTTCCACGTAAAGATCACGAATATGAACTGATATTCTTGCTGACGATTTCTTGGCTTTTTAACCTTTTCTGGGCATGACAAAACTAAATCTGGAGGAATCCACGCTAAATGCAGATATGACAATTCCTTCGCAACAAAATTTCAGTCCTCTTGGCTTCCTTGCTCTTTTAGAGTTGTTCTTGGTAGAGCAAGACCTTGTGAGAATTTTTGCGCATTTGTTGCAGAAATGATGAGAGATCTAAACGAAAATATAAATTTCACGCTCTCGTACCACATTTTTTTGTGTCGCAAAAGCGGATAATAGTGGCATCCCGAAGTGTTCACAGTGCTCACTGCTTTGTTTTTCATAGGCTCTTGAGTCCAGTAGTACCGGATGGCAACGGGTTGCCTTTACCAGAAAACTAAGCACTTTTATAACTGTACAGCCAATAGACATGAAGCCAAACACCTCAGCTTCGTATTAAGGAACTCACTGTTCAATTATCGGAAATAAGCATATTTGTTGCAACATTTGAGTGCGCACATAATTCATCTGATTACGTGCTGTGAGAGCTCTCGCGCAGCCTGCAGATAAATCGGCTATTTCTGCGGCATAAGAGAATAAGCACCATTCCTATCACTACAATGCTGTGCATGAACATTGAAAAACCGATGGTGATTGACGGTGCGGCACCGTCAGCCACCGCCGCTTGGTCTTAACCAGTCATAAAATAGAAATTTAAGAACAATTTGTATATCATTAGATTCTTCTCTTTGAAGTGTATCCAATGACTGGCGTATCGTTGAGAAGCAAAATGACGCCAAATATGCACCAAAAAAATACAAGAATTGGGACCCACCACCTATCATAGCCAGAGGTTATACTTGAGATTCAAACTTTCATATTTGTTCAGAGCAGCAAGGGATTGTTAGAGGCAAGTACATGAACTTGTTGGTTTATTATTTTTTACGATCAAGCTCGACTGTGGTTTGATTTTGTGACGGTCGCATTCTATGTGGACAGATGAATTTCGTTCGTGCATTAGAGCAGCGCAAAAATTGAAAATCCCACTTCTCCTCCTTCTCCATTAATCTAAACCTTTAATTTGATTGTGTAATATTTGCAAATAAAAGAACAATTCACAAGTTTTTCCAAACAAAAATATGTGATGTACACATGAATGTTGTTTTTTCAACGCTGTAGGTGCCGATGGTGCAATATGCCAGACCTGCCTAAGGTGCAAAAATAGCTGGGCCGGGGACTCCCATACAAAATAACGAATTTCGAATAGTTTTGAAAACGATATCAATCAATTCGAAATTCTGTGGCGAACTAAATCTTTTTGTAAATTAATGAACGTAGTATGGTCTATGAACTGAAGTACATTATGTGTCCCAAGAGTTGTGCTTATTTTCTGTCAATTTGAACTCTGTTCTGGAGATTAACGAAGGTGCAAAGTAGAGATGAAATGAATGGAAAAGGACGAAAATTGAGGACTTTCAAACTTTGCGCTGCTCTATTGTACGAACGAAATTCATCTGTCTACACGCAGTGTGAAAGTATTGTTTGGGGTATTGATCAATCATTTTTCCATATTCTGCCGTTGTTTTCATTTTTGTGGGTGATGTACTGCAAGCATCAAAAGCAAGACGCAATAGCGCATCTAATTGGCGAGTTGAAGTGGAGAAGGACGAGCTCCACTCTCGATTTTCAGTGATATCGAGCGAATCCCACGATTTCTCCTGAAAGATTTCTTTTCAAATCAATTCCTCATAAAGCTGCTACCAATATGTTGTCTGCAGTCGTTGGTGTACATGCTCCCAAGTTCTACCCTCATTGAGGGAATTACTTTTCTGAATTGCTGAAAGGTTCCAAAAGTTAAAGAATTAAGAGTAATCTTCTCTACATGCTATCATCTTAGCAAGTAACGGAACGACCAATGACTAGATGTTAATAGCCTGTTGTCTTTACTCGCACCCCTTTGCAGTCGCCTCCGAACGGATGGCATCGGTTTGACACATTCTGCCTTGGTTCGCTCTGGAGCGATGGCGCCAACAAGCTCATTCAAGCCATTTTTCTTTTTTTGGCAGTTTCCCGTCTCTTACCCGAGTAATTGTAAATGAACCTTTTCTCGTTAGCGCCAGCTCTGCCATGCAGAGATTATCGTTCGATAAAACACTAGTAATGGATGCCAGCGTTCACCTCCACCAACCACGTAACAACTCTAGTGGATACATCGATGGTTGTTGTATTAGGTTGGCGCAAAATTAATTTCAAACAAATATATTCTATTTTCTTTCAAATACATGTATAGCTGTCGCTCTAATTTTTTCAGCCGGCCTTCTCCAGGGCTCTGAAAAAACATGAACCGACGCGACTATCGAGTCATCATGCTTCACGAATTTAAATTCGGACACTCCGCGGCAGAAGCATCTCGAAACCTTAGCACAGCTTTTGGGTTAGACTGTTCTTGTGAACGGAGAGTGGAGCTCTGGTTTAAAAAATTCGCTTCTAGCGATTCTGATCTCGAAGAAAAACCGGGTCGCACGTCGTCGCTTGATAATGAAGATCTGGAGAGAGCCTTGGAAGCAAATCCGGAGACTAACACACGGACGTTAACAGAAGACCTGGGCGTATATCATGCCACAGTAGTTGGACATTTGGCAGAAATTGGCAAGGTGAAGATGTCAAAGTGGGTGCCTCACGAGCTGACCGAAGAGCAGCGTCTGGCATGTCACGGCACGTGTTCTAACCTTTTGATTCGGTTAATAAATGAGCCCTGTCCTAGTCGTATTATAACTGTAGATGAAAAGTTGGTTCTTTACGATAATAGAAAACGTGGATTTTTGTGGCTAGATAAGGATGCCCCTCCAAACACTTTTCCTAAAGCCGATCTTCACCCCAAAAAGAGTCATGCTTACAGTTTGGTGGTGCTAAAGGGTATAATCCACTACAGCTTCATGCAACCAGGCCAGACAATTACAGTAGAATCCTACTGCTGTGGTTTAGAGCATATGTATGAAAAGTTGCAAAAATTGTGCCCGGCAGTGGTGAATAGAGGAAGGCTGATTCTGCTGCAAGACAACGCAAGGCCACATACCGCAAAAATCATCCGGCAAAAATTAACCCATTTGGGTATAGAAGTTCTCCCTCACCCACCGTTCGAGCTCTTGATTGACATTCGCGTCAGCAACAGTTCACTAATTCAGACGATGAAAGTGCTTTCCTTAAAGGCATCACTCCACGAATCTGAGGTGGTACGGATTTCAGGTGGAATATTCGTATACGGGATAGTAGATTATGGAGAGCGTCCATTTCTTCCTAATTGCCGTAAAAATGACCCGAAAGATATGGCTTCGGGCATTCTGGCGCACTATTTTCTACAGGGAGTTCGACCGGAGCGCGCCATCCTTGTGCACGCGCCGCATCTTCAGGGCCATTTTTTACGGCAATTAGGAAGAAATGGACGGAATCACCCCTCTCTCCATAATCTACTATCCCGGACACGAATAGTCCACCTGAAATCCGTACCAGCTCAGATTCGTGGGGTGATGCCTTTAACTATTGGTTGGTGTGCAGTCGCGTCGGATAGGAAAATCAATACAATACAACGCAGCAAAAAAAATCTAGAGAACAAAGCCAGGAGGAGACCAGCGCTATCGCTAAACCTGTCACTCTGACCGCCAAAGTGTCAGCCTCTCGGAAACTTTCTTACGAGAAAACCGAAGCTCTTTTCCTAATCCTAACTTTCAACGAAACACGAGTATTTTTTGCTCTATTCCAGTATTTTGTTACGAATTATGGATTACATGTTAACTTGTGGATCCAAGTGAGTGACTAGGAGAATCAGGCTGAGAAGGATGTGAAGATCAACCTTAGCTACGTACTTTTACACAGGAAGGCTAGTACTTATTAATTCTCCTTATGAAATCATGAAATTTTAAATTAAAACTTACATTACTCAAGCTGACCGTTATCGTAAGCACGTGTGTGAAGAAAAACAAACTACTAACAAAAAGCCTCTGTTGAGTGCGACTGAGAATTAGAATTTCTAAATAGTGATTTCGGGAGATCGAAACAAAGCCAACTCTGGAAAAAGTGAGGTAAAGGTACTACGTAGCCTTCTCATCCTCTTCAGCATTACTCATCTCAATATCCATCTAGATTCGTAAATGTAACTGACTCCCTCTCTTGGCAGTACATCAAAAGGGAGAATAATGCTCATCAACAGTCTCCCGTTGAAGGTTCGGAGCGAAAAAAAGCCCTGTGATTCCAGAACGAAGTAGTGGGAATTTGCGCACTATCCAAAATGGACCGGGTGCGTATAAGCTGTTGTGAACTATCAATCCTAGTGAGCATCTATGATCGAAGTTCGTCATACAACAAAAACATTGGAGGAAACAATGGTCCAAAGAGAGAATGCACGGCGCACAATTGCAATTCCGCGCAGCTTCGCGAGTGCTGCATGCGCGTGTGTGAAAAGTGCTCCATTTAGAAAAGTAGGACGTGTTTCCGCTATTTTCGTGGGGGATTTTAACAACTGCTGCTCATATTTTGATGTGTCTCGTTTCAACCCCAACGTTCTTACTCTTTCCTACATGCACGTAGAGAAGCTGCAACTGACAAATCTCCCCACTTTTCGGCTCCACTTATTATATCACCCTTCTAATTTTTCAAACCGTCTGGTAGAAACCAGTGCTTTATGTCAGCTCTGATAAATTTAACACTTACATCTTCACACATTGAGTATTTAGGGAATATTAGGTGCCAAGTAGCATCCATATCTTCCATATCTGTTATTTCTGGATACCACACAGGTATAGTTTCCTGTTTTTCCTTTGTCCATTTGTAAGTCTGTCATTGTATTTTCGAAGCTTTCTCTTCTCAATTTCTTTGGTCTGTCTGCGAATTTGTCAAGACATTTGTTTACATTGCAGTCCTGTCATTGTCCTGTTCATTTTCAGACTTCTTTGTTTTCAATACTTGCTATAGAAGTCTTCCTCGTGTTCTAAGTAAATGTCGACCTTAACCGCCACCGAACAGGAAGAACAGAGGAAAATTGTTGAAACATTTCAAAAACTTCGTGAGCAGCAGCAAGAAATTGCGCAGGAAATCACACGTATCGAGGAAGAAAAAAGAGAGTTTAGGTGGATCTGCAAAGTTCCTTCTTCTTCACAGTAATTTTTCATTGTTTTTTTTTCTTCAGTCGAGTTATCGAATTACTGAAGGAGTTAGATGGTGAGCAGAAATGTTTCCGGTTGATCAGTGATACTCTTGTTGAGTACACAGTTTGCGATGTGATTCCCGTTCTGGAGAAGAATCTTACAAATGTGAGTTGCCTGCTTGACATTCCACACCAGAATCTTAATTTATTACGGAATCAATCTCTCCTGTTTCGCACCATCCCTTGTTTTCAGCTCGGCGTTGTGTCTGCTGAGTTAAACAAGAGACTAGTTGAAAAAGGCAACGAGTTGAATGCCCACAAAGAGAAGCACAATATCCGATTTCTCACCGAGAAAGAAACACAGGAGATTAGAGAAAAACAGCTGCAATCTCTACAACAGCAACAGCAACGAAAGACCACGTCATCCTGATCTCTTCACGTACCTGGTACTTTGTGCTCGTTCATTCGCATTCAATTCGAATCCGTGCTTAAATTCTTGTTCAATCCTTAATAAATGTTTTTGACTTAATCCCGGTTCAATAATAGCTGTACCTTTCGGTGTTTACATCTCCATGTTGGCATACTATATTTGAATTGGTGGATTTATTGCAGATGGCATTCGTTTGCGATGTGTTATTGTCATCAGACGAAGAGGATCAGAATGATGCTATTTGTGAAGTTACTGCAGAATCAGGGGTGAGTTAGCATTGCAGTAGTTCACTTTTTTGTTTCATTCATTTGAAGTTGTACGCACTTCATGCGAGGAGAGAGCTTATTTTCCGAGGCTCTAACTTACTTTTTGTCTTAGTAACCTGTTTACATTCATAAATCCTCTGAGACTAATGCTTAGGCGTTAGGGTCCCGATTGACTTGATTATTTACTTCAAGAAATAAGGGCACCATTGAGACAAGCCACTAAAACACACTACTGCGGCAGATTTTGCTTCTGCGGCCGCGTCGCAGCAGGCCACATTGGAGCAGAGCAGCCTCGGCGCAGGCTTCTACTGCAAACTATTCGCAATTGTGAGGACATGTAAAGCTTTGTTCTTGCTTCATTTCCTGTCGTTCCTCCAATGTAGTTTTTCTCTACAGTCCAGCTTCACTTTTGATACGTTATTGCTCCTTTTCAAACTTATTGCTACGTTGCTTAAACTCTTAAACTTGAATAAAGAGCAGTAATGAATCAGAGGTAAATATAGACTGATGTAAGGAACGACTCTGAAGAAATGAGAGAAGATAAAAATCCAAAGCCATGAAAAGAAAACAGGAGGAGCTTACACAAGAAACATACCTCCTAAATACAGGCAACTTAGAAATAAACTCGAATAAAGAGCAGTAATGTATCGAAAGTAAAGCTACATTTACTTAGAGAACAACTCTGAAGAGACGACAGAAGCTGAATTCATAGAGAAAAGAAGAGAAGTGAAGAGAAAAGAACGGGAGTTTGTAGAAGAAGTACATCTCTTTAATATAAACAATATAGCAATAAGTTTGAAAACGAGCAATAGCGTACCAGAAGTGATGGTGGACCGTTTATAAGAACGACATTGAAGAAATGACAGGAAATTAATCAAGAACAAAACTTTTGCATGCCCTCACAATTGCAAATAGTAAGCGGTAGAAGCCTGCGCCGAGACTGCTCTGCTCGAATGTGGCCTGCCGCGACGCGGCCGCTGAAACAAAATCTGCCGCCGTAGTGTGTTTTAGTGGCTTGTGCCACTGAGTGCCGCTCCCAACTATATTTATCCCATATTTGCAATGGGGCTAGAGGTTGCGATAGCGAAACCCTTACCCCTCTGTGTTGCTTTGATTTTATTAGTTTACCCGTCAGAAAGTCTGAAGTTCAAATCCGGCGCCGTTGGACCCTTCGCAACCCATTTTTCGAATTTCGTGACAGACAAACTTACACATTCACACATACACTCAAACGGACTAAGCTCGTAAAGCTTGCAGAGCTGGTAAATAAATTGGAAATAAATAAAAAATAAAATTAATAAAAAGGCGATAAATGAAAATAAGGAATTAAAAATAATAAAAAGGCTATAAATGAAAATAAGGAATAAGTTGATACCAGACTTGTCTGGGAATATGAAAACATTGATATGACACATCGACTAACACCTGGAAGTCGATTTAAAGCTGCACAAATTTCAAATTCTGAAGTTGAACGCGTAGGCGAATCCCCACAGGAATTGATCAACCTCGAACAATTCGTTTTATTCTTTATCACGCAACACAACTAATTTGGAACAGCGGTGATTGGTGGATGGATGAGATGTATTTTTCTTTTTTTTCAGAAAGAATGTCCAAGCAACGACGAGAAAACCGAAGGAACTTCTAGTGAAGACGAAGTGGAAGGGGAGGAATTGAGTCAGTTGCAGTGTGCTACTTCTTCCGTACGTTGTGAACTCGACCTTTCATATTGTCAATCATTCATTATTATTTTAAGACTGAAGAACAAATAAGAACGGCCAAATCTCTTTCGGAATTAGGTTTGAGTTCATGGCTTATTCAGCAACTTACTGCAATGCGAGTAGTGAAACCTACACCAGTACAGGCATGGTTCTTCATTTCCAGAACTTTACTTGCAATAGTAGTAAAAAATTCAGTGAACATAACTTAGTTTCTGTCGTTAGTTCTACTTATTTCCAAAAAAGTTCCTTTCAGGCAAATTGCATACCTCAGATACTGCAAGGGCGAGACGTGCTTGGCTGTGCAAAGACTGGCACAGGAAAGACTCTTGCCTTTGTTCTTCCGATTCTAAACGAGGTAACTTTTACAAAAGATTGGATGAAAACCTTTTTTGAATAAGAAAATTGCGAATTCTAAGAAAAATTGCATGTTGGTCTCCATATTTCAGTTAGCTGTAGATCCTTATGGGATTTTTTCGCTTATATTGGCACCCACGCGAGAACTAGCGTCTCAAATTTATGATCAGTTTGTTGCACTTGGGAAGCCGATATCTCTCAAAGTTTCCTTGATCACTGGAGGAAGAAGCTTGGTTGGAGTTTTTCGGCGTTGATAAAACGTCAGCCTGAATTACCTTTTATAGTGGACAATGTATTTTTCAGATTGATCAAGCAAACGAGTTGACTGCGCGTCCACACGTAGTTGTCGCTACCCCTGGTAGGCTTGCTGATCATATTGAAAGCAACTCCGATGGTCTTGGACAACTTTTCAAGTAAGAAACCAGATTTTTTTGCTTCTGTCGCCAATCCATTTTTTTCTATTTTCTCTTAAAAGATTTTTGTGATTGCGAGGTTCATTTTCTTACAAGGTAGAAATACTTTAGGAAAATCCAGATTTTTGTCCTTGACGAGGCTGACCAAATGCTTGATGGGCAATACAGTGAACAAGTATGTTGTAAATTTTAAGATATTCTTGCAACTTTCTTATGAAATTATAAGTTAGATTTCGTGATGCAGATAGGCGTAGAAAGTTTCAGCTAAAAATCATTTTTCTTGCCATACCAAAAAAGCGCCGTACTCTTTTGTTCTCTGCTACCATTACAAGTGCCATAACAAAACTTCATCAGGTAGGAGTTTTCTTTCGCATTTCGTTGGCACTCTTTGGAGATTTTGACTTGGGATTTTTGAGATTTCCGTGAGGAAGCCCTACTTCTTCGAGGATAAACAAGAAATTGCAACTGTGGAACGTCTCGAGCAAAAATATGTGTTATGTCCAGTGGCTGTAAAAGACGCCTACCTAGTAAGCTTTCCAAACCGTCAGACAGTAGTAACGTAATAGAACTCTGTGTATTTTCAGGTGTATGTTGTGAAGAACTTTTGTGAGCGTAATGGAAACAGTTCTGTGATTGTTTTTGCGCAGACATGTCGAGAATGTCAAGCTTTGGCTTACATGTTTGAAGGATTGGGGTTTAAGGTGAGAGATTGTTTGCTTAGAATAGATTTCGGTAAGATTAGTGACTGATTCATGTACAGAAACGTAGATCATCAGTGTAACGTAAAAATAACTTACCTACGATATTCTAAAAAAATTGAGTTTCGTTCGATGAATTAGAGCATGTTCAGGTTGGCTCCCTGCATTCACAAATCGAGCAGAGACTTCGCACAGCAGCATTGAACTCATTTCGATCAAAAATCTTACGAGTTCTTATATGTACCGATGTTGCTTCTCGTGGCCTCGATATACCTCACGTTAGTAACTCTGTATTTTCGTTATTGTTCCGGGATTTGTTTGCAGTTCAAATTACGTGATTAAAGGTTGATCTGGTGGTAAACCACAATGTGCCAAAGTGTCCAAAAACTTATGTCCATCGTGTTGGACGGTCGGCTCGAGCGGGCAGGTGAATGAATGGCTGTCTATGTTATCTATAACTTTTGTCGACTGTTCTCCTTTAGGTATGGCTCGGCTTTGACTTTTGTGACACAATATGATGTGGTGCTCTTGCAAGCAGTCGAGAAACTTATTGGGGTAAAATTAAAAGAACTGCAGGTGAGTTGCAAAAGCGGACTGGAGGGATTTAGAGGGATCATTTAATAATCATGCGCTATCATAGGATGGTCTTTTATAGATTCTTTTTTCAAAGTGATGCATACTTTCAGCTTTTTCTTCATTTTCATCTCTTTTCATCTATGATTTCTAATCCGTTCACCTTCTTAGTAATTGAATGTTCCCTTTGAATTAACTAGAATCTTCTGAAGTGGTAATGCTGAGAGATGATTGTGAAAATGTGGAAGATTGTAAACAATATAAGAGCAAAGCGAAAAAGTGCCAACGTACAGCATCTGAGGGTTGTAAAAGGCTATGATCTGCTCTTTAAACTCTGGACACGCCGACCAACGAATCGAAATAGCATACGTTTTGAATTACAGTCTTTTTTTTGAAGCAGTTGCCTATTAAAACACTAATCGACTTTGCTTGATTTCAGGTAAGCGATCGGAAAGTGACACGTTATGTAACAAAGGTACTTGTTGCTAAACGTGAGGCTGAACTGCGGTTGCAACAGAATAACTTCGGTGAACGCAAGGAATCGAATTTACGTAAAGACCTTCTAATGAACGGTATTCCTGAATGTGAGGTGGACAAACGTATCGAAGAAATGAAACGCCAGAGGAGGAGAACAAAAAGGAAACCAAAAGAAAATGACGAAACTGCAAAACCAAAAAAAGTGCATTCTCCTTAGTTCAATAGATTCTGTCGTAAAAATTGTTCGTTGTACACTTGAATTAACAGTGAGTCAATAAGACAATATACTTCTGTATTAAACACAAAAGAAGATCTTGTCACAAGTTGAGGTCGTCATCGGGATCGCTGTCGTCCAAATCATCTCCTTTGTCGGGGGTGTAGATTATTTGACCACCAACGCGGACCTTTCGATCAGCCATTCGGAGACTGGCGAGATCTGAAAATGAGCAGTCCAAATCCTTTCTGTATAATGCGTACTCTTTTTCATGTTTGCATTACATCACTCTCACCCACTTTGAGAAGTTCTCTTTTTCTTGCAGTGGTATCAAGCCCAGGGAGGACGTACGCATATAGCATGTAGTGGGTGTTCACAACTGCCTTGCAGTTTTATATCGGCGAAGTCCGGGAAAATGTAGTGGGGGAAGCACTCAATGACGATTTCTGGGTGCTCTATCTTACTTTTTTCTCTATAACTTTAGCTTGCATGTCAGAGATCCTCTAACTAATGAATAATGCTTAGGCCTTAGGGCCCCGACTGATTTACTTATTTCCCTCCAAAAATAACAGCGACACTGAGTGCCCCCTCTCCTAACTACATTTTACTGCTGGTGAAGAAAGTTCCAAGCTCAGCAAAAAAAATCGCTGGCAAAAATGCTGCCTTGGAAACAGGTACACTACTTTTCTCCCTGTTTTTCACCATCCATTTTCGATGCACAGCGTGCTGCCTAGGTCGCAAAAATCCCTAAATTTTCACATACATGAACTTGTGAGCAAAAATAATAGGGAGGAGAACCTTCTATGAACATTTCTCGGCATTACTGTACCACATATACCAATTAAATGTCAACACATCGTCTTTTGACATGCTCAACAGATAAACCTAGTTTGAAGGAATAATGGTGGTGCAGTGTAATGAGAATATGCTTTTCTCCGGATCTGAGTTCATACATAGTCAGTTCATAGACTGATAAATTGAGGTCACTCTATCTAATGGCAGCCTATAAAGACACATTGTGGATGTCCTCAGTGGAGATACACACTCTTCTAGACAGGTGTAATCTTAAAGCCAGCACACCACAAATCTGACGCAGTAAGGGCATCCGCAGGTGAAGCTAAATATTGAGTTGTAGATTGCGGGATTCGAAGAAGCTCCATTCATCTCTCCTCACTTCTTTAAAAAAAAACTGACTCGTAGGAAGCGCTTTAGATCTTACGAGACACTTTATCTGTGCCATACCTACGCCTATGTGTACATGTTAGGGTCGCCTCAGCAACTTATCCATTGCTTTTACCTGAATAGGCTGGAGAGGCGACCTCATTAATCTTCGAGACTAGCACAGGAGTGCGGCGCAGTGCAGAAGAAACAGTTGTAGAAACAGAGCTTTCCATGCCGTTTTTTACGACGATGGGGGAGAGGCGAGCTAATCCTGCAATCTATAACATTATCTCTAGCTTTTCTCGCAGATTTCCACATTAAATTCGTGGTATGCTGCCTTTAAGACTCCCTCGTAGTTGAAATAAGAAAGGTTAATCTCTATGGCATGGATTTGCAGTTTACTTGTACTGACACAGTACATAAAATTGTTTGAAATTTGGATTCTTTTGCATGTTTATCTAGTTGTAAACCTCCCTACCTGTACTGTTACCAATTCATATGGCAGCTTCCCGCCATTATCAATGGGAAAACAGAGAAATCCTTTCGGAACTCTAGAACTCTCAAATAAGGCGCTCCAGTCACAAATCCATGAGGATGGGAGTTGGGAGTGCAGTTTTCGTGTTTTCTCTTCAGTAGGTCATATCTAGGTGCAATGATACAGTTAGACGCAATCTCAGTTCCCCACTGATGTTGCGCTCTGGTTTCAGAAGAATTATGAAGATAAATCAACAGAATCATTCGTTTACTTCTTTCACTCTGTAGTGTAGTTTCTCTCGTAAAATTACAAGTGACGAGCAACAACTCTTTCTATCTTCTTTTTTGTTTTCTTTTTCTTTTCTTTAATTGTAGTACAAAATATTCTCTTGTTCATCTCGCTATAGTTCTCAGAGCGAAGGATCAGAATGCAAGCATGAATCCTAAAGCAACTGTAGTAGCCAATTAAGAAATCAAACCTGATTGTTTTGTTGCAGACGTGAAAGGTAGGGGAAGTTGCTTCTTTGCTATTTGCTCCTTATCCTAAAACGAAATTTCTGTATGATCATGCTGGTCCTTGCGACGAGTGACTGACTTTGCAACGTACTCTAAGTTCCAATTCCATTTCAAGTGATTCTTCTATTTTGACGTTTTTTCGTAAGTTCTCCGAGTAATGAGCAGATGGAGTATACCTAGCGCTCGATATCCTGAGATCTTCACTTATAAAGAACGTTTCAGTCTAAAAGTGCAAACCAACATGAAAGAAGAAATAAAGTACTTGTTGAGCGCTAGTGGAAATGTCCTCGGTTGGTATCTCTCCAGCACTCAGCAAGGACGGAGGTTCAGTTCACAAGAAAATACAATCAGGTGGGACGTACAACTCCTTCCCTCCCTTCTACAAATAAATTATTTAACGCATAGTAACACTCGAAGCTATCAGTCCGCACGACGACAGCGAAACCACGTCCGAAGAAATTAGTTGCATGCCTTCACAAAATAGAAGTGCAGCTTCTGAACAAGTTACCAGCAGTTCAGCAAGAACTATTGTACTAGGACGATACATATCCTTACTCTGTGAGGGTGCGGCTACTTTGTGGGACGTGTTTGCGCAAGTGGTGTCGACCGATGGCTGCGCGGTCCTCAGTTTTCAAATTCCTATATTTGCATGGGGAGGTGTGTGTATCACCTTTATAGAGTAGGACTGTAAATTACGTCGCAGTTCCGATACTGTGGCATAACTTTGGAGAGATCCCAACTCTGAGGATTCGTCCGTACCCTGCTTTAATAGAAACCTACCAAATTCTTGCATTTCCCGCTCCTCTTATATGACGCTGTATCAGCAGTGCATTGTCTTTCTCGCGCTTGAACTGTGGTTATTGAATCCGCTACTGATTCGAACCGTTTGAGTGTTTCTTCACTCACAGATGGGGAGGGACATATTGCCAATACGGGAAGTTTTTCTAGAATTTGTATCAGTAACAACATCAAGGAAGTTAGAAAAGAGTACTTCTCATTAATGAATATTGGTGACCCACTTTTCAACTGAAAAAGAAAAGCGACTGTTTTCTCTACGCCGACAATGTCAATAACAATGTCAATGCAGTCCACAAAGCATGCGCACGGCGAAGAGGACATGATTTTACTGAGTATTTCCTCCAAAAAAGACCCGCTGCTGAGGAACATGAAAGAGGTTCTGAAATCTGGTAATTCTTCGGAATTCGCCCTACTTTGTTGTAAAACACTTACTTAAGTACCTCACGTTATAACTAGAGTGGCAATAGAATTTTCATTAGGCCTCGTCACCTCTAGTAGCAGGCGCATGAAGAAACAATAAGATCAAGACATTGATTTACCGCTCGTTATTTATCTGTACTCTGTACACATTTTTACCCCAAAGATTGCTATGCAGTTTAGCTGTGATCTCAAAGTTCAGAGATCCACATGCCCGCAAAAGCGATGAAGCGATTCATTCACATGCCCGCAAAAGCGATGCTATTCTATACCCACCTTTCGCATATTGAAGGGTAACGCCTTTTCAAAAGATTATCTCTACCAGGAATCGTCACCACAGTCAAAGACTGTGTTGGGTGGACTAGAGCAAGTGCCAGTGATTCTGCATAACACGAACTACTATCTGAATAATCTCCATTAATCACAAACAATTCACGTTGCTGTAGAAATGGTAGCAGTTGCAATACCTCTAAACAATAAAAGTCCATCGAGTGTGATATTCGTATTGTTCTTAAACGCCATCTCCTAAAACGCTAACTTGGAGAGTTCTTCTGACAATTCTAACATTAGGAACAAATTCCAAGGGAATTCAGTGTACCTTAACAAGCATCAATTAAGTGAATATGTCAAGTTTTATCTTAAATTGTAAACGTACAGACAATGATGAGGACTCACTGATGACTAAGATTAACAAAAGAGTAAGCGGGAAGATACTCAGCAAATCTACAAACCTCAGGGCACCATTAACAAAACTACTACGATTAAACAACCCAACTAAGTATAAGAATAAATTATATTCAATACGGAAGTCTTCTTGTTTTTCACAGAAATCCAAGAGTAGGTTTGAATAAATTAACGCAGAGCGCAATAGCTAGATCACATCTTAATGTCATTCTGCTTTTTCCGTAAGTTCTGTTGACGTATTCGTGACAGGAGCAGTTGGCGGAGCTGAAAGGTCCATTGGGGCTTCCTCCTCAACGGCTGGCTTCGAAGTTGACTCCTCAGTTTCTGGAAGATTATACAGGCCTCATTTTGAGAGATAGGCAAGAAGTTTGCACTGCAGATTTCTACAATTCAGAATACACTAAATTGGTAAGAACCACACTCAAGTTATTCTTCTACGTATGATGAGATATTCTGCAGGTTCTTCCTTTGAACTTGAAAATGTAGACCGTATTCAAGCACCTTGAAGTGATGAAAGAAAATCATCATAGAAAAATATAACTCAGTGCGATTCAATAAACAAGTTGCATCTTATGACACGTGAACTGCGTACATGAATTACAATATACAAATGCTCTCAAGCCTTCTTTCACCTTCTTTCTTTTCTTGTGGTGGCTCTGAGGACGAATGAGCCTCTGTAGTATCTGCTGATCCACTCGACATCTAAAATATTCCGAAGTTTCTAAGCTAGAAAGCTTCCAAGACAAGTGTTTGTCTGAGTAGTCTAAAGAGCGCACTTTTCCGGGTTGATGAAGTGCAGCAAATTTAGGTTGTATTCCAGATAGCTGCTGTCCAAGAGTTGGCGTTACAAAAGGGCCAGGTGGAGGCAGAGGGGACCTCCCAGCCATGGCATCAGGATCCTTTGAAGTGAGACGCGAGAGGATTCTGAAAGACAGGTTAAGGAAACAGGGAATTTGTGAGACCTCATAGTCGATCAAATCAAATGCTGATTCAAATGCAAGTCTAGAGAAATTTGATGGAAACGTACTGTCTTTCTGTCATAGCAAGTCTGTGGGTGACAGGACGAAGTTGGGATAGCGTAGCAGGAAGGCGAGAAACATCGGCTTTCATATCCGACAGCAATTCTTCAAGTTGATTGAGAACTGCAACATATCCGACATAGTTACATGAAATAATTGGAATAATCACTAACAACTAATAATACACCTTTGTGTAGGACAGCATTAGCGTTTCTGTTTCCTGCCGCAGAATCTTTTGCAACGTTTGCGTGGGAATCGGCCACATTTTCAATATCGGCAAACCGTTGGGCTAGCTGAGCAGTACCATCTGTGGTGCTGTTCTGCAGGTTCATATAAGCTGCCCGTCGCAGCTGCTCTTCAATTACAAGTGCTTGTTCCAAAAGCTAAAGATGGAATGTAACATTCTAAGCTAAAACTACATCGGATTGGGCAACAGATTCAAATAAACGACCCCAAATGCAGCTTCCAAAAAAAAAAAAGTAAACCTTGTAGCGCCTTTGCAAGAACTTGTTTTTTATCTCAAGGAAATTTCCTTTCCCTTGTTCCTGACGGAATGGCTCGTTAATAATAGCAAACCTTGGGTCCATCTGTATATCTTGGTACCTTCCATAACCATACCTAGAAAGTAGAATCCTTAGTATCGGCACTGATAATTTTTAAAGACTATCCAAGAAAATGAAACATACTGGACAATTCCAGCGAGCAGCCAGTAATCATGCCGCCGGTGCCATATTTCATATTCATTACCAGGTACAGCTGCCTTCTCTTCATTTACCCATAAAGTGTGCAATTCGGTGAAACCTCCATCTGAAAATTCATGCACTTACTGACATGTCCAACGCTTTCGACATACACTTATGACCATAAAGGATCAAATCAAACGAAGAAAGAAAATCACAGGTTAACCTGCAATGTTAAACTTGAAAGGAAGACGTCCACTCTTCTTAGATTGTTCTTCATTCTCTTCCTCAACAGCTGGTGTTGTATTGGAGTCTTCTTTAGAGTCGGGTGCGGTCGATGGCGTATCTTCAGCTTCAGTCTAAGCAAAAGTTCGTTGAAATGATGATATGCATGACAGTTGGAATAAAGCACAGCATTTTATGGATATCCACTATCGATATTCGTGTTCTTAAGTTGAGCCGGACAAGAAGTTGTTATAATCATTTATTCTTGGCTATAGTACGGCTAACCAATGAGTTCGCCTTACCTATCAATGCATAACGAAGTAATACCTGGAAAAGACTCGCACATGTCTGTTCACGGCATGAGGAAATCCACTTGTTGTGTATCTATTCTTGACTGAGGAAAATTAGCATTATCTGCACCATTGGTAGAATTCAGATGTTACTATTTTTACTTTTTTACGAACTGTATACTCATAAAAATGAGTAACAACTTGTAACAAATGCCACCATGTACATACATAACACAGAACTAAACAGAGCGCTATAAATTCATTTGGTTAAAAAGTTTAATTTCGAGAAGATATCACTCATCTTATCTTCGGTGCAAGACACGTGTTGATCGAGTAATTTTTTCTCTAGTCGTTGATCTCTAGTCTTTCATATCAAACTTTTAAAATACGAGATCAAACATTCATTCAGAAAATTTTCCCGAAAAAAGTTTTCGGAAAAATTTCCGAGGGTGGTTCTCACTAGTAGTAGATAGCGCTCGGTGTATCGTTTGCAAGAATCACAACGAAAATCAAAGTCTCTCTTCAAATCCAGAAATTAATCATGAGTGGCATCATACTAATCAGGTTGACCCATGAAACACCTCATTACATTCGCATGGTGATGGAAGGAAAGAGTGCGAGGTGGATTTCAAGAGTTTTACGAATAAGGATTTAATCTGTTGTTGAAAATGACCATCTAGTTTTGCGTCCTTTAAACTAAATCACAAACTGTACCTTCTTCAGAAGAGAACCAAACAGCAATAATGCGCAAGCTATCTTCAAATTATAACTTACTACACTATCCGGAGCGCCGGTTTCACTAGACTCCTTCCTCCAAAATTGCTACTTTCACTCTCATTTCAAAGAAGTTTATCACCAACAAAATTGAATTGTGCGATCGGAGCTAACGACAGAAAGTAAGTAATTAAATTAACAATTACATCGCTTTGCATGTTCGACATAACTGAATGACCTATTTCTTTCAATTCATAAAAACTATACTAGTTATGGTGAGGACCAAGGACAAGGTGTGCCGCCCAATTTCGCATCCCTTACACATTTCCTTTCTTTCCTTTTGCATCCTGTCATCATTATCGCAAAATCAAATTCGTGTTCGGCTATTTGCAACAGCCATTAAAGTAGGAGATTATGGAATAGATGAAAGCACGATAGACTTCGTCGTGCTTGATTCTGACTGTTGTTTCCTGGTCTTTGTTTTTTAGGCTCGCCTTAAATTTAAAAGAACCTATCGAGTCCGACATATTCTATTACTACATCTTGATTAAACATTAGAAAATAGCAACATGGGAACAAAAAAGAGTAAAAATGGCAACCTTCACTGATTCAGGCGGTTCTGTAGGAACATCATTGCTATCCTCTTTCCTGTCATCAGGAGCTACGCTTTGCTCTCGACTGCTTGCTTTTGAAGACGATGTCGTTTTAACTGAACTAGCTCCAGCCGCTTCTAAAGCCTTTGCTCGCATTTCTGGCATCGACCACTCGCCATTGACCTGTTCAAATTCCTGTAAGTAGGAAGGAATAACGCACCAGCCAAAATTAGGAAGATGAAACCAAAGAAAAAAACACTCACTTGCACCTTCTTTCTGATAAGACTCATGATGCCAATGCGAGTCAGCACGTGTTGTCTATTAAGCCCTTCTCTTGGAACACCATCATTGAAGGTTTCTTGCGTATCTGCACCAGGCTCACAAAGGTGACGCATGAATAAGGATGTGTATGTTTTAAACGCCCGCTCAGACTTTCCCTTCAAATCGCGAGTCTAGAAAAGGAGACTGCTTCAAGCCACTGCTGTTCAATGTACAGAACTGAAGCGTTGAACTCACAAGCCACTGAGATTGATAAGCGTCCTGTGGAGGCATTCCCCACCGCATAACAGCATTATAGAAGGCACGACGCTGACGCGGATTGAAACCAAGAACTTCCAGTTGGCCATTAACTTTCGCAAGAAGTGGTGGGAGCTTCTCAGACTCTCTTTCGCGCTTCTTCTTCCTCTCTCCTCCAATTCCTTCGAAATCGTCGTCAGAATGTTCGCCGGATGCCTTTTCAGATCCTCCGTCATATGAAGACAAATCGTCATCGTCATTGGTTTGCTGCTGGAATCATCAAATCCATTTCTAAGCACATTTTTGAAAAAAAAGAAACAACATGCCTCTTTCTGCCAATCTTGTCCCATATTCTCACTTGCGTAATTGACCTGCTTTCGAAGACGTTTACCTTTGCCTAATTTCTGGGCTTCCATCTCCTGGTCCTGCTCGTAGTGGTGGCGAAGCAGCTTTTCCCAGTAGTCCGGGTCGGGTTCTTTGTCATTTTCTTTTATAACCTGAAAATAATTCAATTTCACAAAAAGTACTGGTAGATAGAAGAGTTAATTATGGCAAACCTCCATCTCATCTTCCTCCTCTTCTTCTTTATCATCAGCCTCCCTAGTCGTATATGTAGCAACTTTGAAGGAGCTGAGATACTCATTGGTCCAGTGCTCCTTCTTCTCACCATCTTTATCCTAAAACGTAGTCCTGATCATTAGCCAGTCATTTTTTTTTTGCAAACATCTTGTGGAATTCAATATCCTAATATGATATTCTTGAATCAATTTACCCTTAGATCTGCGTCTCTTGTTCTATCAAGAAGAGCATCTACAGCCTCATCATCCCACACGATTTCATTCTCATTGGCTTTTTTACCTTCTCCTTCACCACCCTCACTGGGAGCTGGCTCATCATCTTTGAACAACTCTTCTGTTCCCCACCTGCCAGAAACAAATATAATGCTACCACAGAAAATTTCAATACGAGACCGACATCCGAACAACAGCTTAACAACTCACCTAAGCACATCATCGAGTTCGGACTTGCTCATACTTGGCCCTTTTTGACCGAGACCTGCTCTGACGACTAAGTGAGTCAGAAGCATCTTTTTCTTAGCTACCGAAGTAATACGCTCCTCCACGGAGTTCCTGGTTACAAAACGGTAAATCATCACTTTATTTTGTTGACCAATACGATGGGCTCGCGAAAATGCCTGAAAATCTGATAACTTCCTATAGAAGTACAGCACAAGAATTCCCCAGAGGATGCCAAAAATCGCTCGAATTACCTGAATATCATTGTGAGGATTCCAGTCGGAGTCGTATATGATAACAGTGTCTGCAGTTGCTAAGTTAATTCCGAGACCTCCAGCACGAGTGGAAAGAAGGAATACAAACTGCTGAGCACCGGGAGCTGAAATAAACGTAAGCACAAATTATGTAAGCAATACGTAAGTAAGCAAAAATTGGTGTCTAATTTCTAATCGTGTGATAAGAAATTAAGAATAATTTTGTAGTCTTCATATTAAAGGATAAAAGAATAAAGTCACTGGCGTATCAATTCACTCGGGATGCGCTAACGCGTTTTACTGGAATTCGTAACCGTTGAGGTTTTCGAACGCGTGTTGGCCTACACAATGGCTTGCGGAGGCCAGCCGATGATCAAGTCAGTGTTTTTAACCTCCAGCTAAGTCTGGTACCAATTTATCGACTCGCAGGGATGAAGGGCGGTTTCGAACCCTTGACAGTGTGGCTACAACGGCCCTACAACTGACTGTGGCATACCCCGTCCCAGCTTTCATATTAATACGTATTAATATATAATAATATTTAATAAAATACTATCATAATAATATTAATATTATTGTTATAATATTTCATTGGGGCGGGTGTAGTGTAGTGGTTAGAGGTTCCGTTGCCTGCACGATCGATCGGAGGTTCGAATGCACCTTAGAGCTCACCAGGCCTTTCATCCCTCCGGGGTCGATAAATTGGTACCAGACTTGTCTGAGAGGATAAAAACACTGATTTAACGCATCGGCTAGCCCAGCCAGTCATTGTATAGTCCACTTACACGTTCGTAAACCTCAAACGATTCTAAACTGAAGTGAACGTGGTGGCACATCCCAGGCGAAGTTATTAGCGCCGAACACTTTATCCTTTATCATTTGATATTTTACTCTTGGCCTGTTCATACATTAGGACTGATTTTTCGAAGAAAAAAAAAAAAGAAAATAAGCACGCAGAAATCTTTACGCTTACGTTACTTTCATTTGTACGTTTATTTTTTACACGTTACTTCTTCTGACGCGAAAACACGTTATGAAACATTTGCAAGTTTGATCTCCGTAAGCGAGCTGCAGTTCTTTCTGCATCTACCACATTCTAACATGTGCCACAGAAAGTTGCTAATGTATTAGTGCATATACTGCACTGCAGTTCAAAAAGAAAGGACGTAGAGTTTGTTGTACCAACATACTCGCATAACAGCTGGAGAAATGCCAACAATAAAATCACAGCTGGACTATGATAAACGCGAGTAGATTTTATTATTTGGCATTCAATTCCAAATGTTACTTTACCATTGAACCTGTCGATGGCATCCTGCCTTGCTTGACCCGTAATCGAACCGTCAATGCGTTCGTATTTATACCCTTCTACTTCACAGAAATCCTCAAGAATATCCAGCATCCTAAGATGTCAATATTCATTTCAGAACAAATAACTAACAACATCAGCTCAACTCCAAATTCTCACATAGTCATCTGGGAGAAGATCAACACACGATGTCCACCATCCTTCAGCTTCCTCATCATTTTCTGGAGTAAAACAAACTTTCCAGCGTTCTTGATAAGTTGAGTTCCTTCGTACCTGAATAAGCTGATATACACTACAGCATAAAGAAACGAGACAAAACTTCAACTCACATTCCATTTTTCAGTTTTGGAGCTTCTAAGCTAGCTTTCGCGAATAAATACGGGTGATTGCAACACTTTTTCAGCTCCATGATGATATTAATTAAAGACATCTGAGAACCACCATTTTTGACATTAAGAGCATCAAAGTTACGTGTCAAGATGTTTTTGTAGTACTTCCTAAAGATGAGATAATCATCCTGAATTAAAACATGTTATTTCCCCAACTGGAAAGGAAAATCTATATATAAATCCACACTTTTGCAGAGGACTTAGTTCCACTCGAACAATAAGTTCACTCTTTGATGGCATGCCCGTCAAAACATCTGCTTTGAGACGTCTTAACATGTGAGGACCCAAAAGCGAGTGAAGTTTCTGGATCTGATCTTCCTTGGAGATTTCAGCAAATTCGAGCGTGAACGACTCCAAATCGCTGGAACATGCATTTATGAGGGAATGATACATCATTAATCACTCTTAGATGGGAAAATAACATACAAAAAGCGGTCCGGAGCGAGAAAATTCAGGAGATGGAACAATTCCTCCAAATTGTTTTGAAGCGGAGTTCCAGTAAGGAGCACACGATAGTTGATATTGTATTCTCTGTGATTACATCATTTGCTTTCTCTTATTTTATTTAAAAAAAAACTTGTAAGATACCGGAGGTTCTTGAAGAACGTAGATTGGTTATTCTTTAGACGATGAGCCTCATCAACCACCAGAGCCTCCCACTCAATTGAAGACAATATTGCCTGAATAGATATGGATGTAGCATTATAAAGAACGTATGAGGAAAGCGCCAACCTTATCCATATTGATGCACTCATACGAAGTGAGAAGCACGTGGAACTTCATATTTTCTTGTGAACGCATGCGTGAGGCCTTAGGACCACCCTATAAAGATTCCCCTTTCACCATAATTCAAATAGTGCAAATTTGGATGCTAAAACTAATCGTACCTTCACTGCTCCTTCAACAAATGAGAACTCATGTTCACGTATTACCATTCGCGAATCACGATCCCCAACATAAGTGACAATATAAAAGTCTGGACACCACTGTTCTGCCTCTCTTTCCCAGTTTATGATGGTTGAAAGCGGCGCCGCGATCTAAGAAAGTGCATTTGATTTTAAATACAAATTCGAGAGAAAAAGTGACTGGTTGATTCCTTTAGTTCGGAGTTTTTTTAGACGAGAACTCACCAAGAACGGTCCCTTGGAATGACCTTCCTTCATAAGGGTGTATAGAAACGTAAGCGACTGCACGGTCTTTCCCAGACCCATCTCATCGGCGAGAATAGCATCAGTACCGTTTGACCAACAGTGCCGCAACCAATTGATACCTTCAAATGATAAAATGGAAAGTGCAGTAACAACACAATCTCTTCAAAGCAAATAGAAGTTCACCTTCCAGCTGATAAGGATGAAGTGTTCCTCCAGTTTCGGAAATGTAGTCAGGCTGCACTTCATACTTCTTCCGGATCTGAATTGCATGATTTGCGTCACAGGAGGTAAATTGTGCACAAAAGGTTGATTCTATTTTGTAATTACATCAACAATAGGTTTGTCGCGTTTCTTCTTTTTGCTCATTGGCTCGTCCGTAGATTCCAGTGGAGGAAGCCCTTTCTTCTCTCGCTGTGCAGCAATTTTCTTCGCAATGTGCTTTGGAATTGGTTCTCCTAACATCTTCTCCCTGAAGTAAATCAACTTCGATGGTAAAGTACGGATGCAACTGCAACTGTAATCACAGAGTAGCATACCTGTGGATCCAATACTTGTTGATCGCGTCTTCGTAATAAGCGATATCCATGTCGTCTCTCTCCCATGTAGCTTGTTCGTAGGCGAGTTCCTTCCATTTCACTAGATAGTCGAATTGAGTTTTTCCGTACTGCATATGATTGATGATGCGATGGACCTGTTGATGCCACAGAATTTAAAAACCAATTTCGCCGAAACCAAGTATCATAGCACTTCATACCTGCATCCATTCTGGTTTTATTCCGTACTGATAGAATTTCTCGCGGAGTTCGTAGGGATCACTGTCTTTGTGGTGTCGTTGAGCAGTCGATTCGTCAAATACTGGAGGATTTTCGGAATCGTATTTGCGCCAGTACATTCGAACCAACTGAATTACAAAATTACTGAATTAAATGAATACCATTCAGGATCAAGCAAGCATGATTGCGAACAAAATACACTACTGTATGCAACATATGATAAGTTGGCATGCTGTTTTCAATAGAACTCTAGAAATGTCCTATAAGAATTCCTTAGGTTTGGAACTGACGACATATAGTCGAGTCAAATGACATGAAGCTCGGTGAAGTTACGATGAAGGTAGCCGGTCGACGCGGAACCATCGCGAACTGCAACGATGAATGGTGCTAGTAAGGGTCCATCCTCGATCCTAACCGCACCACTTCAAGCGGAGACGCTACGAGCTTCACGCTGTTTTGACTATACTACACCAAATTACACAAACCCTTTGTACTATTTTGACACATAAAATTATGAAAGAATCAAAACAATAGAGACTAACCGCTGTAAAATAAACGTCCATAAGTGTCTCGCTGACCCACTCACAGTGCCAGTAAGACATGTACCTCCATTTAACAAAGAACTCCCTTTCACGACGTGGTTCCATCTTACGAGGAGGACGAAGCATTACCGCATCCTTAATAAGTAGAAAACTTTCGATAAAGGAGAGGAATTATTTTCGATATGTGTGAATGAGTGCTCAAAGCGCTTACTTTGTCTGGTTCCTCGCCTGGCTTCACCTCAATAGGATCTGGATATGGAATTTCAATCCACCTCCAACAAAGAATCTTCTCTGGACGTTGTTTTGGTTCGGGAATAGTACATCTGGGACACAGCCACTCGTCCTCTGGAACCTAAAAAAAGAAGACAATGTTTTGTACAAGTAGTATGTGTAGATTTTGTTAATCATATACCTCCTCCAATGGTGGATTTATACAGTATGCATGAAAAGAGCTAGGACAGTTATCGCAGCACAATAGAGAACCAGTGCCCTGAATAAAAACAATTTTGCAGTTGTAATACAACAAAAATACTTTTACACGCACCTTGCAGACTCTACAGTACTCCATGTTGATTTTAACAGGCTCCTCTTCTCGTGGCGGAGGACCATGTTCCTCGCAATAAGGGCAACTCCAGTCACCTTCAGGGGCTTGTTCCATCTCAGGATCAACACAAACTACATGATAAGCGCGAGGACACGTGTCGCATAAGATTATTTCTCCCCCTTGCCTGCATACCTCACAATAATCTTGATGTTCAATCTGGAATAAAATGACATTGTTCCGACTAAAGGGAAAAATGCAAGAGATTCTAATACTTCTTCCTCTTCTCCTTTCGCCTTTTTAGCTTTACGGTTAGCTTGGGCCTTCTCCAATGCTTGTTTCTTCTTATCAGCGCGATGAGCAGCGCTAGAAAATATATGATTTTGCTTTCAAATTGAGAAGGAAAAGGAATATTAACCGATTAGCCTTCCTCTCTTCCTTCTCCTTCTCTTCCTCATCGAGCTGATGCTCGTGTTGTTTGAGAAGAGATTCAAATTCTTGGTCACTATCTGCGGTACCTGAAAAGGGTTTACATGGAAGTGATGTACAAAATAAATTACGAATTTATAAAATCAGAAGAAACATGTCCAATGACAAATGGAAACACAAAAAGCTAGCTCACCACCATCTTCGTCCGACTCGTTCTTACGCTTCTTCCGAGCAGAAATTCTGATTTTTATAGGAGCTACAAGTTTGTCTTGTTCAGGAGGCGGCTTGGGACTAAAAAAAACCATAGAGTGCAACAGCTTGCAAGGTTACAAGGACCCACCGTTTCTCTGTCTTCTTCACAGCTTGAGAGCGACCTTGAGCAGCCAATTCCTCTTGGAACTCACGATACTTCACTTGGATGAGCGGATAGACTTTTGTAGCGTTGCATTTCGGATTAGCCTCAAGAATAGTTGGGCGGACGCGGTGGATGAATCCCTTCAAAAATAATAATAATAGAAATAATAAAAGCTGTGATCATCACTAATATCTGCAATTACGTAAGTCATAATTGAGCAGGAAATGAAATAAAACCTTAAGATTTGTTATTGTATTGTAATCCTCTTCTGTGTATTCTATGGTCACATCTTGAACATCAAGGGCTGCACACATATCGGCGGACGTAGATGTTGATGGGTCAGGATATTCTAGTTTCTTCTTCCCTCCGCTTTTTGACTTCCGTCCTCGACTTTTCTTGCTCTTCTTCGATTTGTCTGAATGCATGTTGCATTTAAAACGAAAAAGCGGAGTGTTTCACATTCATTCCAGGTATATTTTAAAACAACTATATTCATGTTCGCTCCGTGGTTTCAGTAGCAGTGTTAAATACTTCAGATAGCAATAACTGTAGTACAAGTGCATGATCTTATCTCATTTTATGAACGTACTGCATCATGCTCAAACTCAGGAAATGGATACTGAATCCAGTAATATCTATATTCGATGCGTTGCCCTCACTGGGAAATCGCGAACAATAAGTCTTTCAATGAACAACAACATATGTGTTGATGACGAAAGAGTTTTCAACTGTATTGTTTTGAAGCAAAAACTACGGGATGTTCCAGCTGGAGATCAAATTCCATATCGTCACTTCTAAAGCTTTTTGCACAAAGATATCAATTCGTTAGTTTATTTCACAGTAAGGGATCTGTGTAGGCAAAATTCACACGCACATTCAGCGAACGGTATCTGAGTCTCTTTTCAATGTCGTACCATTACTTCTTTCGCTACTGCCTTATATTATTACGCCATCGTGTTGAGCACCGAAGACAGCAAAATGCAAAATAAGCATTTGATGAAAACTCTACCAAGAAATGCTACAGATACGTCAATAATAACACAAGACACAAGTATGACAATGTTCCAAGGTCAACCTATTCTTGAATGGATAGTCCAAATAGGAAAACATCCTGCTGTACAGAGCAAAAGGTTTCAAAGAAATAAAAGTGTGAACATACCGCCACAATATTCTTCTTGTTCTTCGTCCATCCCTTCAGCCATTTCCACATCATCTGGGTCGTTGGTCATGAGGGAATCCTCTTCCATAGGCTCTTCTGAAAAGCTTTTGCCGAGAATAATAGTTACTTCTATGGAAACCCCTAATAAGGTCTCATCAGTATTAAATACTGTGACTTCCACTTATTTCTAATGCCTAGGCACACCGTAGTCCCGACGGTGCATGCATGCATTATCTGAGCGTGGGATTCGTAAATGTTCTTCATGTACCAGACACGGTATTGATTTTTCTCCTCGGCACTGCCTACCCGCCAAATTGAGGCTAATATCCAAATGTTTCGGCGCCCTTCGCAGTGAATTTAATGAAATCAGGTGAAAAAATGATAGGTGAGCATACCATCCATCATTTCTTCTGGACGCTCCACTTCTGCCATATTGCACGGTCCAAAGGCTTCTAGAAAAAAAAAACTGAGCTAGAGAAAACGAGAGACGAAGCGTTGTACTGAGAAAATTAAGTGAATCATGCAGTTGAAGTAAATCGGATTACTATGGAAAGGAAAACTCGGGATTTCCCGCATGCTATTAAGAAGAGAAGACGCTAGGAATTTAGCCGCATCTTAGCGGTAGTGACGCGGGTTGAATGTTCGTATGGCAGTGTCCCCTCGGAGCCGGGTGGGCGCTACGTGTCCCCCCGGAGCCGACCCCATTCAACCACGCCTCGCGCCTTCGCACTCGCAGAGAACCGACGCTCGATTTACGTTCGGTAAGATTCGGTCTTGAGAAATTCGTCGTCCCCTTAGGTCAACAACTAAAAGGACTTTATTTATAGAGCGGAATTATGTGGATGAATTTAGGAATGGACCAGGTTGTGAATCCATTGTTTGTCTCGTTACAAAAAACCATTCCGGAACAAGGCTTCCGTAGTTACAGTTTTGATCGTTACCATCACACTTTAGCACTCCAGATAACTAATCTAACAAGGATCTTACACGATTCCAGCTTAATTCTGCTATAACGTGTCTTATGCTATAATAACAAGTTGCACTTCCGCTTTGTTTTGCTGTAGCACATAAATTCCACCGATGAGAACAAAATCAATACAATTCGCCGTGCAGAAAGGATTTCGATCAAAGTAAACCAAATTCAATGAGTCAGCTTCAGCTTGATCCTTCGAAATAATCAGGGACGTATTCCGGCAAGCAAAAAAAGGAACAGAAATGGAAAATATTTATGACACACTT
Organism: Necator americanus; assembly: GCF_031761385.1. Classification (NCBI taxonomy): domain Eukaryota; kingdom Metazoa; phylum Nematoda; class Chromadorea; order Rhabditida; family Ancylostomatidae; genus Necator; species Necator americanus. Next base: position 23,853,883 of record NC_087372.1, on the reverse strand, counting down.
GTGTATTTGCGTTTTAATTACAAATCGTGAGAAGTTGCAAGCGCATGAAGCTACAGAAAAGAGAAGAAATTACCAAGAAGTTTCCGAGATATTGCTGGCCCAAGGGAATCTCGTCTCAAAGATGTGTTGTCGCGAAAAGAATGGATCGATTTGATGAAGTGCTACGAATAAGAAAAAGTAGTACGTGAAATTGATGTAGAAAAGTAGATCCATTCTGGGTGTGCGGTGGAAGGTCCAGAGACTAAGTGAAATGTCGCAATGCTTTGTGTCTGCGTTGATATGACCCGTAAAAATGCATTGTTTTTGGCTACGTGGATACAGGAGTTGAAGTTTCCTATGGTTTGTGAAGTGGGCGGCACTGCAGTAGCAGAAATGCAACTTCCAAAATTCTTTGAATTTTTTACCTCAAAAATCCCTTCTTAAATGTCGAAATGAAAAGTGCCATAGAAGGAAGAGAACATACACATCAGCGTTTCAAGTCATTTTTTTTTTTCAAAAGTGAGACGAAAGCTCGGAAGTTTCAGCTGTGTGGTAGATATCGAATTTTCACACCAAAGTCCAGATCTCCCAAATCTGAATTCCATTTTACTTTCTTCTGACCACCCTTCTGACCATCTATTCGCTCCATGAAACTGACCGCATTCTCTCCATTTGCGGAGTGTCCAGGTTTGTGAAGCATAAGTCAAAGCAGGAAGTCAGGTGGTATTAAAGAGGTGTGTTTCCGGTTTTCTTCACTGCAGCATCGGTGCCCTTATACACAATTTGCTCGTTTCCTGGTGCTCAGTTCGGGTTGTTCTGTTCTCTTGATCAGGTTGGTCTTCTGCTCACTTCCCGACCTTGATAGAAATAGCTATTGCCCATTGAGACATGTTCGTTCTGTTTAACGTAACTAGAGCATTCGAGGCCCGTGTCTCTTGTACATCGTTTTTTGCAGATTTGGCTGAAAAACGGCATTTTTACATGTTTCGTATTCGGCTAGCATTCGTTTCATTTTGTCGATGTTAGATGTTATCAGAACGGAGTTATCAGCAAAGTTTAGATGGTTTAGCTGGCGGCCACCACTCCCTTGTCATTCCATTCTAAATCCTCGCATCACGTTTTCGAGAGTAGCAGTGGATATTTTGGCCGAGATTTTGTCGATTTGACGGACCCCTCTCTCCACATCGATGATGATTTCCTTGTAGAATGACTAAATTCTCGTCGTGATGTTACTGTAGAATTCTCGAACTGCCTTTATGTACTGAGTAAGGACTTTGGTTGTCCAAGGCTTCTATAACCGCCTCTGTCTCAATCGAGCCGAAGGCCTTCCTTACGTCGATGAAGGTGGCAGATAGCGGCATTTTATACGGCATCATGATACCTCGATGAGTTTCGAAACAGTGCGAATGTAGCTAGTCGTGCTGAATCCTTTTCAAAAGTCTGTTTACATTGCTGTAGTTCATCTAGCACCTTTTCAACCTTGTTACGGATCACTCCTGAAAAGAGCTTATAAATGACAGATTGTAGGCAGATTGGACGATAGTTGCCGATGTCATGCGGATTCCCCTTCTTATACAACAATAACGTCCTGCTGGTCTTCTACTGAAATGGAACTTTGTATTAAAACAGGTAGCGCGTGAAGAGCTTTGCCAGACTGTTTATAAAGACTGGCGGAAGATCTTCTGGATGTTCAGATTTTATTCTCTCGGAACCGTGTGCCGTTTAATTCGATACCGAAACGATAGTATATCGTACTTCGAAGGGTACCACCTTTGGAATGACATATCTACGTTCCTTTAGATGGTGAGGAAGCAGATAGAAATGGTTGTCAAAGACTCAGAGTAAAAGTCGGTGATTATTTTTTCCATTTCTTTTCTGGACACAATGATTGTTCGATTTTGGTTCCAGAAGAACTATCATCGTCGTCTTCGCCTTACGATCTCGAGATTCTTCTTCATCCTTTAATGCTGCTCTTCTCTCTTCAAGGTTTTCATGCGCTTTCTGCAAAGATTTGCAGCTCGGAAATGAGTTCTTGATTGTCTGCAGCTCATGCAGCTCCACTCTAACGTATTAGCTCTAGAGTTTCCAAAAAAAGGCTCTTGATGAAGTCGCGAACGTGTCCTACAAGCAGACCGTATTCCTCTCCGATGTTGTGCATTGCGCTATCTTCCCAAAAGACGGTTAACAAAGCGTAGAGATTCCAGCTAGGGGTAGATCCAGGACTTCGCTCTGCGAACTTTGGTGTCCTTTTAGAAAGTACGGCCCACTCTGTACAACTTCTAGGTCAATATAGGAAGCTTCAACTTCTTTTTCTTCTAGCTAGCTTGATGTTGGAGCGTAGGCAACAAAGATAGTCAAACTTCGCGTTGAGCCATATCTTTTCATCTGCAGATTTACGATTCGGGTGCCAAGTTGTTCGAAAAGGTCAAGGTTGGTCGTGGTGATAAAAACACCAACTCCTCTACGGTCGCATATTCCTAGGAATAGTTTTCCACTTTGCTACATCATGTTCAAGTAGCGCCGTCTCGTCTCTGTCAGTTGATGATGATGATGTTGTGGTTGATCTTATTGGCTTGTCTCCACAAGGTTTGAATTGCCACCATAGATGGTAGCGTACGCGTGCTATATGTAGAAATCATTTTCTTGGATTTCCGTTTCGACAGCTCGGACGAGACCTGCAATCTTGCTCTTTCTAGCGCTGCCGTGCCTGGCGTTCCTCTAGAATCAAGACACTCTTTTCTAACGCTGCGTACAACGCGAAATTCGAAACACATGCACAGTTTACTTGTATCTAGTAACCATGGGTTTCGGTGCAGGATATGGCAGGGTATGGATAGGTGGAATTTACTAACTAATTTAATTTAATTGTTGGAGACGACTCAAAACCGCCTATCTTGCGATTCTCATTCACTTGGTTGTTGGTTGCAGACCTTTGGCCAGACCAACCTGCAGGACATAGGAATGTTATGAATAAGGCAGAGCAGAAAAAAAAGGAGTCCGTCCACCGACTCCATCTGCGTCTCAGGACATGAAAAGATCGCTTTTGATCGGCGGTCAAAATTAAAAGAAATTCGGAGATATTATTAGGGTGTTCGGAAAGTATCTGCCGAAAATTTCGCAGTAGCGCAGATTTTTTGAGATGTTCTGGAAGTTCCCGTTTTAAATATATTATTTAAAGACACTACTACTTGTATACACATAACAAATCTTGCTCCCTCTTCCTTGCCTATTTCATCCTATAATGGCTGAACATTCCACCCATATTCGACACGTACTCCTTTAGGAGTTCGAATCTGGCCACTCCGCTGCTGAAGCCCATCGAAACAAGTCAAGTATTCGGCACCGAAGCCCCTTCTGAGCGGTCTGTGCGCGCCTGTTTCCAACGCTTCAAAGCCGGAATCAAGAAATTCGAAGATGAGCCTCGCTCTGGTCGACCGACTGCAATACCGTTCGACGAACTGAAGAATCTGACGGGGCAGCATTCATATGAAGGTGTGTGGTATTTTGCTGCCAGTCTTGACTGTTCGCTGTCCACCGTGAGCAATGGACTGCGATCTCTCTGAATGCTGAAGAAGCTCGGTCAGTGGCCCCCATGCAACCGCAAAAGACGTCTGGACATCTGCACTCAGCTGCTCAAACAAACGTGCGTGGTGCGCTGGCGATAAAATGCCGGATCCTTTCGTGAAAGGTGAAATTCATGAGAAGAAGGTCATGGTGAGCGTCTGGTGGGGAGTTCATGGAATCTACCGTTTCGAACTGTTGCCGGACAACACGACAGTTACGAGGTCTACTGCGCTCAACTGCAAAGACTGGCCAACAAGATCCGCAAGAAGCACCCGAAGCTCGACAACGTTCGCCTGCTGCACGATAACGCGCCCTCACATCGCGAAGAAGACTTCCCAGAAAAGTCTGGAGCTCGGATGGGAAGTTCTACCGCACCAACCGTACAGCTCGGACCTGGTTCCGAGCGACTACCACCTCTTCCAATCGCTTCAGCATTGCCTGGAAGAGAAGCAATACGATGATCGTGACCACCTCGAAAATGAACTTCGGGCTTTCTTCGCCTCAAACTCGCCGGAATTCTACGCCAAAGGAATCCGTAATCATGTGAGACGTTGGCAGAAGGTTGTCGATGTTGATGGAGATTATTTCGTCGAATAATAAAATGCTGTTAAAAAGTTGTGTTGTTTTGAATTTTTGCCGTATTTCGGCAGATACTTTCCGAACACCCTAATACATGAAAACATTCGCTATATTCTCCTAAACGTTCCCTCGAATTTCTGTTATTTAACGAGTTCCTCTTCTGAATTTCTGGAGCAACCACCTTCTTATTACACGGAAGTTCCGTTCTTTAATAGAATGAAGGATTCACTGTTCCAAATCAGAATTAATAATATTAAGATTCAATAATTGTTTTCTTTAGTAGAGCCGTACACGAGGTTGTTATAATCCTTTATTCGTGGCTAACGTTTCGGCAATATCGCCTTCTTCAGAGCCTGGAAGGGGTGAAATCGAACGTGACTAATCCGATCAAACGCCTTATCCGCCCAACAAAGAAAGTCCTACGTTAACCGTTGGGCCTCATAGCTACCAGTGGAAGAAAACATCGTACCTTAGGATCAGCTGACTATCCTGCCACTGCTAGATACCTGATGTGAGGTGACTAGCGCAATCAAATATCAGCCTTAAATAAGGCGCGAGTTCCCGCGTAATGGAGAGGCATTCCTCCTTGCGATTCATATTTGGACTCTTGGAGTGGATCCAAAAAGCCTCCAGAGCCTTGCGCGCCGCAATGCTAGGTTCGCGCACCAGAATCAAAATCTTCTCCGTTATGACGCCGCACCCTGTGACCACCCAATGCAGTGGAGTCACATGATTTCCTTTTGCCGTCCAGGTGTTTTTTGATTCAAATACATAGTGGTCTAGCTGTTTCTCCTATGTATTCGTCACTGCACTGCACACAGGAAATCATATAAACAATACATGAACTCATGCAATCACCCTCGTTGTTATCCGGGCATATTTTACACTCCGGTGTCGTGCAAATACGATGATATAGGCGATTCCGAATATTCCGAGTATTTGCTTAAGGTTATTAGGGGTGAGCTCCACGATGGCGACAGATTCTTCAAGTTTAGCTTTCGCCGAATAGCAGCGCTAACCTCATCGGAAATAAACGGTACACAAAAGGGTACTTTCTCCATGCCACATTTATTTCGAATTTGTGCTCTTTTTGTGATAGACCGCATAGGTGTGTAGCCGTTACTGACCGCAATTTTCCTAGCAAGCTCGATAGATTCTCGTCTTTCTTCTCGTCCAGTGCAAACGGAGGTGGCTGCGAAACATGTTTCGTACTACCGACCTTTTAACTTGTGTGGGATGGGCAGAAAGAAAGTGAACTAGGATATTTTTATTACTGGGTTTGCGGTACCACTTTGTCCTGTGCGTTCTGTTTGAAATATGCACTTGGACGTTGAGGATTATATACTATTTATATACTCCGACTGCTCATTTAAAATCTTGAAACAGTTGTCCATTTCTGCTTGAGACGAACAGACAAGGAAACAGTCGTCGATATATCGGCAATAAAGCAAAGGTCGTGTTTTCCAAATTGGTGCCTCAATTTTAGCCATGAAAGCAATGGCGAGCGTTGGCGCCAACCGTTGTCCCATGGCAAGACCCCTAATTTGCGCAAAATAGTTGCCCAACCATCTAAAAACAGTGCATTTGAGACATTCCCTGAGAACAACCATCAACTGCTCCACAGAAAAGCCATACATGTTTATTGAGCTCTGGTGTTCAGTTAAAAGCTCAAAAACTGCCTGCATAGTCGAGTCGTTGGAAACGTTCGTGTAAAATGCAGTAACATCGAAAGACTCTATTACGCATGAGTTATCAAAATGCGTGTTCTTTAGGTGGTCCAAAAACATATGGGTGTTCGTAAGGTGGGCTGGTACGAATTTCAACAGCTGCACCGACACTACGTTTAAGAACCAAGCGATCCTGTCTGCGGGACCTCCTATGCAGCTTATGATAGGTCTTACCTTGAACGTTGAAGTATCTTCAGAGGCAAGCTCACTATCAGAGTTCAGCTTGTGAGTTTTTATTAGGAGGTACAAGACATGATACGCAGGTAACTCTGTTTTAAGCCAGATCGCAGTCGAGGGTGGTAATTGCGTTGATTTACTGGTACTCATCCATACCCTATTGAGTCTACGGTGTTGCGCTAGAAATTCTTCGACAGTGGAAGAGCGATAGAGGGAGCTGTCTTGGAGGTGACATAATGTGAAGGCTTCGTCTAGATGACGAGGAATGACTACAAATTCCCCACCCTTGTCACTGGTGGATAATCTGATAGTTTTAGACTTAACAAGCTCTCGAACTTCCCTAATGCCTAAGCGCTGTTCATGAGTGATGTTTGGGTGACACTTTCTCCTCTCTGTAGCGATCTAAAACGTTGAATAGTTCATCTGCAAAAAGACGGATACTAATATCCAGCACTGCGTTAGGTTCCTGTTGTCTAAAGTGTCACCCAAACATCTCACTTTCCACTGTTACTTCTCAGTTTGTTCACCACCATTTTTGTGGCAATTGGTCACAATTATAATTTTGAAACTGAGAAATAACAGTGGAAAGTTCGAATTTCAATGAACCTCGGCATAGTATGATGCCGTATTGGTTCTGAGCTGTACATTAGGTTCCTAACAATTTTGTAGGCTAACGTTTCGGCAAAATCGCCTTCTTCAGAGCCTGAAATGGACGATTCAATTCACTATTTAAACGGCCAACCTCTCCACAACTAAAAAGATAAGCTCCATGCCTACTTTTTCAATCATTAACTCAGGGAGTAATGAACACTCCAGCAGTCCATCGTTTTCAGTGAATACTCATCTTGGATTTGAGACGCCTAGCATGGACAGCTGACTGATCCATCAGGAAAGCGGATGGTTCGAATCCCCCGTCGATTTTAGAGGTAACGTTTAGATTCGTACCCTAAGATTTGAACCCTAATTTCAAAATCGGCTCCGTCGTGCTTTTGTGTTCTATGGGCACCTAAAGTTGCCCGTTCTCGTAACCTGTTCTTTCCGTCCACGTGCGCTTTGATGTGGACATATAGCGGTCGTGCTGCTTCACCGACATACTCATTGCCACAGTTCATGCAGAAAGTCAGGTAGATTACACCGGATGTCAAGCAGCACTTTGGTATCGTCTTGTTTAAGAGCGGATTTCATAATAATAACCATTAGATGGTATAGTAGAAACAAGCTGACGTTTCAAACTGTTCGATGGTATTTTTCATCGGAGATGTGAGGAAAGCAGAGAGGTATCTTATCTGTTTAGCGAGCTTCCAATTGCCGTGCTCGCACACTTCGGTATCGTCTTGTTTTAGAGCGGATTTCATAACCATTAGAAACAGCAATTTTGCGAGCCAACTTTACCTATTCCTTTCTCTCCTCAGGTCCACTACAAACGGTTTTTACAGTGCGGAACATATCGTTAATCACGACTTTCTTCATTTGAACAGAAAAAAAATGAACAAAGATGTTCTTGTTACTTGGCCTCCTACAAGACTATTTCGTTTGGTACGCACCGCTCGAGATGCCAACCTGGATGTTTAAACTAGGAAGCCAATCGCGCTGTGGTTTCTCGCTAGCAAGTTTTGTGTGTACGGACTGTGGGTCCAGCAAGTCAAAACATTTGTCCATCTCCGCTTGGGTGGTGGAAATGGCAAAACAATCGTCACAATTGTACCGAGAGTAGAACAAAGGACGTAGTTCCAGAACAGGTGCTTAAATGTTAGCCATAAATGAAATTGCTAAGGTGGGAGCCAACCTCTGCCCCATAGCTTAACCTCTGAGTAGTGCAAAGTTTTTTACGGCCCATCTCAAGATATTGCAGTCGAGGCACGCCTTGAGAAGAGCCACCAATTGAGAGATTGAGAGTCCGTATAAATTGATAGCTCTCATATTTTCTTTCAGTAGTTCGAACATACCCTGTATCGCAGAGTCATTAGAAATATTCGTGTACAGTGCTTCAACGTCGAATGACTCCATGACACAATCTCTTTTCGAGTGTGCAGCGCGCAGGTGGTCTAGGAACATACGGGGGTTTGTTAGATGGGCAGGTATTTATATGACTCAATACTTGCGCAAATATTGTGCTTGGGAGCCACTCTATTCTATCCGGAGGACCTCTTACACTACTAATTAAAAGTAGGCATGTAGTTTATCTGTTTAGTTGTGGAGAGATTTGGTCGTTTAAATTGTTAATTAAATCGCCCATTTCAGGCTTTTAAGAAGGCGATTTTGCCGAAACGTCAGCCAATAAAATTATTTAACAACCTCGAGTACAGCTCATCAAAAATCAGTGAGACGTAGCGGTAGCATTTACCACAAATTTATATGGGTTGGTACAAAATAGATCCAATAATTGAATAATTGAGAATCTATGCTTTTCTGAAATCGCAGATAATCGTTAGGTTGTTGTAACCGTTTATCCATAGCTTTGATAGGTGAGGAGCATCAAAATGACCGAAACAGACTTATATGAGGGGGAAAAAAACAAACATTTCTGCTTGGAAAGAAACAAACGTAATATAGAACCACCAAATCACAACCGGATTTGTTCTGATTGGCTAGCGTTAACACTACGAATATTTCCAAAGTAATGGGAAACTTGGGAAGAATATTACAGCTTTTGCTTGAGGAAGCTTTCTGAGTGTATTAAATTACATCTGAGCTCATTTTTGTCCTATACATATTCCTCATAAGAGAGGTCAACTGATAGTGAACCATGGAGTTTTGCAACTACATATCAATTGAACTAACAACTACTTGAGTCCACTCTTAAGTGCTCCCTTACCGTACAAGCATATCATTATTGAACCCAAGCCCATACATCAGCCTCAACAGAATTATAGTCGATTTTTGAAGTGATAGTGATCATAATAACATTGCAGTAGTTCGGTAGAGCGAGTTGCTTTGCGTTATCAATGAAAAAGAAGTGAAGCGCTACTCTACCTTCGAACCAGTATTGAGGAAGAAATCTCACTTATCTTAATTAACAGTCCATCGACTATTAAGGACAGCATACTGCGAATCTGAGGTGATGCGGATTTCAGGTGGAGTATCCGTATACTCACTCGTAGATTATGGAGGCGGGGGTAGTTCCGCTCATCTCTCCCTGCATCACTGCAAACAGCGGCCTCCAGAATGCTGTTTTGTACGGCGCCATCTATTGCAACGCTCCACCCTTTGCGCCGCCTCCGCCCTGCGACTCGTCGAAAATCAATTCGGGCTGCCCCGATAGGCAGTAAGGGAGGCTAAGCGTGCAAGGGTTGCGCGCTGCAATAGAAGGCATCGTACAAAACAGCATTCAGGGGCCGGCTGCATGCAGTGATTCAGGGAGAGATGAGCGGAACTACCCCGGTCTCCATAATCTTCGACCCCGTATACGGACACTCCACCTGAAATCCGTATCACACCAGATTCGTGGTATGCTGCCTTTAACTGCTATAAGTGAGATGAGTAAAGGGATGAAAAAAGCTGAATCTGATAGCTAGTGCTAGTTACTACTCAGAGGAACAATTTGGAAGTAAAGGGAAGAATTTTATAACAAAATTTTCTGCATGGGATCATAGAAAGAACTTCAGTCATTTAGGAAACCGAGGAATTCACCAGTCAGAAAAACCTTGCTATTTTTCCCATGTATTTACATGCATATTTAGTTAGTAGCTAACTTCTCTCGATCCTTCGCAGCAACTTAGAAAATGAGTTGCAAAATACTCTAGAATGTTCGCTTCCGGAATCGTATAATTATTATATACAAACATATAATGGATGTGGGAATTTTGTTTGACTTCAACATAATACATTTTTCATTCTTCATCGTCGGATGTAAATAAATAGATGAGTAGATCGGAAGCGTATACAAAAATAGGAGAGGCAAGATGCTGTTTAATTTCAATGACAATTTTCTATATATAATCGAAATAAATGGAAAATTGCAAATGAAACACATGCTGGGACACGCCATGATCTTTATTGCTGTCTATGTGTGGGTTCAAAAATACGCAAATCCGTTCTTCGTCTGATTCAATATATTTAGACCAAAAGTAAATAATACGAAGGAGCGACTAGGACTTAAAGGTTTTTTTTTTTTTAAAAAAAAAACGTGAACATGTCATATTGCATATGATTAATATTTCCTACTACTACTGTCAAATGTGTGCATGATAGTTAATAGATTATAATGGTGATAAATGATAATAAATGTAGTTACGAAAACGGCTGTGCTCGAATCGGTGCGGTGGGGAGTAGTAGTTGGGATCAGGCGGGACCCTCACCGGCAACATCGCCGCAGTTCGTGGTGGTTCCACGTCGACCCTATCCGTCAGCTTGCAACTGCACCGAGCTTCATGTTGTTTTGACCGGAATATACCATTCATTTCAGAGTTAATGCAGTGAGTCAACAAACGACTGCACTATGATATGGCGAATTGACAGCACACGGACGCAAATGCGTGTTTTGTTGGTAGTTCTGATTCCCTTGGTTCGGAGAATAGACCGTGTTCTAAGACAGCCAGCAAAAGCGAAGACGTGTGTAACCTATGTTCACTGGTAAGTACCTAAACGCAGTTTCTTTATGGTATAAAGTTAAAAAATACAGTGCAATAATGCACTGCACGAACAGATTTTGCTTGGTATCAAACGTCAGAGAAAACCTCTCCTGTACCCGATACGTACCATTTCCAACTGAAATACAATATAAACAAATGATTTGTTGCAGCAAACTAGATTTACACGTGTTTCGAGCTCGACTTGAGCCGCGCAGGTAAAAAATGTTGCCTGGTATAGAATCTTGGTTATGGTAAGCGATACCCCAGAAACGGAGATTCCCCTTTCTATAGAGTGCTTTTAATGGCTCAGGCAATGATAACTTTGTAAGGAAACTTGTCGAAGACAGAAAAACCATCGAGTAACAACTGGTGTGCTCGTATGAGGCTTGTGCGAGAGAACTAATCGATTGCCGACAACGGGTGTCGGGCGTTCAAAGATTCTAATTTCAGCCTGTCTCAATGTTCCCGAAAATCTCATCTAATCCCAACGAGCAGGTGTGGCGCTGCGGCTTACAATCCTAACAAATTAGAGACTGAAGAGTGAATTGACGACGCAGACATCCTCTGTTCTGCTTGATTTGTTGCTAGCAAAGTTAGGCTTCACTTTGATTAATTGCACTCATGAAATGGGTGGGCATTATCTGAGAAATGAATCATAGAAATACTGAAGACGGGATTAAGGGAAATTTTCGAGATTGGGGCTTCTCTACTAAGTAGGTAGGGAATGGGGCACAGTCTACAAATATCATAGTGAAAACGCGCAACTCCTCCTTCAAATCTAAGAATTTTGGACATCGCAATGCCTGCAAAAACGCGTCCGAAAAAATGACTTGTGTGCTCTAAAAAAGCGAAGACCTGAACTGAGTTAGAGTAGTAGATTCTTTTTCTAACCTGCTAGTAGCTCGCTTCAAGGACGAATCTTAATCTGTAACGAAATTGGTAATGTTGGGGTCTCTGCGAGCAATATAGAGTTTGAGGTGTAGATTACGAAGAAGGGAGAATGAGGGTGGCCTCGCTCAACTAACCATCTTCAGAACAAAAAAAGAAATGGCGTTTGTTCCTATGAAATATGTGAAAACCTATCACCATTGTGCACGCGCCACACCACGAGCGTGCGGTCGAAAATCAATGAGGTTTTCTCTGCAGCACATTCCAGTTAAGCCAATGAACAGACTGATGAGGAAACCTGAGTGTGTACAAGCCTGGCGCGTTCTAACGTACATCTTAGGAAAGAAAGTTTTAGGACGATTGGAGGGAATTGGGCGGAACTACGCTCCACTCGTAATCTACACTCAATTCTACACTACACCACGAACCAATTTTTCTGTTTATCACCCAACTCAAGAACATTATCAGAGATGTACGACTGTTTTTGGAAATACGTCTTTCGTTTATTTGTATATGGTTCGAACAATCTGGTTATGCCTTTCATCCACATTATATATGGTGTACAGACGAAGAGGTTTCCCAAACAAGAAAACAGCTAGAATTTTGGCTTGCAACACTTGTCCTGCATAATTTCGACCGCTTCACCCTTCGCAGACATCAGAGTTGCAGGTGGTCTGGCGTGCGGTTGCATTAGTTTAAGGTTGACTTCTATTGGTGATGCTTAGCAAATGTTTGTACTGACATCATTTCTGGTCATATGTATCAAAATCTCAAATTGAAATTAGTTGAAATGCTGTTGTTGGCTGCACGTCTGTTGAGCGCGAAGCCAAGTTCCTCTGCATGTGTCACCGCCTGAGAATGTTAAGGTCACCTTTGGGTTCGCAATGAATGTTTCATACCATGTGGGTTGTCAAGCGTTGATTGACTTCCATTGGTAACCGTATACGGAGCGGACGATCCAATCGGTGAACTTGAAATCCTTCTTGGGCGTGATGGCAGCCTAACGTGTTTGTCTATATCTTTTATCTCATCTTATATCTTTTCCGCGGTGTTCTCAAATACATTGGATCTTATCCTGTTCTATCTTTAACTATAGTTCGCTTAGAATATGACAATCCATAATTAATTACTACTTACGTTACTCCCTAATTCCATAATTTGCAAAATTCGAGTCTCGGTTGAACTGCCAACCGTTGCCATGTGTCCTCAGAACTTCTTTTTTTCATCCGCACAAAACCTTATTCTACATCTAAGTGGCCCATTCAAATTTTATCATGGGATCATCCTCAATGCAACCAGAGCAAGGCGATAAGATGGCTTCCTTTATAGGGTGACCAAAAAAGTGAAAACGGTTTTTTTTTTCTTTCTTGACCACCTTAGAACAAGTGTTCCGCCAATATCACAACAACGCAGCTTCTTCGGCTTTCGGCTCTGACGAGGGCGACGAGGCCTGAACGTTTGCTGTAATATGGAGTGTTAACCATCTTTGCTCGTTGTTCGACACATCAGACATTCCGACTTCTCTGAATCGGAAGTTTAGCTAGGAGTGAACCACTGCTATGATTTACCGCTGACCTAGCAAAATGTCGAGAAGTGGCTCCCCGATCCACATAGGTTGGGCAACGACCTGTAGGAAAAGCTAAGCCAGTCATAGGAGGGCGCTTGGTCTGGGGAAAAGTCTTTTCGCCACTCCAGCATATTCACTGCCTCAGTGCCCTGCACACTGGGCTCTGCCGGACAGTATGGCGATCGGTCAGAAGCGAACAAATCTCAGGTTGCTCAGGACGCCATTGATTCTGGACCATAGAGACAGTCTCAGACTGTGTACTTACAACGCGAGAACAGTCCACAGACGCTGACCTGCATGCCCTTCTCGGAGCTGCAGAGCGTGTCAAATTTTCAAATTTCTTGCTCTGCAGGAGACCAAGTACAGAAGGAGCGACGTAGGACAGATGAATGACGGTACACTCGTCATTTGTGTAGAGAAGGTTCCGTCGCGAAATGTAGGCAGTGTTGGTTTTGTTGTGCACCCATCTGTCGCCCATCTTGTTGATTCTCACGAGATCGTGTCACCTCGTCTAGCAATTCCTCGTCTCCGCCCTCTGCGCCAAAAATCCAGCAGCATAGTCGACTACTAATCAGCATCATCAGCAGCTGATAAAGCCGAATTGGACGCGTTTTATGAGGAGCTGGAAGCTATCAGCAAAGAAGGAGAAAAGAATCTGTCTACGACAATTGCGTACTCGAAGGCTCCTTGTCCCAAGGTGACTGGCACATCGAGGAGGACCCAAACGTTGACTACGAGCCGCTGCTCAGAGAGCCTGTGCTGAACATGCTTGAAGCTGCGCACGTCAAACTTGGATCGAAATTTGAAAACCAACAAGGAAATGTTGAGAAGAAGTAGGACTTTGAGGCGTAGTCCGAATTCATCACACATTGAGCGGTTAGTAGCAAACACTAGCTGCGGAAAAGCGTTGAATGAGAATCTTTCGAGATGCAGGCAAATGAAAGCAGCACAAAGAAGAACGAGTCTGAAGAAGTGCCTCAAGGATCTTCGCGAATATAGTATTCCACTAGCAGTCTTGCTGAGCGAAGACGGGACTCGCACCTCTTCTCGTCGTGAGATAGAAATCATTACGGAGAGGTTCTACTCTACTCGAACCTTTTCTGTTCATCTACTCGTGTGTCAAGCCCGATCATCCTCACTGGTGAAGCTCCTCCACGGATTCTCCCTTCGGAAGCGCAAATCGCTATCAAAAGCATGAAATTTGGAACAGCCTCGGACCCGATTTTATATCAACAGACTTTCTTCGGGCTGGTGGCCATCGGCTTCATGTAATTCTAGCGGACCACTGACGTCCTATCTTTAGAAGGAAAGGATCCCAAACTAGTGGAAGCTTCGCGAACGGTTCTTTTCCAAGGTGACCGAGAGGACCTTCGGAACTACAGTGCGATATGCTTGCTGAGCGTGTTATACAAAGTATTCACCAAGATCATCCACACGCGCATATCTAGAACGCTGGATGAAGTCCAGCCTCAAGAACAAGTTGGATTCCATCAGGGGTTCCGCTGCTTAGCATACTCCGCTGGAAAACTCCGTTATACGTCTTATTCGTACGTTCTATGACTATGGAGAAAGACTTCAAGAAGGAACTGAATAGCAGAATGAGAGCAGCGTGGACACCATTTGCACCCATCAAGGAAGCTACGGACGAACTGACGGACCAAGATCTTCGTGCTCATCTGTTTGACTCGGCACTTCTTCCAGCGCTCTGTTACGCAGCGGAGACGTGGGTAGACACCGTTGCCACTTCTAGTAAGCTACTTACTACTAACAGGGCTCTTGAGAGGTGTCTTCTGAAGTTTAACCGACGCACACAACACTTAACTGGTCTTCGCAGCTCCGACTCAAGAGGAATGTCCCTTCTTCGCGACCCACCGGAATATATATCGAAAGCAAAGCATAGATGGGCCGGTCACATTATGAGAAGAATCGAAGATAGATGGACTAAAAGAACGTTAGAGTGTATCCCACACCACCCCAATTGCCGTCATAGGGGATGATGTGTTCCTACACGGATGGACCAGCTGATAGTTCAGCTGGATACGGCTGAAGGACTTCGTCAACGTCACTCACGAAACTTGAGAACATCTTGGATGACAATGGCAAGGGAACAAAAAGAGTTGAAAGAGGTGCGGGACGTCCAGTGAAGACGGGCCATCTAAACATTTAAGTATCTAGTGAGCATCTTTGTTTCTGCATCACTTTTATAACCGACCAAATGATGTTTTCTAGTTGTTATCTGGTGGCACGCTATACCCACTTCTGCGTGACGTTCTTCGTTACTATAGCTTCGACCGGAAGTAGTCCAACCGCCGCGTGAGCAGTTTCTTCATGTCGAGTATTTCTATCACCGTAGACTGCGCTGCCCAATTCTTTGATCCTTACCTCGATACATCACTAGCAGCACGACCTTTGTTTGCGATGGGAATCATAAACAGACTTGGTTAAATGCATGAACGCCGGATTGGCTTAAGCACATCTGCTGCTGCTTCCCTTCTCTTTATCGAGCCTCTGCCGGATATTTCTGTTAATAATGACATCGTATTCCAGCACACAGCCCAAATAACAGAAATGATAAGTTCACGAGTTTAATGAGTCGTCTAGTCAATCGCCCTGTTTTCCGCTCACAATCTTAGGAAAACCCAAATCTTCTTGTTTTTCCCAGTAAAAATCATCAGTACATCAGACGACACTCTCAGAATTGTACGTAGACCTTATCACCGCAAGTGCAAGGGTGAACCTTCTCATCCGTATGATAAGCGGAAGAGTTTTCTTGGAAACTTTCTAGGTACAATAATAAATTCAACAAAGGATCAGCGTCTTCAACCTCCTTTTTGATCCCATTACAATATTACTCGACTATAATTTTCTCCTGTCTTGCTCATCTTTCACGTGTGCCAGGTTGATCTTCCGTTGTGTGCAACTCCCTAAAGGCATCATCTCACGAATTTGAGGTGGCATGGACTTCAGGTGGAGTATTCGTGCACGGGATCGTAGATTACGGAGAGGTAGGTAATTCCGTCCAGTTTTTGCCAATTGGCGTAAAAAACGGCCCGGAAGATGCGGCGCGTGCACAAGGCTGGCGCACTCCAATCGAAGTCGTCGAAAATAGTGGACCGTATCTTCCGGGCCGTTTTTTACGGCAGTTAGGAAGAAATGGACGGAATCACCCCCTCTTCGTAATCTACGACTCCGTATAAGAATAACCTACCTGAAATCCTTACCACTTCAGATTCGTGGGATGATGCCTTTAACTCCTTTTCTGGAAACGCATCGTTTAGCTGAGAAGAAAAGGAGTTGATGGGATTGAGTGCCGCGTCCACAACCCAGTGTTGGATTTTCTGGAGTGAGATTAAGAGTCTCATCTTCCGCTTACACTACGTTTCTGTCGTTAAAGGCATCGAACGTTCCAGAGCGCTATTCTTTACAAGGATTAAGGAGTTCCATTGGAGCGCGCCAGTCTTGTGCACGCGCCGCATCTTCCGTACCGATTTTTATGGTAATTGGGAAGGAATGGACGGAATCACCCCTCTCCTTAATCTACTGTGCCGTGTAAGAATACTCCACCTGAAACCTACCTCAGATTTGTGGGGTGATGCCTTTAAGTAAGTTGAACCTTGGTGTGCAGAGTAATGATGCCGATGATTACTTTTAAACGAAGAGAAATAAGTTTGATAATTTGCATTACCTCGCAATGGTGTATCAGATGATTTCGTTGTCTGACGTTTGCTCCGCAGGACTATTCTATTTTCTAAGTAAACAAAGATGTTTATCGAGTTGTATCTTTACATCGTTTCTGATGTTTTATTACCGATGCACCGATGAGACCCTTACCATACGGACTACAAAAGAGATACCACATCGTCGAAATCGTTTATAAAATTTGCTTTATTTGGAATTTGAATAGTGAAATCGCTTATTCGGGGAGAAATGACATGAAAGTTGATGATTTCTCCCAAATTTTCATTTTCGCGGCGATATTCTTCTTTTTCTGAGAAGCACCAGCAAAGCAGAGGTGGTGTTGTAGAGTTCAGATGTTGTAGAGTCTAGAGAATGACTTGAAGAAAGAACAAAGCAGAAGAATGAAAGCGGCGTGTGCAGCCTTTGCATGCGTCAGGGGAGCTACGGACGACGACCTTTACGCGCTCTAAAGTTGTTTTTAGAATTTAAGCCTGCGCACATAATGCCTAGCCAGCCTTCGTAGCAAAAAATTTGAGAAAAAGTATCTGCTTCGCGATTATCGGAATGAACGTTGGAAGCACGTCAGATGGGCTGGTAACATTTTGAGAAGAATTGGCGATAGTTGTACAAAAGGAGACATTTCAAGAAATGCTAAGCATCGTCTATGGGGATCGCCAAGAGATCGGCTGTGTTCGTAACCGGAATGGACCGGCTAAAAGCTCAGGTAAATGCGGCTAAAGGACGCAGTCAATGCCAGTGATGGAACGCACGACATCTTAGATGACGACTGCTAAGAGAACTGAAAACGAAACGTCTTAGTGAAGTAGTGGAAACTGTAGCCCGAGGAAGAATTGTTGGCGAGAAGCTAATCAGCTGCGTTATCACCTGCGAACGCTTGGAAACGGTGTCGCCTCGTCGCAACCTATGTAACTGATGCCGCTCCGTAAACCAAGAGTTTTTGACTGTAGCTATATGCGGCGAAAAGCGGTAGTGGTGTAAACGTCACCTTATTTTCTGTCGCAGACCACACAATTTTTGCACAGTTGAAAAGTGATATTACTTTCAGTTGTGTACTTGTATCAAATATCAAAGACGTCAAGGTTTTTTGTTGATAGCGGATTTGGCGAGGTTTGTTAACTTACAACATCGCTACTAACTTGTGTCCCAAAATCCGTCGCCGACGGATTAATCTGTCGCAAACCGTCGGAATTCTTGGAAATGGGCAAAATGTAATTTTGAAAATACCATTCGAAAGTAAATGAGCTGCTGATTTCAAATACACTTCGAGAATTTACTTTTGACAAATGTGTCGCCTGAAATGGGCAAAGTTTCGTCAAGCCCCATTAATTACTTTCACACCTCCGCAATCCTGCCATTAGCATATCTCGCGGATACATCTCCATGGAAGGAAGGAGTGCTCATAGGATTTCCGCTTATTTCTCGAAATTGGGCAAAATGTTTTGTGAAAACAGAGAAATTTTCTGCAATTTGGTCACTCGAAAACCATGAACAGCTGTCATCCAATGTTAGCGCCTAATGCACTTTTCGTAAAGGAAGGAGAGTTCTAGGCAAGTACCAAATCGCGAGACTTAAGCGTTAATTCTAAGCCGTTGACAGCTGTTCAAAAATTGGACCAAATAACGAAATAGAGTAAGTAAGAGAGTAGTAAGTTTGACCCTGGAAAAACTAGGCATTTTCAAAGCTAGAAGCTTACAATATAAACTATTGTCAAGTACAACTTGTTCATTGAAAAATTTCCAAGGAGATTTTTCTCAGCTTGAAAAGTATGGCTTTTCGTTAATCTTCGATGGAGCACTTTCGTCAATTTCTGAAGAGAATGGAAATTTCGAAACAACATATGATGTGGGGTACCAAAATGCTCTAAATAACCCTCTGATTACGGATGTAGTAAACATTTTGTCCAATTTCGAGAAATAAGCGGAAATCCTATGGGCACCCCTTCCTTCCATGGAGATGTATCCGCGAGATATGCCAATGGCAGGATTGCGGAGGTGTGAAAGTAATTAACGGGGCTTGACCAAACTTTGCCCGTTTTCGGGCGACACATTTGTCAAAAGTAAATTCTCGAAGTGTGTTTGAAATCAGCAGCTCATTTACTTTCGAATGGTATTTTCAAAATTAAATTTTGCCTACTTCCGAGAATTCCGACGGTTTGCGACAGATTAATCCGTCGGCGACGGATTTTGGGACACAAGTTAGAAGCGGTATTGTATGTGGTAGGCGGTCTCGCCTTTTTGTTTCAAACTATCTTCAGAGACAATCCTGGTTTTGTTGACGGTCATTTAATCAATAAATATTCGAAGAAATCATTCGATATTGTTCATTTTTAAGCTCTGTCTTCTCATAAACAGTTGGTAACCATCGTCCCGTGGGCCAACATGGAAACAACAAGGTGTGCTAATATGTTTACTCTGTGATTGGTATTTTTAAAATATTCGAGGATTCAGCGAATTGATCAGAACAACAACAAGTGCTGCGGAAATTGATAAAGAAAACTTTTACGATGACAGCGCATTTTTGGGTAGGCTCATACAATTCTGGAATGACGACTCTGAGGGCAACGAGAACGCAGTTGTTCGTTAATACAATATGTGAATGCAGAAACTGGAATCATATTTAGTTTGTTACGTGTATTATTTTTAAACTATGACACTACTCAGAAAAAATGAGATAGTGAGGATAATAAACAACAACTTGTGGTAGGAAAATAGTTGTGTTTGTCGTGAAAGCTTCCACTGGGTTAGCGCTATCAGCCACAACCACACCCTTCAACCCATTCCCCGGCGATCATATATCAACATAAGGAGTAGCAGTAGATGTATTCTACAATCCTCACTTTTATGAATACTTCTCCCACAAACACACTACTTTCAAAGTTTTTATCGCATTGATGATGATCTCATCCTTCTGTATAAATTTACTTGCACTTCGTACTCTATATTCTATTCCAGAGGAACTGAACAACTCTTCCTCAGGTTTCTGTCGAGTAAATCATCCGTTAAAAATTCCTTATCAAACCAACTACAACAACACATCATCCTGAACAGCCAGTGAAGGAATTTTTTATTCTTCCCATTTAATCAGTTTGTTAATGTCGACCAGATCTTCAAAAGCTAATATTAGTGTCGACAGCGAAGATTCCTAGACGAAGACTGAAAGCTAACTTCTAAATGTCTCGAAAAATCCGCACATTCATCAGGTTTCGGTTCCATATTTTTTTCCGTATTTTTGTGGGTGAAAAACAGAAGATTTCTTCTGGTGATAAAATTCCGTCAAGAAGCCGAAACAAAATTTACGTTAAAAAAAGGGTTCCGGTTGGTAAATTTCGCTGCCGGGAGATGACTTTTTTTCAACGGAAATTGGGAAACTTGGCCTAGGCATAGGCAACCTCTTAAGGCAATTAAAAGATAAGTGAACTTGAATAATTCTGGTAGTTTCTGATAGCGAATATTGTTATTATGCAATTCCCAGAAATTGTCCTATTTCCATAAGTTCCCGTTAAAGGTTGGAATTAGCAGGGTAGGGAGACCTACTGGTCGGGAGATTTTGACGGCACTTTTTCGATCAGCCAGGGGCTGTTTTTTCCTTTGCCCTTCTGCGCTAGTGTGGTAGTGGGAACTTAGACCTGATCAAATAATGAGCGCTGGTCCTTAGCAGAAGTGGTTTGCATTTTACATGCATCTAGACGATCGCTCAACTGATTGATAAGTACTCGTTGGTTATCGTATTTAGAACGAAGAAACTGAGTTACCTGAGGATAATTCTCTTGAGTGACTTGAAATTTGGTGATCGATTCGCGGGTCCCTCCTCTTAAGGTGATTAAGAACTTGAATAATTCTGGTAGTTTCTGACAGCGAATATTGTTATTATGCAGTTCCCAGAAATTGTCCTATTTCCATAAGTTTCTGTTAAACGTTGGAATTCGCAGGGTAGGGAGATCTAAGGACTTAGCTTGCAGTTGCCTATCTTGCGCATGAGATTGCATAGGAGTCGATAATAACTTACTTGGGTTAGCATTTGCGCAAGTTAGTGCACTACGTCGTGCCTTCTGCAAGATGAGGTAGTCAAACGCAAACGTTGAGGGAATACTGGATAAATTAATTTGCTCGCCCTTAAAGGCATCACCCCACGAATCTGAGGTGGTACGGATTTCAGGTGAAGTATTCGTATACGGGATCGTAGATTATGGAGAGAAGGGTGATCTTCTTTGTTCCTAATTGTCGTAAAAACGGCCCGGAAGATACGGCTTCGATATTTCCTACAAGGAGTTCGATTGGAGCGCGCCAGCCTTGTGCACGTGCCGCATCTTCCGGGCCGTTTTTTACGGCAATTAGCAAGAAATGGACGGAATCACCTCCCTCTCCGTAGTCTCCCATCCTGTATACGAATACTCCACCTGAAATATGCGCCACCTCAGATTCGTGGGGTGATGCCTTTAAGTTGCTCTGCAACTGCCACGTGGATTGAACAAATAGATTTTTAGAAATGATCAACTCAGATAGATAGTGACGATGTCTAGATGACCAAGGCAAATCTTCTCACGAGGATTGAGTTGTCTCACAGATTAGCAGAACACAGAGCAATGACAAATCTGTCTCGCTCTCGAAGTCGGGATGAATCCCTCCATTTCTGGGCAGAACGATAGGTATTTATTGTAACGGCGGTGCACTGCGAGAGCCTGTAAATGTCAACTTCGGTTGCTATCTGCCTATCGGATCATTGAGGAACTCTACGTGAGAAATTTCCACAATTTTTTGAGAACTAAGTAAATATTAATCAAAAAGGTTAGGTTAGTAGAAGGAAATCATTCCTCTTGCAGTCAGCCGAAATCGCTTTGCGACTCAAGGAAAATTCTGTGTTTTCCACAGAGGACGAGACACGTCCTCGAGTAATCTACTCCTAAGAGTTGAAGTAGTTTGCGGAAACAGTGATCAACATCAATGACGTTTTTGTCACCGTCACTGTCCACGTCTGGCTCCCTCGCACCATCGCTGTAATCCCAACAGGAGTCGCCATAATGGTAGGATTGCTAATTGACAGGAACACAATCGTCTTCAACGTGTGCAGATCGTAACCGTGCGCAACGTACCAACCTACAAAACGTACCGTGATATGTCCACGTCCACCTACTGCACGACTTGCTTTCTTTTTTTGCTACTAGCATGAGGTTCTCGGCTGGCGACCATTCTCACCTCCACCGCACTCTCTCGGTCTTGCCTTCCTAAATTGTTTAATTTACCAGCCTGAACCAATCCACCAGACTTTCTGTGATGTTCCCTCCGCTCGCCATCACTTCTTCTTCTTCTTCTTCCTAGTGTTTGTCCCGCGTTGTTGCAGGGTCCGCTTTTCTGCTTCTTGTCTTCCATTTGGTTCTATCCATTGCATCAGCCGTACACAAACGTGCATCTATCATATCCAGCTTCACACGGTCTAACCAGCGAATCTTTGGCCTCCCGCGCGGCCTCACTCCTGAAACGTCGAGCTTCAGAGCGGTTTTGGCAACAGAATCTTCCTCCCGCCGCAAGACGTGACCAAACCATCTCAGTCGCGCCTCCTTCATCTTCTCAGTTATCGGGACGACACCGAAGATGGAGCGCACGGTGTCGTTGGATACTTTCTCTTTTAGCGTTACACCTATCGTCCACCTCAACATCCGCATCTCCATAGCGTGCAGCACTCTTTCCAAGGCTTTCGTTGTCGGCCAGCACTCGCATCCGTAAAGGGCAACAGGACGCACAACCGTCCTGTAGATCTTCGACTTCAGTCGAACAGGGACTTTCTTGTCGCACAGTACCCCTGTTGCCATTTTCCATTTCATCCATGCAGCATTAACACGTCCTCGACCTTCTTGATCAATGTCGCCTGTGGAAGTCACTTTGGATCCAAGGTACTTGAAGCAGTTCACCTTGTTTAATTCGGTGCCATCAACACGAATTGAACCATCCTCTATCCTTGGTCCGCACTCCATGTACTCAGTTTTTGATGTGTTGAGGCGCAATCCATATTGCTGCAGCTGATCCTTCCAAGACTGCACTTGTTTCTGAAGACCATCTCGAGACTCCGACGCGAGCATGACATCGTCGGCAAAGAGTAGAGTCCACGGATGCTGCTTCTGGATTTCCTTCATTATCGTGTCCATGCACAGTATGAACAGCAGAGGTGAGAGAGATGAACCCTGATGAACCCCTATTCGTACAGGGGATGGCCTGCTTGTTCCAACAGCACATCGTACAACGCTGGTAGGCTTCGCATAAAGCAGCTTCGTCCACCGCACATATTCTTCTGGTACTCTATGCGACCTCATGGACATCCATAACAGCTCATGTGGGACACGGTCGAAAGCTTTCTCGAGATCGAGAAAAGCAAGATGCACACTGCGGTTCTTCTCCCGATGTTTCTCCAGGAGGATTCGGACAGCATGGATAGCATCCATAGTGCTGCAGTCCTTCACAAAACCGCACTGGTTGAGTGAAACGCTAACAATTTTCCTCAGACGAGCTTCCAGGACACGCTCAAAAACCTTCATCGTATGGCAGAACAGTCGTATAGGTCTGTACGAGGTGCAGTCAGCAATGTCTCCTTTCCCTTTCCAGACAGGCACGGTCACGGAAGTTTGCCAAACGTCTAGAGTCCGTCCTTCTGCAACGATCTTGTTAAATAGAGTTGCGAGCCACATGGACCCTCGATCTCCTAGCAGCTTCCAGACATCAACAGGTATGTCATCAGGACCGGTTGCCTTGTTCGACTTCATTTTTGCGAGGGCAGCACTGACTTCGACGGCAGTAGTTGGTAGAACAGGACCCTCGACGCTGGGAACGGTTGGGATGGGAGGATGACAGAACTCTTCGTTACACAAGTGATTGTAGTACTCTCGCCACCTCTCCAGGATCTGACCAGAGCGGCGCAGAACGGCTCCATCAGCTCCCTTAACGATCTTGGTGTGCTCCATATCCAACGTTGAGCGATGACGCGCTCTGACTAAACGATACACTGCCCGCTCGCCTTCTCTGGTATCAAGCATGTCATACACAGCCTTGTAGCGGTCCGACTTTGCCTTGGAGACTGCCTTCTTAGCCTCCCTCTTCGCCGCTAGGTAAGCACCCCGATCTTCAGGCTGACGCGTCCTCCACCAGAGCTTATACTTGGACTTCTTTTCACGAATTGCCGCCTCAACTTCCTCGTTCCAAAACTACGTAGCCTTTTGTACCTTTGGCTTACCTAGAGTCGTCTTTCCCAGAGTGTTTTCCGTGGTCAAGCATATAACGCAGGAAGTAGACAACCACATTTCCGCCACACTACGAGTAGGGTGGGGAAGTGTAGATGGAGCCACGGACGCGAAAAATACCTCCTTTCGATCCTTCAGATTCCACCATTTGATGCGCTGTGTTTCAGTCCTTGGATGTCTCTTCCTTGGACGGGAGATTTTCAAGTCCATAACGAGCAGATGGTGTTGGGCAGCGACATGGTCTGTAGGGATGACTTTTGAATCCTGCAGAAGTCGGCGATCTCGTCGGCGTAACATCCAGAAATCTATTTGTGTTTCACGACCGCCGCTGGTGTACGTGATCAAATGCGATTTTCTTTTCCGATACTGCGTGTTAGCAATGATCAAGTCACTTGCAACAGCATACTTCAGGATTCGCAACCCGTCGTCGTTACGAGCTCCATAGCCGTATCCACCATGACAACTCTCGAATCCGTCTTTCCGGGAACCGACATGTCCGTTGAAGTCTCCTCCGATTAAAAGTACTTCTTCGCTTTCCAGGGATTGGACGTACTGCTCCAGATCTTCCCAAAAGCACGCCTTCTCTTCTTCACTACAGCCCATCTGTGGCGCATAAGCAGAGACGACTCGCAATTCCACTTCTCCTGTATCTACTTTTACAGCCATCAAGCGATCCGATAGTCGATCCACCGCTGTGACGCTATTTCTAAACGGCTCGTCCAAACGCCATTGCGATTTGATGTGCCGTGGTAGATGAGCTTGTAGTCATTGCCTAATTCCTTTGACTTGGAGCCTTTCCAGCGAGTCTGCTGTATACAACATATGTCAACACGGCGTTTTCTGAGACTGTCTGCCAGTTCACGACTTCTTCCAGTAAGCGTCCCAACGTTAAGTGTTGCCAAGCGCACTGGATGTTGCTGGCGATGGCGGACTAACTTCTTTGGCCGGCTCCGTCCTCCACCCGGTAGCCCTCGCATATTTGCCACATTGCCCGGGCGAGGACAATGCGCGTCGCTTCTGGGGTACGCCCTAGCTTCTGAAGAACACATAGTAGACATTAGCAGTATCACGCGACGGGGGTGTTGTCCTCGGTCGGCTTGTCGCACTAGCAAGCTAGCAGCCTGGCACCGGAATCGTCGTACTACCTCCTCACTTAGCTAGCCTGTAGCCTTGGCCCAAGGACCGGGCTACTAGCCGGACACCTTTGTGGCATGGTTGAACCTGCCGAGACGAAGTCTCGCCACCATAGCTGCCCGACGGCCAGAGCCACCGCTGCGCCGCTTTGAGGCGTGAGGTAGGATTTGCAGCAGCTCCGCTCGCCATCACTGACTAATGAAAATAAATTAATAGGAGTGATATTTTCTGTAAGATTAAAATTGTGTTTTTCTAACAACGTTTTCTTTTTTTTTCTTAGAATAATTCTAAGCTAAATATTCCATACTATTTTTTGTAAACGCGTCAGTTCTACATTTGGAGAACATTCAAACTTCACCTTTAAGCACTCCGTCGATACCAATGTAATACAGAGACGACTTGGAATCATCACTCAAAGTATAAGTTTTCCTCCTGTTTCCCCTAACAGTTATCACAGAATGATGTTTCACATAAAATGAAGTGAACGACATCATCGTACTGATAAAGATAACGTTCCACATCAGATTATGTAAACCCTTGGCTGCTATATAAGCAGCAGTTAGCATTCTTGTTCCCACTTTCTGAAGAACGGGTGAGACGTCGATGTCACGAAAAGCAACGCGGAAAGTGGATACGTCGCACCCCATTTTATAGCTATCTAGCGTCGGCGCACCAACTCGACGCTGGTGGACCCGTCGCACCCATTTTTTCGAATTTCGCGACACACAGACACACACACACACAGAGACACGCACACACACACATACACACGCGGACTAAGCTCGTTATTATATACCAGTCTGAGCGTCCGGCTAAAGCCGGACTTCAGACTTTCTGTGGTGTTTGCTTCGCTCACCTTCACTGATAAACGAAAATTAATATTAGTGTAATTAGTTGTATGAAATTGGACTTGTGTATCTCCAGCAATCCTTCTTCCTTTTTTATATTATAACTAAATGCGAAAGATTCCATAGTCTTCTTTCTAAACGCGTCAGTTCTACATTTGCAGAACATTCGAGCTTCAGCTTCAAACACTCCTTATCAATATATTATAGACAATATTTGAAAGTATCACGCGAAATATGGGTTTTTCTCCTGTTTTCTATAAACGGTAATCAAAGAATGGTGTTTTGGCATGAAACGACGTGAAAGACATCATCCTACTGATAAAGATAACGTTCCAAGTCAGATCACATAAACATCTTGCTATTATTTAAGCAGCCGTTTTCATGCGCGTTTCCACTTTCTGAGAACGGCATGCTACCAACTTGAGGCGAACGAAGAAAGAAATAGATACGCGGAGGAGTCATGAAGGTGAAAAGCACAGCGCCTAATGGCCACGGCTATGAAACAGGTGCAACCATCTATCTTTTGCGTCACGCACACGAAGTTATTGCGCACCAATCCGACGCCGCGGTACCCGTCGCACCACATATTATAGCTATCTGGCGCCGCCACGACAATCCGACGCCGGTGGACCCGTCGCACCTCCTTCTATAAGTATCTGGCGCTGGTGGACCCGTCGCACCCCATTTTATATCTTTCTCGCGTCGAGGCACCGAGCCGACGCCGGTGGACCCGTCGCACCCCCCTTTTTGAATTTCGTGACACACACACACACGTGACAGAATAAGCCCGTTATTATATATCATGATCATAATATATTCATTGGATGCGTGATAACTAAGATTTTTTGTACTCTGATCAGAATATTTACGTCCACCAAGAAACCTTCATAATCTCTAAAGTGGTCTACAGACTTCTAAGATAATCTCTGGAAGTGATCTTTTGTGAACTGGTATCTAGATACTTGACAGTAAATACTTTGCTTTCTGCTTTGTACATTAGTATTTCAAGAACAGCGTTTTCAGGACGAGACCAGCAAAGCTGACAGCTCGCGCTAATCCTCACAATAGTGCACAGCACACTTCAAAATGTAACAGTTTTATCTCTTTCATAGAACGAGTACATACTTAAAAACTAAAATACTTTGATTTGTTCTGCAGTATTGTTAAGTAATGAAGGTATGGTATAGAATGTTAGGTGACGTCCAAAATGAAGTGATATTACACACAATTACTTCATCGTCAAAATCCAAGAGGGTCCATCGAGAAGAATTGTTCAGGGAATGCATTGTACTCATTTGCCTTGAACAGCAATAATCATTCCGCGCAGGCCACACAAAACAAGCAGAATTAGCCCGTTATTATATATCTGAACGTCCGGCTAAAGCCGGACTTCTGCCTTTCTGTGGTGTTTGCTCCGCTCGCTTCAGTGATCAACGAAAATTAATATTAGTGCCGTTTTCTATGAAATTGGACTTGTGTATCTCCAACAATCTTTCTTCCTTTTTTATATTATAACTAAATTATAACTAAAAGCGAAAGATTTCATAGTCTTCTTTCTAAACACGTCAGTTCTACATTTGGAGAACATTCGAACTTCAGTTTCAAACACTCCTCATCAATATATCATGATCATGATCATGCTATATAATAACGCGCTTAGTCCATGTGTGTGTGTGTGTGTGTGTGTGTGTGTGTGTTTGTTTGTTTGTCTGTCTGTGTGTCACGAAAATACTCCACAATGATGCAAAACGGTGCCCTTGTGAGGCATAGAACCACCGCCATGCACCTGATAGGCGAGCGCTTTACCTTTTATCCATTGTCCAAATTCATATGCAGTCGATGTTTTCTTTGATAAGGCAAGTTAGTTTTTCTCATATGTTAGTGAGGGTAAATAAACTTTTGTGTGAATGTATATTTCCAAATTTGCAGACTATCATGCTGTATAATAACAGGCGAATTCTGTCATGTGTGTGTGTGTATGTGTGTGTGTCTCAGTCAAGAAATTCCAAAAAGAGAGGGACACGAATACTATGGCGTCGATTTGGTGCGCCGGAGCTCCAACGTGGTAAAATTGGGTGAGACGGGTCATACGGCGTCGAATTCGTGCCCTGAGCCAGATAGGTGTAAAATAGGGTGGGACGGGTCCCACGAGGTCGCAATGGTGCGCCGATGACAGGAAGCTATAGAGTGGGAAGAGACAGGCTCCACTGCGTCGGATTGGTGCGTGGGAGCCACAACGAGGTGGAATGGGTTTCTATGGTTCCTTCGCATATCTATTTCCCAGCATGTCTCCCTGATGCTGCTAACATTCTTTCTTCAAAAAGAGGAAACACACATGTGAACGGCTGCTTAAATACAATACATAGTAGCCAACAGTTTCCGCGATCTGACGTAGAACGTTATTTTTATCACTACGATAGTGATATTCACGTCATTTCATGTTAGCACATCATTCTTTGCTAATAGTTGAGAACGGAGGAAACTCATACGTCGAATAATGTTTCAAAATTATAGAGGTTTCAGAAAAACATAGATGTAAAATCAAGTTTGATTGTTCTCCAAATATAGAACTGAGCGTTTAGGGAAAATCTTCCATCTTTGCTTAATTTTTCGGGTAAAAAAATTGAAGAGCGCTTCTGTGGGAAAAAGCAATTATAATTTTACAAAAAATGTCATTACTGTTATTTCTTAGAAAAAAGCCTGAAGTCCGGCTTTAGCCGGACGTTTAGGCTGGTATATAATAACGGGCTTATTCTGTCACGTGCGTGTATGTACCAGTCACGAAATTCGAAAAGGAGAGTGCGACGGGTCCACCGGTGTCCAGTTGTTGCCTCGACGTTAGATGGCTACAAAATGGTGTGAGACGGGTCCACTGGCGTATGTGGTGCGCCGGCGTCAGATTGGTGTTCCGGCGCCAGGTACCTATAATATGGGGTGCGACGGTTCCCACAGCGTCGAAGTGGTGTGCCAGCGTCGTGGAGCGGTAAAGTGGGGTGCGGCGGGTCCAACAGCGCCGAATTGCTGCTCCATAGTGCATGTTGCAAAAGGTGAACGCGACGTTGCATCCTTTTACATTCATGGACACTGCGCGCAATGGTTTTCACCTCTGCGACTCCTCCTCGTGTCTGTTTCCCTGCACATTTGCCTCAGGTTGGTAGCGTCCTTCCTCAGAAAGTGGAATCACGAATGAAACCGGCTGCATAAATAGTAGCCAACAGTTTGTGTGATCTTACGACAAACGTTATATTTATCACTACAATGACGTCGTTCGACTCATTTTATGCTAAAACATCATTCTGTGAAGTTTGGTTGTTCTCCACATGTAGAAATGACGCTTTTAGAGGGAAAACTATGAAACCTTTTGCCTTTAGTTATAATAAAAAGACGAAGAAAGATTGTCAGAGGTACACAAGTCTAATTTCACAGAAAACGGCACTAATATTAATTTTCGTCGATGAGTAAAGGTTAGCGAAGCGAACTCCACAGAAAGTCTGAAGTAGCCTTTAGCCTTTAGCCGGACGTTCAGTCATACACTAAATGCATTCCACTGAATTACCGTCTCGTTCTGTCCAGTTAGGGTAATAAAAACCCTAAGTCTCTAGTCCCACGGATCTCCCTCACTACAGGGATCACAGCCGGTTAGTCGCGAGGCTACGTGGCGCGTCCCCGGGTGGCGGATAGGGGGCTAATCGCGGACCAAAAGCGACCTTGCGCTTGCCCAGAGACGCAGGTGGATTCAGGGGATGGACTCCCTGTTTCTGCTGAGCCAGGACTGACTCATGACATCCTTGTATCCCGCAAGTCGGTCTGGCCAAAAGCCTGCAATCAAGTGACTGGGAGGTGCAAGGGAGGCGGTTTGGAGTCGCCTCCAACAAATAAGCTCCACATGTCCACACCGGGAGAACGAAAGTTCTCCCAGAAACTCATGGAACTAGAGGCTTGCAACCTGCCCATGGGTTTTAAAATTTTTAAGCAAAACACAGTAATAGAAAAGAGTCTCCTGATTCCGGAGGAAAGCCTGGTACGGTAGCGCCAGGTAGGACGGGGTTGCAGGAGTCATGTAGGCTACCAAAACGGAAAAGGACTAGGATGGCGATCTGTACTTATAACGCACGTACGCTTGCATCGGAAGCGGCCATCGAAGATCTGATGATACAAGCCAAGAAGATCAAGTACGACGTCATCGGACTGACCGAGACGAGACGACGTCACCATCTCAACGCCGTATATGAAACTGGAGAAGAACTGTTCTTAGGAACATGCGACAATAGAGGTGTTGGTGGAGTTGGCGTCCTCGTCAACACGAGTATGGCAAAGAACATCGACTCTTTTGAACAACTTACGACCCGAATCGGACGTCTGCGGATGAGAAGATGTGGCCCAATATCAGCTTTGACTATCTTCGTCGTTTACGCTCCAACATCAAGCTACGAAGAAGAAGAAGTCGAAGCTTTCTATATGGACCTGGAGAAGTTCTACCAAGAAGATCATGCCTTCTACAAGGTCATAGTTGGCGATTTCAACGCTAAAGTTGGCCCAAGAAGAACGCCGGAGGAACTTCACATCGGGACCCACGGCCTACAATGGAATGACCAGGGAGAGAGGCTCGCCGAGTTCATCATGACGACTAAGACCATCCATGGGAACTCGCAATTTCAGAAGCCCTCTTCTTTACGCTGGATGTGGGAGTCACCCGGTGGAGGGTACCGTAATGAAATAGACCACATCATCGTCAATAAAAGGTTCTGCCTGACGGACGTCGGTGTTGTACCAAAGTTCTATACGGGATCGGACCATCGTCTCCTCCGAGGAAGATTTTCCTTCACAAGGAGAGCAGAGAAAGCCGCCAAGTTCAGAGAGAGAAATCCCAGGACTACCATCAGCTGGGATCTCTTCGCTACGCTAGCCGGCTTTTGGGAAGATTCAGCAATGGACAACATCGACGAGGAATATGACCGGCTTGTTGAACACCTTCACGACTGCGCGAAGAAGGCTGAGAGTTTTAAAACCACCAGGAGACGCCTGTCTCTTGAAACTCTTGAGCTGATACGCCAGCGTGGAGCAGCACGAGCCGCAGGGAACCAAGAACTCACGTCCGAGCTCGCAAGGCTTTGCCGAGAGGCGATAAAGGAAGACCTTAAAGAGAGAAGAGCAGAAGTGCTGGCTGAAGCTGCAGAGGCGGGGAAAAACATCCGCTATGCCCGTCGAGACTTCGCCAGTCGCAAGACGAGGATGACTGCTCTCCGGAACCCAAAGGGAACAGCCATTGCATCGAGAAGGGGGATGGAGAAAATCATCTACGACTTCTACTCTGATCTCTTCGACAGCCATGTCCACTTGCCTCCTCACCATCTGAGGGAAGATGGACAAGTCATTCCAGAGGTTCTCCCGTCCGAAATACGACATGCTATCATGTCGGTAAGAAATCGTACGGCACCCGGTCCCGACAGAATAAGACCAGAACACCTGAAGAGCCTTCCGCCAGTACTCATCAACACCCTGGCGAGGCTCTTTACACGTTATCTGTCGGAATGCAAGGTTCCTAAACAGTGGAAGACCAGCAAGACCGTGTTGTTGTATAAAAAGGGAGATCCACATGACATCGGCAACTATCGCCCAATCTGCCTACTGTCCGTCATCTACAAGCTCTTTACAAGAGTAATCCTTAATAGGGTTGAAAAAGTCTTGGATGAAGGACAGCCATGCGAGCAAGCAGGGTTTCGAAAAGAATTCAGCACGATTGACCACATTCACACTGTTTCGAAACTCATCGAAGTATCACGAGAGTACAAGATGCCGCTCTGTCTCACCTTCATCGACTTAAAGAAGGCTTTCGACTCGGTTGAGACGGAAGCGGTCGTGGAAGCCTTGGACAACCAAGGCGTCCCTACTCAGTATATTAAGGTACTTCGAGAGTTGTACAGTAACTTCACGACCGGAATTTCGCCATTCTACAAGAACATCATCATTGACGTGAAGAGGGGGGTCCGACAGGGTGATACAATTTCACCCAAAATATTCACAGCCACCCTCGAGAACGCAATGCGAAAGTTGGAATGGGACGACATGGGAGTGAAGGTTGATGGTCGGCAGCTACCATTTGCGCTTTGCTGATGACATCGTACTGATAACACCTAGCATCAGCCAAGCGGAACGAATGCTGACCGAATTCGACGAAACGTGGATGCATCGGTCTTCAGCTGAATCTACAAAAGACGATGTTCATGCGGAACGGATGGGTCTCGGATGCCCCATTCACGCTCAACGGAACGAACATATCCGAATGCACCAGCTACGTTTATCTGGGTCGGGAACTGAACATGATGAACGACCTGACCCCCGAGCTGGGCAGGAGGAGACGAGCGGCTTGGGGAGCGCACAAGAGCATCGAGGATGTAGTGAAGAAGACCAGGAACACCCGGCTCCGTGCTCACCTCTTCAACACCACCGTACTTCCTGCTTTGACCTATGCTTCGGAAACCCGGGCATTTCGCAAGCAGGAAGAAAACGCGGTGAGCGTCCTTGAACGCGCAATTGAGAGAGTGATGCTAGGAGTATCCCGTTTCACGCAAGTGAGGGACGGGATTCGAAGTTCCCTCCTACGTCAGCGATCGAAGATTAGAGACGCCGCCGCGTTTGCCAAGGAAAGTAAAATAAGGTGGGCCGGACACGTGATGCGCTTTGATGACAACCGTTGGACCAGAGCCGTGAGCGACTGGGTTCCCCGCGATATTAAGCGCACTACAGGAAGACCGCCGACCCGATGGTCAGATTTCTTCACGAAGTCCTTGAAAGAAAAATATGATGCTCTTCGTGTCCCACGCGAAATGAGGAACCACTGGGCTACTCTGGCACGGGATCGGGACAAATGGAAGAATTACTGGCGCCCGCTCGACCAGTTCGAAGATCAACGGGAGTCAAGGTGATCAAGGTGAAGTCTCTAGTCACCCATTTTATAATTAAAGGAAACTATTTAAAGCAGAAGTCCGAACACTTGATGCACATGACATTTGTTACAAGTAATGAAAACTTTGAGCAAAGTGAAACGTGAGAGCTGCATTTGTTGTTACAGAAATCTCGAATGAATCCGTCTACAGATTACTTTTGTTCTACATTGCGATTATAATAATGTTTGCTCTGCTATTATGTATAATTCTTTACGGAATAAGAGCTCATTATAGGTGAGATTTCTATTGTATCTGTGCAATGAAACTACCTTTCATATTCATAAGCGTATACATATTTTAGGAGCGAAATGATCGACGAGCTGGACAGGGTACGGCAGGAAAATGAGCCAGCAAGAGTGTACTGTAAGCGTTGGACATTTTAATCACCATTGCCGTCTGACCCTCATCAAACTATTTAGTCGTCGAGGCGGGATCAGGAGCAAGAAGAATAATGCCTCCTCCTATTTCGCCTCCGCTAACAGAACAGCAAGTCTACTATCCTCTCGGACAAATGCTTGTCGACGAAGCAAGAAGAGCAGCTCTATAGAGGGCAAGAAACTCAAGAAACTCCTAATTTTGCTCGATTGTTCTATATACAAAGAGAAAAACCAATTTCATGTTAAACTTCTATTCTGCATAAAGTTCTCGAAAACTTCTATTCTGCAATGTTCTCGAAATTTCCGAGTTTCCAAGCTTCGCATCTCCTTGTTACGAATAGTGGAGTAGATGATTCTTTTTCTTGAAAAACAATAGAACGGCGAACAGACTGTTAATAGGGAAGGCTCACCGTACTGAAAATGCTTTAAGAAAAGGTTTGAAATTCTCGTCTTTCAGGAGGACTTTAATTCGAGACTTTTGAGGATTTTCAATGCTGTCCTCAATGGAACGAATAGAAAGATATCAAGATATAGTTTGCAATTGCCACGGAAAAACGTGAAAGGCTACATGCTCTTCACACCTTCACCTGCACGGGTGATGGAAGATGATGTGATGAAGACGCCTAAATTAGTGAAACAGATAGTCGGTAAAACAGCTGTTTACATCTGCATGAGAGCTGCATTCCAAAAGGGCGCTTTCATTCACTCGTTTTCGTAAATGTGACGATTGCTTCGTATCTACGAAAATGTTTTCCCAACGAAGTGCCGTGAAAAAACATTTCCTTGGGAAAATTCATAAGTCTCGACCACTGATCAACTTAATTCCGAAATTAGTGAGACGTGTTTTGCGCTTTTGATGTTATACATGCAAACTGGGTTCAGAACCCTACCTAGTACTACAGAGAACCCGATATGGAAAATTTCTAAAAAAGGTGCCTTAAAAAAACTGATTTAAGAAACGATTCTTTCACCAAAATTATTTAGACTCAGTTGTGTCAAATGTTTATGCTTTGCTTTTGCTTTGCTTTGTTTTCAAGAACGCATGAAATTTTTCCACAGCCAACTTATAAGAGTTTTTCTTTGCTAAACCAACGATTTTCCAGGCCTATTTTCTCTGCTTTTTCTGAAGTCGTGATAATGCCCCTCTGGACAATTCAACTACGTCTATCAACGCGATAAACAGGTCCGCAAAATTTTGTTTTCATTTATTTGTGAACACTGCAGGAAGTATTTTGGGTTTGGAGTCTTACATGGGACTAAGGCAGAAGAGAAAGAGGTTGCCGTTGTGAGAGAAGAATAAAAGAGTAGTGTTGTCATAGTGGGATACAAGAATGCACGGCTGAAAAGTTTAATGTACCTATAAAGTACGTTTTTGATATTTTTCTTCAAGCAGGCACTTGTCTTCTCATCCATGGCTTCTAGACGGCATATCCTCACTAGGTTTTAGTATTTTCAACAAGGCGGCATCAGTTCCGCGCAATCAAACAAAGAATAAAGAGAACATTGCGTCTGACATTGAAAGCAATGTTACAACAATCCAGAATCGAACAGGTGCCCTGTCGAAATACTGGGTTTATGAAATAAAGAGGACAAAATGAATGGGGTTGATCAGCTGATTTGGGATCCTCCTTGGTGCTCGATATCAGTATTAAGCCATGTGATATTTCATCGATGAAATGACTGATTTGTCAGTGCATGTCCCGTACCATTCCGACATAAAGTTATCGACTCCAGAAGGAGGACTGATTGATTGATCGTGACGTCGTAAGACGTAGTAGTCTTCCGTAGTGTCAATATAGAGAATAAAAATTTCCTTCTTGAAATGAAGAAATCTTGTAATTCTAATGCGTGTGATTCAAAGAATATTGTTTCTTTGTTTTCAGTGTTACTGATGACCCTTATCGTTCTTCCGCATAGTGCTCATTGTAGCGGAGCAGTGTGGCGCTTGGTCCAAAAATTGAAAGACTCCTACGTAGAACAGAAGACCCTCGTGTGTATAGAGCGCAGAAATGTTTTTTCCGTGCATCCCACGCGGAAAGGCGGTGTAGCGCAGTGCGTAAGAATTTCCACTGTCTCCGTCGAAGTTTCGATTCCGTCCTAGTGCCAGCCAACCTTTTATTCCTGCAGGTTTAATAAATTTGCACCACTCTTGTCCGGGAGGACGA
This sequence comes from Necator americanus, assembly GCF_031761385.1. Classification (NCBI taxonomy): domain Eukaryota; kingdom Metazoa; phylum Nematoda; class Chromadorea; order Rhabditida; family Ancylostomatidae; genus Necator; species Necator americanus. The sequence goes on along the minus strand of NC_087372.1, from coordinate 23,818,436 downwards.
AAACACTGACTTGATGCATCGGCTAATCCTCTCAAGTCATCGTACAAAGTAGTTACGCATTTGTAAACTGTGGGCGCGGCGGCGCGTAACAAGTGGATTGATTACCAGCAAACATTTTTTCCTTTTCCTTTATGCAGAGATCAGGAATGAATCATCTTGAATGATCGTACGAGACAGTTGCGTTGTCTAGTAAACAGACGCCACACGTTTGCACTGTGCATCGTGCAGGGGAAATTTGGAGCTTGAGAGTGTATGTTTCTTAAAATTTGTGAGACAACATGTGGAAGCTGGAGCAACATGTTCAACGGCACTGTGTGAGCGGTGATGAAAACTGGTGTAGGCGAGGCGACGAAGGCATGGAAAATTGCCTAAGGAAGTGATGGGTTTCTCCTTTTATACTGTATAGAAATATTATCGAGTTTGATAAGCTGTACACGAGTTTGTTAAATAAATTTATTGGCTAACGTTTCGGCTATATCGCCTTCTTCAGAGCCTGAAAAGGGCGATATTCAATCTACAATTCAAACGACCAATCTCTCCACAACTAAACTGATAAACTCCACGCCTACTTTCAATCACAAATTTAGCGACTACACTGAATGCTCACCTTAGTTCGGAGACGCCTACCATGGACCGCTGACTGGTCGATCACGAAGGCGAATGGTTCGAATGTCACATTCGGATCGGAAGAACCATTCGAGATATGGCGCGAGTTCCCGCGTTATCGACAGACATTCACCCTTGCGGTTCATTTTAGGGTCTTTGGCTTGGATCCAAAATGCCTCCAGCGATTTTCAAGCCAACATTTTAGATTCGTGCGCTAAGATTTGGACCCTAGTTTCAAAATCGGCTCCTTCGTGTTTTTGTGTTCTATGGGCACCTAAAGGTGTTCATTCTCGTGACCTATTCTTGCCGCTCACGCTGTTTGATGCGGATATACAGCGGTCGTGCCGTTTCACCGACATACTCGTCTCCACAGTTCGTGCAAGAAATCGGGTAGATTTCCCCGGATCTCAAGCAGTCACATGGTCTACCTGTGGGACAAATAATACAGTTCGTTGTTGTACAAATGGTATCGTACAAACGATTCCAAACTAACTGACGTTCCAAATTGTTCGGTGGTATTTCAACGACCGAAACGGAGCTATCCAAGTCTGCTCTCCTCAGACACCGCCTAATGGCAGCGCTCATTTCATCGGAGATGTAAGGAAAGCAGAGAGGTATCTTATCTGTGGTGGATCGGATTTCATAACCATTCGAAACAGCAATTTCGTGAGCCAAAGTTAATTATTCCTTTCTCTCCTCAGGTTCACTACAAACGGTTCTTGCCGTGCGAAACATGTTGTTAAGCACAGCTTTCTTCATATGAAATGGAAGAGCAGAAAGAAAATGAACCAAGATGTTTTTATTACTAGGCTTACGATGCCATTTCGTTTGGTACGTACCAGTTTGAGATGCCAACCTGGATGTTCAAAAAAGGAAGCCAGTTGCCTTGTGGTTTCTCCCTAGCAAGTTTCTGTACAACAACGAACTGTATTATTTGTCCCACAGGTAGACCATGTGACTGCTTGAGAGCCGGGGAAATCTACCCGATTTCTTGCACGAACTGTGGAGACGAGTATGTCGGTGAAATGGCACGACCGCTGTATATCCGCATCAAACAGCGTGAGCGGCAAGAATAGGTCACGAGAATGAACACCTTTAGGTGCCCATAGAACACAAAAACACGAAGGAGCCGATTTTGAAACTAGGGTCCGAATCTTAGCGCACGAATCTAAAATGCTGGCTTGAAAATCGCTGGAAGCATTTTGGATCCAAGCCAAAGACCCTAAAATGAACCGCAAGGGTGAATGTCTGTCGATAACGCGGGAACTCGCGCCATATCTCGAATGGTTCTTCCGATCCGAATGTGACATTCGAACCATTCGCCCTAGTGATCGACCAGTCAGTGGTCCATGCTAAGCGTCTCCGACCTAAGGTGAGCATTCAGTGTAGTCGCTAAATTTGTGATTGAAAGTAGGCGTGGAGTTTATCAGTTTAGTTGTGGAGAGGTTGGTCGTTTGAATTGTAGATTGAATATCGCCCTTTTCAGGCTCTGAAGAAGGCGATATAGCCAAAACGTTAGCCAATAAATTTATTTAACAACCTCCTGTGCGGCTTATCAAACTCGATAATATAAATTCAACTATGCTGAGGTTCATTGAAAGTGGAACTTTTCAACTGTATAGAAATAGACGGAACTTATCCTTCAGGGGTAATCAGCGGATATAGATACATAGACAGTATCTTCCAGCAATGATCGCGTTATACTTCCGCACTTTTGTTGCAAATACACCACTAAGAGATGGAAAAATGTGACGAAAACTGCGAAGATTTTTGATTATGGATATATCGACGTTATTGTTACTCATTTATATTTATATTTGTTATCAGTCTGAAGTCCGGCTAATGTCGGACTTCAGACTTTCTGTGGTGTTCGTTTCGCTCCCTTTCACTGATCAATGAAAATTAATAGTGGTTTATTTATTCTCTTTTTCTCTGAAATTCCCTGAAATTCTGTTTATTCTCTGAAATTAGATTTGTGTTGTTTTAACAACGCTTCCTTCCTCTTTTCCTCTTTTTTTTAAAATATAAATAAAGGCGAAAGGTTTCATAGTTTCCCTTCTAAACGCGTCAGTTCTACACTTGGAGAATATTCAAACAGCCTCAAACACGCCTTCGTTCCCAAAACAGTGCAGACACGATTTGAAAGTACTACTCGAAGTATAGGTTTTCCTCTTGTTTCTTCCTAACAGTTATTGCAGAATAATGTTCTAACATGAAATGGTGTGGACGACATCATCGCACTGATAAAGATAGCGGTTCACGTCAGATCATATAAACAGCTTGCTACTATTTAACCAGCCGTTTACACTCGTATTTCCACTTTCTGAGGGACGGAGGAGTCGTAGAGGTGGAAAGCAATGCGGAAAGTGGATACAACTTTGAAACGTTTGCAACGTCCCATTTACCTTTGTGACATGCACACGAAGTTACTGTGCGATACTTCTGCACCACAACACAGGAATTCGACGCCGGCGGACCCGTCGCACCCTCTTCGAATTTCGTGACACACGGAGACACAGACACACACACACAGAGCTCGTTATTATATATCATGATTATGATACATTCATATATTTCTTATTATTTTATATTTGGATGCATGATAACTAAGGTTTTTTGTATTCTGATCAAAATATTTACGTCCACCAAGAGACCTTCGTAATCTCTAAAGTAATCTACAGACTGCTAAGATAATCTCTGGAAGTGCTCTTTTGTGAACTGATATCTAGATACTTGATACAAAATACTGTGCTTTCTGCTTTGCACATTAGTATCTGCGTTTCAAGAACAGCGTTTTCAGGACGAGACCAGCAAAGCTGGCAGCTCGCGCAATCCTCACAATAGTGCACAGCACACTTCAAAATTTAACAGTTTTATCTCCTTTATAGAACGAGTACATACTTAAAAACTAAAATACTTTGATTTGTTCTGCAGTATTGTTAAGTAATGAAGGTATGGTAAAGAATGTTATGTGACGTCCAAAATGAAGTGATATTACACACAATTACTTCATCGTCAAAATCCAAGAGGGTCCATCGAGAAGAATTCTTCAGGGAATGGATTGTACTCATTGGCCTTGAACAGCAATAATCATTCCGCGCAGGCCAAAACAGTACCACTTTTAAACCACTGAATTATATACAATGAAAGAAAGCAAAAGACTCACGTGAAGAAGACTGGAAGCAGCACGCGAAGCAACTGGTGAGAGAGATCCTCTGCAAGTTACATTTCAACCGGAGGAATGCAAAAAGTCGACTTTTAATGTGTTGAACAGGAGGTGTCTACAGTAATTCAGGCATTTTCTTTGTTCGATGCAAATTTCACCTTCGAAATGGCATGTGTTCACTTTTTGAACACATTCCCCCCGACTATATCATATATGCATTTCTAGTTGATTTTTTTTTCGGAAACTCTGGCATTCCAATGGCTTGTTATTATTGAGGAAAAACCGATAAACAATTCTTTTTTTTTTCTAAAGTTGTTGCGTGCCCAGTTAGAATAAGTCCCGAATTCGACTTTTTGGCGTTGTAGAGTTGAGCGGCGTCCTCCTTGTCGAACATATTCCCAAGTTTTTTTTTTTATCAATCCTTATTTTGACTGACGCTTCGGAGTCGTGTTCTTTCTCCGAGCCCAAAAAGGCACGTGTAGTGCAGTTGGTAAGAGGTTCTGTTCCGACTACACAGTCGGTGGACGGTTCGAGACCGCCCCACTGCAAACCAAGACTTTCATCCTTTCGGAGGCGGTGAATTGAGAGGATCTGTCTGCAAAAAAAGTGGGATGATAAAAACATCTACTACCCCATGCTCATTGTAAAGACTAAACATGCGTTCGCAACCATCGAACGATTCTGAATTGAAGTGAACGCTTTCGCGCATCCCAGAAAGATTGACTAGTGTCAAACACTTTATCCTTTATCCTTTTCGTTTAATGTACCCTCTTAAGTGTTTCTCACCTCACAAAACATGATTTGGCAAACAGATAATTCAAAGAAAACGTTTGCGAAGCTGGCTATGATAGTTCCCACAGCGACAGACGTGAAGCTGTGACTTTTAGCGGACCTGCGATTGCTAGAGTTGCGCTGCTAGTAGTAACTAATAAGGATGCGCCGTGCATCTGACTTTGCAAATCAAAACCGGCAGAGGTTTAGACACGGCGCATCCAAAGCGCTTCCAATTCTTTTAGTACCAGGTCATCAGGTTCGTCTAACGAGTTCGTGACTGGTATTTTCGAGCGGGTATTGTCATGACATTGTCTGCGATGAGCAACTTAAGAGGGTGATGGTTGATTAGCGAGCGACTAAACTACTTGACTCGTGCACACAATGTTCTTTTTGTTTCGCTAGTGTACTCAACCACACATAAGTGACAGATGATAGCACAATTCGTTCTACCATGCAGTCATCTTGTCTGTCATTCGGGCAAACGAGGCAGTTAGGTGGTTCGCAAAACCTGTCATAGGTGCAATTCCAGACTAACTGCTTGTTCAAGTTCGTAGATGTCATGTTCGCTGTAAAGATCGATAACAATCTCGATAGCCTGCTCAGAAATTCCCAACAAGAATAATTCCATACCAGAAAATAGCAGAAAATCTCCAATGCTTATCTCAAGTGGTATGTAAGTGAGTCCTTACAAGACCATAGTCCAAGAACCGCCAACGCCAGCAGCTGCGTTCAAGAAGGATATCACCTCCCAACCTTCAATTCATCTATGGTGTCGGCATCAAAAAGGTATCATTGGAAAGGCCACCTCGTTCGTTCTGCCTCCCTTCGCCCTCCCCCCGCTGAACTGGACGAAGACACTCTGCGCGATGCTTTGAGAAAGAAACCTAGTCCCACTCCTCACGAATTCTCAATGACGTCGGAGGATCCAGCCAAAAACCTACTTTCACGATCTTGGCACAACACAAAATTGACTCGACGTGGAAACCACACGTAATATACGATCTAAATGAAGTTCAAAGTTCAAAATCAGTGTACATGAGTCCTTGCTTCTACGTTCACACAAGAAGAACATTTCAGGGCAAAACATTTTTGCTGGGCACGACAATTGGGTCCCTAGGGTCATCCACACCGTGAGGCCCGTATGCACTGAACCACTTTAAAACGAGGCTAAATCTGACCTACACAAAAAAGATTCTGCTTTCTTATTCGTCGTCGAATTACTTTCTGGGAAATCTGAGACACGCAGTAAGGTACATTCTCTCCATCCAGCCGAAACCCCAGAAGTTGGTCGACACTATTCTGCAGAAACACCCGAAGCGCGACAATGTCTATGTACTTCGTTGTAATGCCAGTCCTCACATTGCAAAGCTAACCCGCCAGAAAATTGCCGAACTCGTACGGGAAGTGCTACACCATACTGTTTACACACTTGAGGTGGTTCCCTGCGACTACCTTCTGCTTCGTGCGTTGACGAGTCACCTTCGCAAAAAAAAATCGACGATCATCGAATCGACGGTCGCCTACCCCTTGGGCACGTATCCACCACAGTTTTGTGTCAACTGGGATCGAAAAGCTATCGTATAGTTGTCTACGAATTATAGATTTTGTATCCGATTGATTGGATCTCACCACAATAAAAGATGAGTGTTTGAAATGGAGAGGAATTTTATTCCGAATTTTTCCTTCAGCAGGACAAAAAATTCAACAATCTTTGTCTTGTTCGGCTCTTGATGATCCTGATTTCAGGTAGTGCAAAAATCCAGCGTTGTTACAAACGTGCGCTCTGATCTACGTTCGCTCATTCCTTCAATTATTTGTCAAAAAAAAAAATTACCGATCATTTCTGCACATAGAATTTTCAATTGAGAGAATAGAGGGTGGTTAGTCATTTCTCCGGAAATGGAACTAAATAGCAGATGAATCCGCTTACTCGTAGATAATTAGTAAAGACTCACCAAGAAACTTTGTACTCCCTTTGTACTTAAGTTCCTTAGCAGTTCCTACACAGTTCCTGTTGACGCAACAGGTGGACTCTGTAGGAACAGTCTGTAGGCCAACAGGCAGTATGATACGAAATTGACGGTGTTGGGATCTCCCGACGAATAAACAGTGGAAAGAGTGCTGGCAGCGTATTGAGTGTGGAACGTAACACCACTTAATTCCGACCAGTTCTCCAGTAAAAGACGTGGAAGACAACATTGTTTGGCACTAATTCCCTATGGTGCAGCACAGTGACGCCTATGTTCACGCTGTTCTTCACGCTCATGTTCGCGGGCGAAACCCCTAATCTGCTGTTCGCAAAGGGGTCCGGACATAGTCAACTTCATGATACGCTGCCTTTAAAGACTTTTAAAAGCGTCCGATATTAGCGAAGTTCAACGTCCCCCAACAGCAATAATGCAAGGAATGTAGGTACTTTTGATTTGATAAGAATTTGTGAGAGACAGCTGTTTTCTTTTAGTCACAGTGGTTTGACTTGTTGACAATTGTTCTTTTCTACAATCATATTATGTACCCACGGCTCAGTATGGACATCAGATCGCATTTCCCAGTCATATGGATCGGAGAACCTGTAAATAAAGGATAGTATCAAGTGCTACAAAAGTAAAAATAAAGTAAAAAATAAATCAAATAAAAAATAACAAAATAAAAGTGAAATAATTAAAGGCATCACCCCACAAATCTGGGAGGGGGGGGGGACGAGTAGAGTCAGAGTAGACGTAACAAACAAGATTCGCAGGGTTGCGTATACCTCCAGGAGCTTCATCACATGATCTCTTATCATGAATGAGTTGCTATATGTAGCTACAAGAAGATGCGTAGTTGGTGAGCTGATATGCGCTGAAATCTAACAACAATGCCAACTTTCACATTATCGACCATTACTGTTCCCACTCCCACCACAAAGGGTCCTGGCACTCCATCGATGGGTTGCCTTAGTTCAACACAGGAACTAAAGAGGCAAAAACCTCAACTAATTATATAGAACTTATGGGTGAGTGCAGCATTACTTGAGATAACAGAGTGAGAATGGTGGGCCCTCAGATAATCTCAGATGTCGTCATTATAGCGTATTTCGTTTGTTGTAAAAAGTTGTGGGCAAATTTAGATCGAGATGACTGAAACACATGTCTACTCGGTTCGAGGGCTTATTGATTGGATGGAAGAAAATTGAGGATTCCACCGATTCCAGACCGATTCCAAGATTTGGCCTTTTCCATTTTCTAGATATATTGGTTGGAGAATTCTCATGAGCAAATCTGTCACTGCTGCCGATAGGGGAAGAGGTACTCGTATGATGTGCCGCCGCGTATCCGGGAGGCTAATGATAGTCGTTAATTGCAGCACGCGTCTCCTGACACCGTCGCCACAGTAGCCCGATTGCTCCGCTTGTGCTACGTCCCCCTGAAGCCCCGCCCTAGCCACCCTCCCCATACATTTCGCCGCGTCTTACGACACTTTTAGATTCGAGCGAAATAGAAAGTACCTGGTACTAGAGATGTTGTTTGAAACACTACATAAAGTATGCTCGTAAGTTAATGTAAAAGAAGGAAAGAGTGGAAGAGGTTTATGTAAGTGATATGCCATTTAAAAATGTGAGTGACAATGAAATTGTCCTGTTTTGATTTGTTAGGTGGAAACAGCTCATCCATCTCTGGGAATGCAGGAGTTTCTTCGAAGAATGTCCCAACGATCGTTGTAATGCCATAGTTTAAAAAAAATTCGCTTTTTGGGAATTTCCATTTGTTTATCTAGCTGGGTAAAACTGGCATCCAACACCTAACGAGGCGCAAATAATGTCTCGCAGAAACATTGTACCTAAAGATATATCTCGAAGATACAAAGGTCTTTGTTCGCCACTAATACACCCGACCTGTCATACTGATTTTATGCAGAGAATAGATAGAAAGGAAGCGATAAAACGCTGTTGAAGGACGTTTAAAAACCATAGAAAGTTTTATTTAATAAAACGTACAAGCAAGTTTTGAAACATTTGACATGCGCGCTATATAAACATTATATCAATGTAAAATTTTGAAAAGGTAAAATTGTCCTGACATTTGTATCAGGACCCGAATTCTGCGTTGCTATGCTATAATTTTGGCGCTGTATCATATATCCATTATACAAACATTCGGCATTGTAAAGAGTTATATTTTGACGGTCATCTTATCAAGATGACCGCCCACGAAGTCTGTTTATTCTACGATTGCTCATTATGGCTAATTTGTTAACGACCACCCAGAACGGGCTCATTCCTGTGTTTCATGGCTCCCAGTGAGCACATCGCTTTCGCCTATCAATAACTTCTTCGCCTATCAATATCGTCTTTGTCTGTCAATATCGTCGTCGCCTATCAATATCGTCTTCTCCTATCAATATATTCTTCGCCTATCAATAAATTAGTATACTACTACCACTGAACCACCTGTACTCTGAGGCAACGACCTTATCGCTTTACTAATAGGGCATAAAGAAGGATCCGTATAAATCCTTCGCGCCAACACATTTTGGTGCATCGGCTAAATTCGATAAAAGCCGAGATCCTCAAACGGATCATAAAGTCCAGCCCACCCTTCGCTGGCAGCAACAAATTCATTGTTGCTTAATAAAGTCCAGCCCACCCTTCGCTGGCAGCAACAAATTCATTGTTGCTTAATAATGTCCAGCCCACCCTTAGCTGGCAAAAGCAAGCTAATAGCTACTTAAGCATATCTCTCGTGCAGTCTAAGGTCACTGCTTATAGCGTATCAACGCTACGATTGCTCTCGCGTCACAATGACACTTGTTTTTCACAAAAGGCCGATATTGCTGAGTGCAAAAACGCTGCAGTCACTACTGGATAAGTACAGTACTTACTCAGATGAGATAAAACCATCAGGAACAGATGAGGAAAGGTACGAAGAGTATCTCAGTGCCGCAAATTTGCTCTCTGGAAGCATAGAGACAATCAAAATGAGCAGAAACGCTTTTCAGGCATTGATAGATAAATTGCAAAAAGAATATGAAGAAGCAAGATCTAAGGGAAATAAAAAAGACCTCACAAATGAAGTTGAGGAGATTGAAAATGACGCGCAATTCAATGAAAGGATTGCAAAGGCAAACGAAATGGTATATATACTAAGTGCCAGAGTCACAGAAGCACGGAATCACATGGGAAAACTTGCAAGGAAGATGGGAATAACTCACAGAGAGCCCACAAAACAAAAACCTGCAAGAATAAATGAAACTCACGCAGATCAGCAGACCGCAACAGAGTCAACTGCGACTGAGGAAACCGAAGAAGGTTCTTCACAAAATGACGCCATTTGGAACAACAATTCGGAAGACAATTCAAATTCCGAAAAAAGTAGAGAAGACGATGAAGATTTCATATGTCGTACTCTCAAACCAAGGCAACTAAGTTTGCCACGATTCTACGGGGACGAAGAAGAGTTCCCTGAATTTTGGGCAATATATGAAACGCTCGTTGACCAAAGTAAGGTTTTAAGTACAGTCGAAAAAATGCTGTTACTTAGAGATAGCCTCAAAGGGAGAGCAGAAACAGCCATAAAAGGCATACAATTGATCCCACAAAATTATAAGTGGATGATTAATGCTTTGAAAAAGAAATAGGGTAATAAACCGACTAACAGAGCAAAAATAGTGCAAAAATTAATCAATTTGCCAGCAGCAAAGAATGATGCTGATAGCTGTATGAACACGTTCGACAAAATTCGAATGCTCGTGAATCAAATGGTCTCTGCAGGCCAAAATATACCACAAATGCAAGATGCGATGTGGACAGAGAAAATTTTGGAGAAATTTCCTTACACTATAGTGAAAAACGTTCTTGTTACAATTCAAGATCAAGATGAAGTGAAAATAGAAGATGTAATGGATCATCTTGAGAAGGAGATTAATGCAAAAAAGTTTGTAGACGCACGTTTAAAAGGTCGTGTAAAATTTGAAAACCATCCGAACCGAAGACAATACGGTGTGGATGTTACAGAACCCCCAAAATTGGGAAAAATTTGTCGTTTTTGTGACAACTCAAATCGTATATCAGCGAACTGCCGAACAATCACTGATATCAAATCAAGGCGAAATATGGTGAAAGAAGCCAGACAATGCTGGAAATGTTTCTCAGAAGAACACAGCAGTTATGACTGTCAGAAACCAAATTGTCCTAAATGTGGCAAAATGCACGATGTAAGCCTTTGCATTTCCACTTCAAATGATGGTACCAGGACAAGATATAGCGCTGGTGACCGATCGCGCAATCAAAGCTCCTCCAATACCGTACCAGTTCCAAGAAATAACACTACTACTCGGAATCAATACGGCAATGGCCGCAATAATGGTAACGTCCGCAACAATCAGCAGACAAATCCTCATACAGCTGATCACAGTACTAACCATTCAGCCGAAGGTTCCGTGTACATTGACAAAAGAAAAGAGCAAGTAGTCCTGATGACTGCCGAAGGAAATGTTTGGAATAATAACACCAGACAATCCGAAAAACTCCTGTTTTTCTTTGACACTGGAGCTGAAAAAACCATCATTAGAGAGCAGACCGCAAGGGAATTTGGTCTTCCGACTCAGAAAACCGAAATCTGCACAATGTCAGGTATAGGTGGACATACCGAAAAATATCAAACAAACATTGTCCCCCTCAAAATCAGCAATGCCTTTGGCAAGGAGATCCATATGACGATTCAAACCAAGCCAATTATCACCAATGGCTTTTCGTCTGTACGTCTCAACGATGCAGATAAACAATACCTCCAAGACAATGAGATTTGCATAAACAATCCGAGAGTTCGCGGTGAACATCAAAACCCGCAAATATTAGTCGGTCTAGATAACTATTACGACCTCGTAAACACAGTTGACACTATAACTTTGCCATCTGGATTACGCACTGCGCGTACGGTATTCGGACCAACGGTACACGGCAAAGGGTCAATCAATTCGCAGCAAGAAGCGACAACGATAACACATGGCCTCAGCCTCGTTCAAGAACAGAATGAATCAGAAATTCTACAGAAGTTGTTCGAACTAGATGGTTTAGGAATATCATCAGAAGAATGTACTAAGAACGAAAACACATTCGAGTACTTCAAAAGCTATTCGAAATCAATATCGTTTGAAAACGGCGTTGTAACCGTACCCTTTCCCTTGAAAGATAATGTCATCGACCTAACGGATAATTACGGAATAGCGTACCGTCGATTGATTTCGTTACAAAGACAACTATCAAATAATATCCACCAACGTGAGTGGTATAACAAAATAATGAACGATTATATCCAAAACGGAGTTGTCGAATTAGTCCACGGACAAAATAAAAATTCGGCCGGCACTTACTACATGCCACATTCCGGAGTTTGGAAGCCAGAAAAGGCAAAACCATTGAGGATAGTATTTGATGCTTCCTCTAAGAGAGTCGGACAGCTTTCGCTGAATGATGTGATCTACACAGGAGAATCCTTCGTGAACAAAATTCATGATGTTCTAGTTGCAAGTAGAACCAGTGGAATTATTCTTTTATGCGATATTGAAGCGGCTTTCACGCAAATCAGACTAGTGGAAGATCATAAAGATTTGTGTCGGTTTTTATGGCTGAAAGACATGAATAAGCCTCCAAATCGAGATAACATAGCAGAATACAGATTCAATCGTTTGCCCTTCGGTAACACCTCGGCACCAAGTATTCTTAACATGGCCATTCTGGCATATTTAAATCACAAGAATACTCCGCTCTCACTGGAGATTGCAAAACATATTTATGTGGACAATATTCTATTATGCGCCACCACCAAAGAGGAAGCACTAGAAAAATATACTGCTTCAAAGAATATTTTCCGTGAAATCGGCATGAATTTACGAGAATATATTTCAAACTCTGCTGAAGTTAACAGAGCTATCCCAAGAGAGGATAGAGCGCCCACAGACAACATAAAACTTCTTGGCGTCAAATATGACACCAAATCGGACGAATTTGTGATGAAAGTTACAATTCCACAAAAAGAAAAACTAACCAAACGCGATATTGTAAGCCAAATAAACTCGATCTATGATCCCGTAGGCCTCGCAAGCCCACTGATTATAAAACTGAAGTCTCTAATGAGAGAAATTTATGATACAGGGATAGAATGGAAACAATACGTTCCGCAAGCGCTGTGTATTAAATGGAATTCTGTAATGCAAGAGATAAACAATGCATGTATAAGGGTCAGTCGACCATTGCTACGTTCTCCCACGTCTCACACCTCAAGAATTTCCTTATGGGTGTTTTGTGACGCCAGCAAAATGGCAATATCGATATGCGCATATCTGAGGTGCGAAAACACTAATGAGATCACTTCATTGATTAGTGGAAAGAGCAAGCTAACACCAAAAAAGATCCAGCAGACTATACCACGCTTGGAATTGTTGGCTATCTTAATAGGACTGCGAATGGCGAAAACCATTCTTGATTCAATAAACATTGAAATTATTTCCGTAAATGACGCCAGTGATAGCGAAATAGCACTTCAGTGGATAAGGTCTTCACGCAAACTTCCGATATTCGTGACTAATCAGAAGGATCGCATTTTGAGATTGAAGACTCAAATCGAAGTCAAATCCATCCCAGTACATCTATTTCATGTTCCAACACATCATAATCCAGCAGACGTTGGAACTCGAGGCACAACGGCAAGCCTCATCAGTGATCATGATTGGGTGAGAGGACCCAGATGGCTAGAGCACGACCAGCAAACTTGGCTTATTCGATCCATAGATAACCTCAGCTGTGATCAGTTTTACGAAGAAATAGAGGACAATCAACATGTGAATGTTGAAACCACAAACGAGTCAGCGGAATCATCCCGTTTAATAATAGATCTAGCTCGTTTCTCTCGCTACAAAACAGCTCTTCGAACATTCTCAGTTGTTGGAAAATTGCTGAGTAAATGGGTGAAACGGTGCAATTACACCAGGTCAACATCGATTACACTAAACGTACTCTCCCTCTATACAAATGAAGATGTCATTGCTGCGGAGGATATGGAGATCTCTGAGAAACTCATCTTAGCAGCTATCCACGAAAACATCAACGTGCAAAAATTGCAGAAACGATTCCCAAATCAGAAGATTATCAGAGACGAAAAAGGTATCATTCGATACAAGTCACGCATTCAGAACGCCAATTTGCCATATGATGCAAAAATGCCAATTTTCATCCCGAATTACTCGGAACTAGCCAGGCTAATCATTCATGACCTGCATTATGGAAACGCACACTACGGCAAAGAACAGACATTAGCGCTGGCAAGACAACGATTTTGGATTCCCCAGCCATCTAGAATGATCAAGAAATATCTGCGTACATGCATTACGTGTAAGAAATGCCACGGATTGCCATATGGAGCACCAGAGATGCCACCATTACCAACAGATCGGGTAATAGTAACCAAACCCTTTGCCAATGTTGGATGCGACTATATGGGACCATTTGAGTCAAACGTCAAACAGAAAATGTACGTCTGTTTATTCACATGCCTCACTACCAGGGCTGTGCATCTTGAAAGGGTCGAAAATTTGTCAGCGGGTGCATTTTTAAGCAGCTTCATCCGTTTTATATCTCGAAGAGGTGTTCCAAAACTCATCCGAACTGATTGCGGAACGAATTTTAAATTAGGATCAAAAGTGATTGAAAATTTGTTCCTAGAAAATGATGAAAATGGTAGCTCCGTGATGAGCTACAGTGTCTAAGAAGGCATAAAGTGGATTTTCAATCCACCTGCTTCACCATGGATGGGAGGCGCATGGGAAAGAATGGTTGGCTCCGTGAAAAGATGCTTTCAAAAAAGCATTGGACGTAAAAAATTGTCATTTGAACAAATGACTACAGTAATTTCAAGAATTGAAGCGATAATTAATACTCGTCCGTTGACAAAAGTAAGTGCAACGGATCTTGATGAAATACCGATAAGACCTATCGATTTCCTACAAGGAAATCTAAAGTACTCTATTCCAAGCACGCAGTTACAGTGCAGTAATGGCGATACAGTATATGATCCCGAGTTGCTTCAGACAGTTGCGCAAGCACAGGAAGCATTAATGTTTTCGGAAACGATCGCTACAGTATTTTGGGAGCGATGGAACAAAGAGTATCTTACATCCTTGAGAGATAACCAGAGAGTGCTACTAAAACAACCGCGGCATGTGACAAATACACCGCAAATTGGAGAAATTGTACTTATTGAGCAAGAATTTCTTCCACGTGGTAACTGGATGTACGGCAAAGTACTAGAAACAGTACCAAGTGCAGATGGTCTTGTAAGATCAGCGAAACTCCTTACGCCAAACAAAAGAGTTATCCAAAGACCACTCAACAAGTTGTATCCCTTAGAAATACGTAGTTCTGTGGAAGACTCACATCTAGAACTCGAAAAAGACTCCACTTCTGAGCGGGAGATACACCAGAAAGAAAGAGTAGATTCAGCAGAATCATCTTCCCGCAGAACTCGTCCAACTAGACAATCGAAAACACATGCCTTAAAAGTCATCCAAGAATTTGAAAGAAGTCTTGACCGACCTTCTACTTCTTCAAGTAGGTATCCACATATCTGCTGATGGCTATGTTGGCATTATCAACTATATGTCCAGTGACAGCGACAGCACATGAGAACAACTCAATAAAGTGCAACGAAGGAAGAGTAGAAATAGTGCCTCCTTCATCAAGATTTGAGCTTTGCATCAACGCAATGTGCAGAATTATGTCTAACGTATCGAAATCGTATATATTTGAATTGGAAAAATCATCATTAGATGAAAATAGCACGATTACGTTACGCTCTGAATGGGAGAGCTCAGTGGTCTTCTCGACTATGCAGTGCGAACCGCCAGACTTTTGCGAAAAATCGGCCTTGCTGATGAGCAAAGATCTTATAGGTAATCCTCACTGTTGGCCACTTGGAGCCATAATCACCTTAACAATGTTAGTTTACCTTTCGATCAATAGCATCATGTTGATCATATGGTTAATTAAATGCACACGAAATGCAAAACGGAAAGGAACTCCGAATTCCACATCCGAAGAAGAAACAATTCCAATGAGAACATTCAATCCACATCCGATCAATATACCGTCCGCCTTGTTGATTTGTGTCACACTCTTGGCACTAGCAAGCAAGGTAATTACTTGCCAGCATGGATATATGAGGCATAGTGTAGAGGTAGTCTGCGAAAATCGCGGAAATTGCACTTATAATTACAACGAGGAAGTTCTATTCAATAGAATCAACTCCAATCTTTGTATTCAGCTTAATTATGCTAACAAAACGATCGGACTTATAAAGATACGTTCGAGACCAATGAAACTGTCCTGTTCCAAAGTTTCATTATTCTTCACTAGAGAGACGAAACTCAAGATCTACCACACAACGAGATGCTCACAAATGGGCTCTTGCACTCAGTAGAATTAGGCTGGACGAAGTAATTCCTGAGTTCAAAAGATCATCTCCATATCCAGGATACTCAATTTGTGGTAGCACATGCGGCGGTATAGCATGCGGTTGCTTCCTACCATTTCCAGCATGTACGTTTCTGAGGATTGCTCATGTTCCGAAGAAGACGCAGACTGTCTTTGAAGTAGTAAGTTGCATGGAATGGCAACCAGTAATCCAAATTGACGTCGATTTCATGCTTTATAATAAAGGAAAGCTGAAATCTTTCAGTTTACAACCTTATGTTACACAAAAGTATGATGAACTGTCACTGACAGTCATTTCTTTGCAAAAACCTCATTCTCCATTGATGGACAAAAGATTCGCTGTAACCCCAATGGAGGCGATGATGCTACCAGATCATTATCAACTTCCCGTTGAATGCGAGTCAGAAGCATCTGCTCTCGATGCCTTTGTGAACTGCACAAATCGCATGATCTGTTCTTGCGAAAATATGAAAGCACCGCAAACATGTCAGTGTCCACATGATTCACTCCAAAATTTGAGGAAAGAAGTGTCAAATGTAATGCCCATACGCACTCCGTTCACGGAAATCTTCAGTGATAGCAAAGAAATCTATGCGCTCTCCAAGCAAGGAGAGCGCATAGATTTCTTTGCTTATTGGAGGCACTGAGTTCATAATCAATCAACCATGTGAGATCTCGGTTCGTGGGGTCAAAGGGTGCTACAGCTGTAGCGAAGGCGCAAGAATCGATTTCCTTTGCAAGTCATCAATAAACTCGTGGGTTACAGTACAGTGCGAGAATCACGTTTTCCCCATTGAATGCGGCCCAACAAATACTTCCGTGCAAGTTATTTTAGACTTCGAATATTCGGTAGTATCACAAGTGTGCCACACATCATGTGATGGCAAGAATGTTACCTTTGATCTACAGGGAACACTCGTGTACCATCCAAGAAGCAAGAGAAATTTGCTCTCACAGACAGAAGTGCAAGAGCTACATGCAAAGAATTCATTACTTAATTTTGATCTGCCTGATCTAAATCCACTAATGAATACCATAAAAATGCACTGGCATATAGCCCTTACCGCTTGCGCCACATTGGCTTTAGCCACTGGTTTGACGTACTTATTCGGACCCATAATGGTCTTAATGATAGCCAAAATAACGCGGTCACTAACAGTCAGCATAATCAAATTCGCTTGGAGAATGGTTTGCTTGGTACTGAACCTATTTGGCAAGATCACTGCGTGGATAATTTGCAATTACAGGCAATAATCAAGCTCGAATCATACATCATATCATCGTAATAAGCACATTTAGTGATAAAAGAAAAATAAAAACTCAAAAAAGAGTACTAATTCTACTAGTAAGCCTCCGCCGCCCAAGGCCGCACATTCGAATAATAGGATGTGTCAGCTCCTGGAAAGGATCAACTATGAATTCTCGTAGTTGATTCTCGGATTCCGAATAACGACGCCAACGCCAACGAGCCGCAATGGAACGATGCCGATGCTATCTCCAACAAACTGCAATGGAACGACTCCACCGCCGCCGCCGACTCCAACAAGCTGCAGTCGAATGAAGCAAATAGTGAAACCTATCGTCCGGTGATCATTGGCATTTGACTCGTTTCAATAATTTTAATTGTGTGGCCCGGAGTGTCCTGACATTTGTATCAGGACCCGAATTCTGCGTTGCTATGCTATAATTTTATCATATATCCATTATACAAACATTCGGCATTGTAAAGAGTTATATTTTGACGGTCATCTTATCAAGATGACCGCCCACGAAGTCTGTTTATTCTACGATTGCTCATTATGGCTAATTTGTTAACGACCACCCAGAACGGGCTCATTCCTGTGTTTCATGGCTCCCAGTGAGCACATCGCTTTCGCCTATCAATAACTTCTTCGCCTATCAATATCGCCTTTGCCTATCAATATCGTCTTTGCCTGTCAATATCGTCGTCGCCTATCAATATCGTCTTTGCCTGTCAATATCGTCGTCGCCTATCAATATCGTCTTCTCCTATCAATATATTCTTCGCCTATCAATAAATTAGTATACTACTACCACTGAACCACCTGTACTCTGAGGCAACGACCTTATCGCTTTACTAATAGGGCATAAAGAAGGATCCGTATAAATCCTTCGCGCCAACACAAAAATGTAGAAAGGAGCTTAAAGAATGTACACAAAGTAATAAGCACATAACGTTGCTCTGCGTATTGCTGCTGCAGTTGCAAGTTGGACATGACAATTCGTTGAATGGAATCGAAGCAAGCACATGCGTATGCATTGCGAGTTTATACAGAATAGTTAGGGCGTGAAATGTGTGAAGTTATGAGATGTGTGAAAGTATATGCATGTTATTTTTCCTTGCATCTTCTTGAGATAATCTTCGCTTGTGTGAAGTTACATTGGATACTTTTTCTCTTTTATTCCCAATAATATACGCTTAGTCTACCATACCCGTACATCAGAATTTGCTGCGTCAATTCGTTTTTCACCCCCTCCCTTGAAAATTCCCAGTATCCACCGCTTCGTCGCGAATGTCGCGCGCGGCGTTGACTGGAGAGCAATAGGGAGGCGGGGCGTAGGTGATGTAAGGCGGTTGTGAAAGATGTCTCGCTGGTAGAGCAGCAGCCTTGAAGGCATCACCCCACGAATCTGAGGTGGTGCAGATTTCAGGTGGAGTATTCGTGTACGGAATGGGAGACTATAGATTCCGTCCATTTCTTCCTAATTGCCGTAAAAAAACGGCCCGGAAGATGAGGCGCCGCACAAGGCTGGCGCGCTCCAGTCGAACTCCCTGTAGAAAATAGTGCGCCAGAACGTCTGAAGCCGTATCTTCCGGGCCGTTTTTTACGTCAATTAGGAAGAAATGGACGGAACCACCCCTCCTCTCTATAGTCTCCCATCCCGTATACGAATACTCCACCTGAAATCCGTACCACCTCAGATTCGTGGAGTGATGCCTTTAATTACGCGGAGGCGGGCGGCGCTGAAGGAAGGAAGGACAGGAACCGTCAGCCGGTTTTCACGAGTACCTCTCGTCCCGCACCCCTGCTGATATAAGGTCACAATTGGGATTTTTTTCATATTTGGGTACGACAACAGGGAATATCTGCCCAGGGGGATATGTTAGTAAGATCTTTGATGAGCCCAACCGAAACCGCATTCGTTGTCAATAATTGTAAGCACCAGCCTTATTCTTCCAGCTTTCATGACTTGTAACAAGAGTTGATTAAGTAGTGCATAGTTAGGACGTGTATAATAATTCAATGTCCTAAAATAAGCACGTTATTGCCCGAAATCGTTATACATTGTGAACAATTCTGCAATTAAAGGCTCTCAACGTCGAACAAGTTTTGTTCCTGTTTTCCTTGGCTCACAGTAAGATTCACTTTTTTTATAAACTCATCAAGAAAAAAGTTTATAAATCTCCTCACGTAAGATGCTCAGCGAAGCCGATGAACTCAACAGGGCAGTTTGCCATCAAGTCCTCCAAACTAATTTTTTTCTTCATTATCAATATCTGTCTTCTTTCTCTATAAAAGATAGTTTTTGTTCTAGATTTATAATTACGTAAAATACTGTAGTATTGAACCCTTAGGAAGCAGGCACACATAATATGCCATTACCTCGCCCTCGACCACGGTAGAGCTCCACGTAATTCCACGAGTGAATATAGAAGGGACCAGAGATCGTCACCTCGCCCTTGTTCCCCTTTTTCGTGAGTATTTACAGAGCAGTACCGTAACGTTCCTCTTGAAAAATGAGACTCATTGAGAGACACAGCTTATTGCGCATGCTTCCATACCTAAAGTGAGCCTTAGGGCGCGGCCTTCGCATCTTAGTCTTTCCTGTATAAGAGGTCACTATGTACTCTCTTGCAAGACCAAAATCGAATATATGAATCAGTCGGAAAAATGGTGTTCCAACCGGTCCTACAGCCAGGTTTGCTGGCTTCAAATCACGATGGATGAAACCAAACTGAAATTCAGTTGCTTTTACCATTGTTTCCTTTGAAAAAAATCTCAGCGATACTAATGTCCTGTCTCCATGAAAAAGTGCAATCATACTCACTTATATTAACTCAAATGTATTAGGTTAATAAGAAAGTTTTGTCAGTTTTGTAATTTGCATCTTTATTTCTTTAGTTTAGCATACGATAGAAATCAGGCGCCAGTATCATCGTCATTGTTAGTCACTACTGCGAAGTCGTTTTCTCAGAACTGGGGAGACACGAAGTCGAAGAAGAGAGCGACCACCCGACTAATGTTATCGAACTTGATGAAAGTTTTATTGGTGAAGAAAGTTTTAAGGGGCGCGATAAGTTATAATGAAGGAGATGCACCAAATCTCGATTTGGCTTGCGTGGGCGCGTCTTCTCCTTGAGAGAGCCACGAAGGGATTTGCAATAGTAGAGTACCCAACTCAAATCTTCAGTAACCAAATCTTCTAAAACCTCCTTTCGATGCCGACGGATAGAGGGAGACCAATAGAGGTACGCCCGGGTGTACCGCGCAAAATCCGCCAAAATATGATTCATCAGGTCAGCGCTTTCCTGTACTTGAGAGTCTCCAGGAGGCTGAGAACGGTTGGATGGCTACACCCGAGTACTATCACAAGCCTGCAGGTGTTCTTTGAACGCCGAGGGCAACGGAGTCTTCCACACAGTTTGGACGAGGGCTGTCTTCAAAGATTGCCTCCTCTTGCGAAGAGAACGAACCAGCAGTGCACAGTCCCGATGGTGATGGTCCCCTCTCCAATGTGTGGATGATGTTGCGGACTGCTGTCGTCGTTCCACTGCCGCGGTGCCACTGATAGAAGATGACGGCTCTGCTCTTGTGAAGTTGCATCGTGTTTTCAGATGGGCAAAGGTACCCGGGTATACAAATTTTTTGCGGAGAAGTTTTGAGAACGTTCTACAGCTGCCACGTGATGCATCATTGGTACCGATTACGAGCGAAAACTCTGGAATTTTCAGAGAGCTGGCAAGACTTTCTTCTCAACCTATTACAACTGCCATAAGTTTTGTTTTCATTGCTGTAGAATGATGCTGTGCTTGGAATAGAATTAATAGAGGATTACAATGAGAATAACATTAACATTCTGATGGATTTATTGAGTAAGCGAGGAACGAGTGTTTGACAATCATCAATGATCTCTTCATATTGTTACGTGAGTTGTGGCTCGCATGCACCTCTCAACCAAGTTACATGTACGGTGGTGACACTAACAGATCTAGGATCAGTATCAAAACTCAGCTCCAATTTTTCCCGCAAAACAAATCTAACTGAAACTCTTCTGTATCTATGCTATTCGGTAGTTTTCTTCAGTAAATAGGGGCTAGTATTTTTATCCCAGTCAAAAGAAGCCACGAGGCAGAGGAATATTCTTAGAGTACTGAGGATGAACATGCTAAGGGCAGCTTCGAAAGACTGATGAAAGTTTGATGTGACAGTCGTGTAACTCTGAGCCCACATTTGGGGTGACATATATCCAAAGATTTAGCTTGTCAGTTCACCAGGGGAGGGAGAGAGCCAGGATTATAGAAGACATCTATTACTGCACTATTGTGGAGTCAACAATGAAGTAGATTTGAGAAGAAGATAAATCTGGGTCGAGATTTCCAATGTCTGCTGGGCTGATCGCTGACTGATGGCTGCTGACAACGTCAGAGCTGCAGCTGTTTTCAATCGACACCGAAGCAGTCCAGTACAAGTCTGTTCTTAGCAGATTCTGCTATCACGTTATGTAGTACCGGGCTTATCCTGTCAAGTGTGTGTGGTGTGTGGTGTGTGGTGTGTGGTGTGTGGTGTGTGGTGTGTGTGTGTGTGTGTGTGTGTGTGTGTGTGTGTGTGTGTGTGTGTGTGTGTGTGTGTGTGTGTGTGTGTGTGTGTGTGTGTGTGTGTGTGTGTGTGTGTGTGTGTGTGTGTGTGTGTGTCGGCTCAAAAACATTGGCACTTCTTTCCTAGTGACAGAACCTTACTTTTCCAAGACATACGTCATGAAGTTGTTTGAGTGCATACAGGACATTGATTCCTATGCGCACCTGAGTAGAAACGCTACATATTTTTCCATAATATCTGAATAACGCATCAAGTTAGAAAACAGTGCCGTACTGCTGCCGTGCTTCAAAACCTCACTATACCTCAGTATTTTGTTTAGACTTGGTCCAAGTAAGCTCATGATTAAGTACGAGTAGTATAGTTTTTTCCCTGAACCTAATACCTGTGGTACGAAAGGACATCCCTCAAGACGTCGCAACACCTGCAACGGAGATTTTCACTTATTTGGTGAAAATAGAAAAATTTCAAATGGACCTTTGCTTCTAACTTCAATACACCATGTTCTCTATTCAGTTCCACCTTGAACGCCGCCTAAAAAGTGTATTTTCGCGTCCTATTTTTTCTTTCTTTTTCTTTTTTTCTTCTATTAACTACGGGAGGGCTCACAATCTACTACTTCATTTCGATTTCGAAAATCAAGAATATGAGAAAATTGAGGTTTTCTACTTCAGTTGCTAGGAACACTGTTTATACAACCAAAGCAAACGATGACGTCATTTAAAAGTTTGCTCTCGTTTATCAACAAGGTTTTCTCTCTTATCATTTACTTCTGCATTATTTCTCATTCTTTTTTATTTACTTTGTTGAAACAAATGATTGATGTAGAATATAACAACCATTACTGTGTATAACATCGAATCATTTATAGGGCGGCGTTTTCTCGCCCACTCTCCAGATAAAGAGATCAAACGAGAACTGAAACATGAATAGATAATTGTTGAGACCATTGAATTCTGAGACAGGGACAAGTCTGACTATCACCTGAACCTGGTGGTCCCGCTTTCAGTGAACGCAACCAGCTATCTGACTATGCACTCGAAAATGTGGGTTTTCCTCAACTTGCTTTGTTGTACTGTCGTAAGAGGGTACTTCACCCTCTGGAGTACGAGAACGACATGTCTGGCATGTTTGGCATGTTCGACTTCTTATCCGCCGCAAAAAAAGACAGCGCCAGTTTTCTCTGACAATAATTGAGTTCCGGTTTGAGTAAAGTTTGCAAATTTTTTTGTTCGTAAGATTCTCTGACTCAGTCAAAGTGCGTCCCATTTTTTATCTTTCTTTTCTGGTGTACCATTAGTGTATGAGAGTAAATAAAAAAATAATGGCGCAATTCTCCCAAGTGCCGGAAAAAGGCACTGTCGTCCATCGCAGTGCCAGAGTTGATAGACCTGCCGCCTAAAGGAGCATGCAGTTCTGTACAGATTACTGAGATATCTGCATGCAACTTTAGCAGGACTATAGGTAAGACGCATAGAGACCGTACCATCATCACTGTCGGAAAGACTGTCTTTAAATGTGGTCTGCAATATATGAAGAAGTATAAGTCACGATCCAATTTGTTTTTGTCCAATTCCACAAAATCAAAATAGTTATTAATGATAATAATAACTGTTATCTCTGTGATACGCTGCCTTTAAGAAGATGCTCAACATGAATTGTCACTTTATTGTAAATTTTTGACTCGTACCGTCGAGAAAACCTACCAAAGCTCTAGTTTCAATGTGAACAACTTTGTAGACGGCACCAAATCCTCCTTGTCCCAGCTTCTGTACGATTCTCCATTCATGAGCAACAATACTTCCTTGTTTCAGTCTTTTTTCAAAGGCGAGTCGAACTAAATCGAGGTAGAAGAAGGCGGTTGTAGGTAGTTGAAACTTCGTTTTGTTAGTCTGTCAGTTAGTCTGGCCAAAACGACATGAAGTTTGGTGCAATCGCACAAGCTGTCGCTCTGGAGCGTGTTTGATGGTTCGCAGATGGCTCGTATGCATATTTGTTGATATTTGCTGTTATTTCTCTTATTGTTGTTATTTTATTGTTTTACATTTGCTTCTTATTTATTTCCTGTCGTATTTTACATCTCTTCCCTGGTATTACTGTTAGTTGTTGGGCTCAGAGATCTCTATACTATCTTTATTGGTTGTATCTTATTATAATTCTTCTATAACAAAAATAGTGAGCAGACCTAATATAAATATCAGAGCAGAAGCGTAAAAATGAGAAAGGAAGAAGAAAAGCACAAAACAACAGTAATAACAACAATTATTCGCCAGTGACGTTTGTCAAAATCCCAAGCAAACCACCCGCAAACTGTCAAGAATGCCGTCGCTCGTTGTGCGATAGCACCGGGTTTCACATCGTTTTGATCCGACTATATCATTTCGCTGGCAGGTTGTCTTACAAATAATCTCCGGGAGTTTTTGAACTTGTTTTAGCGGTGAGAAATCATGGAGCCACAATGATGACTGTTGCGTATTAGTTTTACCCGTGTCCCAGTGGAATCAAAATAATAACTGAAACCGAACGAGACTTTTTATATCATAGACGGCGCTATACGTTGGACTTCTACACAGAAAGACGCGCCGGGGTCGAAAAGCGGTAAAATGAGGTGAGACAGATCTCAAGACGTGTGATTGGTGCGCTTCTGCAGAATAGTGTCATGTAATAACTAAAGCGAGTTTGTCAAGAAGTAAAGGAGACGCTGTTAATTGTTTCATGGCCGTGAAAACTGCGTGTGTTCTGCTTAACCCCTCCGTACCCTTACATCTCCGTTCCCCCGCAAGTTTTTCTCATCACGTAGGAAACGTCCTTTCTCCAAAAATCGGAAAACGCATACGGCTGCTTAGATAGTTGCCAGCAGTTTACGTGGTCTCACGTGAAACCTCATCTTTATCGGCACGATGAAGAGGTTCACTTCGCTTCATTTCGTGTGGGCACATCTGCGCTTAATGTTGGCCAAAAGATGAGATAAGCGCATACTTCAAACGTTCAAATTGTGGCGATATCAAATTAGTATAAACGTAAAATCAAGTTCTTTCAATACTCCCTAACTGTAGTACTGAGGCATTTAGGAAGAAAACCATGGGTTCATCAATGCTTAAATTTCTCAGAGAAAAGTAGGAAAGCGTCGTTAGAAAAAGTGCAAATTTAGAAAATGTCACTGCTTTTAACTTCTGCTTATCATTGAAGGTGACCGGAGAAAGGATCTCAAGAAGTCTGATGTCCAGCGTTACTCGAACTCTAACATATTAACCACAGGTAACCTTTTGAAAACCCTGTGGGAAGACAAACTCTGCCAGCAAAGGCAGGAAACCCTAGGTGGCTGTACAATGTCTTAAAGTAACATACTTCTCATATGCGTTCTGCCACATCCACAGATGCCGAAAGAAATAAGCCTTACCTACTTTTTATTATTATTGTGATTATCCTCATTGTTTGTTATTGTTTGGAATAGATATTTATAGCGATAGAGTTTTCATTTACGATACTACAAACACAAACCGCCAGGATTCGCCAGCCTCTCACACTATTTTTCAAGCACAGATACATATATAAAGAGCAGATGTGAAAAATACTAAGGTATCAGTTCAAAGTACAGTCTTCATATACATTATCCTAGAAGTCTGTGGATTAGAAAGTTTCTTAACACATGTAATAAATGTTCGATGTCTGATCAGTGTATATAAAAAAAGACGTTAGGTGACACGTTTCCACCGTCCAATCGGCAGAAACAGGTCAATGTCAATAAAGTCGATAATTGCCTAGAGGTACTTTCTACTACACACTGATATCCGCAACCAAAGGTCTGCAGTTTTCATCGCACTTTGCAAATCCTAGATGGTAGTTTTGCAGCGGAGGCGTAAAAAAAGTTATGAAATCTATCATCGCTGGAAGTCCTCGTTTATGGACTACGCGTATCTGTGATCGACTGCTTCGGCTAGCCGCAGGAGTCAAGTTCTGTCCAATTCTATACGAAGCAAAAGGAGAACCCAGCTATTCCCTAAGGTATTGTTCGCCCTTTTTCTCACCTTGTCCCGCTCCTCATCACCATTCACTACAGCAGTGTCGAACACTTCCTTACTTGCTCAAAAAGTGTCGGGCAAATTTTACCACATTTCCAAACTCGAGATTTCCTCTGTGTGACTTGCAAGTCTGCGGCCATCGGCGGCACCCTGGGAGACTAATGCAATTGGCCGGTTCGACTACCAAAGGTAACCAACCAGAGGTCCAGGTAACCAGAGGTAGCTTTAAACCCCTTAAAGGCATCACTGCACGAATCTGGCGTGATATGGATTTTCGTTGGAGTATACCTATATCCGGGCGGGTGTGGCGCAGTCGGTTAGAGGTCCGTTGTAGCCGCACGGTCGAGGGTTCGAAACCGACCTAGTGCAGACCAAACCTTTCATCCCTCCGGGGTCGATAAATTGGTACCAGACTTGTCTGGGAGGATAAAAACACTGACTTGGTCATCGGGTGGCCCCCGTAAGTCATTGTATAGGCAGACACGTGTCCAAAACCTCATCGATTACGAATTCTAGTAAAACGCGTTGGAGCATCCCAAGTGGATTGATACGCCAGTGACTTTATCCTTTTTTTATACCTATATCGGATCGTAGATTATGAATACAGGGGTGGTCCCACTCATCTCCTCCTGCATCACTGTAAACGGACGGCTCCGGAACGCTGTTTCTTACGACGTCCTCTACTGCAACGCGCCACCCTTGCGCCCTGCCTCGCCTGCGATTCGTCGAATGAGATGAATTGCCCATCGGGGCATTCGAATGGACCCGATATAGGTATACTCCATCGGAAATCCATATCACGCCAAATTCGTGGGATTCCTTTAAAGGCATCACCCCAAGAAAATGGAGTGGTACGGATTTTAGGTGGAGTATTCGTATACGGGATCGTAGATAATGGAGAGAAGAGTGATTCCGTCCATTTCTTCCTAATTGCCGTAAAAAACGGCCCGGAAGATACGGCTTCGAGCGTTCCGACGCCCTATTTTCTACAATGAGTTCGATTGAGGCGCGCCAGCCTCATGCACGCGCCGCATCTTCCGGGCCGTTCTTTACGGCAATTAGGAAGAAATGGACGGAATCACACTCCTCTTCATAATCTACTATTCCGTACACAAATACTCCACTTGAAATCCGTACCACCTCAGATTCGTAGGGTGAGGCCTTTGGGTGTCCATGGGACTTTGCGTCGAACAAACGGACAGTTTTGCGCTTTATAACGGTAAACTAAACGCGGACAGAGCGTTAGTCACGACTGCTCAATCACAATCAATTCAGGCAGTGAATATTGCCAATAGTGGCTGCCACTAAAGATGATAAGATATAGCAGCAGACTACTTACACAGTAAAAGACGATCTCTGGAAATCTTTATTTCCCGTCGCGATCGTTTTTTCATGGAAGGGAACTTGCTTTGAACATATATCATCCCTGCGTTTCTGGTTAATCAATGCAAATACAAGATGAGAACAAAGTGTTAGAACCGATATCGCCGAGGCCAGTTGCAGTAGGTGACAGACGCAGCAGATTTCATCGAGTGAAAATCTCCCAATGGTTTGATACAATAACAAGAAATTGTTTCATATGCGATCTCTCCAGAGTTCTTTGACCTCAACTCAGATAAATTATCACCTGTATCACCTGCTACCCCATTGTTCGTCCATTCGCTTGTGTGCGCACCAGTAATACTTCCATTGGTCCCGATAGCGCACAGCGGTTAGCCAGTGGCTTCTCTTCTCGCGAAAGATTCGAAGAGCATCGTTCTAAAGACGGCGTGTCACGAAACTAACAATGTTGGGGTCTCCGTGGGCAAACAGAGTTTAAGGTATACATGACAAGCATGAGCGAAGTTCCTGTCAATCTCACCGTGTTAGAAACGGCGTCTGCTCTTACTAGGTACCGAAAAACCGCAACACTCGTGCGTTGGTCGCGTCCACGAGCAAGCAGGATTGGCGCATTCTAACGTACCCCATAAGAACAATCAAGTACTTTGTAAAGAAGCCTCTGACCATCGGATTGGCTATTGGCCAAACTTAAGTTGCTAAAGCTGCTCGCAGTGAAAATCCTCTCTTGTCGTTTGTGTTGGTTTAAAAGTTCGTGGTATGTAGACCAGACATCTCATATCCCATTAACTTAATAACTTCGTTTATGAGGACCCTCTATTCCTTCTCTCCCAACAACTGTTTCACGGATTTATGATTTTGGAGGAAAGTCACCTCTCCTCACCGGTCACTACTCGATCCAAAAAGTTCGTTTCTGAAACGTGATAGCAATAAGCAATGCGACTAGACTTAAAAAAGTGGTGAAAAACCCACTGAACCGAATTAAATGCCCTTTCCATAGCATGCAGGTACCAGAAGATAGTCCAATTACCAAATCCTCTTTTCATCTTACTCAACAATTGCGGTATTTATTTTGTCCCACTACGGTTTGCGGTCTGTGGAGCTCGAAGTGCTCGTCGAAATAGGCTCGCTTTTTAGGCTGTGGAATTCTTGAAACTCCGTTGACATCGGCTTTTTGTCTAATCCCTACACACAACATTAATATGATATTCCTCGTTCTTTCCGTCGCATATTTCCTCTTTTTATACTGTTAGGGCAATATACTAATATTTCTGCGTCAATTGCGTTAATTTTACAAAATTAACTCTTCAAATCGAACTTGACCCTTTAAAACTCCCTCCAAGACTGACACCAAGCTAAATCTGCCACCCGTGGCTAGAGAAAGTTGACGCATTCGCTCTATTCGTCCTCCTAGACCACCATTTTTTCGACGGAGAAAATCGCATCACTGTGGATATAAATACAATAGAGGGCTTAGCCTTTTAGTGTATGTCACAGTACTCACGAAAACATGACACAGACTCCAGATCTTTCTATGCAGTGAGGTGATTCTACACTCGATTAATGCTAGAAAGCCAGAATGTAGAAATGAGACGGCCACAACGTGGTCAGGTTTGTCGCTTCATTCATTCGTAAAAAGGGAGTGACTACGTAATTGCTGATATCAGGAGCAGTGAGGCAGGCACACCCATTGCAGTCAGACAGCACTGAGAAAGATACAAATAAAATATCCCCCAAGTGGAATTGATCAGACGAAAAGATTTTATCGCTCAGCAAGACTTGCTTGTTCTTTTCTTATACTTTTCGACGAACATGCATTACACAACTCTCACGAGCTTCGGGAGCCTTATCATCTCAATTAGTTACAGAAAAGCTGATGGTATCGAATACGCTCTTTTATCAAACTTTACTGTCAAACTTCTTTCAGATCTTTAAATGGTCTTGATGATCTGAAAGAGTAGGAATCAATAAAGTCAAAAGAAGAAGAGCAGAAAAAAGGACTATCTTGTACAGTGAGGAGTTCTCCATCGAAAGATGTAACACTTTAAAAATACTTCTTATTTGTGTGTGCATTTTTTACTTTGAAAAAAAAAGACCCTAACCCCAATGCAGTACAAGTCGTTAGCGCCTTTTTGAGTGAGTAAAATGAGTTAACGTCGAAAAAAAAAGAAGATTTGGGGTTGGTGCAAACATCATGATCATGATCTACTATATAATAACGGGCTTATCCTGTCACGTGTGTGTGTGTGTGTGTGTATGTGTGTGTGTATGTGTATGTGTGTATATGTGTATGTGTATGTGTATGTGTATGTGTATGTGTATGTGTATGTGTATGTGTATGTGTATGTGTTTATGTATGTATGTGTTTATGTATGTATGTATGTATGTATGTATGTATGTATGTGTGTGTGTGTGTATGTATGTATGTGTGTGTGTGTGTGTGTGTGTGTGTGTGTGTGTGTGTGTGTGTGTGTGTGTGTGTGTGTGTGTGTGTGTGTGTGTGTGTGTGTGTGTGTGTGTGTGTGTGTGTGTGTGTGTGTGTGTGTGTGTGTGTGTGTGTGTGTGTGTGTGTGTGTGTGTGTGTGTGTGTGTGTGTGTGTGTGTGTGTGTGTGTGTGTGTGTGTGTGTGTGTGTGTGTGTGTGTGTGTGTGTGTGTGTGTGTGTGTGTGTGTGTGTGTGTGTGTGTGTGTGTGTGTGTGTGTGTGTGTGTGTGTGTGTGTGTGTGTGTGTGTGTGTGTGTGTGTGTGTGTGTGTGTGTGTGTGTGTGTGTGTGTGTGTGTGTGTGTGTGTGTGTGTGTGTGTGTGTGTGTGTGTGTGTGTGTGTGTGTGTGTGTGTGTGTGTGTGTGTGTGTGTGTGTGTGTGTGTGTGTGTGTGTTGTGTGTGTGTGTGTTTTTTTTGGTTTGGTGTGTGTGTGTGTGTGTTCAAAATGAGGGGTGCGACGGGTCCACCGGCGTCGAGTTAATGCCTCGAAGCTAGGAAGCTATAAAATGAGGTGTGAAGGGGTCCACCGGCGTCGGATACCTATACAAGGGGGTGCGACGGGTCCATCGGCGTCGGATACCTATAGAAGGGGGTGCGACGGGTCCATTGGCGCCAGATAGCCTTAGAAGGAGGTGCGACGGGTCCCACGACGTCGGATACCTATAGAAGGGGGTGCGACGGGTCCATCGGCGCCAGATAGCCTTAGAAGGGGGTGCGACGGCTCCATCGGCGCCAGATAGCCTTAGAAGGGGGTGCGACGGGTCCACGGCGTCGGATACCTATAGAAGGGGGTGCGACGGGTCCACCGGCGTCAGATTGCTGCGCCGGCGCCAGATGTCCAGAAAAAGGAGTGCGACGGGTCCACCGGCGGCAGGTACCTATAGAAGGGGGTGCGACGGGTCCACAGGTGTCAGATACCTATAGAAGGGGGTGCGACGGGTCCACAGGTGTCAGATACCTATAGAAGGGGGTGCGACGGGTCCACCGGCGTCAGATTGCTGCGCCGGCGCCAGATGTCCAGAAAAAAGAGTGCGACGGGTCCACCGGCGTCAGATTGCTGCGCCGGCGCCAGATGTCCAGAAAAAGGAGTGCGACGGGTCCACCGGCGTCAGATACCTATAGAAGGGGGTGCGACGGGTCCACCGGCGACAGATACCTATAGAAGCAGGTGCGACGGGTCCACCGGTGCCAGATACCAATAGAAGGGGGTGCGACGGGTCCACAGGTGTCAGATACCTATAGAAGGGGGTGCGACGGGTCCATCGGCGCCAGATAGCCTTAGAAGGGGGTGCGACGGGTCCACCGGCGTCAGATTGCTGCGCGGGCGCCAGATGTCCAGAAAAAGGAGTGCGACGGGTCCACCGGCGTCAGGTACCTATAGAAGGGGGTGCGACGGGTCCACCGGCGTCAGATACCTATAGAAGGGGGTGCGACGGGTCCATCGGCGCCAGATAGCCTTAGAAGGGGGTGCGACGGGTCCACCGGCGTCAGATTGCTGCGCGGGCGCCAGATGTCCAGAAAAAGGAGTGCGACGGGTCCACCGGCGTCAGGTACCTATAGAAGGGGGTGCGACGGGTCCACCGGCGTCAGATACCTATAGAAGGGGGTGCGACGGGTCCACAGGTGTCAGATACCTATAGAAGGGGGTGCGACGGGTCCACCGGCGTCAGATTGCTGCGCCGGCGCCAGATGTCCAGAAAAAGGAGTGCGACGGGTCCACCGGCGTCAGGTACCTATAGAAGGGGGTGCGACGGGTCCACCGGCGTCAGATACCTATAGAAGGGGGTGCGACGGGTCCACCGGCGTCAGATACCTATAGAAGGGGGTGCGACGGGTCCACCGGCGTCAGATTGCTGCGCGGGCGCCAGATGTCCAGAAAAAGGAGTGCGACGGGTCCACCGGTGCCAGATACCAATAGAAGGGGGTGCGACGGGTCCACCGGCGACAGATTCCTATAGAAGGGGGTGCGACGGGTCCACAGGTATCAGATCCCTATAGAAGGGGGTGCGACAGGTCCACCTGGCGTCGAAATAGTGCGCAATAACTTCGTGTGCATGACGCAAAATATAGATGGTTGCAGCCATTTCATAGCCGTGGCCACTGTATCGCTTTGCTTTACACCCTATATGACTCCTCCGCGTGTCCATCTCCTTCTTCGTTCGCCTCAAGTTGGTAGCATGCCGCTCTCAGAAAGTGGAAACCCGCATGCAAACGGGTGCTTAAATAGTGGCAAGATGTTTATGTGATCTGACGTGGAACGTTATCTTTATCAGTAGGATGATGTCTTTCACGTAATTTTATCCCGAAACGTCATTCTTTGATAACTGTTTATAGAACAGAGGAGGAAAACCCATATTTCGCGTGATACTTTTAAATTTTGTCTATAATATATTGATAAGGAGTGTTTGAAGCTGAAGTTCGAATGTTCTCAAAATGTAGAACTGACGCGTTTAGGAAGATGTCTATGAAATGTTTCGCCCTTAGTTATAATATAAAAAAGGAAGAAAGATTGTTGGAGATGCACAAGTCCAATTTCGTAGAAAACGGCACTAATATTAATTTTCGTTCATCAGTGAAGGCGAGCGAAGCAAACTCCACAGAAAGTCTGAAGTCCGGCTTTAGCCGGACGTTCAGACTGGTATATAATAACGAGCTTAGTCCGTGTGTGTGTGTGTGTGTGTTTGTCTGTGTGTCACGAAATTCGAAAAAGGAGGTGCGACGGGTCCACCGGCGTCAGATACCTATAGAAGAGGGTGCGACGGGTCCACTGGCGTCAGATTGCTGCGCCGGCGCCAGATGTCCAGAAAAAGGGGTGCGACGGGTCCACCGGCGTCGGATACCTATAGAAGGGGGTGCGACGGGTCCACTGGCGTCAGATTGCTGCGCCGGCGCCAGATGTCCAGAAAAAGGGGTGCGACGGGTCCACAGGCGTCAGATACCTATAGGAGGGGGTGCGACGGGTCCACTGGCGTCAGATTGCTGCGCCGGCGCCAGATGTCCAGAAAAAGGGGTGCGACGGGTCCACCGGCGTCAGATACCTATAGAAGGGGGTGCAACGAGTCCACCGGGCGCCGGCGCCAGATAGCTATAATATGGGGTGCGAGGGGTCCACCGGCTTCGGATTGGCGCACTGGCGCCAGTTAGCTATAATATGTGGTGCGACGGGTACCGCGGCGTCGGATTGGTGCGCAATAACTTCGTGTGCTTGACGCAAAAGATAGATGGTTGCAGCTGTTTCATAGCCGTGCCCATTAGGCGCTGTGCTTTTCACCTTTATGACTCCTCCGCGTGTCTATTTCCTTCTTCGTTTGCCTCAAGTTTGTGGCATGCCGCTCTCAGAAAGTGGAAATACGCATGCAAACGACTGCTTAAATAGTAGCAAGATGTTTATGTGATCTGACGTGGAACGTTATCTTTATCAGTAGGATGATGTCCTTCACGTCATTTTATGTTAAAACATCATTCTGTGATAACTTTTGGGAGAAATCAGGAGGAACACCCATACTTCGAGTAATGCTTTCAAATTGTATCTATATTATTCAGGCATCGAAGGATTGTTTGTAGCTGATGGTCGAATATTCTTCAAATGTAGAATTGACGCGTTTAGAGGGAAAACTCCGTAATTTTCGCCTTAATTTATAATATAAAGAAGAGAAGGAAAGCGTTATTAAAAACACAAATCTAATTTTACAGAAAACACCACTACTATTAATTTTGATTGATCAGTCAAGGGGAGCGAAGTTATATATAACCAGTCTGAAGTCCTGCTTTAGCCGAATAACACTTTTAAATTTCGTCTGTAATATATTGGTAAGGAATGTTTGAAGCTGAAGTTTGAATGTTCTTCAAATGTTGAAATGACGCGATTAGAAAGAAGACTATGAAATCTTTCGCCTTTATTTATAATACAAATATGAAGAAAAATTGTTAGAGATACACAAGTCTAATTTCATAGAAACGGCACTAATATTATTTTTGTTGATTAGTGAAGCAAGCGAAACAAACACCACAGGGAGTCTGAAGTCCGGCTTTAGCCGGACGTTCAGACTGGTTTCTGATATAGAGATAAAGGGTTATTATCATATTATCAGTGACTGTTCTGATTATGTGGAAATGGACAAAAACAAATTGGATGGTGATCCATTCTTCTTCATATTTTGCAGACCACATTTGAAGCAACACACCACGAAATTGACGATGTTGGGAAAATTGAAAAAAGCTGTTAAAACCTTTCTCGACCTACGATGCACCTAAAAACGTGAGGCGTATGCGAGCGCAGGCGATTCTCCAAAAAAAAAACGTCGTGTAAAATGCCCTTTTTAACGAAATTTTCTACTTCGTTTTTAAAATAGGGACAGTAATCTCAAAATGAACTACAGCGAAGGCCAATTCTGAAATAATTTGTTAAAGTATCGATGTGAAGAACCCGGCAGTACTCGGTCATTGTCTAGCGAACTTGATGTGCTACAATCAGCAACTCTTCGTTCGCACAAACTTAGTAATACCGATAGTAAGTGAGGTCGGCAGGAAGTTCGCAGTGACCGTTATAGATTGACTCATGCGTAAGCGCCGGGTTGAGGCGTGGCGAAAGTTTGTGGAGGATAATCTCAGCTGGCGCTTCATCATAAGAGTTGTATATGTGATGAAAAAGGAATCCTTCTCCACAATTTTGCCGTACAAAACACTTACTGGGCCATTTCTCAAATCTGTGACGTAGTCGGTAGATTTGAGCTCGAGGTGATTCTAGGTGTTTGACGGGATTTTGACCATTTTCTACATTTGGGGTTGGCTCCGGTAGGGTATGCTGGAATGAGTATATAGGCACTAGGTTCTAAGTATTTGACCTTCCAAAGACAAAAAAAAAACCGTCTTACACCAGGACATTCTACTTCTGGAACATGAACGACAAGGCACAATTGTTCTACTCGTTTAGTGGAACAGTCATACAATACAGTAGTGCACTGCCACACCAGCATAACATGTCTGTGTACCACGACAACCGAAACAATCAGCCCACAGCAAACTCAGCAAATTAAACCAACTTAACTGTCCCCTCAACCAGTATGCTCATTGGCCCCAGGCTTTTCGGTTATCTCTCGGTTCGTCACTTCTTTACCGGTGGATCTCCATAAACCCTAATGGAATCGAAGCCGCTATGAAGCAGTTCTTTGCATCGAAATCTCCGTGGCACAGTCCGGTCAAAACTACATGAAGTTCGGCAAAGTTGCATATGTAAGAGCGGTGAAGTTAACGATTGCGATCGAGATGGAACCTTGCCTTCAACCAAGCATGTGTTACAACTGGAGCCAGCGAGACTCCGACCTCGATCACAATCGCTAGCTCCACCACATCGCTTCCTGCGCAGCCACTTATGCAGCTGCAACGAGCTTCAGTTCTTTTTGATCCAACCATAATTAAGGGGATTAAAGATTTCGCTTACAGATGGACGCATTAAGCACAAACGCATGTATGTTAAAAATTGAGTGGTCCTCAATCATAAGTAGACTTCCTGTCAAGAAATATGTAGAGACAGTGAGATTTCTAAAACTTGCACTCTTCCAGGAGGAACCTCTCCCCAACTCACATGAGCACACGACAAATGTTCTTTTTTTGCGTTTTACGTTCAAAAACATTTCCAGACAGTTCTCAAAATAACGTCTTCTTAATAAGACCGCATGGGTACAGCATGCGCGTTTAGAAGTGTGCGAAGTGAACACACTAACAGACTTACTTAACGTTTTAAAATGAGGAGCCGATACCTAATTTGCTAACTGCACTACAGCAATACAACGAACCTTTTCGTAACTAGTTTGTTAAAGGTAGCGTACCACGAAATTAATTTATTACAGAAACCCGTAGAGGCATGGTTGTAGATTACGAAACTCAGCAAAGCTCCGCTCCACTTCCCCTACTCGTCGTAAAAAAGGCGGCGTGGAAGACGGCCTTCTTCACTGCGAGCTAAGTTGGAGCGATCACCCATGTCGTCGCATCCATGAGCGAGAGGTCGAAGATTAATGAGGTCTCCTCACCAGGGTATCCAAGCAAAATCAAAAAATAGGCTGCTGAGGGGAGCGTGTGCGAGACGACGAGTTTTAACGTACCTCATGCTTGTATGAGCAAACGCCGTTTTTTACAACGATTAGGGGATGTTGAGCGGATCCGCGCTTTCGGAATCTGCGTACACCTCGAATTTAACAGTTTCCATGAGTTTCCCGTACTAAGTCAACTTCGTGATTCGTTGTCTTTAACTGTGAGGTGCCTTTTTGATCCTTTAGCAATCTCTAAAATTCTCTTAAGGTTTGGCGAACTACAGTTTCATATGGAGGATCGGAACTACACAGAATGAGTATCAGTCGTGAATTCGTCTGACAGAAGATGAAGTGCCGATTTCAGTTTTGTTACGGCATAGAAATTATTGCCGTATTGCTTACTTTTATCGTTTGCAGCTGAAGTTCTCTCAAAGACATTCGTATATTTTCTGACAACGACTACGCAGCAGATTTATTTATGCGCTGTCGACAAATATTCACTAGGTTCGAAGAAGCCCCAAGTTATACATTTTGATCTAGGAAAATTCGGACTTCGTTCACTTCCGTTTCAGAAATAGCAAGCGCACGTTTGTTCATGCGTTAAATGTTTGATATGGAAATGCCGTACGGCTACGACAACAATGGCAGACGTTACGTTACACTTTTGGACAGGATTCGCCACTGCAGACAGTCAGCTGGTCGCCCTCGGCCTGTGACGAACCATGCGCCTCGCGCTATACACAACTTCACTCATATCAGGTAGTTTCCTGCGTATGTATTCTCCACAAAACTTTTTCCGAGGAGTACTGCTAAAAAAAACGTAGCTGTTGATCATTTCCAACTACGAATGCATGCTGAGAAAACCATTCACTGCCTTCAATCTCTTTCTTCAAACCGTTGCTTATTTTTATGTGATTTTGCCTTGAAATCTTACGTTCCTCCTCTCATTTGTACAGTAAAATCTTCTCGATCCAGCAACGAAACCTTTTTTGACGACAATAAATTTTCATACTTTTGCCTTACATCAGATCTCTAACATTAAGCGTGCTAATAGACTTGCGCTTTTTCCTCTCATTTTCACCCTTTGGTGAAAGTGATTGTTTTGCTGCTCATGGCGCGAAAATCCTTGTAGCCATCTATGGACGTGTAAGTCTTAAGAGAATCTTTTTTGTAGCTTAGGCTATACATAACTCAAGTTCACGTCATACTATTTCCACTCATAATACTTTACTGCTTTTGTATTTAACAGTTCCAATACCGTTCTTATGTTTTCTCTAGTCTCAGCAGGGCCTTTCCTAGTTTTTAATAAATAGCTCTACTGTGAACTTCAGAATCACTCTTCCACCTGAGAAGTTGGAGATTTGGCTTTTTTTACTTTATCACATGACGACTTGTACTAAAAAAATAGCTGCTGTTATTCTTAAATATGTTAAGCTTACAAAAAGTCAAATTTTCAGTTATGTGGAGGTTTATGCGCAGTCAAGAGCGGTCCTTACTATGTTCTTGAACAACACAAAAATACCACTTTCTCCTCTCTCCAATGATATATCTACTGTAATTTAACCTCCACAATTCCAGCGATAATAGCTCAAATCAATTTGGGACAGTTTTCCCTGTTGCCGACTCCAGGAAATGGATGGAATCTTGGCATGAGCCAGGGTGCAAATATCTTCGGATTCGGTGGACATCGAGCACTAGGTATCTCTGGCAACAACGGTGGAATTGGAATGAGTGGTAGTTGCAGTAGTAATAGAGTATAGTGGATAGAACAGCATTTAAATGAAAAAATGACATTCGAAGGAACTGATAACGTAATCATCGGCAACGAACGTGTAGGTCTCGATTCCGGTCTTGGGATAGGGCAAGGTCAAGGCCTCAATCTTGGAAGTATGCTTCAGGTGGTTTTTGTTTTGTTAAAATATCTTCTGGAAAGAGACATCATGGATTTTAGTTTGGCAACAGTCCGAATCCCATGCATCCAAGCGGTCATATGGGGAACTTTCTAGACAATATCAAGAATTTCTTCGCTAGTTTGAGTGAGTTTTCTTCAACCTTGCATAAAAAAAAATAACGACTAAATTGTGAGGGCCTAAGTACTGGAACAGAATTGTTCAAGGTTACGCGTGCCAAAGGTCTCAGAACAACTAACACTTGTTCTCAGAGGCATTCAAGGATAATAGATTAACTCACCTGCACCTCTCTTTCTAGCAAATTCTAAATTGATTGTATCTGGCTGACAAGGAAAATCTAAACTGAGAAAAAATCTACCCTGCCTTTTAGAAGAAGCAATATGGTAGCTATCAACCGTAATAGCAGTCACCGAACTTTTTCAATTTCACAGAACATACGAACGACCTTCAGAGGTCACGTCCCTGAAAGTGTTCTATTGCAATGGATTTCCCTCTCTTCGGAGATTATTTACTTTGTGATGAGGTCTCATCGATTTAGTCCCACAACCTGCTCCCCCACCACCGCCACCAATGCCACTGCCGCCTCGTCGACATAGGCCAAGACCAACACAACAGCCACCTGGGGAATTGTGGGAAAACACATCGGAAGAACCGGATGCATGGGCACCAGAGAGGATGACTAGCAGGTCACCGCTAGAAGTGGTACTGCCCTCACGGCCGCATAGAATATCGACAGAAGGAGGTGTTGGTCCAGGTATCTGTCCTCTTTTATTTATTGGTTTCTCTGAACTACGAGGGCTACAGTGGGGAGCAAACAAACATCTGATGTTTTTGGAGGCTCTCCTATTTTCCAAAGTGAACCTGCGAATTACGCTTCTAGAATTTGGTACCGTTTTTTAAATTGATTCGGATAATCTGCGTAAACTGCAACAAATGCAGAAGAAAGGGCTGAACATAGGTCATTCTTCCCCACCTACCCAGTATAAAGTTGAGTGGCTAGTTTTTTGAATGGAATAGCTTTCTAACATCTGCAAAAAGAACGTGCACTTGCCCGTCGCAGAAGGTCGAAAAGGACAACTTAATTATCTAAAATGAAGAAAAACATTGTGCCCAATCATACGCATTCGTTTGGGAAGAAAATAGAATTCATGCTTCTTGTAGAGGAAATGCACACTTGGAAAACTCCTGCGTCGTCATTTCGGCGGTGTTGGAAAACAACTTAGTGAGGTTCCGTTTAAAAAATGCATGAACATGACATCTTCCTTTTCCCAACAGATTTCTTGTACGACAAGAACTCGGAAAGACAACTCGGCAATCTCTTTTTTTATTATTATGTTTTTATTTTGTACGTGATCACTATGATTGCGAACTAAAACGATTTTAATATAGCAATAATAGTATGATATAATAATGTAATAATACAATAATGCAATAATTATAATAATACATAATATAATACAATAGCAAAACCGGTGTGCAGGTGTAATGTTTCGTTTTTGTTCCAACCTGTTCATTGTTCCAGTACAACAACAAAAGTGGGGATGATACGGGTATTTATTAGCGCTAAAACTCTATTTAATGCTTCTTTCCCTTTTGAATGTTTCACGTCAATAAACGAAGAGTTTGTAGAATCCAAACAAAATTTTACATACAACACGTATTGCTGTAACACATTAGCAAACGAAGGCAATTTCCTGTACGAAGTTCCACTTGCGAATGTAAAACACTTGAAATTCCAAATTTTCACTGGATCGTTACTGAAAATATGTATATCATATACCATCGGATCATTGGGAACGCTCTTCAGCTTCTATTGAAAGCGTATCATCCGCATTTTTGTTGTTGTATTGGGACATCAAAAGTCTAAAAAATCAAAAATAATATGAACAACTCATGTCCTTAAAAAGGACAA
This sequence comes from Necator americanus, assembly GCF_031761385.1. Classification (NCBI taxonomy): domain Eukaryota; kingdom Metazoa; phylum Nematoda; class Chromadorea; order Rhabditida; family Ancylostomatidae; genus Necator; species Necator americanus. The sequence continues at coordinate 23,778,896 of NC_087372.1, read as the reverse complement.
CGTAATCATGTTGAATGTTGAGTGAATTAAAAAAGAATGTTTAATGTAATGACGTAATGTTCGAAGACTTCGTTTTTTTTTCTGCTTGAATATTGCTGAGCTTTTTCTTCAGTGAATTTCTGAACCCTTTTATTCCCCTTTCATGAACTCATTCACTCACTGACTCACTCATTCCTCGCTCATTCATTCTTCGTTCATACACGGTTCTTCAGCCTAGAAAATCCGATTTCAATGTTCTCTGTTCGCTGCGTTACACTGCATACACAACACAGCATCATTTCATGTTGACATCATACGAACCTAAAAGCAAATTTCGTGGTTTCTCGCCATAAGACCCTGGGCTGCAGCGTCAATGTCCTTGAGAGACAAGAACTGCATCGCTGTACTGTCAAAGCGCTCATGTGTGAACCACCGTGGATGAGTCATAAATGGTGACTTGGGACTGGTTGTGGTTTCTCTCTTCGAGAAGACATGAAGGTTTTAAGGGATTGATCCGTGTATTTCACAATGTATTCGAATCACATGATTTGCAGAAGAAGGCAACTTTTTACGAACGATAACTCGAACATTCAACATCATATCATATGTGCTTGCTTTCTTACAGCTTTATCAACAAAAACGTTATGTTGGAGAAATTTTTAAAAGAATACATTTCAAATTTACCAAATACATGAAGCAGAAAGAACACCTTGATCTTGTACAACTGTAGTGCTTAAGAAGTATTTTAGATAGTAAATTGACAACCTAGACAAATACTCTTAGCGAAATAACAAATCTCTTTTAAAATGTATGCCAATAAGGAATTGTCAATATTTTTGCTCAGAGAACACCTATGATTCCGCAGGAAAATAAGAATTCCTACCAATCACTGCTCTTTTCATTAGGCACTTTTGTACTTCCCAACATTACTAAACAATAAAGCATAAATTACTAATTGGTAGTTCATTTAGTTCATATGTTCGAAGAATATTTTAGGCCGAGCGATTGTTTTGATCAACTTTAAAGACATCACTCCACGAATCTAAGATGGTACGGATTTCACGTGGAGTATTCGTATACGGGATGGGAGACTATGGAGAAGGGGGTGATTCCGTCTATCATGATCTACTATATAATAACGGGCTTATTCTGTCACGTGTGTGTGTGTGTGTGTGTGTGTGTGTCAGTCACGAAATTCAAAATGAGGGGTGCGACGGGTCCACCGGCGTCGAGTTAATGCCTCGATGCTAGGAAGCTATAAAATGAGGTGTGAAGGGGTCCACCGGCGTCGGATACCTATAGAAGGGGGTGCGACGGGTCCATCGGCGTCGGATACCTATAGAAGGGGATGCGACGGGTCTATCGGCGCCAGATAGCGTTAGAAGGCGGTGCGACGGGTCCACGGCGTCGGATACCTATAGAAGGGGGTGCGACGGTTCCCACGACGTCGGATACCTATAGAAGGGGGTGCGACGGGTCCATCGGCGCCAGATAGCCTTAGAAGGGGGTGCGTCGGGTCCATCGGCGCCAGATAGCCTTAGAAGGGGGTGCGACGGGTCCATCGGCGCCAGATAGCCTTAGAAGGGGGTGCGACGGGTCCATCGGCGTCGGATACATATAGAAGGGGGTGCGACGGGTCCCACGACGTCGGATACCTATAGGAGGTGCGACGGGTCCACAGCGTCGGATTGCTATAGAAGGGGGTGCGACGGGTCCACAGCGTCGGATTGCTATAGAAGGGGGTGCGACGGGTCCACCAGCACCAAATACCTATAGAAGGGGGTACGACGGGTCCAATGGCGTAGAGTTGGTGCACCGATGATAGATACCTTTAGAAGGGGGTGTGACGGGTCCAATGGCGTCGAGTTGGTGTGCCGGCGTCGTAAAGCTAGGGACGTTGTAAAAGTTTTATAGTTGTAACCACTTTCGGCGTTGCGCTCCACCTACTCGGCTCCGCTGTTCCTCAGAAACTGGATATACACGTTCAAACAGCTGCTTAAATAGTAGCACGCTGTTTATGTGATCTGACGTGGAACGCTATCTTTATCAGTACGATGATGTTGTCCACGTCATTTCATGTTAAACATTATTCTGCCGTAACTGTTAGGGAGAAACAACAGGAGAACCCATTCTTCGAATACCACTTTCAAATCGTGTCTACACTGTGTAGGGAACGAAAACGAATGAGTGTTTTGGACATTCAGACTGGTTTCTTCATAATTGCCGTAAAAAACGGCCCGGAAGATACGGCTTCAGGCGTTCTGGCGCACTATTTCCTACAGGGAGTTCCGCTGGAGCGCGCCAGTCTTGTGCGGCGCCTGAAGCCGTATCTTCCGGGATCTCCCTCACTAGAGGGATCACAGCCGATTGGTCGCGAGGCTACGTGGCGCGTCCCCCGGTGGCGGATAGGGGGCTAATCGCGGACCAAAAGCGACCTTGTGCTTGCCCAGAGGCGCAGGTGGATTCAGGGGATGGACTCCCTGTTTCTGCTGAGCCAGGACTGACTCATGACATCCTTGTATCCCGCAAGTCGGTCTGGCCAAAAGCCTGCAATCAAGTGACTGGGAGGTGCAAGGGAGGCGGTTTGGAGTCGCCTCCAACAAATAAGCTCCACTAGCAGTCCGGGAGAACGAAAGTTCTCCCAGAAACTCATGGGACTAGAGGCTTGCAACCTGCCCATGGGTTTTAAAATTTTTAAGCAAAACACAGTAATAGAAAAGAGTCTCCTGATTCCGGAGGAAAGCCTGGTACGGTAGCGCCAGGTAGGAAGGGGTTGCAGGAGTCATGTAGACTACCATAACGGAAAAGGACTAGGATGGCGATCTGTACTTATAACGCACGTACGCTTGCATCGGAAGCGGCATCGAAGATCTGATGATGCAAGCCAAGAAGATCAAGTACGACGTCATCGGACTGACCGAGACGAGACGACGTCACCCTCTCAACGCCGTATACGAAACTGGAGAAGAACTGTTCTTAGGAACATGCGACAGTAGAGGTGTTGGTGGAGTTGGCGTCCACGTCAACACGAGTATGGCAAAGAACATCGACTCTTTTGAACAACTTACGACCCGAATCGGACGTCTGAGAATGAGAAGATGTGGTGCAACACCAGCTTTGACTATCTTCGTCGCTTACGCTCCAACATTAAGCTACGAAGAAGTCGAAGCTTTCTATATGGACCTAGAGAAGTTCTACCGAGAAGATCATGTCTTCTACAAGGTCATAATTGGCGATTTCAACGCCAAGGTTGGCCCAAGAAGAACGTTGGAGGAACTTCACATCGGGACCCACGGCCTACAGTGAAATGACCAGGGGGAGAGGCTCTCCGAGTTCATCATGACGACTAAGATCATCCATGGGAACTCGCAATTCCAGAAGCCCTCCTCTCTACGCTGGACGTGGGAGTCACCCGGTGGAAGGTACCGTAATGAAATAGACCACATCATCGTCAATAAAAGGTTCTGTCTGATGGACGTCGCTGTTGTACCAAAGTTCTATACGGGATCGGACCATCGCCTCCTCCGAGGAAGATTTTCCTTCACAAGGAGAGCTGAGAAAGCCGCCAAGTTCAGAGAGAGAAATCCCAGGACTACCATCAGCTGGGATCTCTTCGCTACGCTAGCCGGCTTTTGGGAAGATTCAGCAATGGACAACATCGACGAGGAATATGACCGGCTTGTTGAACACCTTCACGACTGCGCGAAGAAGGCTGAGAGTTTTAAAACCACCAAGAGGCGCCTGTCTCTTGAAACTCTTGAGCTGATACGCCAGCGTGGAGCAGCACGAGCCGGAGGGAACCAAGAACTCACGGCCGAGCTCGCAAGGCTTTGCAGAGAGGCGATAAAGGAAGACCTTAAAGAGAGAAGAGCACAAGTGTTGGCTGAAACTGCAGAGGCGGGGAAAAACATCCGCTATGCCCGTCGAGACCTCGCCAGTCACAAGACGAGGATGACTGCTCTCCGGAACCCAAAGGGAACAGCCATTGCATCGAGAAGGGGGATGGAGAAAATCATCTACGACTTCTACTCTGATCTCTTCGACAGCCATGTCCACTTGCCTCCTCACCATCTGAGGGAGGATGGACAAGTCATTCCAGATGTTCTCCCGTCCGAAATACGACATGCTATCATGTCGGTAAGAAATCGTACGGCATCCGATCCCGACAGAATAACACCAGAACACCTGAAGAGTCTTCCGCCAGTACTCATCAACACCCTGGCGAGGCTCTTTACATGTTATCTGTCGGAATGCAAGGTTCCTAAACAGTGGAAGACCAGCAAGACCGTGTTGTTGTATAAAAAGGGAGATCCACATGACATCGGCAACTATCATCCAATCTGCCTACTGTCCGTCATCTACAAGCTCTTTACAAGAGTAATCCTTAATAGGGTTGAAAAAGTCTTGGATGAAGGACAGCCATGCGAGCAAGCAGGGTTTCGAAAAGGATTCAGCACTATTAACCACATTCACGCAGTTTCGAAACTCATCGAGGTATCACGAGGTATCACAAGATGCGGCTCTGTCTCAACTTCATCGACTTAAAGAAGGCCTTCGACTCAGTTGAGACGGAAGCGGTCGTGGAAGCCTTGGACAACCAGGGCGTCCATACTCAATACATAAAGGTACTTCGAGAGTTGTACAGTAACTTCACGACCGGAATTTCGCCATTCTACAAGAATATCATCATTGACGTGAAGAGGGGGGTCCGACAGGGTGATACAATCTCACCCAAAACATTCACAGCCACCTTAGAGAACGCAATGCGAAAGTTGGAATGGGACGACATGGGAGTGAAGGTTGATGGTCGGCAGCTGCACCATTTGCGCTTTGCTGATGACATCGTACTGATAACACCTAGCATCAGCCAAGCGGAACGAATGCTGACCGAATTCGACGAAACATGTGGATGCATCGGTCTTCAGCTGAATCTACAAAAGGCGATGTTCATGCGGAACGAATGGGTCTCGGATGCCCCATACACGCTCAAAGGAACGAACATATCCGAATCCACCAGCTACGTTTATCTGGGTCGGGAACTGAACATGATGAACGACCTGACCCAAGAGCTGGGCAGGAGGAGACGAGCGGCTTGGGGAGCGTACAAGAGCATCGAGGATGTAGTGAAGAAGACCAGGAACACCCGGCTCCGTGCTCACCTCTTCAACACCACCGTACTTCCTGCTTTGACCTATGCTTCGGAAACCCGGGCATTTCGCAAGCAGGAAGAAAGCGCGGTGAGCGTCATTGAACGCGCAATTGAGAGAGTGATGCTAGGAGTATCCCGTTTCACGCAAGTGAGGGACGGGATTCGAAGTTCTCTCCTACGTCAACGATCGAAGATTAGAGACGCCCCCGCGTTTGCCAAGGAAAGTAAAATAAGGTGGCCCGGACACGTGATGCGCTTTAATGACAACCGTTGGACCAGAGCCGTGAGCGACTGGGTTCCCCGCGATATTAAGCGCACAACAGGAAGACCGCCGACCCGATGGTCAGATTTCTTCGCGAAGTCCTTTAAAGAAAATTATGATGCTCTTCGTGTCCCATGCGAAAGGAGGAACCACTGGGCTACTCTGGCACGCTATCGGGACAAATGGAAGAATTACTGGCGCCCGCTCGACCAGTTCGAAGATCAACAGGAGTCAAGGTGATCAAGGTGATCAATTATATTCTAACCCTCTTTCGATGCAGTTTGAAAGTTATGCCTTCCTTCTTGTTTTTTGTCTCTTCCTCTTCTTGCCGACAAAAATTTGCCTTGGAAATGTTCTTTTTCGTCATTCAAAGAGGCGAAGTCGTACGAAGCCCGGGTCAATGCAAAGGGCAGAGCAGGGAGTCATGTAGTTTTTGATTAAGAAGTGTTGAGCTCTCTGCACGAAGTGCACACAGATTTTTTAGATGAGTCTCCGAAAAAAAGCTCGCTTATTTTGCAGCATTTCGTAATGTGCGAACGACACCATTAGCTGCTGGTGTGTACACAATTTAGTTGAAAATTTGCGCCCTCAATAATGAGTTCCCTCTTCGCATATCTGTACTCCCATGAGGACGTATTAGACGAATTCAAATTTGGATCAAAACGGCCTGAACCGGTCAAATGCACAAGCGACTGAACAGGTGGAGCTAGCAATTTAGTAGGGGACCTCCACTTACTGCAAACACACTGTTAAGATTAATAAAGGTCCCACTTCAGCCGCTAGGTCCATCACGTCACACCGAGCCAGCGGGTTACATAACAGCACCGGGGTACAGGTGGTCCTGAGCTGAATATACTGTGGACGTCTGAGCGGTGAGACACATCGCTAGTTTCGCTTTCTGAATCGGATTCTTTCTGGTTCAACAGCTATACGATAGTCAGCGTTAGGTTAGCATTTTTGTACGTAAATGCTCACACCATAATGTGCCATCGAAATCTGAACTGTTACATTCAAATAGTCCTGTAGGAGACTCTGGCTTTGACCCAGATATTGGGGTATGCGAGTGTTCTACAGCACAGGTGCCTGTAATGTATCTGTCGAGGATAATGCAGTCAATGGAATTATGAAGGCGAATTCTTCACATAATTGTACGTATGGTTCTCGTAGCAGGTTGAAGTAAGGAGAAAGCTTAGATGGGTGTAAAAACTAGCCACTCCTAAACTCCATCAGTACTCTAACATCTGAACATGACAGAACGTGAGAACAGTAAGACGTAAAAGCTCAATGGTCGAAAGTAATGGTTTCTAAGGAGTTACAAATTCATCAACTCGAAAGGGCATTTATAGAAGGGTCTTTAGCCGCATATTCAGGACGATATAGAAAGCATCTATCGAGCATTTCTATTGGAATTGTTGAAAGCGTAACAAGACATTACGTGCAGCACTTCAGTGAGATTAGTTATTAGCTAGTAGTGACTGCCCTACGCCATTGCGCACGCGGCTTCTCTCGAGGCGCTTCGGTGGAGCGTGGTGAAACTCTTGTTGGTACCATCCATAGCTGCAGTTTGCGACGGTCTCACCTCAGTATGCAAATGCAACTACACTCGCGATTCATGTCGCTTTGGCCCGACTATAACTTCTCATATATAATATGGGCCAAAATGACATGAAACACAGGGCAGTTGAACAAGCGGCTGCGCTCGAAGAGGTGCGGTGGAGCGTAGCAGTAGGGATCGAGAGGGGACCCCTGCTAGCGCCTCACAGCAGTCCGCAATGGTCCCTCCTCGATTCCAACCGTTACCTCCACCGCGTTATCTGTGCGCAAGCAAATATACAATGACTCGGGGTGGCTAGCCGATGTGTCAAGTCAGTGTTTTTATCCTCCCAGACAACTCTGGTACCAACTTATCAACTCTAGAGGGTTGAAAGGCTTGAGCGGCGCGGTGGAGAAAGCGGTTGGGATCAAGGTGGGACCATCGCGAACTACACTGAGGAATGGTGTCAGCAACGGTCCTCCTTAGATCCGTTAAGATCGTAACGGCTAGGGCGGACCCTTGCTGACACTAGTTACAGCGAGAGATGGTTTCAGCAAGGGTCCTCTCTAGACTCGTTAGCGCAGTTATTCAGAGGTCCAGCAGTATCTAGACGATCGATCGGTAGTTCGAGTCCAGCCTAGTGCCATCCAAGCCATTCATGGGTCCCGAGTCGATAAATTGGTACCACATTTGTCTGGGAGGATAGAACCTGTCATATTGGCTCGCTGCCGCAAGACATTGTAAGGTTAGCGCGTTAACAAGCCTCAAACGATTCTGATTTAAAGTCGAATGCGTGGACACATCCCAAGCGGATTGGTCAGCGCCAGACACTATCCTTTGTCCTTTTATGCACTTTTTGCATTTCTGTATCAATATAAACAAAAACCCTTAGCTAACGTTTGTTAAATTGAAGCTTCGATCATTATGCGAAGAACAGTCGACGACATTGTCTTAGCACCATCAGGGTCCCTTGACTGACCTCGAGTATGCCGACGATGTCGTTATATTCGCGGAAAGCAGTACGAAACTTCAATACGTCAACCTTGTGTCGAAGCTGGCTGCAGCCTATGGACTACGCCTACGCCCTGATAAATGTAAGCAGATGTGGATCTCCTCGAGACCACGAACGGGAATCAGGGAGGAAGGACAACCGATAGAACTCGTCGATGAGTTCTGTTACCTAGGCTGTACGCTGAAGAACAATGGCAGCTACGAGAGAGATGTTCAGCAAAGATGCGCTAAGGCCACTTCTGCATTTAACTCCTTAACGTGGTCCTGTGGTCGACCCCCATCACCAACGAAGTCAAGCTGCGAGTCTACCTATCCGCAATTCGCCCCATCATGATGTACGGATCGGAGACTTGGGCAGCACCATCAACGGTTATGGAGAGGTTTGACTGCACGGAACGAAAGCTGCTTAGACGGCTACTTGGCTACTTTTGGCCTGGGGTATGTCACAATGAAGATCTTTACGCAGAAATTGATGTGGTATGCCGGCGGATGACACGTGGAAAACATCAACATCTTGCACCGCCATCGAAAGTGGCTAAAGTAAATCGTCTTCGCTTCTTTGGTCATATATTAAGGAGACCGGCAGATCGCCTTGTTCAACTAGTTCTGAGGAGTTCGTCGGGTTCGAGCTGGAAGAAGCCACCTGGCCGAAAACGGAAGTTCTGGACTGAGGCGATGAAAGAGGACCTGAGGACACTCGGCGTGGATAGGCAGTTTAGGCGAGACGTAAGGTTTCGCAGAATATGGAATAGCGGCGAATGGACTGATTCGATGCAAGCTCTTGCAGAAGATCGAGAAGGTTGGGCAGAGCTGTGTTCAAGGACGGCGCACCTCGGCGAAGATGCGGGTAATCGCGTCAGGCGATGACAGCCCGCCGATTAAGTCAAGTCAAGTCAAGAAGCTTCGATGCTGTTTATGTACTGGATCAGTTCACAAATACTATCTAGTACATAAACAGTATCGAACAAATAGATCACTATTTGTGAACTGATCCAGTACATAAACAGTATCGAACAAATACGTTGTTTTCAATACCGCTGTACGAATATTTTTTTTGTCACGGACAACTGAGTTTCGAATAAAGGCATACCAGGAAGATGGAAAAGGATTATAGAAAATGAAGGGGAGTAAATTATAGATTAAGATAAGTTGTGATTATCATACATAAAAAAAGAAGAAAAGAAATGGAGGGCATCGCATCATTTATGGTATGACTCAACATTTCGTATACTCACTTCAATTATCAACCAAACTAAACAACCCAAGCAAAAACACACCTCCTTCCATCGCCTCACGAACGTGTCGGGTGCGGAACGCAGGGTGCCCTCCATTTTCCCGTTATTTTTTAAAATGATTAAAATTAGATGTAAACAGGCCTAATATATAACTGGAAGGGGTAGAATGTACTTGGGGAGAGGAGCAAATAATTAAATCAATCGGGTCCTAGGACCTAAGCATTAGTCTTGGAGGATCTATGACATGTAAGCTAAAGTCACTAAGAGAAAGAATAAGATAGAGTTTCCAGAAATAAGGGCCCCACAGAGTGGAAATAGATCCTGGAGAGGAATCCACGTATCATACAGTAAATTTTGGTGCAACTTAACAGCGATCCTCGAATTTTACAGTCCTTGATACACCCGACTCCCTGATCCAATAAGTTACTGAGGCCGAAGCTTCCTACACAAGTCACCTCATTTTGTACCACTTAAAGATCCCTTTGATGACATCAAAAATGTGCGTGTTGAATAGCTTGGAAGCATTTCTAGAAGTTTGCTTTCGACGTATTACACGACATTCCAGTTTGTTTTGCGCGTATATGATTTTGGCGCACTTAGTCGTAATCACATACCTACTCGAGCACTAATACGCTCCAGTACTACAGGCACAGAGCGGTTGGGACATCTGTAATTATTAGTACAATCATATACATACATACATACATACATACATACATACATACATACATACATACATACATACATACATACATACATACATACATACATATATATATATATATATATATATATATATATATATATATATATATATATATATGTACATATATATATATATATATATATGTTAAGAAGATACGCAACATATATACCATATGTTGCGTATCTTCATACATTGAATCTGCCTTCTCCTGATGATGCTAACGCGGGTAGCAGTTCAGCATTCTCATGGAAACATAAGCAAGTGACAAGATTTTCATCACTGATTGTAAATCCACAGTTTAGTTGGGTCAACACGACATGAAGCAAGGACAATTGCGAAAGCGGCTGCGCTGGAAGCGGGGCGGTGGAGCGTAGCCGTTGGGATCGTGCAAGGAACCTCGCTACCGCCACCCATCTCTGCAGTTCGCCGTGGTCCCAGCTCGATTCCAACCGCTGTCTCCAACGCACCGCTTCGAGCGCACCCGCTTTTGCAATTGTTCGTGACTATATAGCGACGAATAACCACTTTTTCAGACGGTTTTCTTCCGAGACCATGGGAAAATCAAGAGAATGTTGCGCCAGTAGATGGTGATTCGAGCCTTTTGCGTCACACATTCACAGAAGATCCATTTCCCACGCTGATACCAACAACTCCTGAACCATGGAGGAATATTGAGACTGCAGATGGCCAGGATCACTTCAATTCTCGAAAAGGTTTGCTTCATTTACTTAAGGAGTGTAGATCGCAAAGAGTATCTTTGTAATGGTTTTCACACGAAAGTGTTACCGTTAGGAACTTTCTCCTTTCTTTGTCTACTATAGTTGTTTACTTTCTAGCGCCTTTTGGAACGATAACTATGGAGTGTTTTAAGTTCCAACAATCATGGGTAAAGTGTCGTTGGGGGCGGCACTCAGTGGCACCCTTATTTCTCGAAGTAAATGATCTTAAGCTTGAGTTTTTTTTTAGGTTATTAAGAGAAAAAAGTAAGTTAGAGCTTTGGGAAATAAGGGCGCCACTGAGTGCCCCCTCTCCAATCGTCCTTCAAAAGTCCTCATTTTGTGGATACCCATACCGTTAAGTACCTCGTTAAGTGAAAATGGTCGCCTCAAAACAACCTAGTGCCTAGTGCAGTTACGTAAGCTACCGCTCTCGATGTGGTACAGTGGAACCAATGGTTGCGATCGGGATGGCATATGCTGCCACTCCGCTCGGACTGCAGCGATGAGTGAAGCGAGGGTGCCACCTCGGTCCTCTTGTTCGACCACGTTCGCTTGTTCAACTACGCAGGGTTCTAGGTTTTGTTTAATCTTGCTAGATAGTGTTCGTGTCGTAATTTGCAAGTATCACTGCATCACAGAAAGCAAGTGAATCAAGAACAAAGGACTGACTCAATTCACCACACAAGTATTAAGACCTACGTTACAATGTTTAAATTCACCAACCTTACGTTCATTCAATAGTTCCATCGAGTAAACTGACCAGCCAGGTGTTCATGATGTCCATGTCTACTGATTTTATAGCGTTTTTTTTTTTTTGCATTTTCTCTGCGATGGTTGCAAACTACTTTACGAACGCTATTCTCTATTGCAGAAAACTTAGAAACAGCATCGAAACAATCTATTAACGCTACCTTTAAGCTAGTACCTATGTGGTGTCAAAGTGTTCTGTTTGTTTCTTGAGAAATCGTGAGGAAATTTCAGAGCGACCAAGGCAGTTACCAGGGCTGGTGGAGATGTCACATCAGCCATGACATGGACCTATCTCTCGATCAAAACATTATCTGAACATAATGAATGAATTGAATACATTTTTATTACTGGAACGAATATGACATTATAAACGAACATTTTTCAGCAATGAGTGAGAACAATGAACGCAAATAACAACAATGGACTACCACAAGTACACAAAAAAGTACATTCTGTAACAAACACCAAGACAGGGGCAGATCTAGTTGCCGACTCGTTTCCATGAAAATATCCAATAATAGACTTAAACCAACAAATACTACTAGAACGGATAAGAATTAGATATCGAGTGGTCTTCCCTTGTTCATGTACGATTCCAGCTCTGCGTCCAACTCAGCCACTGATTTTTGAGGTCTTCTTTCCCTCCTTCCAAGACTGCGACCAGGACGTGCAGTCCTCCTGGGTTTCTCATCCCCAATGCGGTCCAAAAATGAAGAAGAAACAGCACCAGCTGAGTTCCGCCTGGGCAAACAGAAGTAATTTCAAGGGGAGAAAAACGTAAGAAAAACAAGCGAAAAGTAAGTATTACTTGAACCTCTTCTGTATTCCACGAGGACCTTGACGAGGTAGCTTGCTGAGACGGCTTTCAATACCGTTTGCGACTGCTGATCCGCCATCAACTATCAACATTTTTATGAGCTTACCTGCAAGTAAAAAAAAAAAGAACGCGTGTTCAAATATTGTGGGGAGAGTTATACTTTAAATCCAGCTCATCATCCCTATGTGCAAAGTTTACTGTTTTTGTACCCTTGGGAAAACTGTTCGCGGTTGTTGCAATAAATAAATTTCACATTTATTGAGTTGTGAGTGAGTTGCAGAAACATGCTTCAAAAAATGGTGCTACGTCTCATCTGAAGAACAAAGACTTGCGACAAAACTGGCCTTGTCGGTACAGTATGTGAATGAAAACCTAACTCAACACGACGCACCATCAAGAGAGACTCCTCTGAAGTCCTCAAACATCTGAAGGGCATCCTTTTTCCTCAAATACACATCTCCTGTGCCGAGCGATACGCCCTGCTCGTTGAAGTGAATCGCTGCGCTATCAATGTTATACGGAGCGAACAATTCCTGAAATTCATTGCTTGGGAACTGTGAAACACTTACGAACTCTTAGTGATTTTCCTTCGATGCCCATCAGCCTTTACCATCACAGCGGATAAGAGAAGACGTCAGCCTGCCACAGAAATGCGCCATGTACCGAAGTTGGCCATCACCGAAGCAAGCTGCCACTGATATCCAAAAAACACCGATGTTACGATAGCTTAGCATGAGCTTCGCTTGTCCACGTGGAGCGTTGCAGATGGCCGTCGAAGGAACGATCGAGGCACCTCTAGATCAGCTGAGACGACATTCGGTCCGAGATTGGACAGGTTGACCCGCACTTTCTTGTTTGGATTAGTCGACCCTACGCTCGCTTTACCGATCGCTCCTCCTCTTGCACGAAAAGTCCCGCTGTCATCTTGGAACTTATCGTGTTTCCATTTTCCAGCAGGAGTGCGCTAAAAAGAAAAATGTTAAAGCGAATAAATCCTAACCTACTAATGCTCGAAACGATGCGGGAACCTCTTGAAACAAGCAATGTGAAAACATTAGTTCGGTTAGCAATTTGAGGAAGATAACAATCCAAGAGATCCGGCACTTAGCACTCTGAGAAAATGAACCGATATGGAAGAGTTGAAAAAATTTTGAGCGCAGATTTCCACTGATTAAATATAATCACAAGCACAACAAAATTATAAACTTTTGTTTTGAGCATATTACTTATGTCTCTTTTGTCTCCGTAGGAGGGATAATTTTAGTTCTGATTCATGCTAATATCTCTTTCAATTGTTTGTATTTACGTCGGCATAGCAGCGCACATTCTAGTTATTCACCATCGGAACCTAACAGGCCTAAATCACATTCAAAAGAAAAAGATGTAGAGGGAATACTGCTACAATGTGAACGAATCTGAGCATGGTATCAGATACCTCTGAAGCGCTGGAAACACTCTCTAATCCCGCATCGAACAGCTAAGCCAAAAAAGATTTAGCGGATAAGCGGTCTCCAGACGGATACAGTTAGTTTCTATATTTCTACCCTTATACGTTTTTAACCACTTCTGACGGTCTCGAAGGAAATGATTTTCCTATATATTTTAAGACGCTTCGCTAAGCTTAACTTCCCCAAAAAAAATATCTTTTCAAAACTACCATGAACAACTTTGAAAGGTATCCGTTAGATTAAGAAGAATTATGACAATATGGAATCATTACGTGAAAATTGATCACCTTTTTTATAACTTTTAAAAGAATAGGTATGTTGGTGGGAAGAGTTTATATGCACTTTAAACTGATAGCTTACACCAACAGTAACATTTTCAAACTGAACACTTCAATCCTAGCAGTGTTTCTAAACAAAACTGTGCGACTGTTGTCATGTTTCTTGACTGGATGTCCATGTTAAAGTACAAATGACAAATACTGTGCGAAAAATCATGGAACGGCTTTATCAGCGTGAAAACCTACATCAGAGAACCTCCCGAAACTACGAGCTCCACTTTTCCCTGCACTTGACTTGCTTACACCATCACTCCGAAAACCACCAATGAGTCGTCCTGACTTCGATTTCTGGAAATAATACAAATAAGCCAACTTCATATTTAGAACTTTTGATTCCCCGTTTGTTCCACCACCTTGTTTTTGCTGATGATCTCCTCGAGGGACATATTGATACCGGACATTGCGAATCTGCAATAGAATAGCTGTTATTTGCGTCTTAAAAACGTTTCATGAGAATTAACAGCGAAACAACAATAAGCGAGGAAGCAAAACAGAAGTTACGCAGAAAAGGAATGCCGGCGTCCATCGCTGCGGCTCACAACCGATCGATCCTCCCGCTTTTTCGACAAACGCAACGCAGCGAGAGCGCGTGCGGCCGGAATGAGTCAGGTCACTCATCTCAGCTGAGGTGCGAAATCAGCGCGAATGTGCGGTGCGTCGTGAGGAGCCAGAATGGGGTTGGTCTCATAGTAGTTGAAATGTCCTCGAGAATAGTTCTACTGCTCGAGGAGTTACAATACAGGCGTTCTTGTGAAGAGATAGAGAGTGAGAACTCCTCTGGCGTTCTATTTGATCATGGACGCTTAGTGTTAGGAGCATAGGGACCGTTAACGATATTGGAGCTAATTTCTTTGTAACCGTTAGCTTCGTTCCAGAGAAAAGCCTGGCAAGGATTGCTGGGCTTTTCTCTGGAACTCTCTTTTTTCGGCTACTCCGCTCTCTCACATTGCGCGAGGTTTGCTTTCAGTGGTGAACCTTTCCTCTTAGCACAATTCTTTACACAACTGCTCCTTATTCTTTGATAGCTCTCTACACTTCGAAAGACATTATTTTTCTACAGCTCAAAATGGAGTGAAAAGTCCTCACGATTCCTGTGGTCGTTGTCTGTTCGATGCGTGAAGAGCGATAGTTTTCAATCCATACTATCAGCACCGCACATATTCGATCTGCGATCTGCAGAATGTTAGGACAGATTCTTTCCAACCGTCGGCACCACTATTAGGAATAGAAATATTGAAAACACCGGTGAAATATAAAAGGTCCAGCGATCCAGTGGATGTAGTCTCGCAACTTCGAGCTAAAAACATTGGGAAGTGGTAAAGCAATGTGAAAAACTAGAAGCGGATCCCTGAAGCCGTAATGAGCTTGACTACGTCGCATCCCCTCTAGGTACTGCCGGTTTTTCAAACAAATCTGGAGTATTGTACCCAGGTACACTCGATTCCACTCGCGTACTCTGTCGTCTTTAATCCTCAGATTCTGAAGAATCGAACTAGACAACGCTTGTTCTTAAGAATGCATTCGAATGCTGATCAACGGAGTTAGGGACGACGGCACTGACTTAGCTTTCTCTTGAACTGATTACGAATTCGTGCTCTGCAAGCCTCGAACAAAATTGGCTATCTGTCGTTTCGATCACATGTGCGCTGCTGCAACACCACCGCGATCGGATCGCACACCGGTAAGTGCAACTCTTTTGGGAATAAGTGGCGCCACATAAGCGTTCGACGATCATCGACATTCACGCTGTGTGCAGGCTGAATTTGACAACGTGTGCTGCTTATTAAAGTTCTTGCAAAATTCTGGAAGCCGGTACTAGTTCGGTTCCTCCAGGGCTCGAGCAATGAACGTTAGAGGTCAATAGAGTTCGGAGAGAAATGGGGAACACTAGGAAGTTACACTTTGCAAATCAGAAACTAAGAAAAGTGCAATCCGGTCGAAATGATTTGATTTATGATTTAGTGTGCCATAAATGGTTATGTAGACCGGTCGAAACGACATGAAGCTGAGCGCAGTTGCATAAGCGGTTGCACTCGAAGCTGTTGGGATAGAGGTGCGTTGAGGTGCTGGGTCCCAACACTAAGATGGAGTAGCCGAAAAAGGAAAACCGAAAAAGTTCACTATAGGCTTGTCTGAAGCACAATGGGAAGCGGACGGCAAATCGTGAGTTTTTGACCGGAATAAATTATAGAAACAGCATCTGACATAGCTCCGTTCAGAAACCTCTGTAGTCAAAGCGAACTGAAGCCTGGTGCAATTTCGCAAACGTTAGACTCCACTGCGACGTTTCGGGCGTAGCCGCTTACGCAACGCTTAGTACCGAACTCCAAGTCGTTTTGATCCGACTTTGAACGGAGTTAAACAGTGTCAAATGGTTCTTTTTGTGACTAAATGGAACTTCTGATACGAGTCTAAGACAAACACGCAATATCAGAACACGTACACATAGGGTAGCAATTCCTGACTGCACCGCAGCTTTGTATCAAACGTTTCGCCAATCAACCTGCAAGGAAAGAAAAACTCGATTCAATCAGTGTGTGGTGTCGCAACTAGAAATGTAATTAGGTTAAAGCTGAAGCCCGGTGCAGCTGCATAAACGGGTGCGCCCGGGGTAGTGCGGTGGAGCTAACTGCTGCCTCCTCTCTGCAGTCTTGTACCGAACGAGGGTCCCGGTCTCACTCACAAACTCTAGCTTCACCCCACCATTTCTAGTGCAGGTATGCGCGATATTGCAAAAGGCTTCAGGTCGCTTTGACCACAGAGGTTCCTGGACGGAGCCATGTCAGATGCTGTTACGATCAACTATTCCGGTCAAAAACTCGCGATCTCCCGTCCGCTTCCCGTTGCGCTTCAGACGGATCTGTGGTGAACTTTTTCGGCTCTTTTTTTTCGGTTTTTTTTCGTTCCAAGGCTGGAACCCAACGCCACTGTGATCTCCCGTCCGCTTCCCGTTGCTCGCAAGTGAGCGATAACAGCAGTTGAAAACTACGTCGCTTCGAACTTAGCCAGTTATGCCTAGTGTATAACACCATAAATCAGGTCCCTTGGCCAGATTTCACAGGATCTGTGACAGGAAGAGATTTTATTCAACATGACAAAAATTATCTGTACTATACGATAGAAGTTTACTGCTATATCGGTTTCTTCCTGGAACTGGAACACAATCCTGGAAAAACCAGTACCTTCACAGCTTCAGCAGAAATTCATTAATTATCAGCCTAAACATCCGGCTAAAGCCGGACTTCAGGCTTTTTTTTGCTGTTCGCTTCGTTCGCCTTCACCGATCAATAAGAAATAATAGAAGCGACATTTTTTTTGTAGAATTAGAGTTGTTTTCTTTCTATCAACGTTTTCTTCAATTTTTTTTTGCCCGAAGATTTAAGTATAGATGAAAGATTTTATGGTTTCTTACATCTATTTTTCTCTCAAACCTCCACAATTTGGAAACCCAACTATTAGCAAATAATGATGTGCTAACATGAAATGACGTGAATATCACCATCGTAGTGATAAAAATGACGTTCTACGTCAGATCGCGGAAACTGTTGGCTACTATGTATTGTATTTGATCAGTCGTTCCCACGTGTGCTTCCTCTTTTTGAAGAAAGAATGTTAGCAGCATCAGGGAGACATGCTGGGAAATAGATATGCGAAGGAACCATAGAAACCCATTCAACCGCGTTCGCGTCTCTCCCCACCCTATAGCTTTCTGGCACCGGTGCACTATTCCGACCATTGTGGGACCCGTCCCACTCCATTTTGCAGCTATCTGGCTCCGGAGCGGGAATTCGTCGCGGTAGGACCGTCTCACTCAATCTTACCGCGTTGACGCTCCAGTGCACGAAACCGACGGCATGGTATATGTCTCCCTCTCTTTTTGGAATTTCTTGACTGAGATACACACATACACAGAAGCACACATGTGACAGAATAAGCCCGTTTTTGTACAGCATGATAGTTTGTAAATATGGAAGTATACATTCACATAAGCGTTTATTTACCCTCGCTAACATATGAGAGAAACTAACTTGCTTTATCGAAGCCAACATAAATAACTATATTGTTTTGGACAATGATGAAAAGGATAGAGTGCTTGCCTATCAGGTGCATGATGATGGTTCGATACCTCACCGGTGCAGGTCACTCACACACACATACATATATATATACATACATACACATACACACACACATACACATACACACACATTGATCAGTACGTAGAGCTCAGATAGTTTGAAAATATCTTACTTACTTACACACTTAGATGGCCCGTCTTCACTGGACGTGCGGGCCCCAGTATCTCTTCCACTCGTTTCTTCCCCTCGCCATTGTCATCCAAGATGTTCTCAAGTTTCGTGAGTGACGTTGACGAGGTTCTTGAGCCGTACCCAGCTGAGCTCTCAGCTGGTCCATCCGTGTAGTGAACACGTCACCCCATCTCGTTGGCGGTCTCCCTCGAGGACATTTAGAATGGGATCCACTCTAGCGTTCTTTTAGTCCATCTATCGACGATTCTTCCCATGATGTAACCGGCCCATATATGTTTTGTTTTCGATACATATTCCGCCGGGTCGCGAAGACGGGACATTCCTCCTAAGTCGGAGCTGCGAAGATAGGCTAGGTGTTGTGTGCGCCGGGTAAGACGCGTCCTATTCGGATTCGTCAACTGCTGATGTTGGTGAGTAGCAGTTGATGATATTGATGGGTTTTTGGCGCAGAGGGCGGAGGCGAAGAATGGCCAGACCAGATGACAGGATCTCGTGAGAATCGACAAGATGGACGAAAGATGGGTGCACAACAAAACCAACACCGCCTACATTTCGCGACGGAACCTTCTCTCCACGAATGATGAGTGTACCGTCATTCATCTGTCGCACGTCGCTCCTTCTGCTACTTACAAGTACTTGGTCTCCTGCAGAGCAATCACGTGAAATTTGATACGCTCTGCAGCTCCGAGAAGGGCATGCAGGTCAGCGTCTGTAGACACTCTTCTCGCGTTGTAAATACACAGTCTGAGACAGTCTCCATGGCGAGTCGTGCGTGTGTTGCCTTGGTCCAGAATCAATGACGTCCTGAGCAACCTGAGATTTGGTCGCCTCTCACCGATCGCCATACCGTCCGACGTCTGAGACGGCAGAATCCAGTGTTCAGGGTACTGAGGCAATGCATATGCCGGAGTTGCAAAGAAGCTTTTCCACAAACTAAGCAGCCATGCCACGGCGAGCTTAGATTTCACCACAGGTTGTCGCCCAACCTATATGGATCAGGGAGCCACATTGCGACATTTTGCCAAGACGGTGGTGAATCTTAACAGTGGTTTACTCTTAGCTAGGCTTCCGATTCCGCGAAGTCGGATGTGTCGAACTCCTTCTCAGCTTGGGAGACCTTGCCGGAGGACGAACCTCCGCTGTCCATCGCAGTTCGACGCCCAGAGTCACCTCCACGCCACTATGAGGCGGTAAACCGTTGTGGAGATTAGCAAATATCACAAAGAAAAAAAGAAAATGCCAGAAGATGCCTTCGCATACCAGAATTTGAGACTTCAGAAGTACCCGAGAAATAATTTCAAGGTAATAGTAGTTGTGGTGACACATGATTGTCAAGTTCTCAGCATTAATCATGTCGGTAACAGTACCAGCTTTAGTTGAGTCCACTTCTACTTATGTGACCTTCCTTATCGTCCTTCTAATAGCTCATGGTCGTTTCTGAGGTGATTGTGCGAGCAAAACGTAATGGTATATGCTCGACTTCGTTCAATTTCTACACTGTTCCGACTCCCCTTGGTTGTGTTATTAGGTATTCTTTTTTGCTTACTGACCCTTAGTACACTAGCATTTCTACAGGAAATCTTTGATGGTGCACAGGTGCCGCACACTTACTATAAAATTCTCAAACAGTAAATGACAGCTTAAAAACTGATTTATGGCCGAGACAGTTGCAGCCATTGTTTTTCAGCTTGGTGCATGCTTACTTACGTCCCCTTCACTGTACGTTCCTCCTAAAGGTTCACGTAATCTGATGTAAGACTCTTATCTTTATCGGCATCATGATTATGTTCACGTCATGTACATCGCTTCATGCCAATTGTTGTGGATAAAAGAAAGGACTAATTCTGTTTCATATTTTGAACACTGTTCAAATCGCCAAGTACCGAAATAGTAAAATGTAAGATCAGATCTGGAACATTTTTTTCAGAACTGGAGTACCGACACCTTTACAAAGGTAACCGAAAAATCTTTCAGGGTTAACATTTCTGTTAAGAAGATTTTTGTCGACAACAACAATTTTGTGAGAGCAGTTTGCAAGTGCTTCTACTTTGGATTTCCAGTAAAATCACACCAAATGAAATGAGCACCGCATAAATTCTAGAAGCCCGGTAGTAGCAGTCCGTCGGACTGGTATTGAGAATTTCATAACTGTATGAAAATTAATACTATAATAAGCTCGATGACTCTAATTTGTGTGATTACATGAAGACGGGCACATGCTGACGGTTTGATGTTACACCGCTGTCAAGTTCCAGCAACTAACGAAGCTAGAAGTGATCCACAGAGCTCCGAGAAAAAACTTTAGTCTGGCTGCAAATAGTCCTCGCCTATCCGGTTGTTGTCGTATATCACCTATACATAATCCATATTTATTTCTTCGACTATACTAATTTTTCATAATAAATAAATAAATAAATAAATAAATAAATGTCCCAATTTCCAAAGACGACATCCGTACCTCCGTCCGCCCGGGATGACGACATTCGCATCAATCTGGGCGGGCGGAGGTACGGAAGTCGTCTAACTTCCGTCCGGACAGATTGAAGTCAGATTGAACTCTTTGAATCTTTCCATCCAAAGCTTTAGTCCAAGCCTCTCAATTCATGCTACAAGGAAATAGAAAATTGTTTTTGATTCCTTAATGAATTTTTGTTTTTTTTTTTTCGTGGTTTCAGCGGTTGCGGAAGAAATCACAGTTCCAAGTGCCGATTTGTCTGCCGTGAGTAACCCTCAGAAATGACGTAGAAGTAGGTGTAGATACAGGATACTGGGTAAATTTAAAAGTAAGTTTATTGGGAGTTATTCGGTTATGTATCTATTTGCCATTGTTTTATAATAACAATTCACTTCTTCTTTTCTCTTGCCTTTTTCGAATCTGACCGGCCATGGGCATTATCCTCCTCGTCCGTTTCCGATTCTGACGCTTCTAAAAAATCAGTGGTCGGGTACAGTAAGACTTCTTAGCGAATGCACAAACACCTGCCTGGTGCTCTCGAGTCGGTAGGCATGTCTGAAGTTGTAGATATTTCCGCAGTTGAAAAGGCTGATCTAGGAATTGTAGAAGCATTTGAAGGCGTTCCGGAGGTAGTTCCAGTTGTCCATATCGACGTTGAGTCCGTTCCTGACGGTCTAGCCAGAGCATCCTACACCCCTTCTTTACTGTTAGACACATTTATACTTGCAGGCGGAAAATAAACTAAGCATCACAATCCATACGAAATTCTCTACCTTCAGATTTTTCAATGTTTGCTTCATTTCTTCGTTAGTCTTCTGCATTTCTTCGTAAGTTTTTGTAAGCTTTTCGAGAACTTCCAGAGTTAAACCTTGCATTTCTAAAGTATCTATTGCATCTCAAGAGGTGATGTGGAAATTATCGCTGAATAGCGCAATTTCTCTCAACACATCCATTATTCATGCAAGGTTATCTATCACTTTCTCAAAACATTAACAGGAGACATGTTTCGCATCCATGATCCCGCTCACAAGAGCGGAAAAGACATCTTCAGAAACCATTTGTGCTACCTTTGGTTTTATCAGGTACTTTCCCCTCTATATTTGAGGTTACTTATCCCTAATTTTTTCATTTTCACTCCTTCATGCATATTCTGTAATCTAGATGAAGTCTAGATCGCTATCCTCCTTCGATCTATTCATTTTATTCTGTGCTATCACTGTCCTGCCGAGTGAATATCCGGTTTATTCACCCAGGCTTGAAGCAAAGCGCTCACATGAAGGAACGGAAACGACACTGCTTAGCACAGCATCGCTGTGGAAAAAGTCAAGGGATGTAATGACTCGCTTTGTTTTCAAATCAATTGCTGAAGACGTATGCACACAAGCACCCTATAAGAGTATTAATCATTCCATGACCAGTAAAGGCAAGTTTATTGCTTGTACATCTTGGCATCTTGGCACACCAATCTACTGCATTCTGAGGGCTTTCCCGTATTGCGTCTTGCGATGCAACGCCAGATGACAGAGAATAGGGAAGGCTCTACAGCAAGCAAGCTAATCAGAGCTCGCCTCAGAAAACGAAGATGGAGAAGTGCAAGCATACGTTTACCCATGTAAGAGCTCAGTGCGTCATTTTGCTGGCCTTCATGGTAGTTGCGATTGCAAGTGCTAGCTACCAATCCACAGTGCGATAAATTGGTTTTCTGACATTCATAAAAATACTTTGCACATTATTCAGAAACTATCCCCATTGCACCATAACATGAGAATCAAAGTAAAAAGAGGGATGCGAAAGGCTAACACAATCTCACCCAAAATGTTCAGCGACATTTATCAACAAACAATGAGGAATAGGTGCGAAAGTTGATGGCGGTACCGAGACCATTCTTTTTTCGCTAATAATAACGTTAACACAACAAAGTATAACATCTGCAAAAAACCAGGAAGAATGCTGGTTGAGTTTTATAGAATGTAAAGGAAGATCGGCCTCCAGCTGAACTTTAATAAGATGATGTTCTTGAAGAACGACTCTCTGGTGCCCTGTTTGCATTTACTGGGACAGTCATATCCCATTGCTTCAGCTATGTATATCTAAGTTGGAGGTGAACATGAAGAACGACCTGACCTATTCCAAGCAAGTGAAAGAGTGCGTGAAACTCTGTGAGAAATCAGCAATGGAGCGATTAGAGGAGCAGCCGGTGTACTGGCTAAGGAACGCAAAGTAGGGTGGGCCGTACACGTGATGCATTCCGTTGAGCAAGAATCGTGAGCGACTGGGTTCCACGCGAAAATGAACGCATTACTGGAAAACACCCGACCCTATGGTTAGACTTATTCAAAAGTGCTTTGAAGAAAAATATAATGCTCTTTGTGTCGCACTCTAATAAGAAAAAGCGCTGTGCAACACTCGTGTACAATCGGGAGGAACGAAAATAACTCTTGTTTTTTTTTTTGCAAAGTTGAGAGGTGTGCTTAGAGAATAAGTCAGACATGGACTACCATTGAAATATGGAAACGTTAAGCGTTAATCAGGCATGAACCGTACCGTTCTCCTTATTTTCAGTCGCATTCTACAACCTCAAAACCACTATGGTCACCCAAATAAACTCTCAAACTTCCATAATTTGCTTCAGAAAGAGAGATATGTACTTACGGTGGACTTCATCGAACAGTCTGTTGCCTGCTTGTGACTCCCAGCTTTTTTCATCGCTAAACACAAGTGGTGTTACTCGTGTTAATGAAATAGCACAATGAGGTTGTATTATGGGGCTACAGATTGGTCTTCAGAGATGATGTTATTTTTTTTGCTGTGGAAAATGAATTTGAAAAAAAGTTGTTATAATTTCGTAGTTCTAACTCAATTCTAATTACTTGGGTGATTGAATGAGCGAATGAGTGAGCAATTTAGTGACTGGGTGAATGGGTGAGTAAGTAAATGAAGGAACGAATGAACGAATGAGTATGGGAGTGAGTGTGAGTGAGAAGAAGGTCAAAAGGACAAGATGATTTAGAAAGTATTCTGCATCCCATTCTGTTTTCCCAATTTTTGTTCTGCAACAGGCAGTCAGCGATAAAACAAAAAACAAAAATAAAAAAAAACAAAACAAAAACAAAAAAAAAACTGCGTATGATGGGTTAGGCAAAAGTGCATATTCATTTTAAAGGTTGAAGGCTCATCTTTTAAAGCGCTGCTGTGCTCGTCGTTGACGTCCACGTTCAACACGGCGATGCGATGACAGTTTCGTCCTCTTATGGTATTGGTACTGAGCTGGTCGTCCATCGCAAATGTTGCTTGTGGTCGCCGACGGTGAGGAATAGCAGCAGCATTACACGAAATATGAATGAAGAAGGAGTCTCAGATCTCCCGAATCGAACAGCTCATTTGAAAGCATATTCTAAAATTTATTGAAGTAGCAGTAACTAGAAGTGCGGGGTACTTTCGGTACAGGCGGGTTCGTAAGCTATTCTTCAAACCTTGGTTTAATGGCAATCGAATCCAATGTTTGGTTGTTGTCCGATGGTAGACCTTTTCTGAACAAGAAAAATTTGCATGCAGTTAGATGAGAGCACTCTGCAAAGCGATATCACAATGCTGTACGAAGCTACTGGCTAAATCGTATCCACACTAACTCAAACAAAAACCCCGACCACCCCAGCAGTGATGCATTCCAGGACCTCCAGTTATCTTATCATTGGTAGGTGTCTTGGAGTAGCGAGAACTCAGCTTTGATACTTTAGAAGGGGTGCCTGACAGATATTCTTTTGTACAAAATAGAAAAGGTCAAAGATTTTCTACGATTTGGGGTTGGACCATGTGTTTTTTGTGGAACATTTCAACGGAAGGTACGTACCCAACTGCTTCTTGACGATGTAGACGATGCTTGCAAATTCCTTCTTTCCAATGTTCGAGTGTGTCCTCCAAAGGAATCAAAGCATACGATTCATTTCCTGTCTTAAAAAAAAATCAATTGGTCTTTGTAATTGTGCATCCCCCTTAAACATGACGGTGCTTCTGCCTAATTCGATAGTACATGGGGACGTTTGAAAAGCACTTACCTTAAAGATTAAAATGATGCGTTTTTCATCGTACATTACGGTTACCTAAAAATAATTTCTATTTTTCTTATCGCTTGCTGAATTTAGCCACATCTCAGCAAAAAATAAACAAAAAGGTTATAATTGTCCATGTTCGACTGTCCTTGAATCTTGGCATGTTTAATACGAAGCTTTTTATTGATTTGCTTGAGCTATGGCCAAGATTGGTATTGATATTTATTAACAGCTAACGTTTCGGCGTTTTCGCCTTCATCCGGGGCTAGGAAAAATCAAAGCCATTGGTGGTTTATTCTCTCAAGCGCCTTATCACCTACAGAAAGCATCCAAACGGTATGCAAACTCAAACAGCAACACATTGGTTAGTGCTTACCTCATTAGCCAGAGTTGGTAACGCAACAGACCACCACGTACCACAACTACGAGTCACAAGGGTTTTTTTTATAAAGACCTGACGGCCCATCCCGTAAATCAAAACCCACACAGATTTTGATATGGGGCTAGTTCGTTTGTGATCGCAATGCACTCATCCTTTTTGTTCAATTTAGGACTTTTGGCGGTTATCCAAAAGGCCTCAAGTGTTCTGCGTGCTGTGATCCCGGACTTGTAGGATAATATGCGAACTTCTACCTCTACTTCGGAGTTTGGATGACATTCTACAGTGTGCTCCAAGTGGGCTGAAGGCTTTAGATTTTGCGAGTCCATCTAGATGCTCCTTGACCATAAGTCACAGTGGACGTAACGTTTTCCCTATATAATCATCACCGCACAACCTGCACGTGATACGATGCACTACTCCTGATACCATGCAATCACTTTCTCTGCTATATTGGCAAATCACGAAGCTGGGAGTTGTGCAGAGTCGATCGTACGCACGATTACCAGCTGACTCTTGAGATCCGCTGGAGGTATTTCCACAATCCTCACGTCATTCTGTATACCCGCTTTTCGTAGACAGCCCCGTACCGCTCTGCTCAAGTCATCAGATATATAAGGTAAACAGAAAGGGATCTTTTCTGGGCCGGATCTTCGAGAGGGATGTCGTGCTTGTCGGGTAGCACCATCTCCAGTTGGGTACCCATTAGATATTGCTACTTTATGGGCCTGATTTACAGATCATGTTTTTTCCTGGCTACTCGATGAGACTCTTGCCGCCGTTCTGTACATTTTACCTATAACAGATTTTTTTATTTTGCTGGGATGCGCTGAAAGGCAGTGGATTAAGATGTTTTTGCTACTGGGTTTCCGGTGCCACTTAGTCTTACATATCCCATTCCGCAAGTAAGGCTTAGCTATGGGACAAAGTCTGGCACCCGCTCTCGCCATTGTTTTCATGGCCAAGATCGAAAAGCCTATAATAGACCGCAAACCACTGCTGTATTATCGTTACATAGATGATTGCTGCGTCGTCTGCTCAACACAAGCAGAACCAGACACGTGCTTCAATCTTTTCAATCAGCAGTGTCCGCACATTAAGTTCACAAGGGAGAGACCGATAGACAACTGGTTGGCTTTCTTGAATGTGCACATTTACTTGCGGAATGGGATATGTAAGACTAGGTGGCACCGGAAACCCAGTAGCAAAAACATCTTAATCCACTACCTTTCAGCGCATCCCAGCGAAATAAAAAAACCTGCTATAGGTAACATGTACAGAACGGCTGCAAGAGTCTGGATGGCCCAGAAAAGATCCCTTTCTGTTTACCTTATATATCTGATGATATGAGCAGAGCGGTACGGGGCTGTCTACGAAAAGCGGGTCTACAGAATGACGTGAGGGTTGTGGAAATCCCTCCAGCAGATCTCAAGAGTCAGCTGGTACGTAATCGTGCGTACGATCGACTCTGCACAACTCGCAGCTGCGTGATTTGCCCGTATAGCAGAGAGGGTGATTGCATGGTATCAGGAGTAGTGCATCGTATCACTGCTGTATCACGTGCAGGTTGTGCGGTGACGATTATATAGGGAGAACGGGA
Source organism: Necator americanus (assembly GCF_031761385.1). Taxonomy (NCBI): domain Eukaryota; kingdom Metazoa; phylum Nematoda; class Chromadorea; order Rhabditida; family Ancylostomatidae; genus Necator; species Necator americanus. The sequence goes on along the minus strand of NC_087372.1, from coordinate 23,752,194 downwards.
CTCCCGCTGTGTGTTCGGGTCAAGGAGCATCTAGATGGACTCGCAAAATCTAACCTCTCCACCCCGCTCGGACTACACGTAGAATAAGCCATCAAAACTCCGAAATAGAGGTAGAGGTTATTACTTATACTATACTATACTATTGTTTTTACTATACTATCTACTATACTATCGTTCAAGTCCGAGAATATAGCGCACAGAACACTAGAAGCATTTTGGATCACTGCCAAAAATCCAAAATGAACAGAAAGGATGAGTGCATTGAGATCACAAACGAACTAGTCCCATATCAAAATCAGTGTGGGTTTTGATTTACGGGGCGGGCCGTCAGGTCCTTATAAAAAAACCCTTGTCACTCGTAGTTGTGGTACGTGGTGGTCTGTTGCGTTACCAAGTCTAGCTAATGAGGTAAGCACTAGCCAATGTGTTGCTGTTTGAGTTTGCCTACTGTTTGGATGCTTTCTGTAGGTGATAAGGCGCTTGAGAGAATAAATCACTAACGGCTTTGATTTTTCCAGGCTCTGATGAAGGTGAAAACGCCGAAACGTTAGCTGTTAATAAATATCAATACCAATTTTGGCCATAGCTCAAGCAAATCAATAGAAAAGGTTATAGTCTTCTGGAAAATGTAGTCAGGACTGGCTACGCACCCAATGCTGGTGCACATCTCCTACAGCAGTGGTGTAGAAGAATCTCAGCAACATTCCAAGTAGTGGCATCTTCATACTTTTTTCTTATATTTGTACACACTAAATTAAAAGAAACCTAAGGTTAATAGTGGCATTTCCGGCATTGGGTGAATCAGATAATAAAGTACCAAAGGAAATAGTTGGTCCGGACTTCGTGAAGAGTCTGCACTAACTTTTTATGAAATTCAAATCTTAAGGATGTTCTGCCCACTTAATCATAGGATTATGATACCCCTGCTCTATAGCTACCCTTACTAGATACTCTGAAACTGAACAAATTGGAAGAACTCGAAAATGTGTTATACGCATGCTACTCACTCATTTTCGAGTTCTTCCAATTTAATCTCTATTAATAACTGAAAAAAATCAAAAGAAAAATTAGCCTGATTGAGACGAAAATGTTCGCTTAGCAATTATCATCTATTACGAGCAGGAATTTGTCACCGTGATATAAAACCGCAACACCAAGGAATGACAACACTAAGGAACCTAACCTTGGTCGACTATGAGAAAGCTTTTGACAGCGTAGAAACGAATGCGATACTGTCAGCGCTGGTCGATCAAAGTGTGGACGCGTCGTATGTGAGGGCATTAGCCAATTGCTACGATCGATGCACGACTAGGATGCAGCTTTTCCACCGCCCTCTCACCATACCCATTGGAAAGGGGGTACGACAAGGCGATACTATATCGCCGAAGCTGCTCACGGCTGCATTGCAATGGATAATGAAATCACTTTCCTGGGAAGAAAGGGAATTGATGTGTTGATGGAAGATTTCTCTCGAACCTTCGTTTTACGGATGACATCATTCTCTTTTCGAGCAGTACCAATGAATCAGAAACGATGCTCAACGAATTGAACGAAGTAGGGAAGAGAAAAGGACTGCGAATAAACAGGAAGAAGACACAGTTCATGAAGAACGCCTACTGCGAGGACGGAGGAGTACAACTTGAAGGCTCCCAAATCGTGGAAACTTCGTCATACGTATACCTCGGACGTTCTATGAACATGGAAAACGACTTGAAGGAAGAACTGAGTGGAAGAATGAGAGCAGCATGGGCAGCAGTCAGGGAAGCTACGGACCAACTGACGGACCAAGATCTTCGTACCCATCTGATCGACTCGACAGTTCTTCCAGCGCTCTGTTACGCAGCGGAGACGTGGGCAGACACCGCTGCCACGTCTAGGAAGCTACTTACTACCCACAGAGCCTTTGAGAGATGTCTTCTGAATTTTAACCGGCGCACATAACACCTAGCCGCTCTTTGCAGTTCCAACTTAAGAAGAATGTCCCGTCTTCGCTATCCAGCGGAATATATATCGAAAGCAAAGCATAGATGAGTTAGTCACATTATGAGAAGAATCAACGATAGATGGACCAAAAGAACGCTAGAGTGGATGCTAAGAGATGCTAAACGCCTTCGAGGGAGACCGCCAACGAGATGGGGTAACGTGTTCGGTACACTGATGGACCAGCTGAGAGCTCAGTTGATACGGCTCAAGAACCTCATCAACGTCACTCACGAAACTTGAGAACATCTTGGATGACAATGACGAGGGAATGAAACGAATGGAAGAGATGCTGGGGCACTGGTATTATATGTAACAATTTCGCGCGTCCAGTGAAGACACTGACACTAAGTACTAAGTAAGTAAGATATAAAACCACAGAATTTGCTTGTCGATGAAAAGTTTGGTCTGCTGAAAGGCATTTGAGCCAAGAAAAGCTTCATAACCGAGTTATAATGTAACAATTTACTATCGACCACTAGTTTATGTTCCTGCATAGGGCGAAATGAATCTGCAAATTGATGCATCTGAAAATTCTGGTCCATAGCCTTCCTTTTCTCAAGGATTTCTTTGCACGTCCTAGTTTGACTTCATCTCTACGTTTGTAGCGGTTGTAAGTAGCAGTACTCAACTTTTGGGCTGACGAGCCATTGAGCTGTAGAAAAGCTTGATCATTCTTAGTGTTTAGAGCTCAACTACTACTACTACTACTATCTAAACATTCTGTGCACAACTGCGATTATTTTAGCCACAATCACAGTGAGAGCCAAAGTCCTAATTCTTCATGATAATGAAGTCGAGATCCATACTCTATCCATAGTCTTTCATCAATGGGTGGATCTCTGAATATGTTTGAGAAATGTAGACAATTCTCTAATATTCTTAGCAGTTTGGTTTTCTGAGGAGATAGGGGTTGCTCCCGATCAAATGGCCACTTGACCACAAGATCAGTAGCTTACTGTACTGCGCGACAACCCTCAATACTGAAAGCTTCCCTGCAAATTTTTACGATATAAGCGAATGCACAACGACTAACCCAGAAACCTAAGATGGGCTCAAGTACGTCGTATGTGTAGGTGTTGAAAAGCTTGAGAGATAGGTGTTCCTCGCGGCACTCCACTGCTCTTGAGCTTAGATTCAGAGAAAGATTCACGCACTATAGGTTACGCACTATAGGTTAAGATGTGGAGAGAACGCTCCTACCTATAAAACGTCAAAATCATAAATCATCAGATGATCCTTGAACAAACACTTGCAAAATTTCTTTGCTCATAGAGATCTCTACTCAACAGACAACACTGTATGAATGTCCACGCGCCTTATTTAACTTTTTCACGTCGAATTTTTCTCTTGAAAAGCTACTAGCAATTCATCACATGGAATATGTCTAACATGCTCGAACAATGATTCACAACAAACAAAAAACGGCCCGGATTTTAAAGAAGAAATGCTGGCACAAGTGTATTTCAACGGTAAGGAACGATGATAAATATGTCTATCAGGGATAAACAATAGTTTGCCAGAAGCTCTGCTTTATGAACATTCCTGTTATAGAAACCATTTCTACAGTTTTTGGCTCTTTTTCGCTGGACACTTGCTTTCTCTCTTTTGTTAGAATGAGTTCACTTCCGAGCGAATATTGTGCAACTCTTCAGGTTGAATGGCAATGATGTTGTTATAGCGCTTATTTTCTGTGGAGCAGTCTCCAGAAATCATATTCACATTTTGCGTCATGTATACATCGTTTTCAGCAAGACCAAAATTCGGATCAGAATCGCTGACCTATGTAGGAGCGTCGGTATTTGACACTTCAAGGACCGCACGAATTCCTTTGTCTTAAAATTGCTATCACTTTTTTCCATATCTTATCTTCAATCTAATAGAAATAATCAACCTATCGTTTTGAGCATGATTGCTCATACGACCGCAGGGACAAAAATGCCCATTCCAAAATAAGTGCTGCAGCACATTGTTTTCCTCCTCGATGGTTTACCGTCTCACAGTGGCGTTGAGCTGACTCTGAGCATCGAACTGCGATGTACAGCAGAGGTGCGTCCTCTGGTAGGGTCTCTTTGGGTAAACGTCTTCACTCCAGCATATCCACTGTCTCAATGCCCTGCACACTGGGCCCGCCGTCTCAGACGTCGGACGGTATGGCAGCAAATCTCAGGTTGCTCAGAACAGTTGTCCTCCTCTTCCTATGACTCTTTGATTCTGGACCACGGCGACGCATGCTCGAGTCGCCAAGAAGACTGTCTCAGACTTCTCAGACTTCGTCCTTATAACGCAAGAAGAGTGTCAATAGATGCTGACCTACATGCCCTTCTCTGAGCTGCAGAGTGTATCAAATACCACGTAGTTTCTCTTCAAGAGACCAAGAGTAGAAGAAGCGACGTACAACAGATGAATGACGATACACTCGTCATACCAGAAAAGAGATTCCGTCTCGAAATGTAGGTGGCGTTGGTTTCGTTGTGGATCCACCCGTCGTCTATGTTCTTCTCAGATTCTGTCGCACCTCGTCTGGCCATTCTTCACTTCCGCCCTTTGCGCCAAAAATCCATCAAAATCATCAGCTGCTGCTCACCAACATCTGCAACTGAATTGGACAAGAAGGACGTTAATACGGACTTCGCGATCGTTTGGACCGACTCACCGTGTGTTTTATGTTTGCTAGGATTGGAAGAAATAATCCACTATGAGCATTCTCCCATCGGGCTAAATACTCATTTCGGGCCTCTGCTGGCAACAAATGACCATATTAAAGCAGGTGATCGAACAGAAGGGGCCACAATTGGCCAATAAGTAAGATTGTGTTTCCTCAAACGCTAGGCTGTACACATTTCTGACGACATTCAGAGGACATTCAGAGGCTACGAGAATTGGATGGATGGTTCTATCCCACCCGCCTTGCAATCCAGACCTGGCACCAAGCGACTATCACCTTTTCAGGCATTTGCAAAATTTTCCTGATGGTACGAATCTGGCCTCAAGAGAAGTTTGTGAAAATGAGGTGGTGATGAAAGTTTTTGCGTATAAGGATGAGCACTTCTTCAATTGCGCAATTATGAAATTGTCATCAATTGAACAAATGTTATCGAACAAAACACCGCATGTTTGATCTAAATCGCTTAGTCCTAACTTTGTTAATTTCATCGTCGAAATAAGCCGGAAAAACGTTCAGGACTTTTCACTTCACTGAATATTTAATATTCAGTTCTTCTCGGTAGTAAATAAAATTTGTGGGACTGGCAGGTAGCATTGAGTTTAGAAGCGCAGTATGCGCAATGTGACATTGCGACAACATGACTATATTTTAGGTGACATTGCGACAACGTGACCTACCTTTTTGATACTCCAGATCAACCCACTTTCACGCCACCCAACTCATCATGATCATGCTATATAATAACGGCCTTATTCTGTCGCGTGTGTATGTATGTATGTGTATGTGTGTGTGAAACGAAATTCGAAAAAAGGCATGCGACGGATCCCACGACGTCTAATTGGTGCGCCAACGCCAGAAAGCTATAAAATGGGCTGCAACGAATGGTCTGCAAGAGGTGATTGAGACGTTTCAACCGTTTCATAGTCATGGCTACTACTCGTGTTGCGTTGCACCTCTATGACTCCGCGTATCTATTTCTTTGCATGCTTGCCTCAAGTTGGTAGCATGCTTTCAGGAAGTGGAAACAAGCATGAAACCGGCTGCTCAAATAGTAGCCAGCAGTTTACATGATTTGACAAGGAACGTTACTTTTATCAGTACGATGATATCGTTCGCCCCATTTTACATTAAAACATTGCTGGGAAAAACAGGAAGGAAATCCATACTTCGAGTTATGCTTTCAATTTTGTCTGTATTATATTGGTATCAATGGAATGTTTGAAGTCAAAGTTAAAATGTTCTTTAAATGTAAAACTGATGTGTTTAAAGAGAAAACTATGTGATCTTTTGCCTTTACTTATAATTTAAAAAGAGGAAGAAAGCGATATTAGAAAAACACAAATCTAATTTCACAGAAAATGCCACTGCTATTAATTTCCATTGATCAGTGAAGGGAAGCGAAGCGAACTTCACTGAAAGTCCGGGTTTAGCCGGACGTTGAAAGTGGTTACACATATAAGAGTAATGAAATGAATTCAACAGAAACACTTTTTCCCTCATTGGACGGAAGAACTGAAATGTTCTCATTACATTCCGTGTAAATAGTCGTTTCATTAGGTAATAAAATCAGCTTGGCGTTCAAGAAAGGGGAAAGTCTCTTCGTCACGAAAAAAATTTCGTGCTCGTGAAATTAAGAATGAAGAAATATCTTATTTTTGTGTAAACCAAAATTGAACCTTAGCCAAATCAATCTGGAATTCGGGGGTTACAGCTATTGCACCTTTCTTCTTTGTATAAAACATAAGAGTTCCTTTGTCAAGCACTGCATGAAGTTTCCGGGCTAGATTGATAACACGCCGTTTTCTTCGTTTTATACTAACCATTCCCTAGAAATCTCATAAGCCAAATTCCGCGAAGGGCCAAGAATTGTAAACGTACCTCTAACCGTCCAGGTATTTCAATGCATTTTTCGTTAGGCCAATCAGGCATCGTGTTCACTGTCTCCTTTTTTAGCCGAGTTATTCGTTTCATTGGGAACACCGCTCAACACATAGGCTTCCTTGCATTTGATGCTTCTTTCTGTCTAGGAACTGATAACGACAGTAAACGAAAACAAAACAAACTGCTATAAGCTGGCTGCGACTATTCTTGGCCGTAATCACTCCGTGTAAATACACTCAGTCTAGTCGTGCAGATGACAAAAGAACTCAGACTTCTTGTGCTACATTATCAATATCGCGTCGCTAGACTTTAATGATAAATAAAAACTAAAAACAGAAGTTTTCTGTAAATTCCTGCCACAGAGTTGAAACTTATTCCTAGCAAACGCCTTTGCCGCTCTCTTTTTTAATAGAAAAATTGGGGATTAATGATTTCGTAGTCTTCCTGCTAAAGATGTCAATTCTGCAAAAATTTAAGCTTGATTTTCCACACTATTAGTTCTTCTCGTCCTATTTGTCCCAACAGCTGAAATAGAATGATGTGCTAATACGCTAATAGGTCATAATAATACTGATAAAAGGCGGGTGTAGTGTAGCGGTTGGAGGTTCCGCTTCCTGCATAATCGATCAGAGGTACGAATCCGCCCTAGTTCTCATCAAGTCTTTCATCCATCCGGGGTCGATAAATTGGTACCAAACTTGTCCGGGAGGATAAAAACACTGACTTGATACATCGGCTAGTCACTGCAACTCACTGTACAGACCAGTTGCACGTTCGTAAACCTCAAACGATTCTGAATTGAAGTGAACGTGGGAGCGCATCCCAGGCGGATTGATTAACGCTAGAAACTTTATCCTTTAATACTGATAAAGATAAGTGTCCTACATCAGACCGTGTAAACCGCTAGCTGTTGTTGAAGCGTCTTCTAATTTCTAAAGAAAAAAGAAAGAAAAAACCTCTAACGAACATGATAAAGATAATATATAGAGAAGTGAGGATATACTGGCGTACACCAGGTTGAAACGTATGCACATGTTATGCATGCAGTGAAAAGGTTCACAAGGTCTCGTTTACTATTTGACAACGACATGACACGTTGAGATAAGCACGGTTTCTCTGCTTTCTAAAATTTTGTTGTATACGCACACACGCGACAGAATAAGCCTGTTATCATATGGTACGAGGCTAACGTTTCCACACCTGTGGTTCGGTTCCCTCACCTTCACTGATCAAGAATGATTAGTAGTAAAAGAAATCTCAGTAAATTTTCATCACAGAATAAAATTTTTCTCTTCGCAAAAAAAAACTATTATTTGTTGTTTCTACTTTCTAGAAATTCGCACATGGAAGATTTAATAGGTTAATAGTTTGGTAGTTAGTACTACATTTGGAGAATATTCAAACTTGACCTTACACCTGTATTTCTTCGATACAGCTGCAGTTCGAAAACACTATCCGAAGAATGAGTTTTTTTTGTTCTGTTTTGCAACAATTAGCACAAAATGATGTGCTAGCATGAAATGACGTGAATGTCATCATTATAGTGATGAAGACAAGGTTCTACATCCGATCACATTAACTATTAGCTATTATTTGTTACAGCTGTTTATATGCATGTTTCCAATTTTTGAATAAATGGTGTTACCAACTTGAACGACGGGAACGTGCAGAGGAATGAGAAGGAGCACTTGGTGCTGAAATGCAGCACATCCAGGTATCACGGCAGTGAAATGGCTCACAACGTCCTACTCACTTTTTGGCAAATCCACCTGGAATTATTGTGCGATAGCGCTGCACCAACAATCTTCGTGATTCCAATTTTTGCGCCTTCGCCCTAACTGTGCAGTCCTTCTCACTGCTTTCTGGCGCTGGTCCACTAATTCCTCGTCTAACCCCACTTGATCGCAATAAATATTGGTGATGGCGCAATAAATTGACGCCGTGGGACCTTTCTCACGCTATTTAAAGGCATTACCCCACGAATCTGAGGTGGTACGGATTTCAGGTGGAGTATTCGTATACGGGACAGTAGATTATGAAGAGGGGGAGATTCCGTCCATTTCTTCCCATTTGTCGTAAAAAAAAAACGGCCCGGAAGATGCGGCGCGTGCAAGGCTGGCGCGCTCCAATCGACTACTTGTGGAAAATAGCACGCCAAAACGCCCGAAGCCGTATCTTCCGGGCCGTTTTCTACGGCAATTAGGAAGAAATGGACGGGATCACTCTTCTCTCCATAATCTACGACTCCGTATAAGCATAACCCACCTGAAATCTGTACCACCTCAGATTCGTGGGGTGATGCCTTTAAGTGCTTTCTCGCGCCCTTATCGAACTTCAGACTTTTTGGGGACTCACTTCGCTCACCTTCACTGTTCAATAAGAACTAGAAGTAGTTGATTTTCTCTGAAACTACATTTGTGTTCTTTCTTACAATGCTTTCTTCGTTCTTTTTTAAGGATTTTTTTCTTCTGGAAATTTATTCTTAGATGGAGGTTTTCATAGTTTCCTTCTTAGACGCGTCACTTCTACATTTGGAGAATATTCAAACTTGATTTTGCACCTATACTCCTTCGATACTGCCACAACCTGAAAACATTGCTCCATGTATGGACGTGAACTTCATTATCTGAACTGGTAGACATAAGGTTCGACGTCATATCATATAAACGATTAGCTACTACTTAAGCACCCGTTTGCATGCGTGTTTCCAATTTCCGATTAAAAAAAATTTTACCGACCCGAGACAAGCATGCAGGTAAATAGATATACGGAGTACATAGGCAACATACGCAGTTGTCATTCCCATGAAACGGGTCACACCGTCTCACTCACATTGTGACAAATCGACAAGATATTACTGCGCTACACTACTGACCAATACGATGTGGACCATGGGTATTCTATTCTATCATGTGTGAATAAGTCAGTCACGAAATTCCAAAAAGCAGTGAAATGAGTTCAACGGCATCGTCGGGAAGCTATAAAATGGGGAAGTATCACGAGTCTCACACGGTCAGGTTGGTGCGCCACACTACTATCCGTGCACTACTATCGCGCAATAAATCCATATAGATCTGGCAAAGAGTAAATGAGACGTTGTAATTTGTTTCATAACCATAGCAACTGCACATTTTGCGTTTCACTAATATGTACTCTTCTACTCATCAATTCCCTGCATGTTTGTCTCAAGTTGGTACGCACGAACAAAACTAAACACGAATGTGAACGACTACTTAAATAGTGGAAAACAGTTTATGTGATCTGATGCAGAACCTTATCCCTATCAGCAAACAGAGGACGTTCAAGCCATTCCATGTTTAGCACAGTGATTCAGTGCAATTGTTGGGAGAAGAGGAGAAAACTCACATTTCGAATAACGTTCTCAATTGTAGTTTTATCGAAAGAACATGCAATAAAATAAGTTTGAATATTCTACATATGTAGTACTGCTGCCTTTGAGAAGAAAGCTGCGAAATACTCCATCAATGCTCAAATTTTTGTAAAAGGAGCAAAAGAAAGCTTTGTTCGGAATCTTTTGTTCCAAATTGTTTGCAAAAATTTACATGAAGACAAGCTCAACCCGTTACTATCTACCAGGATGATAACTATTCGGTGTGATGGGCAGCGTTCACTTTTTTCTCTTCCAAGTTATTTTTATCTAGAATGAAATGTTCATTTCTCCTAAATATAAATGATAAATAAAGTCGAAGATAAGTGTCTTACAGTGCTAAGTCGTATCAATCGTTAGGTACTATTCTACCAGCTGTGTCGGCCTGTGCACCATTTCTGCAGGCGGGTCATAAAGGAATGGGAGTAAGGCACAAGAAAGTACACACAAGTGGCATGCCGCCACAGGTTTATGAGTTATTTACCACATGGTTAGTTTTCACCGGTGCCGCTCTGACGTTGTGGTCTCTCTTCCGTGAGTCGGATACTGGTGAGAAGTAAACTTTAGGATTTGTTTTAAAAAGTGCAAATATAACGTCATGGAATTTCTTCCACCACTTCGTATGTCTTGTTTCGCACCATGTGTGTACAAAAATGTTATCATTCTATATTAACTTGTTCCTTAAAGGTAAGGAAAGTTCGAACTATTGCGGAAACAACTTTCTGCGGATTTTCTTATTAATGAGAAACTTAAAAAAACAGCAAAGAGTTAGTCAGAAAGGAATTTCTGTGTTGTTAGAGCAATAGTACGTAAAACCTTCCAAACTCAACTGGAATATTTCTTGCTTTTTCCTTTATATAGCTTAGATTTATTATTCAGCTAGAAGCGAAAATTGTTTCACAGGAAAGTTCAGATCGAGACCGCATGTAAACTGAATACCCCTCAAATACGGTCTTTATTTGAGTCCAACACATGAGAAAACTTCTAACTGGAAATACTGAGAATAAAAGTATTTGGTATAATCTTTAAGAAAAAAAACACTATCTTGGAATATGAAGCAGTTTAATGTGTCGGTTTAACATCAATGGCGAAGCAGACAACACAAAAGTATTAGTTCGTGTGTTCCGGTATTCAATATCCTTCTTAACTCTCTCTCTCTCTCCCCAATTTTTTCTCAACTTTCTAGAATTGAGATGCATGAGGCATGCGACTTCTTTGCTGGATTCCACTCCCTGATTCTAGTTACTTTCTGCAAGAACTGCATTTATCGATATTTTCTAAACAGTAGCTCATTTCCTTAGTGTTGCTTCTAGGAATTAATAAAGGAGCACAGGATGCAATGCAAGTTGGGAAGTTTACTTGAACTAATGAATGTTGGAGGAAGAAAAGCCGGAAAAGCCCTACGGACGTTCACTTCTAATTGACTCGAAGGGGATATTTTTGTACTATATAACTGCGAATTTGCTTCTATGTATGTAGATAATCGATTTTGCGAAACTAAGCTACCTATTTACTTAACTAAGACGGTGGCAAAGTCGGCTAGAGCTCCACTCTCTACCTGCGCGGTCGATGGTTCAAAACCGCGCCAGTGCAAACCAAGCCTTTCATCATTCCGGGGTCGATAAATTGGTACCAGACTTGTCTGAGAGGGTAAAACTGACTTGATCATCGTCCCCCGCAAGTCATTCTGTAAAACCTCAACGATCACGAATTGCAGCCGCATCCTAAGTGGATTGATACGCCGGTGATTTTATCCTTTATACTTTTATGAATTCTTGCAGGTGATCTTATATGATCACCTTTGACGCATTACCACACCGACTGGAAGATCACATACTATGCCAGTTTGAGCGTCCGGGCAACTCGGGACTTTCAAACTTCCAGTGCTGTTCGAAGCAATGAGACCATCTCTGATAATTCTCTGCACATCAGCGCGGTAAAGACATTGCGGATAGGAAACATAGCATTTCCTACTAATATTTGTCGGATGAGCACGTCGGTATCTTTGTTCATTTTCTTATTTTCCTAGTATAAAACAGTTGCCAGCAAATAACAGCCCACACGATCTAAGGTCCTCTCACGGCTGAAACATACGATTACGGTGTTGACTCATTTAGCAGAACTTGCATCGAACTCGTCTTAAACGCAGAGAATGCTGGCAAGAAAATATCAGGTCAGCGCAGTCCACCGTCTGCTAAAGTGACCAGAGAAGAAAGTCAGCTGTAAACAATCTAACTTTGGATCAACCAATCTATTCTTAGATCATGTGCCGAGACGCTTGTTGATCACACATCAAAGTCTCGCTATAAAAATCTAATTCTCGTAAAAATAAAAACTCACCAATTCACTCGACAACTAATACATCAAGATAAATACAACAGTGCAGAGTCATTGTAACACTATGCCGAAGTGTCATTAGTAACAGCACTAGCGCTCCCTTTCTTGTGCAACTTTACTAAAGAACGAAGATCCAGTTGTAGTTCGATAAAAGGAGAAGTGTTTTCCGCCAGGATTAGAGGTTTGTGAAAGCTGGATCAACTAATTAGAGATTTGAGATAACTTGGTCCTGATCAACTATTTCTGCGGGTATTTTTGAATACCGTTTAAAATCATTCAAAAACTGTATTTCTAATTTCACTTTTTTCGTTCAACTACTCTACTCTCATTTGGGATCAGGCTCTACTTGTGACGAGGCTAGAGAAGTGCCTGGAAAGGCGACAGCGACACAGCATGTAGCTGTGCGTCTGCCACGTGTGTATGTAGTACGTTATTGTAGTTCGTTACCAAGCAATCCGGACCATAATTTGGGGCAAGAAAAACAAGCAGAAGCATTTTATGGGCAAACAACAAGAAACAATTAATAATAAAAAAAAGAAGAGATCCTAATGCGCACGTATCAGATATCTGCAACAAGAAGCATCCTATACTAATCGCGTTAATCTCGAGACCCACGTAGCACTGTTTGGAATAATGAACGAGAAAGAGAGAGAAGCTAGCTGACGCACGCAGACGTCGGCTAGTTCATCCGGGGCAGTGGAAACTACTTTCTCAATAGAAAAGACTAGAAACGGCTTTTCTGGAGGAGGATTTGTAGATCACTTTCCACGCTTTGAATAACAAAAAAGCATAGAATTAAGAAAGCTAACGCCGGTTGAAAATGTTGCACTTTTTGGTATTATATTAGCTGTGTAGATTTGGGTTACGTTTTCGTAAGCCAAAAAAAGAAGCCAGTTTTTTTTTTCAAGTCCTTAAACCAAAAAAAGAGGATAACACCGGGATACGTTCTGCGAAATAAACATGAGATCTATCTTGGGGACAAATTTTAGATCTCAGAGTATCTGAGAATGGATTTACTTTTAGAAAAGAAAAATATAAAAGGCGCAACATGTTCGACAAAAGGGGTTACATGCGATAGAGGCAAGCCATTTGTATAAAATTACCCTAAAGAGTAGCAGTAACTAAGATTACCGCAGCAAAAGAGAAATGGTTGATAGCTTAGTAGATACCATCGGAAGGATGATGCAAATTCTTTTCAGCGGACAGTTGAAAGGTTAACGGCGTTTAACAGCTCGTTTCTTCTTTCCATTTTTACCTAAAATCGTGCTTCATTCAAATCAGAAAACAACAGTCACTTTAAACACAAAATTATTTCAAACAGAATGAAAGAGAACCTAAGCTATCGCGCTGATCGGATAACGCTTCTGCTGAGTTGGTGGGGTGTATGAGAGTTTCTTTGCAAGAGAGTCGATTCTCTGCACTCTTTCTCATATTAATCCCGGTAATTTGTCTTGCCATTGCTAACGGTTCCACAGCGGAACCTAAACCGAATTGTGAAAAGGCAAAAGGTGTCTGCTGAATTTTGTGTAGTATTTCCACACCTTTTCGTTGATCCTATTACATGAAAATTAGAGCCAACATAATTTGGATTGTAGCAAGTTAGCTCTAATTGTTTCAAAAAATAAAGGAACGAGAAACAAGTCTAAAGAAAAAAAGAAATGATCGGACTCAGAGCTATGTACTGATGTAACACGGAGTGATAGTGGAACTTTCGCCTTATAGTAGTCGACTCAGACGATCTGTTTACGTCACCAATGCTATTTTTCGCAGAATCAGCACTGGAGGACTTGGAGAATCAATTCATTTAGTAGCACCAAATCCAAGCGAGTGAAAAGAAATGAAACAAATCATTCTAATTCATTCAAAAAGGTGTGAACATACGTCACGAGCCATATATTGCACTCGATGTTCTTAATAGTTCAGAAGGAAAAGGGCAATTGTACCTTTCGTCCTTAGTGTACTGTTTGGATCAAAGAGTTCGTTTTCAACAGAATAAGTTCCATCCTTATTTCTTACTACGGTGGCGGCATGTGTAGAACTACCTAAAGCAAATGCTTCCTCAACATTAAGTGCAACTAGAACTCAAGTCATTAAATTGTAACAAGAGTATTTACAATCACTTCAAAAAAATTTGTTTGCTGGACTAGTCGTTACTGAGTAATGTTGAGAACCAACCTTTTCAGTGGTTACCCAAACTCATCTAATTCAGTTTATATGGTATATGTGCAACAAAACAAACCTCGCACTTGGTTTGTTGCATTTAGTTGCTTAGGACCTCCAGCTTCTTTATTGGGATGTGGCGGATGGGCAAAAGCGTAAACTGTATTGCTCTGGAAGCAAACAATGAACATCTCATATGTATGCGAGGTACGTAGGAAGTAACTTTATGCTAGAAAATCCAATAAGTCCGTAATTATTGACAACAAGTAGATCAAGTGAACCAACCTTGAAGTGGTCAGAAGGTAAGTCGTCAAGGAATGTTCCAACTCGCATTTTCTGCACTTCAAACAACAGTTCAGCCAAACAGTTTATTAGAACTTGAAGAGCTACAGGTGGCTAAAGTAGTACATCTCCTGTAATTGGAAGCGAAATAGACAGTAAAGAATCTGCTGAACTTACCTGAACAACTAATCTGGTAATTGAACAAGAAATATTGAATAATGCAGATAGTTGTGCATAAACACGCTCGTCTCGGCGTATCGTAATTTGAGCAGGTGGCAGATAATCTTCCCTTAGAATTTCAAGTTAGAAATTGAGCAAAACAAAAAGGTTGAGCCAGAAGCTTACTTGATTTCAGGTGGGAAAGGTAACTTGCTTCTACGTAGGTTGACTACCTGCAAAGAATTCACCCGGTTAGATGAAAGTTGCGTAGGTAATTTGTAGGCTATAAATGACAATCAGAAACTACATCACACTTTCACGAGAGAATTTCATAGGAAAACATTTGTTACGGAAAAAAATTGTTTCTTATATAAAAGAAAGACCTCTTTCTCGGCATGAGCTTTCGCAAGTTCACAAAATCCTTGCAGGAGAGCATTAGCGACGTGGGCTGTGTCAGTAACAGAATCTTTGAAACGTGTGGAATTGTTTAACGCTTTGTCGGAACTCTGGAAAGAGCTGCAATCCCATTAGAATATTATTATTTCCGCTGTAATATTATTATTCCCATTATAATAGTGATGGATAAACTATTTAAAAATAGTTCTTTGACGCAAGCAGACCTTATAGTATGCTATTTTTACCGCAGTGGATAGCAACAACAAATGTTGGATGAGCCGTAACCCATGAAACGTGCTCTCACACAAAAACTCTATGAAGCGAACCTCTTGAGAAGGATCGAGGACCTGAAATAAGAATTAATGCATTTCTATATCGGAAAAATGACTTAAATTAAGTGGAAACTGCAAACGCTGAGGATAAGTTAACGGACCTTCATTAATTCTTGCAGTAGCGGGGCTAAGGAGGCTACAGATTGTGTACTACAAGTTTGTTCATAAGATTCCACCAATGCCAATGCTATCTTCTCAACAATATTTTCGTCGCGAGGATGTATAGAAATACCTTGAAATGGTAAGACATAACAAAGAAGTCTTAAGATGCAGCAAGCGGAAATAGTAGGCAGGGATGCTAATACGAAAAGCACAGCGGAAAACAAACCTCTACTGAGAAAATCCGTTGCTAATTCAATGTCAAAAAGAGCCAATTCGAAAAATGACCGAAAGAAGCACTCTGCAGGTGAGAACGAAAAATCTACAGAAATTTGTTCACATCGCTCCTGCTGATCAAGTGGAAGAGATTTGTACAGGCCAGTTGGCAGCTGGAAATTCAACGATTATTCTGAGAAACAATAGCGAAGTTATAAATGCCACAATAACAAATCGCGTGCTGAGCACCAGAATCTTGCGATTTAAAGTGAGTTCACATTCCAAGATGTAGCGGAATGCTTACAAAAGATCTTCCTAGTGAATGGAACTGAACAATGAAAACTCAGAAACAATTATTTACGCAAGCGAATATCTAACTCGTGGTAACAAAGACTAGACTGTTTCAAGAAAAACCCAAAAATCTATAGGTTCCTTGTTTAATTAGTAATGTTACGATTCGTTGTGAAATTTGTGTTGCTGCTCTGTTTTCTTCAGTTCTACTAAAAAAAAACAGTAGCTGTATACTCAACGTAAAATGTGAGCAATCATACGAAAAGGTTAAGCTTGATTTATCAGAGTATGATCTAGACATATCACCTGTTGCGTAGGAGTTGAGAGTGTATAAGAAAACCAGCTGCAAATCGCATATCTAAGCCACCACTGATAGCGCCGTAGTGAAAAGAGTAAGAAATCAACCGTGTCCTTTTCGAAAACAATATCTGCTCCTGAAATCTGACCCTTCTACTGTTTCTTGCAAGGTTGAATTACTGCTTTTGATTGCTTTATCACAGCCTACTGAACCTACCTTCAAGCTTCTTACTGAGAAATTTAATTATACTACGACAAATATCTGAAGCTTGCTGATTTTTTGCCTCATATTCCACAAGCAATTCCACTACTAGTATAATAAGCTCAGGAGCTTGGATAGAGTCAGAGTCTGAAAAAAGATCAGATAATTGATTAGAGCTAAAGAGGATACTGCTCACGTTTAACACAACACCGGTACCCCCTGTTTAGCTGTGCTAGAGTCTCTCCCAGCACGAAGTTACATTTTTATGGATCGCATCGTAACAGCATAAACAATTCCGTATAGCATTTTTTTCTCCGAAAAAAAAAATCCAGCGAACGACATCATTCATTTGCTCACCCGCTGCGTTATGCCTGGAAGCCTTCAAAGCCGTAATCACTCCAATGCAACTGTGGTTCCCCCCGTTGCATCTGCCAGGTTGTAAAATGTATAGGGGAAGTGGAAGTACTAACGATTTCAAAAAATAGCGCTCTAACATACTGTATAACTATGCTCACCTGATATGTAGAATAGGTTGAGGAATAATGACAGTTTGATAGATTTATAGAAAACAGAACAGACAGGAATATATTGGAATAGAATGAAGAATGAAATGAATGAAGAATAGAAGGAATGAATCAGTAATGAGCATTTTTTTCCCCAAAGTGAAATACTCATATGGAAAAAAGAGTAGTATTCTTTGAGCATTTTTCACTTTGAAAATTTGTAATCATATACAAGATGTTATATAGCATTAACAAAGAATTCCTAATTCTGCAAAATAGTCCTATTCCAAGCCTCTAGTTTTACCGATTTTTGCCTTTTCTTCAGATCATTGAAGTGGAGTGTCCAGTTAAGAAAACTGATTTTTTCGACACCTCCAGTTTTCTTTTCAATTAATCGAGCTGCTAAGGGATTTGTGTTGTGCGTCGTGTTGTGCATGAAAGAAATCAAGCGAGGGGAAAAAATTCGAAAAGAATGACAAAAAAGACGGAAGAACACTAAAAAGACGAAGAGACATACAAAAGCAATGAAAGGCATAAAAAAACCACTGAATGATCAGTGAAACGCACTGATCATTCAGTGGTTTTTTTTTCGTCACGGAAGTAGAAAATATTGTATGGAATTACTAATTATGACCCACAAATTCTAAACTGGTAAACATGGGGATATTTAATTCAATTGTTGACATAAAGAAGAACCATACAACAATGCGATAAACACGCACGTCATGAACAACATGATAGGAACTGTGAGGATAGTGGGAAAAAAAAACAAGAATTTCTAAAAGTACTTTGTAAGCACTCAAAGACTGCGATTTTTTTGACGTCTCTATCGTTCCTTTTTTTCGGGACCTACAGTAGGATCGCTAATTCTTCGACAGAAGACGAAAAAGACACGAATCCGCGTCTTTTTCGTCTTTTTTTCATAACTCACCTCAATTTAATCTTTATTATGAGATCTACACATCAATAGATTCGTGAGCGCGAGCTCTACCGATTGAATGTAATTAGAACTTTCAAAACTTACCAGGTAAACAGTTTCTGAAAAATTACCTGCGGGCACACATTAACAAGGCTGACTCCGAGATAATTGCGCCCTAAGGATCTATGTTTTTTGACGTGAACGTATTTTTCGAAAAGTGAAATGATAGTTACATATTCGTAATTTACATAACATTGCGAACAATTTGATATCTCTCACAGCTATAACTCCATGACTCTGAAGATTTTGTAAATTTGACTAAAGTGACATGTTTGAACTCCAGGAACGACCGACATTACCAGCTTAAAGACTGTTTTCTTGCAAAATATGCAAGAAGACTATTTGTTGTAGGAGCACGTTATCTCTTGGTTTTCCAGCTCGACAGGATTTTCTGTTTTTTGCAGCTAAAATTACAACTTCGGTACTTTGCGTTTTTTTTTCTCTCATCTTTGACAGTTCATAAGTCGCTAACAAACTAGGCTAGCCATCTGTCGGCGCAACACAATAGAGAACAGTCTTTGTCCTATGGATTTTTCCGATTTCTTCATTAATATGTTTCAGCTGCGGTCAGTCTTGAATCTGCAAAGATATAGAACTTTTCATGTGTTTTTACAGAAAACTTATTTTGTGCGGTTTATTGGAAGTTTCTTCAAATATCAAGTGGATATGTTTTTTCAGGAGAAAGAGATCTATTGAATGGTGTCGATTTCAAAAAATTATGTTTCTTTCAAATTCCTATCACAAGTTACTTCAGCCTCTATGGAAGGCTATTGTCATCTAGGCACGCCGACCCACCAGATACCTAAGGACTACATAATTTACTATATTTGATTTGATTGACATTTGATTACTACATTTGAAAAGAATAGAATAACTACAGAGAAGAATGTTATACCTACAGAGAGATATTCTTCAGGATTTCTTCAGAAAAGAATAAAAATTTTTGCAAACCATTGAAATTGAAAATTGTGATAATGAAAGCGGGGCTCTGTCTTTCAGAGCTGCTAATCATTAACGTAATTTTGAATCCAAATTTTGGTAGTTGTATTAAGATTTGTACTTCACTGATTCTTCTATTTGCTTCGTCATTAGACTGCTCCACTCCAGTCCTCGTAGAAAGATTCGTTTGAATATAATTGTTTCTTTGACTTGATGACTTTACTTTAATTTCGAAGAGCAAAGAATGTAGGTAAAACAAAAAGAAATCATGTGAATAAAAAAGGATAAAACAGGCAATCCTGAAGAATATCTTTCTGTAGGTATAACATTTTTCTCTGTAGTTATTCTATTCTTTTCAAATGTAGTAATCAATGCGGTAACACAGCCGCAGCTCGATTTGTGTCCTTAGGTATCTGGTGGGTCGGCGTGCCTAGATGACAATAGCCTTCCATAGAGGCTGAAGTAACTTGTGATAGGAATTTGAAAGAAACATAATTTTTTGAAATCGACACCATTCAATAGATCTCTTTCTCCTGAAAAAAACATATCCACTTGATATTTGAAGAAACTTCCAATAAACCGCACAAAATAAGTTTTCTGTAAAAACACATGAAAAGTTCTATATTTTTGCAGATTCAAGACTGACCGCAGCTGAAACATATTAATGAAGAAATCGGAAAAATCCATAGGACAAAGACTGTTCTCTATTGTGTTGCGCCGACAGATGGCTAGCCTAGTTTGTTAGCGACTTATGAACTGTCAAAGATGAGAGAAAAAAAAACGCAAAGTACCGAAGTTGTAATTTTAGCTGCATTACATTTACAGCATCATAAAACGTGCAATGACACACTCGATAGATGTTATGAAAACGTTTAAATGAGTTTTGGGTTTGTGTACAGTTTATTTCTCCACTCAGTTGTCTTTCTTTTGAAGATCTCTATTTCAGTCCAAATCTACTCTAGCAGGCCTACATTTCCAAATTCCTTCTTTTTCTGTCTTTGGAATGCCATTGACAAATATTAGTGATGACGTTAGCAACTGTTTCTTTCTCGCGTTGGTTCTACTACGAGATAGTCCTGCTTTGAGGGCAATTTGATGAACTCCCAACGGACATAAACATTGCAAAGCAGCGTAGGCACCGCGGAACCTATGAACACTTTACTATTATTGCGGCGCCGTCGACAGGGTCACCTTCAGAAATTCTGCAGTAGCTCATTGCTCACTTCCGACAATTTCTGGCTATGCCTTCATGCTCATTTCTCGTATTTAAGTCAGAATTGGACCGGCGCAGCAGTCACTCAGTTTGTGGGGTTTGATACATTTTTTGTGTTTTCGTCTCTCTATCAGATACTGGTGGCAAAGGTATTTTGACTAGTCCGTTATTTAGTTCTCTACGTGCTCAAGTAAGCACATATGGAACAAATTATATACATACCAGCCTGAACGTCCGGCTAAAGCCGGACATCAGGCTTATTTTGGTCACTTCGCTCGCTTTCACCTATCAGTAAGAAATAACAGTAGCGACATTCTTTGGAAAATTAGAATTGCTTTTTCTATCAATGCTTTCTTCAATTTTTTTTAACCTGAAAATATAAGCATAGATGAAAGATTTTATGGTTTTTCCCTAAACGCGTCGGTTTTATATTTGGGAAGAATAGAACTTGAATTAACATTTATGTTCCTCTCAAATCTCCACATTTTGGAAACATTATTCGAAGTATGAGTTTCCTCCGTTCTCAGCTATTAGCAAAGAACGAAGCAACTAACATGAAATAAATAATCACTACCGTAGTGATTATTCATTATCATTCATTATGTTCATTATTTATTCATTATGAATATCACTATCGTGGTGATAAAAATAACGTTCTACTTCAGATCGCGTAAACGTTGGCTACTATGTATTGTATTTAAGCAGCCGTTCGCAAGTGCTTTTCCTCTTTTTGAAGAAAGGATGTTAGCAACATCAGGGGACATGCTGGAAAATGCGAAGGAACCACAGAAACCCATGCCACTGCGTTGGGGCACAACTATCTGGCTCCGGGGCACGAATTCGATGCCACAATACCCATCTCACCCAATTTTACTGCCTTGGGGGTCCAGTGCACCAAACCAACGACATAATATTCCCTCTCTTTTTGGAATTTCTTGACTGATACACACATACACAGACGCACAGACGCGACTAAGCCCGTTATTATATAGCATGACAGTTTGCAATTTTGGGAGTATACATTCACATAAAAGTTTATTTACTCTCACTAACATATGAGAGAAACTAACTTGCCTTATCAAGAGCAACATACATAGCTATATAGCTTTAGACAATGGTGAAAAGGTAGAGTGCTCGCCTACCAGGTGCATGGGGATGGTTCGGCACCTCACCGCTGTAGAGCATACCCATGTATACCCATCTCACCAAATTTTTGCATTATTGCATCATTATGTAGTATTTTCGTGACAGACACACACACACACACACACACACACACACACACACACACACACACACACACACACACACACACACACACACACACACACACACACACACACACACACACACACACACACACACACACACACACACACACACACACACACACACACACACACACACACACACACACACACACACACACACACACACACACACACACACACACACACACACACACACACACACACACACACACACACACACACACACACACACACACACACACACACACACACACACACACACACACACACACACA
Organism: Necator americanus; assembly: GCF_031761385.1. Lineage (NCBI taxonomy): Eukaryota > Metazoa > Nematoda > Chromadorea > Rhabditida > Ancylostomatidae > Necator > Necator americanus. Next base: position 23,730,326 of record NC_087372.1, on the reverse strand, counting down.
CACACACACACACACACACACACACACACACACACACACACACACACACACACACACACACACACACACACACACACACACACACACACACACACACACACACACACACACACACACACACACACACACACACACACACACACACACACACACACACACACACACACACACACACACACACACACACACACACACACACACACACACACACACACACACACACACACACACACACACACACACACACACACACACACACACACACACACACACACACACACACACACACACACACACACACACACACACACACACACACACACACACACACACACACACACACACACACACACACACACACACACACACACACACACACACACACACACACACACACACACACACACACACACACACACACACACACACACACACACACACACACACACACACACACACACACACACACACACACACACACACACACACACACACACACACACACACACACACACACACACACACACACACACACACACACACACACACACACACACACACACACACACACACACACACACACACACACACACACACACACACACACACACACACACACACACACACACACACACACACACACACACACACACACACACACACACACACACACACGGACTAAGCGCGTTATTATATAGCGTTATATATATTTAAATGAAACTCACTGTTCTGATCAATGCATGTCGTCCATTCAAAATAGATTTCCTTAGTACCAACGCTTTGGAAAAGCCTTAACTTGGAACTTGGAAATATTGTCTACTGCATGTCTCATGTGAATACAGTAACAAATATGGGTACGGCAAATTAATTCGATGAACTCGTCAGTTTGAAAACAGACTCACCTTAGAAGTAATTTGAGCATGAGGACCTCATGCACTCTCTTCATTAGATTCGGCACAACAAAGAACCTGAGCAATGTGCCTCCATCAAGAACCGATTGCACAGCACCCATAAGAGGCGATTTTATGACATCTGTTATTTACCAAGTTGAGTTACACAACTTGCACAGAATACAATATTCTTCAAGATCTGGCTTCAAGTAGTACCGTCTGTACGCTCAAGACGTGTGACTTTAGTGTTGCTTGTAACTTCAAAGACAGCTACTACGGAAGCTTGTGCATTGATTGGTCTTATTGATTGTTAGATATTTTGAATTATTAGTGAACACCATTACTTAATTGTATCCCCTCAGCAAGAGTAAGAGTATTTCCCATAAATAATACTTTTTACTTAAGTCTTTCTGTAGGGTCCTAATCACGAAGAATGCGAACAGTTAAATAGTGACCTTGCGACAAATAGCTGCCCGTAAGCGCTAAGACCATCAATTTTAAGACGATTTTCCTAGCCAGTATAAGATCTTGAATGTAATGCTCAAACAAAGGATCGGTACTAATGCATAATTACCAACTGAGAAAAGCAGAGGACAAAAAAGATAGACAGTAACAATGTAAACAAAAAGCAAAATTAATCTAAATGTGACAACTATACCAATTCATAATTTTTGCGCTACATCGTGAAGCGTCTTGCAAAAACAGTGAAAGAATCTAAGAAATTGCACTGTGTAAAAACCTCAACATCTCATAGGCGAAAATTTGCTTCCTGCAAGAGAATATCGGCTTTTAAAGCCTATGAAGTGTCTATCCCAATGAATTGATGAAACAGATCTATTTGTTTATTTTATCTACCTAAATGTTGGAATAGACAATGAGTAGTGATATTATGCAACTTATCTTAGAAGTGAACGGCTTCATTAAGGAAGTATTGTAAAGTGGATACAACGATACGGGTAAACATCAACTATAACAAGCCGAAATGCTCAGTTATCTGCCAAAATTCGGCTGGTGGTAACAAAACACCGTGTAGTTACTTACCGTCATGTGCTTGAAAAATATTAATAAGAACGTTTCAAAGGCAGCAGTACGAATACGTGATGGTGAACACTCCCAAAGTTTGGCTCAAAGTCGGAATTAATCCAAGCTACGTTAGTAAAATAAAACAAGAATTTGTTACAGGACACAAACCTTCACTATCTTTCACTTTTCTGGGGCGTCTTCTACGACAAAGGGATGCCAAAAGATAAACAAGACGATCTTGCTGTTCAGCATTTGTCCACCTTAACGGTGAAAATTGATATGAAGAACAAACTGCGAATATTAAACTGGAATGGATTAGGGACATAGTTCCAAATGAAAGAACATACCTATGAGAATGCTCCTCAAAAATAGAGACAATTAAATCAAACAACAGAGGGACGCGTTCAGAGACTACTTTCTCCGACTTTATTTGGATTTGTAAAAGTACGGGATAGAAGCTCAACATCTGCGAAACGACAAATCTTAGCATAAATCTATCTTGGAATCTACAGCAGGTCAGAACTAACTTTTACAACTCCTGGTACAATCAGCTTGTTCTCGAGACTTTGCAGTAACAACCTGTAGACTGTCATTCGTGGAGTTGTGAGTAAATACCAGGACATCTGCGTAAGTTAACTAGCAATAAATTTCAAGAACAGGAGAAAGGAGAAGCTTCGCAACAACAACCTTATCCCGAACCATTTCGAATTTTGCCGCATCACTGTATATGTCAGCATGATCTCCTATTTGATTTATGCATTGAGTGATTCCGGAAGAAGCATCCTACAAAACAATTCAAAAGATTTTCTCCATTCTAGAAGAAAAAAATGAATATTTGTACCATTGGACTATATTCTATGCACTCACCTGCAGATAATTTTCTAGAGAAGGCAAACAATCGTGTTCAGAAAGGTGTTTCTCATACATTAACTTCATAATAGTCTTCTAAAATTGAAAAAATGGGTCCCATCTTTTCCAACTTTCCAATAATCGTATTTCTCAATATTAAAATTCCCTACTGCGGTTGATATCGGTAAGTGGTCAAACATGTGAAAAAAGAATGGTAAAATCAGAAGTATTCGTGAAAAAAGAAACGAAGCTTCAACAATAAAAAGAAGTTTGACAGTGCAGTCTTTTCATCCCAACACAGCCAAACTCCCAATGTTACAGCAACTAAACAACTACTATCAAATTTAGATCAAGAGAATATAATAGACAGATTTGACAGAAGGAAATTATATTAATCTAATAAAGTACACCCTTGCTAGATAAATGCCCGAAGAGGAAAAGGTGTTATCGTACCTTGTCATCTTCCGATAACATGGAAAAGAAGTTCTCAAGCAGAGCGCAAAAAGTAGTTCCTACTTCCGCTGAACTGTTAACCACGTCAAGCTTAGAAGTTAGCCTGAACAGTTGGAACAAAACCTCTTTAACATTTGGTGAAACATTTGCAGAAATATACATTGAACTCAATTTCGCAGCATCTTTCGAAGGCAAGTATTCCTCCAACTTTACGTTGCTCAACTCTCTCAGGAGGTTTAAATCTATGTCTCCCGCTTGGATTTTCTCGAGCTCCTTAAAATAAAGTGTAGTAGAGTCGCAAGAAATGGAACTTCAAAAAAAAAAAAGGAGAGAGAAAAAGAGAACGAGCTGTACCACACTTTTTCGAGTGAAAGAGTAAAACGCTGCAGAGGAGAACTTGAATGTTCTTGAGTTGTATTTTTCAGTTGCACACTGTGCTGAGATATCTCTTTGAGAAAAAGAGGTAGAGAAATTTGGTTGAGATTTTCCACAGCAGATTCGGAAGCTTCCTAAAAAAGCACTACAAATATGACAGAACATTTGAACGTAGAAATGACGTAATGGCAAGACAGAAAGGAAACCTACAATATTTAGAACACGAAGAAAGTCTAGCGGCAACGATCGCAAAATCTTCTTATCAAAACCTAAATAAAGAACAGCCTGATAGAGTGAGGCTTTTTGTGACATCTACACAATATAAATTATCACAGGAAGAATACGAGATATTGCGAGTACCCTACAACAGAAGCAAAACAATACAAAACGAGGCGAAACTCTAACCAGCGTTTTTGATCATACGAGTGATTTTCTTCACCAAATCTTCTAGGACTAATAAGTCGTTGGACTGAAATAGATCAGGCATGTTTATGATCTGATAGACTTCCCAGAAAAGTGCTAACTGTTCAAGAACTCGCGCGGTTTTCCTCATGGACCTGAAAATAAACGTGTAACAACAATTACCTTGACCTAATGATGTACTGCATTTGTTAATCGACATCCTCATCCCAAAGGGTTATTTGCGTAAGCGGCGCGGTGGATAGTAGCGGTTTGGATCGAGAGGACCGGTGTCGCTAGGTTTACTCCGCCTACAACAATGCGTGGTATATAGTAGTGCGTGTCCCCTCGATCCCAACCGCTTGCTGCACCGCGCCGATTCGAACGTAGCCGCAACTGAACCGTGATTCAGGTCGTTTTGACGCGATTACAACACCAAGAGTTATCGTGAGGTGATGTAAGCCAATAGAATAATGAGATTTTATCGCGGCTGTGATAAAATTAGGAAGTGTGGTTAATGGTGGAAGCATCAATAATGCATCAATAATGTCTCAACGTGTCCTTAAAGACATCAACCCACGAATCTGAGATGGTATGGATTTCAGGTTAAGTATTCTTATACGGGATAGTAGATTATGGAGAGGAGGGTAATTCCGTCCATTTCTTCCTAATTGCCGTAAAAAACGGTCCGGAAGAGGCGGCGCATGCACAAGGCTGGCGCGCTCCAATCGAACTCGTTGTAGACAATAGCTCGCCGGAACGCTCGAATCCGTATCTTCCGGGCCATTTTTTACGACAATTAAGAAGAAATGGACAGAATCACCCTACTCTTCATAGTCTACGACTCCGTATAGGAATAATCCACCTGAAATCCATACCACTTCAGATTCGTGGGGTGATTATTTTAAAGAAGACCTCGTCACTCGAGTAGCTGCACTCAAGACAGTGTAGCTACGTAAGCGGCGCAGTAGAGCGTAGCAGTTAGAATTGTAGGAGGACCCTTGCTAGCACCACTCATCGCTACAGCTCTCGATGGTCCCACCGCGATTCCAAGGCTAACGCGCCGCTTCCTACCCCAGCTGCTAACGTAACTTCACTCTGCTTCTGGTCATTTTAACGCGACTGTAAGGCTGAAAAAGACAACCAGAACATCTCTCTAGTACAAAACTACATCCTTTTTGCAAACCAGCTTCCTTTAAGAAGTTTACGCGAAGATATTTTTGAAACACATAAAGAAGATATGAATAGAAACATTAAAATAACGCATGCGCGAAGAGGGAGACTGGTGACAATCTCATGAACTTTTTTCTCGAAGTCCTCTTCTGAACAGATTGTTAGGGAATATTTCTACGATAACGTCAATTATTGGGATGATATTGTCACACACTGCCATAATTACAAGTTGAGAGTGAACCTACAATTATGTCCTAGGATAAGTGGAATATATACGTTTGTACAGCCCCATCACTGCATGTATGTATTCACCTTGATCACCTTGACTCCCGTTGACCTTCGAACTGGTCGAGCGGGCGCCAGTAATCCTTCCATTTGTCCCGATCGCGTGCCAGAGTCGCCCAGTGGTTCCTCCTTTCGCGTGAGACACGAAGAGCATCATAATTTTCTTTAAAGGACTTCGTGAAGAAATCTGACCATCGGGTCGGCGGTCTTCCTGTAGTGCGCTTAATATCGCGGGGAACTCAGTCGTCACGGCCCTAGTTCAACGATTGTCGTTAAAGCGCATCACGTGTCTGGCCCACCTTATTTTACTTTCCTTGGCAAACGCGGCGGCGTCTCTAATCTTACCTCTCTTCTCATTAGACGGGTGAACCCCTGGAATGACATGTCCGTCTTCCCTCAGATGGTGAAGAGGCAAGTGGACATGGCTGTCGAACAGATAAGAGTAGAAGTTGTAGATAATTTTCTCCATTCCCCTTCTCGATGCTACGGCTGTTCCCTTCGGGTTTCGGAGAGCAGTCATCCTCGTCTTGCGACTGGCGAAGTCTCGACGGGCATAGCGGATGCTTTTTCCCGCCTCTGCAGCTTCAGCCAGCACTTCTGCTCTTCTCTCTTTAAGGCCCTCCTTTATCGCCCCTCTACAAGGGATTGCTAGCTCGGGAGTGAGTTATCTGTTCCTTGCGGCTCGTGCGGTTCCACGTTAGAGTATCAGCCCAGCCCAAGAGTTTCAAGAGACAGGCGTCTCTTGGTGGTTTTAAAACTCTCAGCCTTCTTCGCGCAGTCGTGATTGTGTTCAACAAGCCAGTCGTATTCCTCGTCGATATTGTCCATTGCGGAATCCTCCCAAAAGCTGGCTAGCGTAGCGAAGAGATCCCAGTTAATTATAGTTCTGAGATTTCGCTCTCTGCACTTGGCGGCTTTCTCTTCTGTCCTTGTGAAGGAAAATCTTCCTCGGAGGAGGCGATAGTCCGATCCCGATCTCAAATGTAAAAAAAGAGGTAAAAAGGTGATACTTGCTTGGTGACAGGACGGGTGCTGTAGAACCACCAATCCAAGTTTTCGGAGCTTCTGACGCGTCGTTAAAGATCTGTGCGGCCTGGCGTTATCTTGATTGAATACAACCCATTTCCTATTGGCCAACTTTGGCCACTGCTAATCGATTGTCTGCTTCAATCTGGTCTGCAGTTGACAGTAGAGATCCGAACTGGGGTTCACCCGATGGGAGAAGCTCAGTGGATGATTCCCTTCTAATCCTACCAAACACCCAGAAAACCTTCTTGGCCGTTAATCCGGGCTTGGCGATCGTTTGGGGCGGCAATTTATCTAGCAGAACATTTCTTAACCTTTTACTTAACGTAATACAGCTCAGTATAGATATCAAACAGTAGATGTTTTCGAGTTTGAATCTATAGAAACATTATAGCTTACCCGTTTTGTTCAAGTAAAGAATCGACCGCTTCGGTTGCAGCACAACAAAGGATCTTTGTGATTTCTTTACATCTATTCAAGTATCGCGGATTGACCATAACAGAGCGGAGCAAATCTAAAAACTTCGTTTTCATTTTTTTTTCTTCTCTGATAAGCACAACAATTACAATTGTGTTTCATTAGATATAAGCAGAGAGATTCAAAATATTAAAAGAACATAATATTTAAGTACTATTTACTATTCTATTTTTTATTTTTTATTTATCTTATTTGTTTTTTTCAGTATTTATTCCACATCTACAGCAACAGAAGACAGTGAAGCTTAGTTTTCTGAAGCTCCTTCGGGTCATACTGGGTCCAATAATCTCGTCTTTACAAGATAAATCTCGTCTTCACGAGATAAAGAGATGCAGTAATGGCGTGTTAGAATGGCGCAAGAAAGGAAAATCTACAGGACGGTGGGAAGTCCCACGTCAGCTTATTCACGACCAAATCTAATATAACTACCAAGTGCCACAGAACAATATCAACGATGAGCAGTCGAATGTCTCTTCAAACATCTCAAATTTTTTATCAGCGCACATCCATATTTTTTTCGCCTTTGCAATTTGCAACCAATTGTTCAGATACTTATTTCGGAAGATCATTCGCGACACTAGTAACCTCTGCTGCTTATTACTTTTCATTAAATTCATTGCATTAATTCAATAAATTGGTTTATAGAGAAGAAGTTAAGTTCTACTCAAACATCTGATGTACTTGCATAAGCTTTCGCTCTCGAAGCGGCGCTGTGGGATCCCTGCTTATCTCCGTAAACCCTTTGGAGTCAACTAGGGTCCTACTACGACCGCAATCGCCTGAGTTATTGCACCACAAATCATGTTGTTTTAGCTCGTCTGTACAAATGTGAAAGTGTTCAACCGGTTTGACTCCATACCCCTCTGGCAAAGGCTGCTAGTGGCGCCATTCTATTTTACCGAAGGCGTACTTTCCGTGGAAACAGCAGCACTAGTGCCCTGCTTTGCCAAACATGCGATCACCACAGTTGAATACATTTTTTCCTTTTAGTAGCTTTAGCCTACATGTCCTACTAAGACTAATGCTTAGGCCCTCGGACTCCGACTGACTTTGTTATTTACTTCCAGAAATAAGGGCGCAGTTAAGTGTGCCCCAACTACACTTATCCCCTTATCCTTTTTGTTAGCAATCGTTTGTCAATGTAAATTATGGAACAACGGAAGTTTTAAGAAATATGCTTAAAAATGTTACGTGTAGTAGCTACAAGAAACCCAACTACCTTGTTTGGTTAACTAACTTCTTAACCAACATAATTTCATCACATTATAGTATATTTCTAGGCGAAGCAGTCATTATTTTTGGATGGACATGACATACAAATAACAAAAAATACTTTTCAAATCCTACTAACTAGATATGCTTCGATTCCCGAAAGAATAAACAAGTAAACTTCGAGTAGATGGGAACAGATCCTTGCCGTAAGAAAGAGTTGCCACAAATTCCTCGAGCTGGAAACAAATGACTGAATGAGGTACAAAAATGAAATAACTGAATTTGCACACCTTACGAAGCTCCTCCGTGGCATTGTCCTCCGACGCCAAGTGCATGAGATCTGTTGAGCTCTTGCCTTCCATATCTAACGAGCAATGCTCTGCAAAAGGAATCAATGCGTGCCACCACGAAACTGGACGTGAGCTCATTCATCCGCTGTTCATCAATTTCTGAGGGTTTCATCGATTTATCCCAACTAATGTGCACTATTCCGCAAAAGTTGGAATGTTGCTGTCCGAAGACCTTGATTTTCTAGCTGAACCTTTGCGCTTTACCCTTTAGTTTTATGTATATACATGCATATGTATATATATATGTACATGTATACATATACACACATATATATCAGTCTGAACGTCCGGCTAAAGCCGGACTTCAGACTTTCTGTGGTGTTCGCTCGCCATCGCTGACTTATGAAAATTAATTAATAATAGTGACATTTTCTATGAAATTAGGAATGTGTTTTCCTAACAACGCTTTCTTCTCCTTTTTAAAATACATTTAGGCGAAAGACTTAGTAGTATTCTTTCTAAGCGCGTCAGTTCTACATTTAGAGAACTTTCAAACTTTAGCTTCTAACATTCTTTCGATTCCAATATAATACAGATAAGAATTGAGAATATTACTCGAAGTATGGGCTTTCCCCCTGTTTTTCCTCAACAGTTATCACAGAATGATGTTTCACATAAAACGAAGTGAATGACATCATCGTACTGATAAAGATAACATTCCACATCAAATCATCAAACAGTTGGCTACTATATAAGCAGCAGTTAGCATTGGTATTTCCACTTTCTGAAGAACGGAGGAGTCGTAGAGGTGAACAGCCATACGACAATAAAATGTTTGCAACGTCCCATTTACCTTTTGCGACGTGCACATGAAGGTACTGCATATGCATTGCTGAAGAATCTGTATCCTTCTCTTTCCGTAGTTTCCTCTTTGTCTGTACTCCAATATAAATAATACTAAAACTTTATTCTGCATTTTCGTCTATCAGACCAAGTATATCAACTCTCAGTTGAGTAGGATTTCATTTGCTTCTTTTGCAGGTCAGAGGCGATTGCAACGTCCGAAACGGTTATACATTTTTGAATTCCCGAGGAATGTTCCTCAGAGGACGTGGTCAAACTGGAGTTTTAGAGTTCCCACTTTCCGCTGGTGTGCGGCGCTGTTTTTAATTTATCAAAGGGGTTGACCTTTACCATTTAAGCAGTTGGGGACGCTGATGAGGTAAGTCTGTTCGCATAAGTCGACCAAACGGTTCTAGCTGTCTGACGTGTGCTCCAACATCGGAGTCAGCTTCAAATCCCATTTTCGAATTCGCGTCAATTTCGACCATGACCACTTGGTGAGTGGGTATTTTAGACATGAACGCATTGAAGTCATCATACATGGCGCCCTTATAGTTCTCTTTTGCTGTTCCCTTCAGTGCATGGGCACTTACGATCTAGAGTTTACGTCCTCTGCGATCCTGCAATTGTATAAAGGCGCTTCTAGACGAAGTTGGGCCAGCACCAGGTTGTGGTAATCGTTCCTCACAGCTATTGTACTACTACTTCATCTTCCTTCTATTTTCCTTTCATCAGAATTGTCGTAGTAGATGTAATAATTACTGATACTGATGGCACAAAAGCAGCAGGCAGAGACATCGTATAAACCTAGATTGAAATCTAGACAGGGCGGTTTGTTGGAGTTCACTTGACAGTATTCATTCGTTCAGGGTGAAAACGAATGGTTGTTGTCATGACCTGATGACAGCACCTTTAGTTCGAGCAAGCCCACCACAAGCAGGTAGCAATCAACTTGTAGAGGCAATCCGTACACGGTTGTTAGCGTCCAGCGGTGAACACTCAGTAACCACCAAACTGCTAAGCCGCCGTAAACTTCGCAGGTTGCGTTGGCTAAACCCATAATCCATATAAGAAACCGTTGCGGATTCATGATACACTTTGCAACAGCAACATCTAGATAACCTTCTAACTAACAGAAAATAAAAACGAAGCTGCATTCGTTTCTGCACGGAATCAACACAAATATTCGAACAAAAATGATCGGGAAACAACTGAGACACTGACAGAACTGAAGGAAACCAAAGGGAACTATAGGAACAATGCGGAAATTAATGCAAATACTGTGAAGAATTGTTAATGGTTTAACGTATCTTACTGATCACGAAAGGGAATATTTAACATGAGCGACGGTTCTATCTCGTAAAATCAAACAAATACCTGGAGATTTGTGCTATAAATCTGAGTTGTGTTTGCTTGAGCTGTTGAGCAATGTTTTAAAAACAGCATAGTTCGAATCTGACGTGGTAAAGGAATCTGTGGGAAAAGCCAAAGATGGGATTGTAGAATGCAGGATTCGGGATCGTTCTGCCCATCTCTCATTCGTCGTCAAAAACGAAGTAGAAGAGGCCGCTTCTCGGGGCGATTTCAGTTATAACGCTCACCACTTCAGATTCGTTGTATGCTGCTTTTAAATCGTACCAAATGAAGATACGGATATGACACCCACCGTTAGTTACATTTCATGACTTGCAGCGTGCAGAATGCAACCACCACTTCTGATTTCGCTTCTGTCTTACACATATATAGTCTGGACCCACACTCTTCTATAGTCCGTGTTCAGCCAATTGAGCGCGTCGTGTTCACCGCAACACACCCTTTTCTGTGTCTGATAGACATTCCTAATCCTCATGTCTAGTCCCAGTCGACGGAGCCAGCGTCTATGCGGTTGGACACATTCGATGGCGTCTATAGCTTGAATTAAAGGCATCACCCCACGAATCTCATGTGGTACGGGTTTCAGCCGGGTAATGCCTATATGGGGTCGTAGATTGTGGGGAAGAGGATGATTCCATTCCTGCGACTCGCTCGAATGGGTTTTCAACGAAATGCAGGATGGGCGGGGGCGCAACGGTTGCGCATTGCAAAAGAAGCATTCGTAAGAAACAGCCTTCCGGGGTCGTCCGTTTACGCTGATACAGGGAGAGGTGAATGGAATCATCCTCTTCCCCATAATCTACGACCCCGTATAAGCATGGCAGGCAACTGCCTCAATGATTTCTAAAACAGTTATGAGTCAAGATAATCCATAAATCTGGGGGCACTAACACTAACTAACACTAACACATCCAACACGTTCTTAACTGTGAAAGCTGGGCTGTTTCTATTATTTATGCTTAACTTTTCGCATGACACGAAAAATCGCATAGATCTTTCACCGTACCAAACTTCTTGGAGCAGAGAAAAGTGCCACAAACAACGTACTGTTCGTTTTGACGATGACTTTGTCGCTCCCGAGAATTTGAGAGGAAGGCAGGAGAGGGATTGTACTGCTTCTCCGACAGTGTATAGATAAGTGTGGAATCTTTCGTAACGAGCAACAACTGAATAGACTTTTCTCGTCAAAATTAAAGATGCCAAACTTTTCATATAACGGGGATATGTTACGATACTTTTTTCCGCAAATGCACAACGCATGAACCCCGTTCCAAATAATCGGTCTTCGTCACGTCCGGGGAGGTTTCAGTTTAAAGGGGAGTGCAGTTAGAATAGGCTCCGTTAGAAGAGATTCTTACGAAGTAGCTATTAGAAGTTTTGAAGGATGCGACGAAGGATCATTCTTTAGTGTAGTGTGATCGGTACTTTCTTCTCCCAATATTTTCATCTGTATCTAATATTCCGGTAACGGGGAAGGTTTCCGCCTTTCTTTCCCGCCACCGCTTTCACCTTAAGACTGAGACTCGGCCCAAAATTAATAGTTCCATTCAGAATCTTCTTCCTTTATAGCAATTTTTCCTTTTGTGACATTTCCTCATTGTCATCCAGAAACCGGTTCTCATGTATTCCTGCTCTTCAGGAGCCTTCATGTGTTCCAGCTTTTACTCTTTTTGCTATTTTTTCTTTAGCATTATGCGAGTATCTGCCGTTACATATGTACGAGCTCGGTCATTTTTGTCATCGTTATTTGGGAAGTCCAAATCAACGTCTGAAGGAGATGCAACAAAGCTGACCAAGCAACAGCAGGTATTTCTACAAAAATGGTATTTTCGAACTCTTTCTCGTTTTTTTTTTCCCCAGTTTGGCTAGATATGCATTTTATTTTCCTGTCCATTCATTGCCGGGGATCTGAAAGGTTCCGTGGAATATGAGCCGACGGCTTACTTATTTTTATGCAGTTAAAGTGTATGTTGGAATTTATTGTTATATCTGGCTAAATATAGTAACATTTGATGAATACTGAGCGAAGATTGAAAACGCTAACATGGGTAGTTACTCGTTCTATGCTTTCACCATTCCGATACACTACGTCTGATTGATTTTTAGGAAAAATTGTTGACTATTCTTCCGGGCTTGAGAACCGATGCTCCAAAATCCAAACGCGAAGAAGAAGTTGGAAGTTACGAAGCTGCTGACATTTTGGATTATCAACTTGATATGGACTCAATCCGAGCCCGAGGGTCAGTCAGCACAGGTAGTGCGCCTTCTTCGCATTCTGTATTTTCAACCAGCATAATTTTCAGTTTATTGAAGTATCGCTACAATTACGAACCTTCTGTTAACGTCAGAGATACAGTTCTGAAAACGGCTAGAGAGATTTTCCCGGCGAAAGACGAGGGTCCTTCTGACATTCCTCAAATTCAGTTAACCGATAACACCCTTAAAGCGAAAGTAATGATTTTCTTCTTCTCGCACTTCTTTATACCTTGGTGTTGTTTTAGATAATAACAACACTCTCGGAAAAAATGAGACATTGTCCCACAAACGCTCGCCTCATGCATATCAAATCTGTGCAGGACTTAATTGATTTCTATGAGGAACCAGTAAAAAATATAACCGAATACACTAAGTTAGTTTTTCAGCCCAAAATACTAGTATATTATGCTAGATATGTCATGTTTTTGTTCAGACTTGCTAGACAGGAATCGAAGCCAATCAATATTTACATGTTGGAAAACGCAAGAAGATTCCATCCAGAAGATATAGATGCTTGGCATGGAGGTCAGTATGATGGCACTTTCGTTTTCTGAAGAGGCAATCTCAGCGGTTTCAGCTTTTGCGGTGTTCGACTATTTTACACATTCATTTGTTGTTTTTTTTTCATTCCTGAGATCTTAAGGAATCACCGCTTTCCCCGGAAGTGGTGGAAAAGTAATAAGTCTGCGCAATAAACGCCTACTTCGTCAGTTCCAACCGAAAGCGGATTGGTATGACTATGAAGATCAGGTTGGTTTCGTCACAGTCGCTATGTTTCCGAAGTTTCAATTGACTGGCAAATCCACTATACTACTACTTAACCACTTGGGTAGATAGGTAGGTGCTCAGTTGTATTTGTGTTTTCCTTCAGTTTTCTATTTTTTTCTGGTTTTGTCTTGTTGTCTGTTTTTTTCCGCCGATGTTAAACACATGTGTAGTGGAGCTACATGATTCATTCATGCGGCGAATACGTCGGTAATGGAATCTCGGTGTCGCTTTAATCTTCTCAGGGTTCACTTCGGCGTTCTTTTTTTGTCATAATCTTTTGTTAGCTACCAATTTTTTTTTCCTTCAGTTATTGTATTGTTCATAATGCACCTCGGCAACATCTATTTTTAAGCATTCGAAAAGAATAATTCTCAGATACCGGTGTTCTGAAGTTCAAAATAATGATTTGTATATTTCATATTCTGGTTCCATTCCTTAGCAACTTACAGAGAAACACGTTAAATTCTTGATTGAGTCGGTCACAGCAGTAAACTGGGCTCTTCTAGAGAGCTCAAGTTAGCAAGTTTAAAATTTTCCCGTAAAGCATTCGTGGATGGAATACTTTCCTACACTGTTTTGCATAATAGTGGATTTTCGCCACAGTTTCGTTCTTGATGACCTTTTTTCTCCTAGTTTTGGTAAGACAAATGTTCTCTAAGTAGGGATTTGGGCGAATCGTATCACTTTTCTCAATTTATGGAGGGTGTCAATTTCTTTCTTGCCTCAAAGACGAATCTTTATTTTAGTTCTTTTTTCTAGAGGTATACTTAAATCTTTTCGGTATCCAATTGAGCGTTCGTCTTGTTCACAATTTTCCCTTCATCGCAAAGTGACGTGCAGAGGTATCCGCGTTACTGATTGGAATGCGTTAACACTAACATTAATAATAAGTAGATGCTGGTTTTGAAGTTGAGTTGTTTTTTCTCTCTCAATTTAATGCAAATAATGGTAAAAATAAGAATATTTCCAAATCTGATTATTTAGTGTTTATGATTAAACAGTGGAGTTAATCTCTATTTGAAGACGTTCGACTACAACCGCCCAGACAAAGACATGCCATGGGATAGTGAGATTGCACGGAGGATGGATAGGTAAGCGACTTTACCTGCTTATTTGGAGTATTTACAACCGTGAGGGGCGGATGTAGCACAGTCGGCAAGAGGTTCTGCTTTTTGCACGATCGCTCGTAGGTTAGAATCCGCCATAGTGCTCACCAAGCCTTTCATCCCTCCGGGATCGATAAATTGGTACCAGACTTGTCTGAGAGAATAAAAACACTGTCTTCACACATCGGCAAGTACCCGCAAGTCATTGTATAGGCCAAGTTAGTTACAAGTTCGTAAACCCCAAACGATTCTGAATTGAAGTGAACGTGGGGTCGCATCCCAAGCAGATTGATTAACGCAAGACAAACATAATGTGATGAAATAGCTCGATAAAGTTGATATAAACACAAATTAACCGATCATCGAATAATAATAATAAATCTTACATAATTAATATGAATTGACATATATAATATTGCCCAAGAACATTCTGGGCAAGCTTGTTGTCGTATCTTTTCTGAGCTATTGCGAGCAGGGTCAACATGCTAATAGGACAAGAGTCCTCGACAATAGCTGTTACCTCTCTCTCTTTTTTACTTGCCAAGATGAGATTCAGCATTAGTGCATACTAGCTTAAATTTCCTGCAAGATGAAGAATATTGAGAAGAAAGAACATGTCGCTATCTCCCTTCCGAGGGTTTACGCGTAACCGTTATTATTAACAGACTGGTGAGCTTCAGTGGAGATTCCATGACCATCTCTGTCACTGTGGAATGTTGAAATTACATGCAAAAAGTTGCTCAGTTGGATACGATGGAGGATAAAGTGTCTGGCTTTAATCAGGGCGCTTGGGATACACCAAAATGTTCACTTCAATTCACAATCGTTTGAGGTAAACGAACGCCTGTCTAGCCTATACACTATGGCTGACGTGCGGCGGTTATCCGATATCTCAAGTGTTTTTATCCTCCCAGACAGTCTGGTACCGATTTATTGATCCGCCGATATGGAAGGTTTGATTGGCGTCAGGGGGTTTCGAACCACTGGTCGTTCGTACAGCCACAGCAGAACCTCTTACCGACTGTACTACATCCACCCTGTTAAAGCAGTATGTTATAAATATCCTTGTGCCTTCCCTCGTCTTACAGTTCTAGTCTCCTACCCTTATGACCTCCCTCTCTTTTGTCGTGAAAATCTTATCTTTCAAGTGATCCAGCTTCTGAGTTGAGACGTGAAGTTTGAAACATTTCTTGGGAAAAATTCCCTATTTTAGTGGTGCAAACCAGTAAAAATTTGATCTTATTCCTCAGTTTTTGCAGGTATCCAGAAAAACGATTTGATCTTAAGAGCAGGCAGTTCATCAGATCGAAATAAACTCAGCCCATCTGTCGAGTAATGGTTGCTGAGCTATTATTATTGTTCTCCCTTGTTCAATTTTTGAGGATACTTTTTGTTTTGTTTCTGATTGTTACTGATATATAGGTAATGGCTATCGAATATAGATAAACTTCATGCAATTGTTTTGAGTTGGTCTGACGTTCGATTTGATTGCTACCTCCGCACTTTGGATTTTCTGCCCTGCATTCAAGAGTACATATGGTATGGAGCTACTGAGAATCTATGTACAAGTAAAATAGTGTTGCTTCAGCTGGACGCTCTTGTTCGGCGTAATAAAGAGACGCGACAAGGGATGAAAAAGATGCAATCACCACTTTCTGGTGCAAATAAACTTCATTGAGGGGACGGTAAAAGAAGCGGAGGGGTTCTCGGGGGATTCTCTGCGACTGA
This sequence comes from Necator americanus, assembly GCF_031761385.1. NCBI lineage: Eukaryota > Metazoa > Nematoda > Chromadorea > Rhabditida > Ancylostomatidae > Necator > Necator americanus. The sequence goes on along the minus strand of NC_087372.1, from coordinate 23,713,799 downwards.
ATCCGGGACCCTGCATGTGCAGTGGGTATAATGGGGGATACTCGAACATACCTCGACGAAGTCACGTTAATGGAGACGCACACAACAGTCTAAGATGCTCCTCTGGCCGTAGAGACGCGAAGAACTACACAACTAAAAAGAAATGTGCTAAGAAGAATGGTGCGACTTGTCGGGACTACGGAATCAATTCAAAAACAGTGTTTTTAATGATACATGATATTTTGTTTGGTGTTTCCAATAATAGAAAGGGAAAATACTCTATAAAAGTGCAAAACTCGGCAACGATGAGAACTGGACCAGCGCCACACAACGGAGAGGCGGGCCCTCAGTCCGTGATCTACTGCCCGGAATTCGTTAATTGCATGAAATACATGGTAGGACGAGTTACTTCTAGTCCTGTATTAAGAAGAGCGTGTAAAGCTTTATGAGCATGTTCACCTCCAATTCTACTGAGTAAACATGACTAGTCCTTTCATTGTAAGATAGATTGGAAGCAGTGAAAGTGACTAGTCCTTAGATTATGGAGACGGATTGAAAGCTTTTGTTTAGTGCATTCAGAAACCGCAAACTTATCGCATTCTCTTTAGAAATATTCTGTCGTTATGTTTATTGTAAATGCAGTACCTTTTTTTATTGTAGAACTCAGAAAACTGAGAAATTTTGATTTGTTGCTCTTCTCTAGCCAATATTTCTTATGACGACTTTTTTCCGCATGTTTTACTGATGCAACATATTTAAAAATAACAATTATGTCTCTAAATTTAACAGAGAAAACATGTCATCATGTTCAAGAGGTCAGTGTAATCCCAACAAAAGAGAATTGTATATATGTGGATTATGTGCCGATCCGTGCTTGATGCATCTGGCCGCCCTCACGTCAACGTATACTTCTTCGAGTGAAACCTGGAATGGTGGTGACTGCTGCAGCCTTTTTCTGAACTAAGGTTCCTGACGAACGATGAGAAATTGGACAGAAATGTATACTTTTGTTCAGATATCTACCCAGCATACATGTTGTCTACATATATTGCTACATTTATTAAGTTTGAGTCTCCTATACCGTATTTAAGAAGGTGGAACCGAGAAAGAGTTACTCAACTGATTCTGCATGACTTGCTACATCATTGGCGTAAAATTTATACAATTTTGAGCTGTAGAAAAACCACACAATATCTGTACCTCCATTGAAGTCTGATAGGAAGAGAATGCTAAAAAAGAACAGAAGTCATTCTCCTCCTGAACCTGCAGGGGCTACTTGCGTTATAAACTCACTAAAGTAATAATTTGGTCATTGTCAAGATCCCGAATGTTTGAGAGAACAGATCGAAACAAACTCGGATAGAAGGGCTTCAGATTCATCCAAAGGCAACGTACTGGCAATGATTGGGGTTCTCCTTTTATGCCGTATAGAGCGGAATGAATGGAATTTAGAGGCAGCGTATGACGATTTTCACGTGGTTACGATATAACGGGCTGGAACCCTTCTTGGTTCCGCTCATCTTTCTCTAATCGTCGTTTGAAAAATGGTATGGAAGACGCCGTTTTCTTACGACGATTTCATTGCAACGCCCCACCTTGTGCGCGCGCCGCATCCACGTGCGAGCGCTCGAAGATGAGTGATGTTTTCTCACCTCCCTATTCAAACGACACAACTGAATAGGCTGCTGAAGGGACGGGAACGTGTACATAGAAGCGCGTTCTAACATATTTCGAAAAGGAAACGAATAAAAGAAAGATAATCGGAACCATGGTGGGTTCAGCAATCTACTGTCCAAACTCTCCGCTTTCGCGGTGGGTTCCACACCACGTGGAAATCGCGTCGCGCTGCTTTTAAAGGCATCACCCCACGAATCTGAGGTGGTGCAGATTTCAGGTGGAGTATTCGTATACAGGGTGGGAGAACACGGAGAGGGAGGTGATTCCGTCCATTTCTTGCTAATTGCCGTAAAAAACGGCCCAGAATATTCAGCGCCGCACAAGACTGGCGCGCTCCAATCGAACTTCTTATACAAAATGGTGCGCCAAAACGAATGAAGCCCTATCTTCCGGGCCGTTTTTACGGCAATTAGGAAGAAATGGATGGAATCACCCACCTCTCCGCAGTCTCCCATCCCGTATACGAATACTCCACCTGAAATCTGCACCACCTCAGATTCGTGGGGTGATGCCTTTAAATGAGGATGAATCCCCACTATCTGGGAAGACAATGATAACTGGATAAGATGACAAGTTGAATAAAAGTCTACATTTCTGGTTCTCGAATAGGTCTGCTCGATAGGTGAGTTGATAGACTTGTTGACAGTATGTGATTAATTGCTGACGGCGCTTCGTTATGTAGGAGTTTCAGCTTGACAGTTTTGAAATTGCGAGAAGCTGGTTCTAAAACATGGGCTGAATACGGCAGAGCGATGGCGTTGGGAGGGAATGAGACGGCGCTGATGTGATTAATAAAAGTAAGGTAAGACTATGTAGGGTTTAGAGACTGCGGATTGTTGTACTTTTTCCTGAACGAAGCATGGCGGTTGTTCAGTGAACATTCAATGATCATGAACAACCACAAAGCCTATAAAGGGGTCAAAACTACATGAATTACGATGCGTGCGTAAGCGGTGCGCTGAAGAAAGCGGTTGAAATCGACTTGGGACCATGCGAACTGCAGCGAAGAATGATGCAAGCAAGGGTCCTCTCTCGATCCCAACCGCTACGCTCCACCGCACTGCTTCGAGCGTAGCCGCTCAAGAAACTGAATCGTGCTTCGTATCGTCTTGACCCTACTAAATATTTATAAGACCTTTTGCAAATGATATCGAGAGTTCCAAAAGGTCGCAATATTGCGGCAGTCCTGTTCGTTGTAGTACAAACGGTTTTACGGATCGCATCCAGTTGGGGTTAGGTCCCTCCTCTAAAAATGGTCCCTCCCATTTGAATCTCTGTAAGAGTGAAACCCAAATTGTGGCGTGAGGCGAGAGTGCAGTAGGAATCTGAACTGAGTATCGAAGAAGCTGAGGAAAAAGCGGAATTAGAATCCATGACTGTCTCACTCTTTCTGAATTTCAGAAAAGTTATGAAAACTTCAAATGATTCAACAACTTCAACATGTACAAGTGCATAGTGGAGAAGAAAAATCAGGCTTACATTTCCTGTAGCACTATATGATTCAAGTTTGAAATATCTTTATCAAGTGAGCCTCAAAGCCAGCATGCCACAAAATTGACGATGTTGTTATCTTTCCAGGGAATGTGGGGCTTGAGGTGTAGATTTGCCCTGGAACACATATTGCATATGTCCGCGTCGGTAGATTTTTTAAGGGAAAGACGGCGTTTCAAGCCATTTGTTGTCCTCGAACGCGGCGTGTACACCTGTGCTACCATACGTGGCACGTTGTTATTGGCCTCGTAGAAAAATCCGATCGACGGGGCCCACGTCATCTTTTTGGACATTGGGAGATTCAGCGAAAAACAGTATTGCATATGTCCGTACCCAACTCTGTGTTTTCGAGGAGGGACCCCATCATGTTGCTTCCTTCAAAGGCATCACCCCACAAATCTATGGTGGTGCAGATTTCAGGTTGAGTATTCGTATACGGGATGGGAGACTATGGAGAGAGGGTGATTCCGTCCATTTCTTCCTAATTGTCGTAAAAAACGGCCCGGAAGATACGGCTTCAGGCGTACTGGCGCACTATTTTCTACAGGGAGTTCGACTGGAGCGCGACAGCCTTGTGCGGCGCCGTATACGAATACTCCACCTGAAATCCGTACCACCTCAGATTCGTGAAGTGATGCCTTTAAGGAACTGGACCGGGCTTCAGGTCGTTTTTACCCGACTATACTGAGCATTTGTAGGGCATAAAAACAAAAACCTTGAAAAACACTGAAAAGCTGTAATTTAGGGTAGTTTTCGCTCTTTCGAAGTTACATGTTCGGAAGTACGTGGTGGTACACAAACCGACCATCCTGTGAAATCAGTTAATTTTCTTTCATGAGTGTTACTTTTATGCTGTATTCAACGTTACTTAATAAGTTCAAGTTCTAGAAAACCTCACAATTCAATGCTCATCATATTTTACTCCTATTAAACAAAAAAAAAAACATCGGTATCATGGGAATATTTGACAATTATTGATAAAATTGGAATGATCATTTCCTAAGTGTACAGTTTGAACTTGAGAGAAAACAAACAGTAACGATAAGTTTTACTGTGCCGAGGTTAGCTCTTAAAGGCATCATCCCACGAATCTGGGGTGGTGCGGGTTTCAGGTGGATTATGCCTATACGTAATCGTAGATTATGGAGATAAGAGTTGTGTGAGTGGGTGATTAGAGACTTTAGGGTATTTTATAACTCTATTTGAACAGACCAAAAAGAGGTGGTTCAGTGGAATGTCTTTATTATGTGAGTATAGGTGAGTAGAACAATTGTCAGCAATAGGATTGGATGAAAAAGTGGGCAGAGCGTAGTCTGCCGCACTCTTTGACCGTACAAGTCGTAATATCCTAGCATAACCATAACTGCGAACGGTCCTTTATACCACGCCCCTTATACATCATCGGGGTCGATGATAAGAGTGATTCCGTCTATTTCCTTTCTAATTGCCGTAAAAACGGCCCGGAAGATACGAATTCGAGCGTTTCGGCAAGCTATTTCCTACAACGAGTTCGATTGGAGCGCGCCAGCCTTGTGCACGCGCCGCATCTTCCGGGCCGTTTTTTTACGACAATTAGGAAGAAATGGACGGAATCACCCTTCTCTCCATAATCTACGACTCCGTATAGGAACTCTCCACCTGAAATCCGCAAAACCGCAGACTCGTGGAGTGATGCCTTTGAGAGCACAAATGGGTGGTACACGTAGCAGTTCTTGATGTTATTTTGATTGGATCATACCTCCGAAATTCATAGTCCACACTAACATCGTTTGGTCTCAAAGACTGCACAGTCTTTTCATATTCCTTTCTTGATGGTTAAGTGAACGTTATCGATGAGTTATTTGTGTGCGAACGCTTTCTCTCTCGGACATTTTTTTGCAATGCCTGCACGGGAGCGATCGATCGCCACTTTGGCTCGTGTTTTCGATGGCGCCATACCCTCTTTCACTTCTACTCGCTGCTGTTCAAAAAGGACGGTCGGGCTCCGCTCTGCACTCTTGCTGCTCCATTTCTAATGCTATTCTCGTCATCACTTCCGATCGATCGCTTCTACATCCTCCACCGATATAGACATTCACGCTGTAGATCAAGTGGGTGTGAGCACCTGGGTTGACTATCGAACAAAGCGCCGTGCCGTGCAATCATACACCTCGTGGCTCGTCTTCTAGGTGGTGTTGGTCTCTTTCTTCTTGTTCCATAGCCATTAGTTCTCGAACAAAGATCTGAAGAACTTTGAATGGATTTGTTCGCATTAATGTCCCGACTCTTCTCTCTGTGATTGAAGTGGTCATGCCGGCTTTCAGCGGGTGACTTGGCTTCCTTGGGATGCACTTTTCTTGTGTTCATGCGTTTGTAAGTTTAGTTGCTACTGTTCGCACAACGAAGAGGAGGTCCGTTCCTCCTCCGCTTTGCTCGAAAACACCGAGAGGTTTAAACTCAACGTGTTCATCGGCTGTAAAGCGAAACCTCTCCTACTGCAGTAGACTAGTAGTCAACACTTTCGTAAATCCTCTAATCTTCTACTTTGTGACACAGCGACAATTCCAAGATCGCAACAACTGGAAGTCTCGGCTGTGAATTCCTGTTTGCCGAGTCTTTCATTTCGTAATACTGCTCACATCATGCCCTTTTGTAATGGTCTGAGAATCGGCCTACCAACAGTTGATTTGTTGGGGACTGTGCAAATATTCTGACAAGGGTCTTGCGTTTTGGAAACAGATAATCGCGCTCCGGTCCTTACTGTGATTTGTGAAGCAGTGATCAGACTCAAATGCAGTTTTGCATTAATCAACGGCGGTTCAAGTCAGTCAGATCGCTGTGCAGGCGCAAAGCGCAGTTGTGGTGCTGCGTGATGTTGGGGGGAACAATCGTTAAGTTAGAAGTGTGTGTGGACTAGTTTCAGTGATCGCGAAAATTGCAGAGCGAAAGCGCGGTTATGTTGCACTCAGTTCTGGCGAATAAGCTATGTAGAGCAACAAACTTTTGTTTACTATGGATTTTCTTTCCTATCACAAGGAGCACCAATTTTCTGGAAAAAAAGAACTTAATTTTCGCATTGTATCATCGGGAAGCTAAGTTTTGAAAGTTAAATTAAAGAAATAAGTGATTGAAAGAGCTTAGACGGTAGCGAATGTGTTCAACCCCAATGCGCGTTCGATTGGAACAGAACAGAGGGAAGTGGGCGTGGAAGCGAAGCAAAGAATGAGGCACCTGGCTGAACACATAAAAACGTCGACTATAGACGGGAAACCTCTCGAGCACTTTGAAACCCAGCTACTTTTATTTTTTTACTAACACGTAATGAAATTGATCTTTTCGCAGTCCCTTGTAGAGGGCAGCCCTGGCAGCTTTCCTTCGTCTTTACTGGCATCTACGTCTCTCTATCTTTGTTGTTTCTTGCAGAGAACATTTGAAAATCGGAAGAATAGGGTCAGCGGAATTATGCAGTGTACAGCGATGCTCAGAAACAAACAATACTAACTTGACATTTGATTTGACATAACATTTGGAAACATCACGTAGTTATGGAACTGCTTAACTGATGTCTAATGTTTCTATTCTTTACATGCATTGATAATATGCTTACAACTGTTACACCCTCTTAAGTCACCACCTATTATCTTGCTTGTTCTTGTCGCTGCGGCATAGTTTACTAGTTTTTCCAAGTGGTAGTGGAATAAAAGCATTTAGGCGATCGTCCATAGTGTTTTCTTGTTAATTCACTAGGAACGTTCGATGAATCATATGCTCACAGCATAGCATAGTACAGGTATGCTCTCAGGAGTATGGAACAACTTTCTACCTTTGCCGGAGAAGGCATTGTGTCGGCTTGATGCGTTACATTCTCGGCGGAGGTGTGCGCTAATTTTTCTGGATCTGTCGCCAGATGGGGCGGTGTAGCGATCGATAAGTTGGTACCATACTTCTGGAAGGATAAAAACACTGACGTGGGCCCCGCAAGTCACTGTAGGGTGCTCGCACGTGCATAAACCTCAAAAGAAGTCTGGGTTGAGGTCGAACGCGTAGGCGCATCTCCATAGGGATTGATCAACGCAGTGTACATTATCCTTTTTTTTATCCTGCCGCTAGGCTGGACTATGGATGCGGAGACGATTCTCGCTGCAATTACGACCGTGGATCTATCCTATTCATGTGCGAAGAAACAAAGAACGTTCGAGAAGAAAATAAACGAGAGCTCCGAAGAGCTCTTATTGTGTTTGGGGTCATCACCCTGTCGATCCATCGTGTAACGGATCGGCGGGTGTGAAGCGCTACGGGGTGCGGCGAGCGTGTTGCATCGACTTGACAGTATCCGCTCTTCCTGCTGATTGATGTGATACTGCCTTTTGAATTTTTTTTTTTGTTTTTGACTAGTTCTTATTTCTTTTCTTCGTGTAGATTGTGCATGATTGTGGCTGATTCATATCCGTAATCGTAGCAAAATCCCGGTATTCCTGGTAAAAAGTGATAGTTTTACAGGCGTCTTTTTTTTTGTGAGAAAATTATACTTATGATGGCCATGAAAGTTGCAGTATTAGCGCAAATTCTCCAGAAGTTCGCACCGCGATGCGAAAGTGTGGAACGGTAGCGTCTTTAATTCTGTGAAGCGAAAAGAGGCGAAGAGGAAACGTAAGCAGGTTAAGGTGTGTTTAGACAATCTGTAAGGGACGGGAATTACGGAGCTTAAATTCACATTCGCTTGTACCAAAATTTGGAAAAGTTCTATTTTTCCGAAAACCTCGTGAAGAGGTTCCTCCATTCTTCTTCTTGTGACAATCAATTCTTCTTCTTCTGACACATTCTCTTCTTTCAGAGAAAAGAAAGTATCATAAAAAGAGGAAGAGGTAGGATGGAAGAGTAGTTCTCTCTGTTCTCTCTGTCTAGTCACACTCTCTCGTATTCCTTTTGTGTACATCTTTTTCCAGCACAAGTTCTTTGTTCTCTGCTCGTCGTCTGCTCTTCACCTCAGTCCGTACTCTTGCCAAATGTGCGCGCGAAACATGACTGAAGATAATCGACACGGACCGTTCTTCTACCAGGCGGTATGGGTAAACTGGTAGATGAAAACAAATGCAAAGAAATTCTTCACTTGGCTGATCACATAGAAACGTTGGAGACTTTCATGAAAAAAAGAAAACCAATTGCACGGATGTACGAGATGTGTTCGCATAAGTCCCTGACATGACTACCAATGAGAGGACTTTCAGTTATTGCAAACTTGTCTTCAATTACCCCGCAGTAGAAGAGCTGCGGTTCTTCTTCCTGTCCAATCGATTAATGTGTAGTAAAATTAGAGAGGCAGTATTTGAACGAGGAGAATGAGCAACATGTTCAACGGTACCGGGACAAAATGTAGTTGGGGTAGGGGGCACTCAGTGGCGCCCTTTTTCTGGAAGTAAATAACTAAATCATTCGGGGCCCTAAGACCTAAGCCGTAGTCTTAGAGGGTCTATGACATGTAAGCTAAAGTTACTAAGAGGAAAGAATAAGATAGAGTGTCCAGCAATAAGGGCGCCACCTAGTGCCCTTCTGCGCCATCTACATTTACCCCCGGTTCTGACTGTGAGCGGCGATGGAGATCGAGGCGAGGCGAGGAAGACATGGAACATTGTCTAAGGCAATGGTTGAGTTTCTCCTTCTATGTCGTATAGAAAGGGTGGAACTTAAAGGCATCGTATCACGATTTTGGTTATTTCCCACGTTCGTCTTCACCTAATTGTCGTGAAAAAAACTGTATATGAACCGCTTTAATTCCTACGAGGCACGTTAGAATGTGCTACCATGTACACGTTCCGGTCCGCTCAGCAGCCTACTCATTAGTTCCACTCGAATAGGTTGGCGAGAAGATAACATTGATCTTCGAGCGCGCGTGTATGCGGCGCGTGCACGAAGGTGGTACGTCGCAGCTGAAATCGTCGTAAGAACACGGCGTCGTCTGTGCTGTTTTTTACGACGATTAGGGGAAGATGAGCGGAACCACGCTGGGTTTCGCAACCTACTACCCGAACTCCACGAGTTTGCTGTGCGTTCAACAGCACGTCAAATCCATTATACCGCTTCATTTAATCTTCAGGAGTAATCGACGATACCGATCAAGGATATATGTGCATAGTCCATGGGCGATATCTCTCGGCAATGATCAATTTGGTAAATTTCTTTGCGCCTTGGCTGCAAACCTACATACCACTTAGGGTTTGCGGAGTGCGACGAGAGCCGTGAAGATTTCTGATTATGGATACCGGTATGTCGTGTAGAAAGTGCCTTTACGTAATAAACGATAACATTACTATTGACCTACGTGATAGCTAAAGTTCATCTCAGGAAACCTTCGTGCTTTCTAAGAAAATACATTTGTGGCTTGGTGTTCAGTGATTGATTGATAAGCTTGCTTCTTTGCATCGGTATCTGTGTTTCAAAAACAGTGTTACCAGCGCGAGAGATCGGCGGCAGCTCGCGCTGGTAGGAAAAAATGCTCGCCCTCCCTCATCCGCACGCACTTTCGCGATTGCACGCACGGCGAACGTCTGCCGCCGCATTACAATCCGCACAACACACTCGCTTTTGCCTCAAACATTCCTCGGTGGACTCTGTCGTATCGCTATTCTCCTGTGTCGTTGTTACCGTGTCTGCACTGAATGGGGTGTGCCTCATTTTGAATCGAGCCCTCACTCGTGCCAGTTTCATTCAGTTCATTGTGCGAAGTGAGTTTAAACGTGGTTTGACAATTGGGAAGTGTTGTGGAGAAGCGATATGGAGACTTCAGATCTTCTGCGTTTCCATATTGTTTTAATTTCTTTCTGCTACTAGCATATTTGTATTGGTCACTGCACCGTCTTCTATGTGCATATTATTCATTCATGGTCCTGTGCCCACTTATTCGGTTTCCGTGGTCTGCGATCGATGTACACTTCCTTCCACTATGATAAGCTAGCTTTTTCTTTACAGGCATGCCGATCACAAAGATCCACGCTCGTCAGATCTATGACTCTCGTGGTAATCCCACCGTTGAGGTCGACCTCTACACCGAGAAAGGTGAAGTATTTGATTTGCTTTCCACATGCAGATGCTGAACAGTAATATCCCCAGGAATGCTTTTCTGATTATCACAAATATGAGTTCATGAATTTAAAATACAATACCTGATCCTACTTTTGGAAGCCAATTTATGAACATTATGAGCATTCATTGTATTTGTGTGTGAGAATTGTAACAGCATACGAATGTGGTATGAATGCAAATATAATGATCATTGCATGAGATGAATGATGCTAACTTTTCCTATCACCTCAGTCTTAGGGGTTTTTCGCGCGGCGGTTCCATCGGGAGCCTCAACTGGGGTGCATGAGGCGCTAGAACTTCGCGATAAAGACAAGAGCGTTCATCATGGAAAAGGAGTTCTCAAGGCTGTTTCCAACATAAACGACAAGATTGCACCAGCCCTTATTGCTAAGGTACGTCCCCTTATTTACTAGTTCATAATGTTATGAAGGCTATCAGTATTCAAAATTCAGAACTTTTGCGTTACGCAGCAAAGGGATATCGACCAGTTCATGTTAGCTCTAGATGGCACGGAGAACAAGTCGAATCTCGGTGCAAATGCTATTCTTGGAGTTTCCCTAGCTGTCGCAAAGGCTGGGGCTGTCCATAAGGGTGTGCCTCTGTACAAGTACATTGCTGAGCTAGCTGGTGTTAGCAAGGTGAGCGCTCGCGGGGTCGCTTTTCTTATTCAGATCTTGAGTCTTCTGAAGAAAAATCTTTGTTCTCGGAAAATTACTGGAGCCCTTGCACATTTTTCACCAGCATAAAATGAAGTTTCCTTCTCTGAACAGTTCAGGTTGTTCTTCCTGTACCTGCATTCAATGTTATCAACGGAGGTTCTCATGCTGGAAACAAGCTTGCCATGCAGGTACAACACATTCTACACGACAAAAAACTTCCTTCTTCTAGAAGCACAGTTGCACCGTATGTTTGTTAAGGAGTTCATGATTCTGCCAGTAGGAGCTTCGAGTTTCGCTGAAGCCATGCGAATGGGATCTGAAGTCTACCACCACCTCAAGGCAGAAATCAAGAAGAGGTGCTCAACCCACTATTGTCAGTTTGTTGTTTTCATTCATAAATTCTGATTTTTAGATATGGTCTGGATGCGACCGCTGTAGGAGATGAAGGTGGATTTGCACCAAATATTCAAGATAATAAGGAAGGACTCGATCTCTTAAAAACTGCTATCGATCTCGCTGGGTATACTGGGAAGGTCATAGTTCCTCATCCTTTTTTCGCTGGATTCAGTTCCATTCTTTTTATTTGCAGATTTCGATTGGTATGGATGTCGCAGCATCAGAATTCTTCAAAGAAGGCAAATATGACTTGGACTTCAAGAACCCAAAATCCGATCCTAGCAAGGTAAGCTGGTGTGGATAAAATTTTGTAGTAGGACTTAAAGAGAATGCATAAACTGTGCTTAGAAATCAAAGTGAAGTGGCTACCTTTTAAAATTTGTTTCCAGTGGTTGACTGGAGACCAACTTGCTGAACTGTACCATGATTTCATCAAGCAGTATCCCGTTGTATCTATTGAAGACGCTTTTGACCAAGATGATTGGGAAAACTGGGGCAAGCTAATGGTTCGTTATCACATGATAGAATTTAAAAGAATAACTTTCACTGTATTTGTTCAGCAAAGTACCAATATCCAACTGGTCGGAGATGACTTGACCGTCACAAATCCTAAACGTATTCGTCAAGCTATAGAAAAAAAGAGTTGCAACTGTTTATTGCTTAAAGTTTGTTTTTGCACATTTTCTCTACATTTCTTCCACAAAAGGCCAACTGCACACTTTTTTCTAGGTTAACCAGATCGGCTCGGTTACCGAATCAATTGAAGCAGCGAAATTGTCACGCTCAAATGGATGGGGTGTGATGGTCTCTCATCGATCTGGCGAAACCGAAGATACCTTCATTGCTGATCTTGTTGTTGGTCTTGCTACTGGTCAGATCAAAACCGGTGCGCCTTGCCGCTCCGAACGTCTGGCGAAGTACAACCAACTACTCCGCATTGAAGAAGAGCTAGGTAAAGATGCAGTATATGCTGGAGAAAATTTCCGCAATCCTAAGGTTTGAATGCTGCCTAGACGATGTTCACTCTTCTTTGCATGCGAATTAGTACACTCTCCACTCTAAAGCAATCACATTTTATACACCTACATGCTGTGCTAGTTCAAAGCACATAGTATTGTTTTAGCGGGTAGCGTGTTTAAGATCATTACAGTAGTTGTAATTCGGTGATTGTCTCGTTTTTTAGTGAAATAAAGGTTTATAATGATAACTGTTGAAGTGGCTATAGTGTGTAGTGACAGAGAGGGTAGGTTATCAAGATAGAAAAGAATCAAATCAGTCAGAATCTATGCGTGGCGCTGTCTTGTGGAAGCTAGATTATCTGCATGGTAGGTCATCTATTGATCCTTTGCTTCGACCATTTAATAATTTCAGATTTTAACTTACTTGAAACAAAGATAAAAGGATAAAGGATAAAGTCACTGGCGTATCAATCCACTTGGGAACGCGTTTTACTGGAATTCGTAATCGATGAGGTTTTGGAACACGTGTTGGCCTATACAATGACTTGCGGGAGTCAGCCGATGATTAAGTCACTGTTTTTATCCTCCCAGACACGGCTGGTACCAATTTATCGACCCCGGAGGGATGAAAGGCTTGGTTTGCACTATAGCGATTTCGAACACTCGACCGTGTGGCTACAACGTAACGGACCTCTAACCGACTGCGCCACACCCACCCTAAATAAAACAAACAAAAGATAACAGTTCCTTTAACGACTATTGTTACGACGTTGTGGTATTCTTTCTTTAAGGTCAGGACATTTGCAATGTAATCTTAAATACCCCACCCAGAATATGTATATCCGCTGGAAAGAAGTTCCCAAACCAAATCAAAAAAGTCCAAATTGCTGTGCTCATCTAACTATCTGTATCGTCGTTATTAATAATGAGGATACGATCCGATCGCAATGCCGGCAACACGTATCAGTATCGAAAATTGAACCATCCACAATGGTGATGCTGATGAGAAAGAAGTAAGAAGCTGCGCGATGGTTGCAGTAACGAACACAGAAATGTTTTGGGTGAATCGGGCTCAACATATTCAACCTGTTCCACTGGACAACTGCCGGATTGCAGAGGACTCAAACTGGGTCATAAGTGCTTTCACATCACGAGTAACATAACAGTAACAGTAACACTATAACAAGGACGTTTCGTGTTATAAACTTAATACGACGATGTTCAAGATACCCAGCGAGAAAGCGGGTATTGTCAGAATGCAAAGATAGGATCCTTGCAATTTGATGCGTTTAAAAATTATTCTAGTACGCGTAGAAAACGAAGAAATACGGGAATGGCCTGGTAGAGCATACAGAGGATGGTAAGTTTTCGTATATTCGGGAGTTGCCATTATCAGCTCTTTTACGTTCTGACGAAGAATATCTCTTATCTGGGGTTCAAAAATATACAGCAGTCTTAGACTTTACATTGGGTTTCAAAGACCCCCTAATTTTGTCTGTCTTAAAACAAAATTGAGGGTGAGTGTAGTGTAGCGGTTAGAGGTTCCGCTACCTGCACAATCGATCGGAGGTTCGAATCCGCCCTAGTGTTCGCCAAGCCTTTCATCCATCTGGGGGTCGATAAATTGGTACCAGACTTATCTGGGAGGATAAAAACACTGACTTGACACATCGGCTAGCCACCGCAAGTCATTGTATAGGCCAAGTTAGTTGCAAGTTTGTATACCTCAAACGATTCTGAATTGAAGTGAATGTGGGGTCGCATCCCAAGCAGACTGATTAACGCAAGACACTTTACCCTTTATCGTTTTATCCTTGAAAGAATAGGTCCAATGAAGAAGTCGATGGATTCCATATACATGAAGATGTTTCGTGATTGTTGTATTGTGATTACAGATGCTCATATTGATTGGTGTAATTAATGTACTGGGAACCATCCTACAGCCAACAAAACTTTTCATCTCTCAGAGGTCAATAAATTGGTACCGCACTGGTCTTAGATGGTAAGGCTACTGACTTGATATATCGGTTAGTCATCGAAAGTCATTTTCAATTAGGGAAAACCCTTTAGAAGTAAGTTACGTCTACAGCCAGTCAAAAAACCTTGATTTACTCGGATTAAATAGCGAGGAAATGTAGAGGTGTGTACCAGTCCTCAACGCTGCTAATGAAGCTGATTTTTGCGTGACAATCCTACCTAAAAGAGGAGTACATCCCAGCAGTTTGTCCAACTATTAAAGGCATCACCCAACGAACCTGGAGTGGTACGGGTTTCTGGTGGGTTATAAGGGGTCGTAGATTGTAGCGAAGAGGGTGATTCCGTCCATTTCTTTCTAACTGCCGTAAAAACGTCCCGGAAGATGCGGCGGGTGCATAAGGCTGGCGCGCTCCAATCGAACTCGTTGTAGAAGGCAGCGCGCCGGAACGCTCGAAACCGCACATGCCGGGCCGTTTTTTTACGGCAATTAGGAAGAAATGGACGGAATCACCCTTCTCTTCAAAATCTACGATCCCGTGTACGAATACTCCACTTGAAATCCGTATCACCTCAGATTCGTGGGGTGACGCCTTTAAAATGGAGCTACAAGTGGCCAAAGGTGGTGTACTCGAACGTCCGTTTTTTTGCATTTGATGTTAGGGTTGCTGAAAGTGAGTATGTGCTAAGTACAGAGGAAAACTACTTCAAAGCACCGCTAGCGCTATCGTTAGCCTTCCTGTTTTAGAAATGAAAATTTTGACTTCAAATCGGATTTGATATGGATCGACCAACATGTTTGTTGAGGGGAAATCATCGGTTTCCAATTTTCTTTTCTTCCGATCGTTCTCAACGGCTTCCTTCCATTGCACGTTAAGTTTTCCGATACTTCGTTTTGTTTTCCGCATTGTTTTTTCTTGTTTCTTTCTGTTTTTCCTAGTTTTCTAGTTCTAATAGTTTTTGTGTTTTTTCTGGCCCGATGCCTTTCATACGCAACACAAATCTCGTGAACTTCCTCGGCAGTTTCCACACCTCGATTAAAGGCAAAAAATAGATGTTATCAGAAGTGCTCAATATTGTCGAGTTGACACTCCATTCTAATGATCTGAAATCTGTTAAATTAAAAACGAAAAACGGAATGCAAGCTTCTTACACATAGAAGGAGAAGTTCTCTCTCGAACGATGTCCTATCTATCATTTTGTGGTAATTTCTTGTTCACTCTGTACATGTTTCCGTTCTAAAAAAGCGGCCAAGAATGATTTCCGAACCCAATATGTTTGAAGAATTTTTGTTTTATTCAGTCCAAATTTCAAAAGAAGAGTTTTCCGAATCCGCTCTTCATTTGATTTATCTATCGTCTTGCAATTTTCACTTGGAATAGCAATGACAGTTCTTGAATTACACAAAGTAAGTAGAGTAAAAGAGATTAATGCAGGGAAAATGTACGTTAAGAAGACACACCTCAGCCATTTGGTATTTCTTATGTTTACTTTTGGGATTTGCTTCTGTTGAGTAAAGATAACCACGCGCGAGAAATGTGGTTTACCTTCCACTGCAAAACAAGCAGTGAAGTTTGAAAGATCATGGACATTTTCTTCTTTATTTGATGTTCCCACTTGATTTATTAAGAAGTTTCTCTGCTGTAAGGGCGGATTTTGCAAAGTCAGTCGAGGGCATTACTCTCGACAACATGATGCTGCTGCGCGTGAAACCGGTAGGCACTCAGCTCAGCCTCATCACCAACGGTCGCATTCTTTCCATCACATAAAATACATCTTCAGTCGTGGATAACTCATCCAAAGAAGTTGGCTGTAGAGCAGTTGATCGAAACTCGGGATTCTGTTTCAAACTGTTCTTCCGCATCCCAGTGACGTTGTTTTGCCTGGATCCAAACCGTTATTAATTCACTAGCATTGGAGGCGTTCTCACGACAAACTATTTATTATTCTGAGCGCGGTATCAAGGATTCTAACAAAAGAGATTAACAATGCAGTCACGCTGAAGATGCTGATACGAGCTTGGACACCGGAGCTTTACGACAATGTCTAGCTAGGTGGCTGAAGAGACTGAATCAATATCATCATCAATAATTATCACATCTGCGAACCTTCATTTCCAGTACATACTTAGTCGCATTTTGCGATGCACGTGGATCGGTGCGTTGATCTCTTCGCAGACCTAGCTGATCATTAGATCAGTGATGCAAAAAGGTAGTTCATGTCAGTCTGATTGGCTAAGGAGGGCACTTAACGTGTTGCAGAAGGCTCGCTGTCATTTCCTAAATATAGCTTATTTTTTCGAGGTGTTATTTGTAATGTAAGATAATGGACTTTCGAGTTTTGCTGGTAGTAGATCATTTGGGAGATGCCAGCATCTACGTGTAAGGATTTACGAACTGAACCAATTTAAGTCTTTCATTTTCCAGTTTTCTTCCTGTAGGTTTGTTTCTTGTAATGTTGTATTGTAGCTCACCACCTTCACCACGAGCCCGTCAAAGCTAAAATTCTGGATGAAAAGAGTTGAAAGAAGGGAGAGAATGCAGAAAACAAGGCAGAGGTCATCAGTGCTCTTCTGCTCAGTGTATGCGTCAAACCGTTTGAACATGCTCGACGTGCAGTTCAGTTGCAGTGAGACCAGCGACATCCATTGAGGCGCAGAAAAACCCAACAACTCACCAATGAAATGCAGCCGAAGACCCAAGGAGTAGCGGAGTATGCGGTTGTGCCTGTTTGCTATACTTGTCTCCAGTTTCCAAGCGAAGCGCGGTAGAGAGTTGATATCATTTTCGCTTTCTGCTATTATTACATGATATCTTTTTATTTAAAGTTGCATTCTACGCTTCAGAATCAATTCATAGCTTTTTTTATCATTCACTTTACATCTTATCTTATTTCCAACTTGTTCAGCCTGAAAACTGTGTCTGCAGTATTTTAATGACTAGTAGGACAATAATGTCTGCATTTGAACCCTTGAATGTTTCTTTCTCAGCATAACGTTAAAATTCTAATAGCTGCAATATATACGAAGGTTATATAGACACAAATGTACCATTATGTAAAAAAGTTTAGGCTTCAAGGCTAATTGCCATACTTTTTTTTACCCACTAACAGTCATTGGATTCTGAGTTCTACTAAAACGATGTCCTTCGATAGGAGCATCCCTAGAAGATACCAGCTGTTAGTTGATCTGTGAACAAATGAAGCTCTGACATTTCGCTGTAAATGTTACATTAAAAAATTAATTGTTCTGCAAAAGCCATTGCGAAATCGGCGCAATTAATGTTGATATTTAAGTAGTTGAGATTTCGCAAATAGTGACTTTTCCAATTAGCAACAAAATAAGTGTCGTACATTTTCAATTGTCCGATCTACAGACTACTGGAATGACTGCTTTTCCGCCAAGAGTCTTGCAAGCACAAAATCATTTGAGGCTGTGTTTCCCAACCACATATCGGCGACTTTTCCGCGAGTGCATTTTCCTTCTGCTCACTCATCTTTAACTTGATTTCGACAAGGGTTTTTGTACACTGTATTCATTACTACAAGTATTTAGGAAACAAGAAGTATTAGGATCCAGAAGTGATCACCTCCGGCTTTAGAACGTACTGAAATTCAGACCATTTGCTCAAGCGTTCTGTTCCCTGCATCTCTCCGGGGGTGATCGAACTTGCAGCCTAATCTCACCTTGACTGTTCTGGTCCTAGCGAACGGGGGATTTCGCTGCTAAAATGCGTTTCTCAACTTCGAAGCAAGTTACTATCGCTTCTGGAAACCCTTAGCACGTTTCTGATGTATTCCAGGACTCTTAATGAGGGATATTCATCTGTGGTTTTTTTTAACTTCGTCTCCTATTGTTCCTTTCATGTTTTGGACCGATTTACTCTATGTCAATGTTCTGGCTGTTACTGTTATCTCATGTTCGCTTTTTTTTTGCAAATGAATGCAAATGAAGCACCGTGAGGGCTTTTCACAGATATGTAAATAAGTATTGTCAGCAAAAAGGAGAGATACAAATATTCATATATAATTCAATGTATAGGGTGTGTCAAAGTTACTGAATTTTTTTAGTATCACGCATAAACGCGAAAGGAGCAAACAGTTGAAATTTGGAAACAATCACAGAAATGGCAGAAATAGTAAAGGAAATACTAATTTTATTCTTCTAAAAGTACCTCTAACATTGTTTGTGAGGTAAAAAAAAACATTATTTCACTCGATGGGGTCCCACATACGAGTGTAATTTCTGCCAGGTTGTGGTGGTTTCGCTTGAACTAAATGTAGTCACGCACTTGAGTATGCACTCTGGGCACTTATGTTTATGTTGCACAGTTACAAGGCGGAAGTTGCTCAGATATTGCGAGAAGGTGCTGTTGTCGAGCACACTGCCAAAGCGCAATTCGGATAGGTCAAATACCTCGAGGGAGCGTGGAATTTTATCGTGGTAAATCTTCGTTACGCTGAGCTGCCGGACATTGTCGATGCCAGGTGCTCGGGTCACTCGATGTCGATAGGGAGTTTACGGGAGACGCCAAGTCTTGCAGCGACGGAACATTGACGAATGGATGAATTCTGTGCAATTTCTTGCTGTCGATCGAGACCATTGGGCAATGCTGGGCTCAAAGACGACACACCTAAGGGAAGGTGATTGCAACCGCCTAAAGTGACAATAGGCATCATCCCACGAATCTGGAGTGGTGCGGGTTTCAGGTGGGTTATGCCTGTACGGAGTCTTAGATTGTAGGCAGGAGGGTGTATCCGTCAATTTCTTCCTAATTGCCGTAAAAAAACGGCCTGGAAGATACTGCTTCGAGCGTTCCGGGACGCTATTTTCCACGAGTTCGATTGGAGCGCGCCAGCCTTGTGCACCCGCAACATTTCCGGCCGTTTTTTACGGCAATTAGGAAAAAATGGATGGAATCACCCTCCTCCCCATAATCAACGACCCCGTATAGGCGTAACCCACCTGAATCCCGTACCACTCCAGGTTCGTTGGGTGATGCCTTTAAGTTATTTCGATCGACAGAGTACAGAGAAAACTGTCGCGTATTCTTTTTTTTTGAAAATATTTAGTCAAATTCTGAAAAAGGTTTTTGTAAGAACTTTGTGTCTCATTATATTGCTTTAATTTAAAAAAAGATGGGAAGGATGATCCTGCTAATTGGAAATCCATGACCGAACACAACACTAGGAATGAGTGCAAAACAGAAACACATCCAATGGAAATTTTAATACACTATCTTTAATACACTATCGGTGAAAAAGAAGAAAAGGAAAGCTATTAACTGAGGATGGAAATGAAGAAGAAGAAAGTAAGAAAAGCAATGGAGGAAATGTGGGGAATAGTGAAGGAAGCTAGAGGAAAAGCTGCACAATGGCCGAAATTTTGCTTCATGCCACACGATTTTAACTGTTTTTCTCGAAAAATTGCGCTACAGGCTGACAACCATGTATAGTTTCTAGCAAGTATTTTTTGATGACTACAATTACAACAGTGATCATGGGAAGAAAGTGGGAGAACAGGAACGTTGTCTCTTTCTTAAACGACACAATTCACTTCGCTCACATTCCTCTCTCAGTGAAGCCATAGTGAGGTGTATCTTCAACATATGATCGAGTTTCTTCACTCTATTCAAAGTTCACCGCCATTTTATTCGCATCTACTGATGCTGCATCCAAATTGGACGTTGCGGATCTAATTAAACTCTGACACTTCGCAGCGATTGCATCAGCGAAGCGGACACGATGAACTGTAATTCACTCGTTGCTCAGACACTAAGAGCATCGTACTGAAACTCATTGGCGATTCTGCATCATTTGCGTTAGTCTTCCTCTGTTTGTTTCTCGTCACTTACATCTGTACGACTTTTGCTGCCTTTCCCGGAGATTGTATTGCATCAGCGAAGCGGGCACATTATTGCGTGAAAGGGGAACCTGCTAAACAGCAGAGAAGAAAGCTATAAAAGGAGTAGAGTAGAAGGAAGTAAATCCGCCAAAGGCAGTAGTGATTTTCAATAGATGAGTAGTGGTACTTACAATACACTAAGTCAAATTTTTGGGGAGAACTTGCCTGACCGTGAATTTGAGAACGATATTCTCTTAGAAAGACTTCTGAACTCACTGATCGAAATGATACAAAAACAAATATCAAAACAATCGTCAAATTATCTTTTCATCAAACTAGTCTTAAAAACGGAACTTTCAGGTAGAAGTCCAATGATTTTTCCAGACCATTCGGCATCTAACTTACATACATAGTTAGGGCCCTCAAATGAACTCTACAAAGACGGTTTAGCATACTGCCTTGAAGAATGCTTTTGAGATATTCAGAAGAAGTGAACCAATCTAGTATTCAGTGAGTATACAGCTTTTGAGATTAACCGAGTGTTCCCATGTTTTCTTATACTAACTAGTCGTTATTCGTGGATATTTGTCATTGGTTTCGCGTAGTGTGTAGTGTTGGAAAAACTGGAGCAAACGCAGAAGTTACTTGTTCACAGCATTCTCAAATGTCAATTTGTTTTTCGGTAGAAGAAAGGAAATCACATCTCCTCGTTTTACTAACCTTTTTGTTTTTTCTCTTCACTTTCACCACCGCATCACGTGGATTGGTCACCTATGTAGTAGATCTGCTCGTATGTGGCTGTGTCCCTCATAACTCAGTCCTAAACTCATCACTCGTCTATTGCTTTTTCTTGCCGTTTTTATAATTCTACTGGTACTTCTGAGGTTGGTTTATCTCTCTGTGCAGGAATAACAATGTCGGTAGAATTTGCTCATACGAGAGCAGCACACTCCACTGTTTTCTTGTAGCAGGCGATCATTAATGCGCCATCCGGGAAAAAACGTATTACAGATATTTTCAAAGCAGATGTCGAACTCTTTCACTTTTTCTGGCACCTATCTAGACAAATCGTTTGGAAGTTTCGTGGTTTTTAAAAATTTTTAAACCCTCCCCAAAAAAGGGGGTTTGGATAAAAAAAGGGGAGAGAGAATTTTTTTTTAAAAAAAAAAAAATTTATTTTTTTTTTTTTAAAAATATCTCTTACCCCAAAAAAAAAAAAAAAAAAGGGGGGGGCCGCACTGAGCAATAGCAGGAAACGTTCTCCGTTTAGTTTTCCCATTTGAATTTTATATGTCAGTAGTGCTACACTAACTATGCCCTTTCATCAACTGCTAGGTTTTAAAAGCCTAAGTTTGTGCCCATTATCTACTATATAATAACGGGCTTATTCTGTCACGTGTGTCTGTGTGTGTGTGTGTGTGTGTGTCAGTCACGAAATTCAAAATGAGGGGTGCGACGGGTCCACCGGCGTCGAGTTAATGCCTCGAAGCTAGGAAGCTATAAAATGAGGTGTGAAGGGGTCCACCGGCGTCGGATACCTAAATACGTATGGAAGTGGGTGCGGCGGGTCCACCGGCGTCGGATACCAATAGAAGGGGGGGCGCCGGCCCCCCCGCCCCCAAAAACTAAAAGAAGGGGGGGGAGGCCCCCCCCCCCCCCAAAAAAAAAAAAGGGGGGGCCACCCCCCCCCCCCCCAAAAAAAAAAAAAAAAAGGGGGGGGGGGGGGGAAAAGTCAGATACCAATAGAAGGGGGTGCGACGGGTCCACCGGCGACAGATTCCTATAGAAGGGGGTGCGACGGGTACACCGGCGTCGAGTTAATGCCTCGAAGCTAGGAAGCTATAAAATGAGGTGTGAAGGGGTCCACCGGCGTCGGATACCTATAGAAGGGGGTGCGACGGGTCCATCGGCGTCGGATACCTATAGAAGGGGGGGCGAGGGCCCCCACGACGTCGGATACCTATAGAAGGCGGTGCGACGGGTCCACTGGCGCCGGACATCTATAGAGGGGGGAGAATGGGTCCACCGGCGCCAGATACCAATAGAAGTGGGTGCGACGGGTCCACTGGCGCCGGACATCTATAGAGAGGGGAGCTACGGGTCCACCGGCGCCAGATACCAATAGAAGTGGGTGCGACGGCTCCATCGGCGTCAGATACCAATAGAAGGGGGTGCGACGGGTCCACCGGCGACAGATTCCTATAGAAGGGGGTGCGACGGGTCCACCGGCGTCAGATTGCTGCGCCGGCGCCAGATGTCCAGAAAAAGAAGTGCGACGGGTCCACCGGCGACAGATACCTATAGAAGCAGGTGCGACGGGTCCAGCGGCGCCAGATACCTATAGAAGCAGGTGCGACGGGTCCACCGGCGCCAGATACCAATAGAAGGGGGTACGACGGGTCCACCGGCGACAGATACCTATAGAAGCAGGTGCGACGGGTCCAGCGGCGCCAGATACCTGTAGAAGGGGCCCGACGGGTCCACCGGCGCCAGATGGCCATAATATGGGGTGCGAAGGGTTCACTGGCGTCGGATTGTTGCGCCGGCACCAGATTCCTATAGAAGGGGGTGCGACGGGTCCACCGACGTCAGATACCAATAGAAGGGGGTGCGACGGGTCCACCGGCGCCAGATAGCCATAATACGGTGTGCGACGGGTCCACCGGCGCCAGATGGCCATAATATGGGGAGCAAAGGGTTCACTGGCGTCGGATTGGTGCGCCGGCACCAGATCCCTATAGAAGGGGGTGCGACAGGTCCACCTGGCGTCGAAATAGTGCGCAATAACTTCGTGTGCATGACGCAAAATATAGATGGTTGCAGCCATTTCATAGCCGTGGCCACTGTATCGCTTTGCTTTACACCCTATATGACTCCTCCGCGTGTCCATCTCCTTCTTCGTTCGCCTCAAGTTGGTAGCATGCCGCTCTCAGAAAGTGGAAACACGCATGCAAACGGGTGCTTAAATAGTGGCAAGATGTTAATGTGATCTGACGTGGAACGTTATCTTTATCAGTAGGATGATGTCTTTCACGTATTTTTATCCCGAAACGTCATTCTTTGATAACTGTTTATAGAACAGAGGAGGAAAACCCATATTTCGCGTGATACTTTTAAATTTTGTCTATAATATATTGATAAGGAGTGTTTGAAGCTGAAGTTCGAATGTTCTCAAAATGTAGAACTGACGCGTTTAGGAAGATATGAAATGAAATGTTTCGCCCTTAGTTATAATATAAAAAAGGAAGAAAGATTGTTGGAGATGCACAAGTCCAATTTCGTAGAAAACGGCGCTAATATTAATTTTCATTCATCAGTGAAGGCGAGCGAAGCAAACTCCACAGAAAGTCTGAAGTCCGGCTTTAGCCGGACGTTCAGACTGGTTTATAATAAATGAATACGTAGCGGTTTTTAACAGACACATTAATGTAAATTTAGCTTATCCTATTCCTGCTCGTACTGTTTAGGCGAATATATTCTGCATAAAATACAGCTTATCCTGTATTTTATGCAGAATATATTCTATTCTATACAGCTTTAGTTGAATTAAGCGTTCTGCTACAAGGAGTTACTCAGGATTATCGAACCTTACTCGGTACAGCAAATGATCCAAAGAAGATCCGAATAGTTTCTCGGAAAATGACTTCTGTTGATATTGATTTTAGTAGTAGTTAAAAAAATCTACGGGCTGATCTAACAGAAGTTTGGGCAGGGTGTTACGTGTGGTAAGAGATCACAACTACGTCTGTGCGACTCATTGCTCAACATTGTCGAGTTTGGCCAATCCTCGCAACTTCCGGAGTGGACAAATTGTCACAAGAATTGTCCCGGAGAATAAAAGCAGTGACTTGATGTATAGGTTGCCTTCCGCGATTCATTGTATACGCCGCATAAAGGGGCGCACAACACTAAACACTTTCTACCTCATCGTTCAACAGGACGAAGGCGTCTCTTCTGCTGTATTCCCTGAAAACGTGCTATCAATTCGCTGAGGTTTCGCATCACCCCGCGAATATCAGTGTGGATGAACTTGAGCTCCGAGATTGCCGTGAGAGTTCCTATCCAATGAGATCCTGACACATATCAATTCCTTTCTCAACGATCACATGCATTTCTTAACTGAATACGCTTGTTTGCATGTGACAGCTGAGATTAATCTCTGGACACATTGTAATTGGTTGTTTCCTACCCGCAACTTGCTTCTGATGGCCGATTCTTTTTTTTTAGAAAAAGTTATCTCCAGAGATTTCCTAAAACTTTGTAAACCACGCCCTTCAGAGGGTTTCCATATCCGAAAACGATTATTTCATTTGAAGATTTTTGCCTCTTGTAAAAGGAGGGCAGTTAACACAGAATGTGAGAGAACAGCATCGTCCTTGTTTTCATTCACGCACACAATTAAGTTCAGTCCATTTCTGATTCCTGGGTTATGACACACACTGTACAGTTAGCAGTAAATAAATTCATGTCTGAATGAGCACAAATGTTCCTCACCGGAAGAGGTCTTCTTGCCTTTGACAACTGAGATTGCCCTGTGGACAGACTTTAATAAGTTCCTTCTAGATTGTGGCTTACTTAAGGACAGCATTGTCGAAGATATTCGATATCTTGTCCTTTCCACCATTAGTTGTGACTCTGGACGTTTCAAATCTCACAACGGAAACGAAGCTGGATCTACAGATCAAGAAAGCGGGTGGATCGACACCACCAAATTGGTGAGGTTAGCAGTGCTTTACATTCGCAGTGCTGATAAATAGAAAGCACGTAAAGTTTGCTTGTGTAGAAGTTACCCGACGAAACAATTGCTTACATGCGTATTAATGGGGAAATCGATTTCACGAGCTTTTATTTCATCGTTCGTGCGTCTGTAAGGTCTGTAAAGCAAACCGATCCATCTGGCGTTCGTGATCCATCCGTTTTTCAGAGTTTTTATTTTATCCCCGAAAGTTCTTTGAATTTGTGAGAGATGCTTCTTTTTTCAGTTACGCTACTCTCAGACTGCCTTCTGGAAACTACTGACCTGCGCGAAGGACACGAGGTTTGATATTCGCGCAAACACTTCCTTTAAGAGAATGAAATTTCCCAAGTTTAGCACCTTAGCAGCCCCCACTTCTTCTCTTTCTCAGAAATTTGCTTGCTCGTTTATAATTTTGTTTGATTTTCAGTTGTAAATTTTGCGAATTGTTCTACATCTTTTCCGGATATTTTAAAAACTATATGAGTTTTAAAAGGTACGGCGACAAAAATAGCCAAGAAACCAAAATAGCCAAAAGTACCAAAGAGATAACAAAAAGTGCTTGAGTTAGTTTCTTGGGATTCTCACTCACCTGCTGCGCTATCATCTCGCCAAGGTGCGACCCAACGACCAACCTATTCTGGATTCAATAGATTTCTGATTTCACCTCGAGGTGGCTCGGTTGAGGTTGCTCATGCGGTCTACGATGACTTGCGGGAGCCAGCTGCTGAATGTGTCAGATCAGGGTCTTTATGTTGCTGAACAAGTAGTAACAACTTACCTGGTAGTAGTTTCAGTACCCACTTGTCGACCTCAGAGGTATGAGAAGCGTGGTTTCTCAGGACTGTGTCAGGTAATCTCGGCGATAACGGTGGCGGCCGAGTTATTTTCACCCACCTATCCTCTTTTAGCAATGACTTTTCCTCGATATTGTTTTTGTGACATTTCAGACTAAGAAAGCGGATCATTTCATTCATCAGTTACAGAATAAAGCAGACTTCTACGTTTGAAGCCAGCAGTGCGCGTTAATCCCCCGAGGTTCATCTGCTGTGTGAACTCATCCGCACTCGATTTCGCAACCTCATTCGTTCAGCGCTCAACTAAGGCTTGACTCCGTCATCAGTAGTTTCATAGTTGAGCGCAGCTGATGGAGTCAATTGGACGTAGCGAATGTATTTAACGCTTATGACCCTTCCGTGTGACGTTGACGTAATGCAGCACACACATGTGGTTAACACCTTTGAGAGTCCTCCACTTATGGATCCATATATCGCTCATCTAAGTATCTGCCCCAGTTCTATTGCTAAAATTACTCCAGTTACTACTGGTTAAATTTGCTAGAATTGAGTAATTTTCTGGAGTACTTGTAAAAAGGAAGGCAGTAAGCTTACGTAGATATTATAACTCTCAGCTCTATCAAACTCTAGCATATATATATATATATATATATATATATATATATATTCGTGAACACATAAAAACAGTATTAGTTATATCACCAGTTTCATTTAGTAGGTTGGGTTAAAAGGATTCAAAAATCTCCCACTGAAAGCACGAACAGACTTTCTTGTATGCTTAGCATAGATATCGCTGTACGTTCTCCTTGAATACATTTTCCAGCCAAAATTTCGGGATTTTGTACTAGGTACGGATGTTTTCAAGGGAAGAGCTCTTCGATTGCCTCATCGGCTTCGTTAAAGTCGTTAGTCATTCTCCCGCGAAATAAATTCGCCTATTTATCGAAACAAGTGGTGGTGGAAAGGAGTGAAATTCGGGAAGTGCGAGATTTGTTCAATTCTGTCTAGCTCTTCGAGTTTGTTCCGAGTTGCTTGTCTGCGGTCAACATTTGACGGAGCATCTTTTGCTGCAGCAACAACCTTCTATTCGCAACCGCTGAGCACTACCGGGCAAATCCTAAGTTTTTTAAAGCTGCTCGGAGAAGCGTTGAACTGTAATGCTGCCCCCACATGTAATGTCTTGAACTAGTTGATAATGTCGTACCTAAAAAGGGAAGTACCTTGTCATGTCATGATTTTAAGGAAAAAACGTGACGACTCGAGTTGAGCAGAACTCGAAGTCTTCGAGATTCTTCTCAACTCCAGTCATCACGTCTTTTCTTTAAAATCATGACATTTCTTACTGCATATGAACTTCATTTTTCATCCCATTTACTCTCTGAATGATTATCGTCTCTCTTACTAGGCAATAATTATCAGCTGAGACCTTTTTCGATATTACTCTCGATTCTGTGACGCTTCAAAAGTGATTCTTCAAGTGCCCTACTTGTGACTGCAACCATAAGAAGATTTGTTGAGGTGTTTCATCTCGCAATTGAAGTGTTGGATGTTTAGCCTTGCGGATTCGTTTTGACTTTTACATTGATAATGTTGTGGTTTGCTAATTTATAAGAGAAGGTTTCGACTTTGTAGGTTTTTGTTTTTTGAAAGCGTGCAAGAGAAATCATGCAATGCTGTCATTTAGGCATGAAGACTGAAAATGAAAGCTAACGCTAGTCAGTTCAAGTATTTTATTTCGAGCGCGGAAATGGCTAGCGCTAGTGCCTTTGAGTCAGATGCGGCATTCTATCTTATTTTGCATGGTTCCGGAAAACTCCAAGTGCTAATTGGACTTGAATAGGAGTGCTGTGTGAGCGCATTACGCGTTATCTGGGTTCTCCGAATGCGGTCATCGGATCATTCACCACTTATGTTAACGAGTTCCTTTTAATCAAATTTAACTCTTTCTTAGTCGTTAGTGTTTAGCATACTTTGTAGAAATCAATGATTAGAAATCTTTGCTGCAACTTTACAACTCTTCGTTGTTCAAGTTTTGTTGCTTTTTTTTTGCTATGTGTAATGACCGTGGTAGCTGCACTTGTTTGCTTACATCTTGACTGTTGATTGAAGGTGTCGGGATCTCCCAGGAAAAGATAGTGCTAGGGGCGTATATTTCGAGTGTGAGCGTGGTCATGCCTAATTTCTTCTAATCGTCGTGAAAAGCGGGTCGGCAACTGTCCTCAGTTAACATTTCTCCTGCGAGAAAACTTGTGGCGAGCCGCCCTCGCCAACGAGCTTCGTCCGCGAGCGACGATAATCAATGAGGTCCCTTCAGCAGTCTACTCAAGTATAGTGTATGTAGTGATATGTATACTATCCTTTTTCTGGAGAGGTCCCAACATCGTTAATATAGTGGTATGCAGCCCTTAACTTACAAGTCGAGGATCTCGCTCGTTATCCTTTGCTCCTAAATAAGAGCTTTGAGAAACGACTGAACGTCTTTCTTTGGTTGACACAGACTACAGAAAACAGTGAATTTGATTCCGAATGAATCTCTTTAGCCTTTGTAGAAGCTTCACTTTTTTCTTTTTCATTACTTTTAAAGAAAAATACACTGAGCTTTTTTTAAAGGTGAAATCACCAGGAATTGAGCAATTTTAGTATGTCAGTAATTTTTGTCCGGTTTCACATAACGAGAGAGATAATTTCCTCTAATACACAAGCATTTGGATAAACTTCAATCCCACCAACACCTGATTTCTGGTATCTGTGAGCTCCTGTCTGAGCCTTTAACTCGAGTAGAGGTGATAAATTCCAGGCACTCTTGAACACTACAGATTTCGACCGGTGCTTCATCTTAAACGATTCATCAGCTACAGTTTTGAATCTTTAGCTTTTTCTAACCTTCTACAAGTTGCTTACATTTTTCCGTCTGGTTACGGGAAAATTATGAATTTTACGAGTATGGAGAAAACGCATACAAAGTAGCAGTCGTTTCGGCAGAAATCTCATTAGAAAACTAACGTTACAAGCTATATTTAAAATGCAAGAGGAAAGTGAAGATCACGGTAAAGGAACCCTGAATACAAGGAATTCAACGATTATCTGATTGATGAGCTAATGATTTTATAGATGATTAGTACATAGGTGACGGTTGAGGGACTAATGTTCGTACATACACATTCGTATGTAGTATAAATAATAACTGACACGATGTCAGTTTACAATGGCGCTAGTACACCGAATCATCTGCACGAATCCGTATCGCATTTGGATTCGCGGGAAAGACGTTTCTTATTGAGATGCCTCTAGTGCTTCTCAATTGTCTACAACATTTAGAATGCAATCCTAAGTGCTGCTTGCAAGCTTTCGACCATAAAAAGACCGTCATTCCAGAAGAGTATTATGTTCATTTCTTGTTATCTTTTTTATTTTTATCACAAAATAAACTAACAAGAAATGCTTTTATTAGGGTTTAAGTTGCCTGCCGCGAGCTATTCAGGAGAGGAACGTTCTTCAAAGACTCAATCGTAGAATGAAGCGCTCAGAAGAACTGTACGTGATTATGAGGGGTCGTTTGCATAAGCCTCTTCGTTTGTTGCGAGCTTCTCGAGCGCATCTTACTAGCAAATTCGCCTGACGAGAGATTTTTGCGATTTGTATTGAATCTAGAGATGAGGACGTACTATGACGTCTTAAAAACTGTTGAGCACGGTTGGCGGATGCCCAATTTTGGTTTAATTCGGAGAGGTATAATGTATAGTCGGGTCATCTGCGGTGCATTTGCGTACACACTCGAAACGGCGCGGCGGGGGAGGTAAAAGTTCGAACCGAGATGGGACCGTCGCAAAGTGCAGCGATGGGTGGTGCCAGCAAGGTTTCCAGTACGTTCCTTACCGCTACACTCGACCGCACCGCCTCGAGAGAAACCGCGTACGCACCGCGCATCATGTCGTTTTGACCCTACTATAGAAGAGTTTGACGATACAGTCGGTAGGTTAGGGTGAATCCTAGCGCACATCTAATTTTGCTTAGATCTGCAGTGCGATTCCTTAGCTTTGCTGCGGTGGTTGTGCAGATTGTGATGTGGTAGGTTGAAAAGGCTCACTGCTTCGCTTCCTCTGATACCCCAATTTCCTGCATTTTTCTACGTTACGATTTAGTGTTGTTGTAGTTCCAGCTATTTTGTTAAAGGGATCGTCTTTCACGATACAAATATTTTTCATATTCCCCATGTTTGAATCGATGGCAATATGCATTCATTATATTCCAATATTCATAATACCACTGGTTCAAATATGGAGTTTTTCATGTACAGGTAAAACTGCGACAACAATTGACGATTTTCCACGTCGTCCATACCTTGATCACGCAGAGGCCTTCTTATCGTCACGGTTTCCGCAATAATCACGCCTGCACGACATCCGATGCTTACGATAGAACGTAAATTATGAAAGTAGTGAACATTTGTGCGATCTTATCCCACACCAACAATAGTTTTTCTTCGGAATGTACTGCGGAGCTGCGTGCGAATATCGAAGGTTTCGATCTCTGGATTGCGGAAAAGTGTTCTCGATTTGTATCCCGAATTGAGTGCTTCGCACCTGGCGACAAAAATGAGTGTGTGTCAGTCTTTGCTTCTGCTTCCATGCAGTCAGGATGAGGATTGGATGTTGTATGTTAATCACAGACGGCAGAAAAGTTGCCTCCCTCATGACGAACCACCTTCAAAAGATAAAAGAGTCGAAAGGAGGATTGCACGGAAATATTTTCTTGTGCTGTTGGTGGGATTCCAAGGAAATGCTGTGCCATGAATTGCTCACATCTGTGTACACCCTGCCTGCTCAAGTTTACTCATCTCAACTGCAGAAATTCACAGGCGTAGTTCACCTGAAGCGTGAGAAAATAAGTCATGTTGCTTCACTTCCTACTTCACGTGGCAAAGCTTACTCGTCAAAAAATTACCGAACAGGGTTGGGAAATTCCAGCGCTCCCTGCTTACTCTATTGACTTGGCCTCATCTGACTAAAATTTGTTTCGGGCACTGAAGGTGCAACCACGAGAGAAAACATTCGATGATCCGATGAATCAGGAAAGTAACATTTTGCGCTTCGTCGACCCGCAGCCGCCAGAGTTCTGCACTTCCGACGTTGATAATCTAGCAAAGCGTTGGACATAGGTAATGTCATCGATCACGATGGTTTTTGGTGATTGCTTTCCATGAACAGTAAAGTTATAGTAGTCTGAAAAGTGTGAAATTTGCTGCAAGCTCTCGGAGCAACCTAATAATTGAGGTAAAAAACAAATTATTTCAATCGATATGGCCTCGTATACGATTCTGATAGCTACCTGTTCGTGGTGGCCCTGCTTATGCTAAATTCATTAAGTGCAAGCAGTGGTCACGTACAAGTTAACCTGCACAGTTATATTGACGGGGCGGGTTTAGCGCAATCGGTGAGAGGTTCCGCTGTCTGCACCATCGATCAGAGGTTCAAATCCGCCCTAGTGACCACCAAGCCTTTCGCCCCTCCGGGGTCGAAAAACTGATACCAGACTTGCCCAGGAGGATAAAAACGTGACACATAGCCGCCGCAAGTCACTGTATGGGTCACTTACACGTTCGTAAACCTCAAACGATTCTGAATTGAAGTGAGCGTGGTGACGCGTCCCAAGTGGATTAATTAACGCCAGATACTATATCCTTTATCCACTTTGCGTGTCAGAAATCTAGTCGTTGTACTGTTATTTAGAAATAAAGTCGAATTTTGGATAACTAAGGATGAACCTAAACCTTAATTGCAAAGTTCGACCAGATGATTGCTTATGAATAGATCAGGCCGTGGATGTGAAGCTCACGATCGCATGGTTTCACCACGCCGCTTAGAACATTTTTTGAGACGACAGTTCATATAATAAAAGATGATCTAAAGCACATGAGCTGAAGATATTTTGGAAATCTTTAGACAAAATACATGTTTTACACAGGTAGGAAGGAACAAGGCAATTTCATTTCTGACGAATTTTGGAATTTTCTGTTTTTGCGAGGCGAAGAAATTTTGGTACAATTAGATAAGAGAAGAATAGCAGAGAGGTGGAAATTTCTGCCACCACAGCAAATTGGACCAAATCGGCTTTTAGCAGTGAGAAATTGAACACATATGGAATGTGTTCTAGTTTGTAGACAGCAGAGTGCTTCTTGCGAATATTCTTCATTGTTCCAATATTTAAATAAGTGGCTACGTGCATTCGTAATATTTAAATACCGAGTTTTTAGAATACTATTCCAGCTGATTGTTACACATAGAAGGGTCAAAACGACATGAAGCACGGCGTCGGCTACGGCGAGAATGCTTTCAGCAAGAGTCCCCTGGATTCTACGCTCTGCGCTCCGCCGCGGCGCAACCGTGCCTCATTTCATTTCGGCTGCCCTACAGGTTAGCTTCAAAGTTGATGATATGAACGAAAGCAATTATTTGATCGGCTGCAAACAAGCGAGAGACAGCAGCTGAAAATGTGCGTGCCCTGTGCGTATGGTTCAAACCGCTGGACTTGAAGCCTCTAGCCTCCTACCAAATCAGCTAAACTGATACCACATTTGGTTGAAAGGAAAAGGAAACTGACACTGATTGGTCCCTGCGGGTGAATTCATATGCCTTTCTCGCGATCTTAAACCCGTTCAATCCCGGTGCGAAGTCGAACGCATTATCTCTACTGTGAAAGATTTCCTATGGGTCGTCTAAAATTAAAGGAACATCCTGATGCAAAATTTCGGGTATTTTATTTGTTTTGTTCCACACAGTTTCTTTAGTTGCGTGTAGTGTTTGATCCCAATATAATCTAACTTTTTTCGGCAAAAATATCCACTCGAATACGTATGTCAACTGAGAGGGTTGTTGACAACCTCGAAATGGGGTCTTCGTGGGAACCGTAACGCTGTCGTGTACATTTCGAATCTTCGAAGCACTACGTCAAATTGTTTCCTAGTAAAATGAGGAGGATTCGCATGATTTCCCAATTTGAATGTCGTCGCATGAGAATGTAATTGTGGGTGTGTGCATACGCCATGTGTCCTTTTGTTAGTAATGGAATGAAGAACTGGTTATATGTTTAGTCTGTGCACAGCACCAACTGGTTTTCTGTTAATGAATTTCCATCGCTGTTTACGTTTCGTTTGATGTCGTTGTGATTCTGAATGCAACATGCATAATCAGTCAAGCAGAATCAACGAACGGATACATCTCTTGATTTCGGCTGCTGACGGTTTCGCTACAATCTCCATTTTCACAGAATTTTCCAGAGTTCTGTGTTCCCCTCAAGACATCCAAACATACTTGCACCTGTACCTTTTTAGAAGAATTCTTACTAGGTTTTTGAACGATCTACAACAGCATTTGAGTCCAAGGACTCGAATCTGGTTATCAGAATTATACGGAATAATTACGCTTGCCTGTGAAAGAGTACAAAACTCGCAGATTGTACCTTTGAACCTTCGTTTGATGTATTGTTTCTCACTTCCTTCCCCTATCCTTTTCATTTCACACGGTTGGAAGAATACTGACGTGTCGGTAGTTAGTAATTAGCTAATATTCAAATTAACTAACGTTAACACTCCGTCTCTTCACCCTAGTATAGAATGATGACTTTGGGAACATCTTCTATTCTGTCATATTTATACGAACTTATTATTTTTCTGAAATTTTGAAGAGAACGCCAGGAGTGCCATATCCAGGCAGCAGCAATTGAAGCATTGTTGTCAGCAGTATAATTAGCTATTTCTGCTGATATTTCTTAAAGTTCTTTGACCATTTGAGATGAGCATTTGGACTGAATTCAAAAATATGTTTAGAAAATCAGAAAGAGTGGAAAATGTGTTTATAAAAATCGAATCTGTTCCTTGACGTCTTACCAACCATTGATCTTAATCACCACTTTGGGCAAGAAATTTCCATTTTTAATGAAGACGGACACAGTAGTCAACCACGAATTCCACCCAGCTTCCTACCGTTACAAACACTTTTCTGTCGTTACGATTTTACATGACCACTCATTCACTCGCACTGACATATGACAGAAGGGACAGCTACGGAACCCATCTCTTATTGGTTCTGCCGTGGAGACAACAAAATCGCTTGTGGTAGAAGTTATTCCAATCGTTGACTCATAACAAGTGCAAATTTTGCCGAACATGAAACTGAAGCCTCGTAAGAGGAATCTTTTTGGACATCCAACTTTTTCTTGATTCTCTGGGCATTCAAAGACAAGTCGGAAATTTTTCACTTTTTTTAGTTCCTGTGTTTGTTCATTTCAATTTTTTGCTGTTGCAAGATTTGAGAAATTAGGAATGTGCCAGAGTTTATTTCAAGTAAACAATAAGGGTCACCAAAACATTTTATTTCGATTTCTTTTTGTTGAAAATTTGTGCTTTTCCGAGGACCTTGAAAATTATGTCCATTTCACAAATTGTTCCATCCTTTCACAGACCTGGATACACAAGTAGTACATTAAATTCTCATTCAATGTCGAAAATTAACTGAAGGCATTGAAGCGCAGTTGCTATAGCTTCCCAGAATAAAGGCTTAATTCGAGCAACGTGCCATGGCAGGAGCGCTACGCTCCTTTAACATACCTAGTAGCTTCACTGATTAGCTGCATGCCTCTGGCTGGAATCTCTTTCTTCTTCACTCTCGAAAATGCTTGAGTTTCTTAAGGTCCTTAGTGTGAAACGCAATACTAGCCAAATCATATTTCAACGGTTGGGTCACTTTCTAGTATTGAATTTTGTTACTTTTTTTATCCATCGTCCAGCGCAGTTCATTTTTGTTAGCTTCTACCACTTTCGATATTTTTATTGTGCGTTCGCTAACAAGCTTACGGCCTAAATCTGAATTATTAGTTCTTCTAGAATCGGTCGAGGATTCTGAAATCACCCTTTACGCTCTGCCGTAACGAGAAATTTCCTGGAGGTCTCAGTTTTTGCTCTACCGCCAAATTTCCAAGGAAGGCATTCGTTTTTGCAGGTCTTTCTCCTCGTTTCTATTTATAGCCGCATGGACAGCGTAGGTGAAGATAATCGCGTCAGCAAGAACGCGACAACGCGGCGCTGCTATATTTCAGCGTCTCGCGGGTCTACGGTGGCGTCACCAGGCGCGAGTCACTCCAATCACATGGCTGACGTCATGGGAAGCACTCAGGCACGAACTATTTATTTGGGTGGGACAAGGCACACGCAGTCGACGCTCACCTGAGACTACTTTCCTGCGTTTCCATTTCCAGACAACGTCGAAACTTCATTTTCCTTTATTCACTGCAGAAATGCTGTTTAAATACACAACAATCCTTGGTTTCAAGGTTGTTCGCCTATGGATTTGAGGGATTTCGACTCATCATTTTAATATATGTACTTCTTTATCTTAAGAAATAAATAACTAATACCAACTCAATGTTAAGGAAACTGCGTCAATTACGGTATGATTAGGGAGTGTTGGTTTCTTCCCATACTTTTCCTGGTGGAGTTCACGTTAGCACCAGTTTTCAAATTACTTACGTTTTAATTGACAACTATATAACTAAGAATTAAACTTTGTGTTGACCTGCAATTAATATTCTGTTGGGAAATTAAAGAATCCATACATTCACGAGATACGGCACGTTCGCAGTGGTGTTTTATCTATTTGTTTGTGCTGGACTGCATTTTAAATAAGCAAGCGAGAGAACATGGTAGTTACGGGCGTCCATTCTGTATCCTCGTCTTAGTTCTGAGCGTCTTAGTTTTTTTGAACCAATGCCCAGAACAAGTGGTTCTTCCACGGTTTCTTGTTATTTACTAGCAAATGTCAGTCATTCTGTCTAAACAATGTTGAATGTACTTTAGACGTTACTACTTCATTGTTTCCTTCAGAAAAAAAAATTCGCAGTCGCTTTTTAACACTATGGAACACTATGGAATCAAAACAAATCTTTGTCATATGTTCACTGCAAAGAGGACCAAAAATTAATCACTAGTAATAACTGTTTATTGATTCTGTGGAGGTTGTGGGCATAGTGTGACGTTTACATATGTAAATATCTCTGTCATTATGGTAGTCGGAAAGCGGATGATGGATAAAGTGCACGTCATTGTTCAACCATTCTGAATACCCACTCGCTTAGTTCGACTTCAACTCGGAATGGAACGTCTACAAACGCATGTACAGGCTCTACATTGACTTTCGGGACGCAATCCATATCTCAGGTCAACGTTTCTATTCCCCCAGTCTTCCACCAATTTAAGGACTCTAGAAGGATGAAAGGCTTGCATGGATCTACGAAGCGGTTCCGAAACACCACGAAGGAGTCACAGCAGAGCATAGAAACGACTGCACGACACCCGCTGTGCTGATCACTACTTGACTTAATCGGCGGGCTGTTACAGTTGTCTGTCGCTGGTGCCCACATCTTCGCCGAGGCGTGTCATCCTCGAACACAGCTCCGCCCAACCTTCTCGATCGACAGCAAGAGCTGGCACAGAATGCATCCATTCGTCACCGCTCCATATCCTGCGACATCTCGTGTGAGCTGCCCATCGACGCCGAGTGACCCGTGTAGCTCGGGTCGGCAAGCCACCCTGTTCAGCGTAATGAAGCGTGCAAAAATTCCACTCTCCCTTGAGGCATTTGACCTATTTGGATTAGGTTTCGGGAGTATACTGTACACCAGTACCTTTTTGCAATATCTGGACAACTTCTGGTATAATTGTGCAAGTTATATAGCTGGGACGTGACGAGCTTATACTCAAATGCCTAATTGCATTTACATAGTATAAGTGGGGCCAGCGCGAGCAGGTAGCAATCGGACTCGTGCACGCGGCCCAAGCTACTAACAATGGCCGATGAATGTGAGGCGGTACAATCAAGATCTCAAAGTCAGAACACGGCCTCGTTTATTATTGCAGAAAGAACTTCCTCAGAATCGAAGATTTGCAAAATTTTAATAGTTCCGGAAAGCTATTCGTCAGTTTAGTCAGTCTCAAATTCCCTTTTGATTTCCAAACAAATCCAAAAGCTATCGAGATAAAGCAGATACCTTTTCTGCTGTGTATTCGTTTCACAAAATCAGCGGTAATAGGTAGTTCAGTTCAAAGTCTCGTGCATAAAAATGAAGTATCGTTCTTTGTATGAATGTCTGTGATTCCTATGGTAATGTGTTTTTTCTGTGGAGCAATTTTTTTTTTTGAGGTTCCAAAAATTTTATTGTTTAGGTATCATCAAATCGTGCGAAGCGAACTAAATTGGAGTAGAAACTTCTTCCTTAAGAAATAACAATTAGAAGAATTCCGGGTAAACTTTCGTGAACATTTCGAAAACACTTCGAATTTCGAACACATTACAAAACAGTTGAAGCTCCAAACGTTTCTATCTGTGAGTTTTTTTTTGTTACCAACAAAAAGCTTTTTTACCATTTCAAAGAACTAAGTGGAGACAAAAACACTGAAAGGTCAAAACGGCACAGACGAACACAGTCCTGAATGCACCTTCTTCAAACTACATATGTACTTTAACAAAACAGTAGAAATGCACGAGGGTCTGCATACATGAAGACCCTCGTGCATTTCTCTTCCCCTCACCGTCTAAATTTGCATTTCGCTCCAAATATTTTCGCATTCAGACATTCTGACAATTTGAATGATAAAAGAACCTGAGTACCGTTCCAAACATTTCCCTTGCTACCCAAATTACGAATTTGGTTTTCAAAATGTTGTATTCAAATATGTAGCTAGTTGATATATCTCAAATAATGCTCTATTTGATGAAATAAATTTAAAAAATTAAACGAAATAATAGATCAGTGGTGTCAGTGTACACCAGTCCATTTACGCGATCCAGTTTTGCGGCATACACGCAAATTCTCCTTAAACGTCATGTTCTTCTAAAAACAGCAACTGATTTCAGCGCTACTGAGCCCAAAAAGAAAGTCAGACTAGGACGTAACTCTCTTGCGTTTCGGGAATTTTTTGTTAGAAGGAATGATTATTTTTCGAAATTATAGTTTTATGTGATAATTACATGCTTATCTCTAGGTGAAGGTAATGAGGAATAGCAGTGCATACTACAATGTAGTTGACAAACGTGAACGACAGCATGAACGGTCTACCTCTTTTCAAGAATCCAACGTAAAGTTAAAGCAACGTGAAATGAAGTTAAAGAAAAGAAGACTTCTACCAGCGAGGCAGAACGGCCGCTCTTTTTTTGAAAAATTGGATTACTTCACGATTTTTCAAAACTTTGATGCTGGGGAGAATGAGGAAAGTGGGTGGAGGCGGGGGAAACGCGTAAAGAAGGCATCAGCATCTTCATCACCCGATACAAAGTTATCAGCTTGAAATAAAACCTGTTGTGATCGCTCAGTTGTTGAAATGAGTTTGAGAAGAATCTTGCTGGAGTCGTTAGAAGGACTAGAGACTAATTTTGTTACAAACTATTAGTGTAGACGTCAAATTCCATTTGCCTACTCTGTTCTTGTTTGCTTAGACTTCGGCGACGTAAAAATGTAATTCGTAAATTGAGAAGATCCTTCCAAAATTCCTTACTTCCTCTTGGTATAATGTCTTTGGTATAAATTAGCATACCGAATGAATCTTCGAATAACTTGAAGTTCTCGAGACTCAACGATTTGAATAATTTAAAAGGTACTGGGAGATGTATTTACTCGAATATTCGAACACAAACACTAAATGGCAGTGTCTACAGCTCAGATGACGAACTACGATTTTCGTTCTTTCGCACCCAGATGCACTGCAAATCGTATTCCCATAAGAACGTCACTCGTGCTCGTGTAATAGGATTTGGAGGGAAACGTTTCCCATCCTCGTATCGTTTTTGAAGCTCACTATTTACAGAATGCCTGAGATATTGTGGGAGGTTGGAGGGGATTCAACACGAACTCACTTCGAGAGAGTGTGATGCGTGGCTTTGAAATACCTCAAAGTTAAATTTTTCTATAGAACAAGCATAGCAAGTATTTTGATGTGTTTGGATGTGGACTCGATATTTGAGTTACGTAGAAAATTAAAGCAAACAAAATTATTCCTGGTAACCTTGAAATGAAGCGCTACAAAGAAGCCACAGTGACCTCTTTGGATGTTTGGATTTTGCTGGCTGCACACTTTTTTATTGAAAGAAAATCAAAAACAAAACAAACCAGTGCATTAATATCACGCTTTTCCCTCACGAGAACGTTGCCGTAGTTAAATTGGCTTTTTATGCGTGAACAGTCAACTATTGATCCATCCCATAAATAATGCGATCTTATGCACTTCCTCAATTTTTCGAAATTACTATAAACAAAAACTTCTGAGTCCGAAATATATTCTTCATCTTTTACAATCTCATTTTGTCTTCTCGGTAGACTTCCAGTCTTCCCAAATCCCTTAGACGTCGATTTCTGCGAGAGAAAAAATCGCGTTGCTTATGGGATAGCCCGTCAGCAGAAGATAACTTTTAAGAACCGCAACTGTATCTCAATAAAACCTCATTATTTCGGCAGAAGGTTTCATCTCAGCATCGTGGTATCTCTTCTATGTATTGCTAAGATGTTGCTCTTCACCTTTCTGAAATCTCCTACGGCAGAAAGGAACACTTATTCCTTTATCTTATATCCGTTACATCGCCTTTGTGTTTGTTTTTTGGTTGCAGCAGTCTCGTTCACTAAGGAATGTGATAGTAGGAGTATTTTTCTCAAAAAATCGTTAAGCTCGACTTCATTTTCTTTAGCCCTACACAAGATTGAACGCCGTTTTTGATGAACAAAGTTAGGTTTTTTCGATGCTGCCAAAATGAACCAATTTGCTATGGAGTGCAGAATGAGAGCCCCCTTCTTTGATTGATGACAGTCTCAGGTGGTCTATTTTTCCCCTCAAGATTCAAATGTTCTTCTCGGTCTTACAAGGTTGGATAAATGAAATCCGTTTTGCATTGGATCTTAGCTTCATCTCACGAGGACAATAAGTAAGTAAAATTTTTACCAGCCATATCCAAGTCCCATATCCAATCCACCCAGACAACTTTTCATTCTCTTTATTTTCTTTTTGCTGATGATATGCATATGAGTCGGATGTAATTTTAGAGAAACGTTAAACTATACGAAATTATCTTCGAATTGTTCTACGTAGATCGTTTGAAGATCCCCTTCCGAATGGTGCCGAGTTTTGGCAGCAAATCATCCACCAATGATATCCAGTACGAGCACAGTTTTTTGCGGATGTGCTTTGCGCTTGTCATTTGAATATGCGTTGGAGAATTTCTAGAAATTCATCGGAAAATGCACTTAGCGTCATTCCTACTGTAGTGCTGTAATTGAGGAAAAACGAAAGCACTAATATGGGGGATAGAGATAACTATTGCTAGCCTTCGTTAGAGTAGAAATGACCGTAGTTTCTCGAGCTTTTCAACCAGAAGGAGCTTAACCACTTGCAATAGTTGGAGACCGCTGCAGGTCAGCCAAGCCTTTCATCCCTTTGGGCTCTATAAACCTCTACATTTGTTTGGAGAGATGAGCACACAATTTAGGGCAGCTATTGACTTCCACAATGCATTTCGTGTGCGCAGTGGCGTTCCTGCACTTCAACGGTTCTGAAGTGAGACGAAGTCAAAAGTGGAGTGAAGTTTGCCTGCCGCCAATTATAGTGTCGAGGATAAATTTATTATCCTCAACTAACATAACACAACTGACAAGGGTTTTTCCTTTTAGATGAAAACAACAGAAGTTTTGATGGTGAGGTGGTCTCTCCTCCTTATCGATAGCAAATGTCTTTTCTAATAGTTCGCTATTTTCGGTTTGCCATTAGCATTTCTATTCTGAAAAATTTCTATTTCTAGAAAATTGAACCTGCGTGCTGAAAGGTTTGTGTCTGCAAAGCGTCCGATTTGTTGACACAACTGCAATTTTTTCAATAGAACCATAACAAAAAAACGTGGACGTTCTTTCATTTGTCCCCGCTTTAAACACGCTATTTGAATCGATCTTCCGTAAACTTGGAATACTGCGTACCGCAGAAAATTCTAAATCTCCAGAAAGGAGAGCTCATAATACAGTGTTTTTCTTCAGGAAAGAAGAAAAACTAGGGAATTAGTGAATATCATTTTGAAATAATCCCTTGATTATGCGTTTATGAACCACAATGGCCGTTACAACTCCTCAATTAACGTACTGCACACGTAAAATGTCCTTTGATTAATCTGTCGCCGACACTTTGGTCTGCTCGAGCACTGCACTCTTTTGTCGACGGCGTTGGCGCGATTAAATGGAGGTGCGGCACGAAAGAAAGGCACGAAAGAACTTGATCGCGAATCTCAGCGGAACCGCTCGGAGCTGTCCGCCCTTCCCCCGGCACCCACAAAAATCTTCAGTGATTACATATGGCTAACAAAGCGTACAAAATTTTTACGTGGACTGTTTTCCCTCTTCGGATTTGCCTCCTTCATAAACTGAATTGGATATCACACATGATGTTGCGAATTTCATTCTTACTAAGCCGCGTCGAGTTCGTTCCATCAGTGAAAAGTCGCTAATGACGGCTAGTAGCAGGCGGCTACTCTCGATCTCGTTTTCATTGTTCTGTGAACGTCTTGTTGTGGCTTTTCTGTGGAGACTGAGTTAATTTTCAGATGCTTCGATTGTACACTTTGTTTATATTGGGAATTTTGGCGACTGCTTGCATGGCTGTGCCTTTCTGGATCGGTCGACAGCTTCCACCAGTCCTCAAACGGATATCACAGCTTGATGATGGCGTAAGTCCTTTACTAATCGTATCCAACAATTTACTGAAATTTTTAATTTGCCTTGGGTTTGTGAGGTTCTTCCTACTAGTAGTAACGCTTAGTATGAATGTAGTTTTCGGGAACAGCAGCAAAACACGAAACAACCCCCACAATTTAGGAGATAAAAGTCTCAAGAGCATCTGAAGCTTTGAGCTTACGGTACTCGGGAAGTCTTTGCACTAATGTGAGTTGCAAGACGAAAGTGGAATAATGATGATAGTACTCGAGCAGCCTACTCTTCTACTCATTCTCCGAATGATTAAAGGCATCACCCCACGAATCTGAATTGGTGATAGATTTCAGGTGGAGTATTCGTACACGGGATCGTAGATTATGGAGAGGGGTGTGATTCCGTCCATTTCTTCCTAATTGCCGTAAAAAACGGCCAGGAAGATGCGGCGCCGCACAGGGTTGGCGCGCTTCAATCGAACTCCTTGTAGAAAATAGTGCGCCGGAATGCTCGAAGCCGTATCTTCCGGGCCGTTTTCTACGGCAATTAGGAAGAAATGGACGGAATCACCTTCCTCCCCATAATCTACAACCCCGTATACGAATACTCCACCAGAAATCCGTACCACTCCAGCTTCGTGGGGTGATGCCTTTAAAGGCAGCGAACACTCAGCGAATGACACGAATTTGGCGATGTTGAGATCTCTCGAGGACATTTATGTTTACGGTTACAGGTGTTGATCACGGGTATGTGTTCACGCCATTTCGAATTGTTGACATCGCAGAACCAGTCAAATCAGTCAAATCGTGGACATGAATCGACGGATAACTGCAGCGGTTTGAGCACCTGCCAGTTATTCCACACCGTTCGAAGTTAAAGATGGAGTGAAGAAGGGATCCTTCCTGTTTATCTCTGCGAAATACAGTTGAGCAGTGTCCTGTTGATATCATCTTAGCACTACCAGGACGTCCAGTGGTTGATCTCGATCGGATAAACGATGTGGTAAAGTTAACCTCACGCAATTTGTTGTTGGCCTTCTATCGGAAAGGAAACCGCAGCCCATGCACTAGGCTACTTCAGTGATGAGTGTAAGTAGACATAAGTCTCCTCGATAACTTTATTTGTAGTCAGGGTGGAACGTCAGCAGATTGGAGTCGCAGATGAAATCTGTTACCTAGTCTGGACGCTGAAAAAACAATCGCAGCTGTGGAACTAAAGCTATTAATATAAAGTTGACAGCAATTCGACATTCAAATCCTTAACAAATGCCCCTGTGCGATTGCCTTCGTCAGCAAAGACTACGCCTGAGCTTATTTCTCCGTTATTCATCTTAACACGAGCGAATAAGAGATATGAGCTGCACTGTCCGCAGACACCAGGTATGACGATGCTGCATAGCAACTTCTGAGCACAGCGAATTCGAATAAAAGCCAAGGTTCAGTCAAAAAATGAAACCAAAGCTATTTTCGAGAGGAAGCAGATGGAAGTGATGGAGTTCATTTGCAATATTTCTAGCAGTTGAGAAAAAGTCATTTCATTTCAAATACCACCACATTTCCATCGTTGAACGTTTCCCATATTGTGTTGAATGTTAGGCTCAGAAATCTGCTTCAGCTCTTCTTTAAACTATCCAATACTCATGACCTAACTATTTCTCACACGAGCCAATTCACATACTCGTACTGCTTGGCACGTTCAGGCTCAATCATGCTTTTTCTGATAAAGACTTAAAATCCAGAAGTACGCAAGAGTCAAGCACTCGTATGAGCATGGAACAATTCTTGCCTCGATGAGAAAACACGACCACACGACCCTTTGACCAAACTGGGATCAGGACGACCAAAGAGTCTGATTTTAACGGGTCGACACTCAACATCAATAGCGCCGAGCACACCAGACACTTTATCTTACAAGTCTTTCTGACTAAGAGATGCTCTAACGTTCGTTGGACCTTCAACAAGTCTTGAAATTACGATGCTTCAAATATGTTTTTCTACCTCAAATTTCTATAGCATAAAGAACCTTTTTGATTCTAAAAAATGTAGCATTCAATTATTTGGGTTACTATTGAATATGGCTTCAAAAAGTGCTTGTGGAGATAGAGATGGGAGATTCGGAGTAGGATGATCAGCAGCATTTGCGGGTCGACCAAAAAAGGCTCGGCAAAATCCGAAGAAATGGCATGATCGAAAACAACTGAGCACACCATCGTATTCTCAAGATTATCTGCTTTCATTTGATAGACCTCGTTCTTTTTGTTTTTTAAAAATAATAATACGTGGCTCATGTGCAAAATTTCTTTGGACAGGTGTTGTGAGGGGGTGGCGTTCGCTCCCCTCTGCATTTAGTTCTATGACAGTCCAGCAGTTTTGGTAATTCACCACAGACTCGTCCTTTTGCAGGATGACATCTTTCTGGTGGTTCCACAAGTGCGAGAACGACGATCACAGCCGATCATTGACTACACGGACGAGTTCTCTGCAGATCCTTTCGAGGTGCCAGAGAGTGTGTATTTCTTGTAGGAGTAATAATTGTAATTAATAAGTGAAACATTTGGACCGCATCACCTAGCCCAGGCTGAAATCAATCACAATGACAATTTGTCCTAGATTAACAACGGACTTAACTTTCAGATGCCGCTGAACAAAGGCCGAAGACCTTAGCAATGCTGGATATTTACCACTGATTTGACGTACATAGTTGGTTTCCGCCAATATTTCCCTCTCTTTCGATAACTCGTTCCTTAACACATGGATCTCATCTCTCAGTGTATAGATGTTAAATGCATATCATATGGAAATACTTGTGTATATTCTGAACCATCAAATGAAAGTTCTGTGTTATGTAATGCACTGTTGCAGTCACTGAAAGATGTCAGTC
This sequence comes from Necator americanus, assembly GCF_031761385.1. NCBI lineage: Eukaryota > Metazoa > Nematoda > Chromadorea > Rhabditida > Ancylostomatidae > Necator > Necator americanus. The sequence continues at coordinate 23,669,628 of NC_087372.1, read as the reverse complement.
AAACAGCCACTGAAAAAAGTGAATAATGCCAAGGAGTTTAAGCAGAATCAAATGTGTAGTGCATGCTGAAGATTCACCTCTAGCGCGAATCCTACTTTTGTTCGTTTCATTTGTGCATGAAATTGTTTCCATACACGGGCGGCGTGTAGTGTAACGTTTAGATGTTCCGCTTCCTGCACGATCGGAGGTTCGAATCCGCCTTAGTGCTCACCAAGGCTTTGATCCCTTCGGGGTCGATAAATCGGTACCAGTCTTGTCTGAGAGGATAAAACACTGACTTGACACATCCGCTAGCCACCGCAAGTCATTGTATGGGCCAGTTACACGCTCGACAACTTCCAACGATTCCGAATTGAAGTGAACGTGGGGGCGCATTGATTAACGCCAGACACTTTATGCTCTATCCTTTATGGAAGCAGATTCGTTGCGTGTTTTGCCGGTCTCACATGTCGCATACTCGGCGGAAACTGATGTCCTGCCTCTATGCACCCAGCCGATAGAACGATCGCCGATAGGTTTAGGTTTACAGCAGGATTTGTTCTTTTTATTGTCCTACTGCTAACCATCGAGTGAACATGGCAGCTTCTTTCTGATTTCGAAAGATTTATCAGCAGAGACGGTGAGTCCCTTTTTCGAGACAATTAATATCGTATCACATTTAGGATGACCAAGAACAAAGTGATCACATCGTCTTACAAATGGCAAAAAATCAAGACAAAAAACGAATTTTACAATGATAGATTAGGGTATTCAACTTGGGAAAATGAGACCAGTGTGATCACAATTATCCCTAAGCGACAGCAGAAGGATTAAGAAGTACTCATAATAATTTTTTCTCAGCCGCCTGTCGCAAAACTCCTTTTCTTCATTGACGTTCAGTGCTTTGACGTCAGTTCTTTGACGTGTTTTAAAGAAACAATGAATGCGTATTTCACTCAACCTCTGGAGAATTTGAAAAACTCCTTCGAAGCAACACACGTCATCTGTCACCATCTCTCCATTACGGGATTACGCGTGGGCGTAGATTAGGAATATGAGCATGACTGCGCTCAATTCTTGCTAATCGACCGGAAAATCGCCATGATAAATGGCCTTCTTGTACGGACCTTCGTACCAGATACCTTATAACGCCACCTTTGTATACGCGGCAATTCCCTCAGTAGCCTACCCACTGGTTTCACTTTAATAAGCTGCTGGGAATCAGCTAACTGGTTATCGTGCGCCCCCCCGCAGGCGCGGCGTATTCACAGGGGTGCGCGTCACGAGGTGCCTCGTAGGAAAATGCGCGCAGTAGCGCCGTTTCCCACACCGTTTTTCAGGGCCGTGGCAACTTGCGCTCTACATCCCCAACACTATCTTTTCATGGAGATTTCCACATACTCAATTTCGTAGTATGTTCTCTTTTGCTTTCCAAACACAAAAACTAACTTCTTCGAAAGATAAATTTCCTGCAAAACTTGGCTAACCGGCTACCAATTCCTTTCCATTGCATTTAATTCTTTGTTATTATTTATTATTATTTTTATTGAGCTTCGCTATTCGTAGTGAGATAGACAAACGTTGCCTATAAGAACTAATGGTTACGCAAAGAACCACCGCTAGGTACGCACTCAACCTGCAGTGCTACCATGCTTCCACAATGAGCGGAAGGACTGTGTTCCAGACGTTACTGGCTGCATCAAATGCTACGTAGTTGGATGTGTCACGCGAGCCGACCTAGATCCATTAGGATGGAGCTTTCACAATTTTTATTGTACAGAATTATGAACGAACGACTCGTGGATCTATAACTTATGTGGTACAAAAAAGCGGAACAAAATGACTAGCGACGAGATTATGGTGAATACACAATGCGAACCTGAAGAGGTCGAACATCGAACGTCAAATATGATGTGATGGAACAGCACACACACTATGCGACAAATCACGCTCTAAGACTAACGACATGAAAGATAGGAAGAACATTTGAGAGCAGGAGGAAAGCACGATGTTAGGCTAGAAGACGTATAGCCTTCCTTGCGATCGCTTCCCGGCAGAAGACTTCTTTACAGGACCAACTATCAAATAAGACACAAAAACGAGCAACCGGCCAGGGCAATGGGATTCGGAGCAGAACGGCGAACCCGCAGTAAAGCTCGCACACTCGGGAACGACGTCATGCAGTACGGGCAATGAGCAACACAAGGCACACAGCACACATCATCTGTTCACAATCGATAACGGGGAATCGCTGGATAAGTCGATGTTGAACTGGTAATTCCGCCTAAGGCTGTCCATGTCGAGTGAAGCGAACGGGTCCATCCTAACAACTACCTAAAAGTACGACTGTTCAAGTTATCCATGCAAAATCATTTGTCACATTTTTAATGGTAGCAACAAAGAACTGTGTGGACAACTGCAAAGAGATGTGATCGGGTCAAACCAACGTGAAGCTCGGTGCAGTTGTGTCAGTGGCTGCACTAAGAGCGGCGCGGTGGAGCTAGCGGTTAGGATCGGTGCGGGACCGCCTCATTGCAACGATGGTGCTAGCGAGGGTCCCACCCGGTTTCAACCGCTATGCTTCACCGCATTATTTCTAGCCTGGCAAGCTTCAGGTCGTTCCGACTCTCGACTATATGAACTTGTAAGTTTGTATATTTCTTCTTTATTAAAATTTGTTACTACATAACACTACCCCTTTTTGTTCTCGCATCTCTAATTATTCCAATCTTAATCTAAGCTTTAATTTCCTTCTTCAAGTCGCTCCCTTTCCAGACTAGAAAAGTCGCAAGTTCAAGTTTAAACGAACCCTATGTGCACGACCCGTTTCTGGAGCCTGCGTAGTGGATAACGAACGCTGATACCAAGGAGCAGAGATGGGCACGTTAATTACCCGTTTCTGAAGAGAAAGAGGTGGTTTCGCTATAAATAAATGTTACACAACATATATTCCAAAAAAAAACACTGTTATGAAATTCTCAACATAGTAATCTATGACTACACGTGACGTAAAGAATTTTGTTTAAATCTAAGAAAAAAACACATCACACGCAACGCCTCCTGGGAACATCATTCCCTAAAGGAATTGGACGACACGGTTGACGTTTTAGATTTCACTTTGTCGCATATCAAACTAATGAGTGTTTGTCAGTATTCAAGGAATTCAGAGTTAGTGAACACTCGGTCAGATAACCACTTCATTGTACCATGCCTTGTTTACCTGTTCATTTAACTCGACGCGGAGATAAAGATGGACGCTAAAACAGATGATTATTCTGCATCTACATTCCTGGCTTTTCCCTATTTCAGTAGCTCATCAAGCAAGTTGGGGCGCCACCCAGGAATTTCTACGGATTTTCACCTTCGGGATCACCAAGGAACTTCAAGTTCTCTTGCTCACGGTCATCCTTCCAGATTAGACGATAAATCCAGGACTCTTTTATAAATATTTCGGAGCTGCAGGCTCTTAGCGAGCCTCTCCACTTTGTTGACTCAAAAAATCTCAAAAATAGTTGAAGGCAAAACATCGGCACTCCAAAAAGATGTCTGCTCTGCGATCAGGCACCTCAGGAAAACACCTCAAGAAAAACAGGTCACAATATGTACAAGATGAGGATGGGATCTAGAATAATCTACAGTGCAGGTGGATGGGACGCACGATTCCTTACTTCGTTTGCTACTACAGTTTCCTCGTTTAACCTATAATGTCAGTAAATGCTAATAGGAGGGTAATTGTCTCACTTAAGTCTTATTCCAAGAACTTCCACATACTTTTCGCATTTGATGCACCCAGGGATGACTTTCACGTTTCCTTTTTAAAACCTTAGAAGATAGTCCATGATGTACGTTGAATACTTTCCACGGCTGGAGATAGTGATAGACGTTTGGTTGCTAACTATAGGATGTGACCATGAGCATCGCGTAGGGAATTGCATGAAAGTGCAAGCAAAAACTAAGCATACGAATGCGAGAACACAGCACCAGGCCGTTATGTGCCTTGTGAGAAAGGAGGGAGGTGGCGCATCCTTAGCAGTTTTAACTCGTGTCGTGGATCCTCTAAGACCAATGCACCACAGCAAGTTTCGCCAGCGAAAAGGTAGTTAGGGGCCACTCTAAACCTGCCCTAGTCGCTTAGCGCATCGCTCGTTTGTGCTCTTTTGCCTACTCCACAGGAGCATTGACCCGTTTCCCTCCTCGTGAGGTGCATCGCACCAAATACAAATTAAGAAACAGAGAAAAAAAAAACATCTGGGTAAGTGAGAAGGAAAAGGACATGGTTGGGTGTATCATTAAATTTTACGATTTATGGTGCAATATCGCGTAAGCTGACACGTAAGAAGTTAAATCGTTTTTGATTGTGTGTTTTTTTTTCATGGTTACAGTATTTTCATGATTTTTCCATTTCGGCATGCTTTCGGAACGATTATTGTGGTTGCGTGTAAGTGTGGTTGCAGTGATCTGAACCACAGTGTGAGGTTAAAGGAATGTCTCAATCCGTGTCCAATAGAGGCACACTGGGATCGGGAGTTTTTGCAAGAAGTAAGACTTTTTGGGGTTCTAGCATCCTCGGATCAAAGTCGCTAATCGATGAAACCGGCTGAGGAGGAGAGTGCTGCGGCGACGGACGTGAAGTGGAGAAGCTGGTGCTTTCAGACCGGCGTCTCGCGATGGTAAAGTTGATGAAGATTTCACGAAAATGAACACTATACATTCCAGAATCTCAATACACAGAAATAAGGATAATTTTTTAGGAGTCACACCAAGTATCATTTTTCCTGCTGTTGCTTAAAAATCGGATTGGAAGACAGAAAAAGAGGTAGGAGGATGAGAAGAATCTGATCCGGGTCTGTTAATAGCAGTAGCAGTGTGTATTCGGAGCACTCAGTGAGCTACAGATGAGCTCCCTTACCTTGCTTTTTTCAGACGCCTCCTTTGTGCTGCTCTTTTCTTTCTTAGTCTCTTTGATAGATCCAAAATCAGGACCAGGCGAACGTCGAACTGAATCCTTCAAGAGATTGGGACGAGGAGAAGGAGTTCTGGTTTCCGCACTTCCGGAAAACATCTCTTTTGCCTGCAAGCACAACCGTTATTACGGTGTTCGCCTTGGATGATGAGCGAGACCTTATCAAACGCTGGATTCCTCTTCCTCGGCAGATCAGGTGATGTACTGCCGGGCGATATGGAAGAGGGGGATGGAAGGGAAGCGGAGGACAACGACGGAGATGGTGAAGCTTTCTCCGAGGATGGCGTTGGGCTCCGATTTCTGAAGCGTTGAACATCATTAAAAATGAGTGCAGTTAAAAAAGAGCAAGTGGCGTAACGCGAAAGAAAAAGGAAAAAAGAGGAGGTGATGTACCTGGCTGTTTCAGCAGTCTTACTGTAAGAATATGGATGAGAAACGGAAGTTTTTGGCGACGGTGGAATCTCGTTGATGGATGGCGGCTGTGATTTAGGGAGTGGTGGAGCAGAGAAATCAGTGCTGGAATAGAGATTATGATTTTGCAGGAAGGTGAACAATTAAAAAGTCTGCGGAAGTGGATAGAAGTCGAATGTTTCTATAGAATTCTGTCGATGAAGATCTAATGAAGCTTTTTCAAAGTTTTCTTTTTGCTGACTTCGTACTTCTATTCTACTTTTAGAACGTCCTTTTTGCCGTTATCTAAAAGGATAAAAAGGGAATTAAAAGCGCTATTTGCAGCCACCGAGCAAGTAATTGAAAGTGTAGACGAATGAAATAAATGAAATAATGGTAGAACCAGTTAATCACTAACCGGACCTCGAAAAAGCAGACAAATAGCAGGAAACAATCGTCTAGGAACGAGATGCTACCTGACTGAAATCTCCTTAGGCGCATTCTTTCGATCTCCACGTTTAGGAGGATCGGAATTGACTGGCTCTCGTGGAGTAGGACTCTGAGTGCGGGCTCTTTCGAATGACGAAGGCTCCTGAAGATTTGAGCTGCTGCGAGTACGCACCTCCGAATGAGCACGTTCGTTCCGGTCCATAGGGACATTCACTGGAATCTCAAGAAACTCGAATTTGTTGTAGTTACGGGGAAGCCACAAGAGGTAGGGAAATCAACTATTCAAATAAGGACTTTCTATGGACTTTCGAGGTCAATCCAAATGCCTCAGCGAGTCAAGAAAAGATAAATTCAATTGAAGGCAGTCTTCGCGAAAACATCCGTCATTATATTTGCCCTACTGATGAACAGAACTCGAAAAGCAGTTTTCGAGAAAATCAGAGAAAAAAATAAAACACAACGGCATCTGCTCAAATCTAGCATTGCTTCAGTTCTAAGACAAATTTCGCATTCTCGACGAATTCTCGAAAACTACGTTTCCTCTACTACTGGAAATAACCAAAAATCGAAAATATCACTGAAACACTACCCTGACATTTTCTACATACTCTACTGGAGTGAGTTCAAACCTCGAGTTGGCTGTCTGAGCCCTCCGCACTCGACTGGTGCCCATTTCGACGGGGCTTTGGGTTTCTTCTCACCGCTTGCATTGTTGTTCACCTTCAAAAGGTATTACAGTGCTAAGAGTAAACAGATGCAATGATGGTCAACGATTCTATGATTCGAAAAATGTTCGAAATCTCCGCTTCCATTCAGAATCACTTGAGAATTATGAAGAGGTGTGCCGACTATTCAACGACTTCGACTGGCGAACAGATGTATCACGTCAGCGTTTTTGTCTCCACAGACAATTCTGGTAGTAATTTATCGAGGCTTGGCTGGCCCGGCACGGTTTTGACCGTTGAAAGTGCAACCACTCATTCATTTACTTCATCTAGTGCGGCTTATTCTTGGGTTTGCAAAGCAAGTCTTGCTGCCAAGATAGGCGCGCACGAAAGAAATCCCGCAATGTGCAATCGGTGGCGCCTAACGCCTCCTTTGCATGCTTTTTGACCGACTAACTCTTCACGACTTCACTCACTCATCTCGCGCCTTTTCAGTTGCGGCTGGGATTTAATCCTTAATTTGGTCTCTCCTTGATCTGTTTTTCAATGCAGTAAGGAAAGAATGATTCAACACTGTTTACCTGGAACTCCTCGAACCGGAACCGATGAGATGAAAAATTTCCAGGCAAGACCATAGCAGTCATTTGTGATAAAAAGATGAGTCAGGAACAGTTTGTCTTAGGACAACAAGAAGGATGTTGATGGAAGTTTGAGTTATGTTATGGATGAAGTTTGCAGAATTGTGAATCCAAAAATGTTAGTGATTTCTGAAGTCGCAAAAAACGATCATACTGCTCCGTTTTCGTGGTGATTTGATTTGACTGCTTCGACCGCTAGTGAAGCAAGAGGTTGTCGTGAAAAACTCCGGTTGCACGTAAGTGGTAACGTAAGTAGTGGTTCTTTTCGTTGGTAAGTATGAAGACATATCGAAAAAACGCTTTCAGAGTTATTCGAACAGAGGTAAGAAGATCTTGTGAACCTACATGATTCTCTCTATCTGAAAGAGATGGGAAAATATTTGACATATAATACTACAATAATGATAATAATAAAGGATAGATAATAATAGATAATAGATAATAATAATAAAGTTAAAGTGTCCTGCGTTAATCAATCCGCGTGGGATGCGACCCCAAGTTCACTTCAATTCGTTTTCGTCTGAGGTTTACGAACGCGTAACTGGCCTGACTTGCGGGGGCCAGCCGATGATCAAGTCAGTGTTTTTATCCTCCCAGACAGGACTGGTACCAATTTATCGACCCCGGAGGGATGAAAGGCTTGGTGAACACTAGGGCGGATTCGAACCCTCAACCGTATGGCTACAACGGACCTCTAACCGAGTGCCCAACCCGCCCTAAAAATAATAATAATAATAAAATGACACTGATACATATAATGTAAAATGTAAAAATATCTGGCACTCAGTGTGTACGTTTAGCTGGGTGAACGCTGTGATAAGCAGACTCTTCTGCTTCAGTCATAATGTGTAATTCATCTCAGTCCAATTAAAAAGGTTTGTAAACTACCCAAACGGCCATTTACCGTAGCCCAACAATACTGACAACTACGATAGGCAAATAGGCGCAGTCGGTTAGAGGTCGTTAGTCTTTCATCCATCCGGGGTCGATAAATTGGTACCAGACTTGTCTGGGAGGATAAAAACACTGACTTGATCATCGGCTGGCCCCCGCAAGTCATTGTATAGGCCAACGCGCGTTCCAAAACCTCAACGATTACGAATTCCAGTAAAACGCGTTGGCGCATCCCAAGTGGATTGATACGCCAGTGACCTTATTTACTTTTATTCCAACACATTAAACAAGCTTTTCTACTCCTTTTTTCAAGAGTGTCACTTGCTCGCAGAGATAGGCAGAATTTTCAGCGGGAGTTCATTATAAATTGAGAAACGCAGATTTGAAATACCTCGGCCAAGAATGGAATTCGCACTGGCGACGGACGGAAGTTTCGTTGCACAGTACCGCCGTTTGCGGCATCCGTACCTCCTACGTTGAATTTTGCTATTCTTGCGGCTGCCGTTCCCGTTGGGATCTCCTGGAATGAATAGCGTCTCGCCCCACTTGTATAGATAGAACACTCCTACCTGCTTGATATCCTCTGCAGTAACTTTCAGACTTTTCTCGTCGAAAGCGAAGTCCGTTGATCTCCTTTCTTCTTTGGCATCAGGCTCTGGAGTGCCATATTCAGAGCCACGACCAGTCGGCGTCAGGAATCTGCAGAAACTCGAGGGTAACTCACATTCAAAATGGCAATTATTGCATATACCTTTCATCATCAGACGCTTCTGCTTGCAAATAAGGAGATCTGGGCCTTTGATAAGCCACGCTTTTCTTTGGAGGATCCTTCTTTGGAGGGATATACGCTGTGGATGGTGCAGGTTCGATCAATTGCACACTCTTCTCCTTCATGGTTTCGTCAACGATTAGGCCGCTTTTGTCATTAGTGACCGTCTTGCGAAGGCGGATTCCTCCCTAAATGCAGCAGCAATGAAAACTTGAAGGACACCTGTGATAATGTGGTTGTTTCCTCATGAGATTTGAGGGAATTCGGAAAACCATTTGGAACAGATGAAGCGTAGACAGCATAAAGTAGCAGTGAAGGAACATTTCCTTTCTTTGAAGATTGTTAGTGCGATTCGTTTTAGCTTTGTCTTTTCGATATCACATACATAAAAACTACAAAAGAAAAGAATAACTGACGAATTTTCCAAACTACTAGGGCGGGAAAACTATTTCCAAGCTTTTTATTGCTAGGCAAGAACGCATTTCAGCAGTTGTTTTGTTTTTTAAACTGTCCTAGTTCTCTAAAATATTGAAATCAAAACTCTTCCAGAACCTTTCCCGGAAGTTGTCCTGTCCGCACGAAGAAAAATCATTGAAATAATGTAATGCCAATAGTAGTTACGTTGTTCGTGGATTTCTAAGAAGTTATTTTCCTGAGAAAGATCAGAAACTGGAGCAACGTTCAACCGTTGATTTGAGCTCGCGAGAGGTTTCTGTTGAAGTGGTATTGAAAAAAAATACACAACCCAAAATTACTTGGCTTTCAATGCCATCAACAAAACGTTCTAATTTATGTTCATACTTCTTTACCCTGCAAAGTCAACGTGGATTGAGACACACAGTAATAAAGAAAATCCATGAAGCCGTGCCCTCAATCGGTTCGAAATGGAGCAGTTTGGACTTCATGGAACGAAAGTAGGATTTTAAGGTAGGTAACACGTTGGATCAATAATTAGGAACGATCACACAAACTATTCACTAGTGCTTACCAGTATTTGATGTTTTATTGGATAAACTTCTGTTTTATAAACAGATGCTGGAATTTTTTGCTTTTTAAAGATGTTCGATAAAACAATTTTTTTTGAATCTTCAAAGGCTTTTAATATGACAAATATTTCTTCTTCTTTAGGTTCATAATACAACTCTGTACTTTTCTATATAATGCTGGAGTCTGGGGTTAATCTCACCATTTCAATTCAATGAGCTGTAATTCGTTTAGTTCCTCAAAATTGAGCGTCTTGCTCGAGCCTTCACTCGCAGAGATAGCTGTCTCCTCTCGGTAACCAGTCCCAATTCAACGACAAATGTTCTTCAACAATTACAAACAATTACCTGAATGGACTTCAGGAATGCATCGAGATCAATTTCCGCTGGCGATTTCCCACCGAGTCCAGGGAATGGTGAAGGTGATTTGGACTTCCGAAAATCTTGTGAAGGAGAAGGACATGGTGGTGGAGGAGGTGGAGCAGCGCCTCCTGGCGGTGGTGGTGGTGGAGGCGGAGCGGACCCAGGCGGTGGCGGAGGAGGAGGAGGCCCACCACCGGACATTATAGGTGGAGGAGGCACGGAGCTGGAACTTGGTTTAGGTGAAGCTCTGGGAGAAGGTGACGCCCGTGGAGACGGGGATGCTCTCGGAGACTTTGCAGCAGAATCCAATCCACATGGAATCTGAAAGAAAACAACGGTCAGTTAGACGGTCGTTTCTGACGGACAGATGTTCTGAAATTAGAGGCATAAAAAGAGAAGGGTCTTCACTCAAAGTTTTATTAGCGTTCTTCGTTGACATATTCTGGCTGAAGGAATGACTATTACGAATAGATGAAGAAAAAGTAGACTTTGCTGGCCTATTTTGGGACGCAATTACGAAGCAGAATTATAGCGAACTTTGGCGGAGGACACGACGTTGAAGAGGCATCTCGCATTGCGCAGATCTCATCTGGCACAAAGAACTACCTCATTACCGCGTCGGCTCCGCGCCGAAATTATCCCAAATGTTCTATTCCGAGGCATGAGTTTCCAATACCAACATGAGCGATTGGAACACCACTTTGGTTAACAAACACTGGTACCAAGACAAACTACCTCAATCTCCGGAACAGGAGCCGCCTGGGGAGGTGGTCGCTTTGTCGGAGCAATTTCATCAGCATCCTCTCCTTCTGCAATGATGACAGGTTTCGACTTATCGATTGTCTTTGTCGGCCGAAGCTTGAAACCTTGCTTGATCTCCTGGAATTCTAACACTTTTCATGACACTTCTTCTTTAAATTCTCTGAAAAAGGAGCTCGTTTTTGGTGGAGGACAGCAAAAATTAACGTACGATGTACATGATTCCAAGTAGTCAAGAAAGAAAGTTATTCTATCACTTTTCGCCCAAATAAATCGCTGATACAAATAGTGCAACCCAATTATGACATATGTATACATATCCAAACGAATTCCTTTAAAAACATTGATTTCTTAAAAATTTAGACCTAGATGGAGGGGAACCCCTTAAATTCAGAAAGATAAAACACCCCAAGGGTCTCTGGAAACAAACATGAGAAGACTCCTTGAAAAGACACATGTGTATTAAAAAAAACTGTTCGTTACTAGTAGGGTAATTTTTACGTTCTTCTGGCCGCGCTGCAGAGGTGGTTGAAATCTCTAGGTCAGTTCAATACATTCGATTTAAGGAAACGTGGTGTTCATAAAATAACTGAGATAACAAATCCGAAAAAGTGTCTGACATTATATTATAAAAGGGGGTGATTATAAAAGATACTTCTCACCAATATTACTTCTGGTTCTGTCCAAAAATAGAACCATAGATATGTGATCCTTCGCTTTCTTAGCATTTTTCTTTACCATTTCTTGAACCCAACATAGAAATAAAATGACCGCTTCAAAAAAAAAAACTCACATCGAGAATAGGATGGCCAGAAAACATGTTCAGACTGCTCGGTCACCCGAATGGGCTGAATCCGCCAGGAATTCCGAATGGTTCTGAAGTGTTTGCAATACTTGGAGAATATACGAGCTGTACTGTTTCGAGACACGAATTGTGCAAATAACTGTGCAGTCGTCAATGAGATCGTGAATGAGATTGGAGATTTGCCAAGGAACATTAAAGAAGTGTTTCTACGTAGAAGTACATGCAGAAGTGATAAAACGATAGCGCGATCGAGGGCGGGTGTAACGCAGACCGAGGGAAACCCTCGATTCTTGGCAAACAGCGAAGATTTGTTTGTACGCTCGACTGAGCCAGGATGAGCAACTGTTGCAACGCGGCGGATTTCGTGGAAAAGCAGAATAAGAACATCGCGAAGATTCGGTGAAAAACAACCTGTGTGTTGTCAACGCCGTCTGCGATCATAAAAACAGTCACGAAGTCATCATAGATCAAAGGAAGATTGGAAGACAGTGAAAAGTAGAGCGAGGATCGCACAGTGAGGGTCGCCATCAATTCCGCGTTCGGATTAAATGAATGAGAACGAGCTATGAATGTTAATAAGATGGTTGGCTGACTAAACCAGTTGCCGAAACAACACAGTGCGTTGCATGTATGTATGTAGTAGGGAGGAGTTAACTGGCAGCACTTCATGAAAGACGGATAGTAGCCGAAGAGTCTGGTTGTCTCGGATAGGAGCCATCGTGCAGCACGAAACTAACGTTCCTCTACTTTTTTGCCCAACAAAGTATTTTTAATGTACTCTTGCAAAATTTTTCAGCCTTTGAACTTGCGCATAAAATAATATCTGGGGATGGTTTCAAGGCAGAACTCAAATCATATTCAAGTAATGACGACCATAAACAACCACATCTGAAAATGAAACCAAAAATGAAATGAAATTGAATTACTCCCGTAAGTTCACAGCCGAAGAAGGCGGAGTTCGTGTTTGTTAGCAACTCTTCACAAGTGTGACAGAAGTGGATTTTTTTTTTGGATTCAGTTTTGATGGGCAGAAAACTTTGGTCACGCATCTCTCATACTGCAATGGTTTATTTTTGTAAGCAGCTGGAGCTATTTGTTGTTGCATATTTTTATTTTTGTGAAGAATGCAGAACTTTTCATTCTATTTTCGTATACATTCAGTGAAAATTAGCTAACTAGATGATCTGGTAACATTCTGGAGGCTTTTTCATGCAATACCAGTGGTAGTAATGTGTGTTTTCGTAAACTGATGAACTAAGGACTTCGACAAGGAATCAAGCTGGCAAAAACACAAAATCGAACGCCGGTGTCAACATGAGATCACCAACCAGGAAGTTATGAGCCTTTGGAAGAGAACCAAATACCATCTGGCATAGCTTTGAAACGTCGTATCCGAATATCAGAAGAAAATGGAGCGACACCTCATTCCACTTCTTTTACCTAATCATTTCCGATTCTACTAACACCAAAAAGATGAACATTTCAAGATTTTCAGCACTCGAAGGGTTTCTTTTGAAAAAAAAAGAAGAATGAAGTGTTCTAACAGAAACAAGGTAACTTGTGCGCATCAATTTTGTGGAAGAAAAGTCGGCAATCGCGTGGTCGCATGGCCTCAGAAACAGTTGTCGGAAAGAACAAGAAAGATTAGCCGTCCTCTTCTGACCTTAAAAACTAAGTGTTTCGACTAATGGTGGCCGTTTTCACAAACAGATGACTGAAAACCTAAACTGACATTCCACTCAGTCACGTGACCACATGAGAGAAAAGAACCGCGAGAAAAAGTTGGAAGCGAAGAAATCTTCTGTTCCTTCTCCGCATGAAATTTTCCATTCCCATAAATGACAAATATCAGCACCACCCTAATTTTCCTCTATAGGAGCGTTGAGAAAAATCCTTATAATTACGGTCGGGGGATAACCTGCGTCAGGGTGCACAAAACGATATCCTTAACTGTGGGGAAAATTAGACGTGGGAGATCATCCGTGGTTTTGCAGGGTAGGAATGCAGAGAATGTAAGAAATCGAACAGTAAGTCACCAATTTTTGAAGAAAAATCATCGTCGCAAACGTTGCAGTCAAATGCAGCTCACTTCTAACATAATGTAGTTAGCTTTTAATCACATAGGAGCAGACACTGGATCAGAAAGTAGGAAACTGAACAGTTGGTATGTATGGAAGAGCACAACTGTTGAGAAAAATTCTTCAATAACAACTCGACGCAGAAGAAAGGACAAAAGAATCGAAAGCATTTGAGGTGTTCATGTTCCTCAATGAACTAGATCCTAGCCACACTGATCAAGTACAACCCCGTTCCTCGATGAGGAAAAAATAAAAACAGAGATTCTTTAATTATGGACACACATCAGACAGAAGACACGGATACTGATTTGGCATTATTCCATATACATGAAATAGGCACTAGCGAAGTGTAGCTCGAAAAAAGCAAATACGGAAAAAATCCTGCTGTGACAAGATGCTCCAACAGAAAAAATGCCTGAGAAAACAATGCACCGTTTTTTACCGAATCCATTTCCAGCCGAGGATACTATCTGCTGAAGCGAAGCTAGGGGAGTAAATTCCACTACGTCACCCCGTTATGTCCCATTTACCAATCTCATAGGGTTTTTCCGGAGCAGAAACCAACCACAATTTCGTATTTTGATTTTTTGTGTTGCAATTTTCTTCGTTACTGATGATTCAGCTAAGTAAGAAGGCTCGTAGCGCTCATGAACACAGTGTGAAGAAGATAATTTAGGAATTTATATAAATAAAACGAGAAATGCTTAGAAGAAACTTGAACATAGTACAACTTCCCGATTTGATTGCATTCAAACTTTGATGCCTCCATTTCTCCCGGAGTTCAACCCGACATAGCTTGTTTCTGCCCTGACAGATCCTCCAAGAGGCTATAACACTGTTGACCGGTTTCAGATATATACAGCGAAGAAAGATCTCTAGAAAATGGGATAGCTGGCTGCACGCCAAAAAGCTAGAGGCTTATTATTTTAATTCCTCTACAAATCAAGTCGGTGTTGCAGAAGGAACTCACTAAAACACTCTTTTCGAAGAGGTTATAGACGCTGCGATGTTTAGCGGACTAATAATCCCTCCCAGGCATTCTGTTCCATTTTAACTCTCTAATTCGCAACACTTCGAAGGAAATACGGCATTAACTGAAATAATTGTGCTTAGAAGGCCAAGAGGATTCTTCCCGGACAATAAACATCAAGTAGAGGATTTGGACCCTCTACGATGCGAAAACAATTATGAAAAAAAACCTCGAAATTATCTATTAGAAAATATGACAGACGAGCTGTCTTCCGCCCAGTAGATCTACGAAATCTCTCGTAAATGACACTCAGAATACAACGAAATTGTTGCAAAGCTAAAAACCCAAATTATGAAACGATGGTTGCATTAAGCAAGAGGATTGCTAAAGAAATGGGGATCTGTATGACCTCTGCATGGCGACTGCAAGAACCATTGAAGGAGGAAATCTCGAGACGACCTAAGAAAGAAGAATGGAAGATTCGATTGGAGGACGACGACGACGTTCGGCAGGCGACGGATAATTGCATAACTCGACATGACCTCCCATGAACACATCACACTTTGCCCAGCAGCCCCTCTAATACCGTAGGCAGAGCAGGGGGATACAAGAGGCCGACAAGAGAGGACGAGTCTCAACCGGAATCGGTACGGAACGCTCGTTAAGCGAGGCTTTTTACGGCCATAAATGTAGAGCTGCTGGAAAGTGGACTTACGTCTCACATCATTCGTAATTGAGTTACAGCCGTCCGTGTAAGGTAGACAGTGCGGTCTTTTTCGGCGTGGACAGGCCCGTTGGCCAGACCCCGCATATGAAGAGGGACTCATTAAGGGAGGGTGTCGGGCGCTGCGCTTCCAACGAACAGCGAGGTCGCGCCAGAAGTGTGAATCATTGTGAATCACCCCTATCAATCGACTGCAATATAAAATATGCACGAGAGCTGTCGACCACAACTTTTCGACGTAAGCCAACCACTCGGCACGAACCAGTCGAATTCAGGGTAATATCGGTAGCACGCTCGGAACCCAAATTCTGCAAAGAATTGACGTCAGGCCCTCACTGTTAGCAATCCAGTCCGCTCTTTCTCTCATTTTTTCAACGTGCGCTTAGTGAAAACTATCGGAGCAGTAAGCACCCACGCCATCTCAATCAACTCCTGAACGGAATTCCATGTTCTTGGGGCGAATATTTCTGCGATGCGTCTAATTTCCAACAAAATTACGGGTGGTTGGCTGTAGATTCGCAGTAGCAATGCTTAGGGAAGGTCACATAGCTACAGCCGTCCTTTTTCATCTAAAAAAGAACACGACCTTCATTGCTGAGTTAAAAGGCATTCTCTCTTCTATAATCAACAGCGATAGTGCAAAAGTGCGAGATGGATGAGAGTGATTGGTTCTGCAAGCCACAAAGGTCAATTTTCGCCATTTTCCTCATCTTTTCCTGGTTTTTCTTTGAATTTACTGCTACACACGCGAAGTTTGTAATAGCAGCAAAAAGATCTATGGTATCAACCGACAGATATGATATCAAGGACATGATACGAGTTTCGCTTTTGAACATATTCGATTTGGGTGATCGAGCGATCACCCAAATCGAATATGTTCATATGGCTCAATCCTTCACATTCCGACTGTAGCTAAATATCGTCTTGAAAAAAAGAACGCAGAGTAACATCACAATCTCCTCTCACAACTCAGGAAAGGACAGAAAGTGGAAGATCAGAGAGATTAGCCGGCACGGGTCAGTCAGGACGTATCTCAAAAGTGAAACGCGATCAACTCGTACTCTGGTGAGAGGGCAAAGCAAACTTTTCTAACGGATTCTTCCCTGTCCACGGCTCGGTCTCATGTAATTTTGAATCTCAAACAAGGGCAAACGCAAAAAAAATCCTCAAAGAATGGTTATCAATATATAAATCTACATGCTTATGTGATGTATGTGGGGTTGCTTGCATGTTGCGCATGCAGATGAAGTGATCTATTGATTTTATGATTGATTCTACTTGTTGATTTTATGCACATTATTTGATTTTACTGAGTCAAGGCAAGAAAAGCATTTTTATGAGAATCAGGGAAACGTCTGAAATTAGAGTTTCATGATATCCTGATCAATAGTTTGATAACCATTTTGTGTGGAACTACCGATTTCAACGATTTCATGAATATCCTCCTGTACCTCAGGGCTCATTTATATACAGAAGTTCTCGCAAAGTCCAACTATGGATATGGTAGCCGTAAATCTGCGGAGAACAGCATCGATAAACCGAAACACGGAGACGGTGTAGTGAGCTCTGCCTATCGCAAAAGCGCAAATGGAGCTGTACATGGATGGGACGAAAACAAGTGCTGCCGGAAGGTTAATAATGGTGGGATAACTAAGTTTTGCTGGATATGCATCAGCTGTTCGGTTATTTTCGAGCAAAGTGTAACCGCCTGTTTCTTGATGGATGGCGGAAATGTCGGAATTAACGAAGTACTGCGCGAAAAAAGAACTGCGAGCGCGTGCATGGGTAGCAGAGGATCTTCGGGATCCTGTAAATTTCTCTTATTGTTCTTAGAGGTGCTGGAAAGTGGTCTCTTTCTAAGGAATACGACAGGAGCAACTCCGAGGACCAAACGGAGGTCCTCGGCCAAACTGTGAATTGCGTCATACTGCAGCTAAATATCTCTTTTGAGACTAACAAAGGCACTGACACGGAAAAATGCAAAGGAGAGAGCGTTGTAAACGAAGAAACGTTGATAAAAATCCAAGGTAAAGTTGCTCCAAACGTGATAGCCTCAGGTTGCGTTAATGCTTTTAGAGCACGTCTGCTAAACAGACTAAATTCCTTCCACACGTTTTATTTGAACAGACACCAGTCATGATTGAAGTTGAACAGAGTGCAGTGTTTGCCAATGAGGTGAAGCCCTGAACCGGAAAGGTGATGACGATTTTCACCTATTCGATTCAGGTCCGCAGCCATGTACAGTCAATATGTAAGACCAAATCGGCAAAACCAGCAAAGAACTCAGATGAAAGGAACAGTTTAGAAAAACGAAAAGAATAGGTTGAGGTACGTCATGAAATTGCAACTCCAAAAAGGTTGGTTGTTGGTTGGTTCCGGTGAGGAAGGAATTACCTTAGTGGTCCAATATTTGTAAAATCAGTTAGTGCCATTCATTATAAACATGGAGAGCATAAACATCAAAAAAATCATTCCTCTTAAGATATCTCTCATCAAGCTGGGATGGTGCTGTTCATAAAATCAGGTATAACTCAAAAATGGTTCCCTTAATCTAACATTATGTAAGGTTGTGGCAGTAAAATTGTGCAGTTTTCCTGCAGTTGTTTTCTTGATCCACTTTATCTCAGCAGACACCTTTTCTGCAAACTTTTCAAGAGATGGAGCCAGTCTATGAAAGCAATAAATTGGTTGTCGAAGAAACGGCTCAGATAAGCTTTGTAGATATCCTTCACAAAAAATCTAAAATGTACTGAAATGTGGCCAGATGGTGATAACTCCATCCCTCGAGAGCCACTAGAAATCTAACTCATGCAGTCAAAGATAAAGGAAAGTTGTCGATAGAAGTATTTAAGATCTCGGAGAGCACAGCTCAGTTTGAGATCGCGCCAAATCTCCTCGAAAATGTCTCGGATGAGATCCGTGGCACACTTGTGGGCGACGCTATCACATGATGACGTACACGATCAGCTGCTGTTCGCGGCGAAAATTCACGGCGCCCGCTACAACAACTAACAACCTTCGGGACTCCCGGATAGCGGGCGCATAACCACTTATCAAAAACGAAAAGAGAATCGTATCCAAAGGACACGTTCACCGCTACGCTCAGAAAACACTTATATGGACGAGTTGCGCATGAAAACCTCCTTGAGTGGGGTGGTCAGAGGCCATGCCGTCACCGTCACATAACACTCGACATAATGGCACGGGGATCTCAAAGCAGCCCGACGCTTCCCGCCCTTTCGATTGTACGCAGTCTGCGAGCCTCCCTGGCAAACATTCAAGGTTGAAGTGGGAATCCACGAGACTAGACGTCAGAACAGGTGTCGAAAATCTCGGCCTAAGTGGCATGTAAAGTGATGTTATTTTTTCCTCAAAATTTTCACAGCGCAGGAAGGACTCGGAAGTGCTTGACAGAAATCTCAAAGGTGACTGTCATCTCGACGCTACTTTCGAATACGTACGTGGTGAGCAAATTTTGAAATTTTGTGAACTTTCAGGAATTTTTTGCACACACAACACCCCAAGAAATTCCTCTAAAGCTACACATTGGCGAGATTGATTTCCTGAAACTGTGGCTTACATAAAGTGGGGTTGAGCACGTTGTCTGTGTTTAACAAGCGCTAGCTCTTCATAGAACAGTTACTTGATGCTCTTATCTACATCTCTCCACCACATTTTGTTCACTTTTCGATATTCATTTGTAAATATCGCTAAATGCAACGAATAAATTATGGTTATTGTGAAAAACGGTGAACAGTAGATAGCATAAGCGAAGTTGTAGTGGTAAAATGTTCACCACAGAGCAGTGTCTCTCGAGTCCACCAAGGTATAAGAAAATCAGCAAACCAACAGGGCCGCCTATGCGAGTCTGACTGCTACCTGGCTACCGCGGTGGTGCTGCTTATGCTAATTGCAATCACGTTTGGAAATACGTCCTGAGCACGCCGAGCTGCATAACTTGTCCAGTTATGCGGCGTAAACTACACAGATGCAGTAAAAAGGTGCGGTTGTCCAGCGCACTGCCGAAACCCAACCTAGGTAGGTCAAATACCTAGAGAGAGCGTGGAATCTTCAACAGCAACCCGTTTCCTTACACTGAGCTGTCGGACAATGTCGACGTGCGGTACTTAAGCAGTTCATACGAGGTGCCAAGGCTATGGGACCGAGACGAGTGGATGAGTTCTACGCAAACCCTTGCTGTAGATCAAGATGGGCAGCGCTGTGTTCCAGGACAGCACGACTGAGTGAAGATGCGCGCAACCGCGTCAAGCACTAATACCAGCCCCAAGTAAATCAGCAATTCCAGAGGAGCATCCTGGGTCTGCTAACACTGAATGAGCTCGACTCTAGTATTCTATGAATTGAAGGTCCGCATCAAATGAAATGTAACCCAGCGACCGGAGGAAAAAAAGAGAAGCTAGTGAAACCTTGGTCTCTGTGCTCCTGTTTTTGTTGTTTTTTCGGAGTATCCATGCTTACTGTCCCTTCTAAGGAGTAACCCCTTCTAAGGATCAATTTGCGGTTATTATTAATAATTTCAGCGGAGTTCACTGAAAGTCCAACATGATTGCGTACAAAAACAAACAAGTGTCGCCACAAATGTTCAAAAAATTGAATTCTAAACCACTCTGCACATACGATAGGTGCAAAAACATATGGACAGCAAAAAGTAAAGAAAGCAAAAATTTTTACTACGAAAACAATGATTATTTATTATTATGATGATATCACGAAAACAATGATTATTTAGAAATTATGAGATGCAGAGGAATGAAAGCGATAAAATATTGACAAAGTAATATGATGCGAAGCATATGGTAAATAATAAAGAACTCAATGTTCGGGAAACAATAAATGATTGAACATTCTTTTTGCACCTTCCTCTCTTCCCTAACCTGACCAAAACTTCTACATCTAGATGGAGCAAAAAAGAACACAGAAACAGAGCTTTGGTTTCCGTCGAAAAGTTTCAAAAATCAGTGCTCGAGCGTTGTGTAAGGACGCTGGCAGCTGGATCTCCGAGATTACATCCCGAATGACACCATAACACAAAGATATCCGTTGTAAAACATCATATATCCTCTAAAACGTTGTCCCTTGTAAGAACTTATGGGGATCTAGTAATTCAGGACCACAAGGAAACCTGTGAGAGCATTAAAATGATGTGAGGCGAGTCCCCCGCTGCAGAGTTGGTGCATCAGAAAGCACTGAGACAATTCCGTGCTAAGTGGCTGGTGCAAAAAATTGGAACCAGCATGGATGCAGGAACTAAATGAGACATTGTGAATCCTTTCATGGTCATGACATTTGCATGAGTGGTGCTTTATCCCAATGTACAGGTGCGTATGTCCATGCGATATGACGTTGGGCCCTTATATTCCTCAGTGTGATGAAGATATTCACGAGTTCTAATGATAGCACAACATTCTTCGCCAACTGTCAAAGTCAAAAACTAATATTTGGAATGATTTTTGCTTCTATTTGTAGGCGGTGTTAGCGCAATATAGGTGTGAGGTCAAATTCGAATAGTCCCTTAAAGTTGTACTGATATTTTCGGCAGCAAATGCTTTAAAACTTTAAAAAATTGAAAAAAGAAAATTAAGTTGCTATAGATCACTGAAATCGAGCGAATCGAGCGCCACAAGAAAAATGAAGTCTGCCGTTAGCCGGACATTCAGGCTGGTCTTCTACGTATAGGATAAAAAAAAAACTAAAAAGTGAACGGAGGAAAACAGTCGTCACGGATATCGACTAAACCAGAAATTTCCACTGTGAAATACACACCATAGGAATAGTCTCAGATTCAGAAAATTTTCTGCACCTGATACAAAAATCGTTAATTGCAAGTGTCTTAAGTGGTGGAAAGGACCATATGATTCCATAGCACGTAGCGAAAGATTTTCTGGAAACAGCAATTATAGAGAAAGTAATCTTTCTACACAACGATATGTAGAAATACGTAAACAGGAAACTAGGATCTATTTTAATTAGGTAAAAATGTGTGTGCTGTGTTTCTGTCTTCGTACGGTTTCAATTTTATGCAGCAACTTCGAGCAATATTTCACAACTAACAAAAAAGACAATGTTTCTAGTGGAGAATTCCAGAAAAGTTACAAGAAAGTAACAGTACTCTGAAGAATTAGGCACATTCAAAAGCGCTGCAAAGAAAATTTAGCTGTTGTTTGGCACAAAAGTTGGTATTCTTATTCGTATCTGCGTTTCCCTCTCATGCTGATTGAACGGGAAACTTCCAAGTGGTAGAATAGTGCATAAAAATAGCAATGTTAGTAATGTGGCTGCCATGGATACCAATATCTGGAAAGTTTCCATTATTGCAAAGAAAAAAGGCTGCTCCATCATCGAAAGGATGGTGCGGTGCAAGATTTCCGACGAATTTCCGCGAACATAAAGGATAACGCGGTTGGTGCTGATCAGTCCCTTCGGGATGGGCGAACGCGCCCCAACTTCAACTCACTCAAGTAGGAGTTTATAGACGTGAATGCGGTCCACAATGACTTGTGAGTGCCAACCGAACCCGAGTTTTTATCTTCCCACACAACTTTTCTGCTGATTTATCGACCTATGGGAGATGAAAGGTTCAGTAGGCCTGGTGCTGTGCTGCGCCCGTCTTAAGGGCTCATATTTTTTGAAATAATCGCGGGTGTCATACAATTGTAGGAAGTAAATAAAGAAGATACATTGGTAACAGATTTGTTTGCGAGAGTGGAGGAACAAAGTTGATAGGTTGGCAACCTCTGCAAATCATTGAATGGGACGCATGTGGAACCATAAATCTCTACGATTCTGAGTTAAAGTCGAAGTCGTGCCGAGGTAGTCGTTCGGACGCAACCTCATAAGAGATTTACCCACGTCAATCAGTTTATTTTTATTGCTTATTTTATGAACTTCTCAAAAATTGCCCCATTATGGCTTCCTACCACTTATTCATTTTGCTGCTCCTAATCCTAACGGTGTCAGCTACGTTAGCGATGACTAATGGGTGAAGAAATACTACAGATCGAAAAACACTATCTGCCTTTCAGTCAACTTCTACTTCATATCACCCCATTGCACGAAACCTAAATCAGCAAAGCATATACGCTTAAATTAAGGATAAATAAAGAATACGTCAGAAGAACTCATCAATACGCACGGTAAGTGGCAAGAAAAAGGAAAGTATCAAGAAATGAGCAGTAAGCATCTATTTACGAAGTTTCCCTTTTTTGCGGAGAAGTGCAGGATAACTGGCTGAGGCATTCAATCCTCATGTACGGCCCAAAAACAGTGAACTAAAATTAAGGTGGAAATTTTTTTCTCCCGGAATTGATCGTTGGTGGAGAGAAATTCGCGACAACGTAGGATTACAGAAAGCAACTCAGACATGAACACGAACACGATCGCGAGCCAGCGATATCGCTGGCGCCAAGGACGTCGCCGTCACCATTTTACACATCATAATCGCTGTGCGCCAGATGTGTTATGAGATGTAACAACATATCCATCCAAGGAACGACACATGGTCGCATAAAGGAGCGAAGGCGCCGACAGGCGAGCTGCTAGAGACGTTTTTGACGTGCGGAGGTGATTCAACCGCCGCCGCTGCCGTACCGGTGGTGTCGGTTGACGAAGACTCCTCAAACACACCCAAGCATAACATTAGGGCATGACTCACTCAGCTCCGTATGTGGGGAACGGGGCGAGACGAGTGCAGAGGTGATAACGACCCAACGGCGATACCGCGCGACAGCCTGCGTGTGCTCCTTTTGACACCGAAGACGTTGCGACGAGCGAAGAGTTCGTGCGATTTTTTTCTCGAAGAGACGTTGAATGATGGGGGTGATTCACTGTTGTCAGACCAATTTCTCTGTTCGGGTTTTCCTCTCTTTTTCAATCAAACATGAAAGTTCGTCGGGAACAGAGAAGAAAAGAAGAAAATCGAGCCAGACAAGCGAAAAGAAACCTGTTGTCACAATGCAAAAGTTAAAGGAGTTAAATGCAATGCACTTTCTCAGTTGTAAAGTACGTACCCAAAGCTATAAAACTTCACAAAACTGCACTTAAATTCCAAAATTTTACGTTTGTGGAAAATCTTACCGAGTACAAAAAGGAGAAAAAGGAGCGTGTTGCTATTACCGTAATCTTTTAGACATTAACCGGAATCAATTGATAGTGATTGATCTCAAAAATATTCTAATGATTGCAAGAAAAAAGGAGCAATTTAAAGGACTGGCGGTGAAACACAGGTGTAGGCCTTTCCTGGAATTAGTACAAATCTATTTCATATTTCGTCGGAATTCATAGGTCCAAAGGAGAGTAGGGAAAGACTGATAGGGTTTGCAGGATTGTTTGTAAATGTTTCTTGCCTACGAAAAAACGGATTTTCATTTTTGGATCTCCGAAAATCTACTGACATTTATTGACACAAACTGATCATGTCTCACCAATCTATAATTTGTTATAACCGCAGATTTCCACTGTGAAAAAAGGAGTTCCATCCAAGCGTCGACGAAAACAAAAATAAAGGGCAGCGCTGACTTTTAGCTTTATCGATGTCTAAAATTATGGTCGAATGTGCAATCCCCTTATCGATAACACTTTGTTTGATTGGGTGCACTTCGTGGACATCGTAAAAGTGCACCTGAGGATTTCTAACCCTTTTTCCGAAAAAAGAAACTTTTATAGACCTCATAACTCACAAACAAAAGAATTCACGATGCTCTCGATGATTCCTTAGATTTTCGAAGTTTTTTTTTCACTATCGCTGATATTTTATGGGACCAAATTTGCTTGGGAGAAAAAGAGCACTGACTTTTCAGAAGAGTTGTCCCTCGAACATCATCAAAATGGACGAATTCGGACTTGTAGACTTCGTATGATTCTAAATTGGAAATGAACAGGTTGGTGCGTACTGAAGGGACTGGCCAAAGCCCTTTACCCTTGTTGTTACATACGAATTTGTGGACTAATCATTTACTACTATTAAATTTATAAACCTATTGGTTTGCTATGTTCAAAGACGACAGGTCCAGGCGAAAATGCGGGAAAACGCGTCAGGAGATGATACCAGACCACCGATAAAATGAAGTAAATCACTGGTTTGTTGCGCATGATTTTAAGGGTGAAAATAGATTCACGAAACCAACGTTACGGAGGAACAGCAAGTGCTCAGAGATCGGACTACCGAAGTATTTCATACATCATAGGGCCAGAAGCCTCTATCTTTTTCTGGTATTCCACGACAGTTTCAGGACACACAGAACAGTCTGTAGAATTCCAGAGGAGAAGAAAGCAATGTATAGGGATTTATATGTACGGATAAAAGAGTTGGTAAGGTTTCGGAGCAATTTCTTCAAAATTATGTCTGAACGAGCTTCTAATGACATAAGTACTGTAATGAAGCTTTGGGAGAAACAAAAAGGAGACTTACTCCATTAGTAGATTACTGTAACTTTACTGTACCAACATGCTAGACGGTTAGGAAACACGGGAAATTTTTGAAGAAGAATTTTTTTGAAGAAGCGTCTACAAGAATTGAAAAACGAAGAGTCATCACAATTCCGGAAATTCGAAGCAATGATGTCACTGAGCGCATAGTTCAGCCGTGTGTGGCGAACACTGCAAGAAACAAGGAATGCACATTCATGTACGCGCGCCAGCGCAGACAGGTCGCGCGGCACATCTTGGTGTGAACTAACAACAGAGAGCAGTACATCGTCGACGGGCGTACGTGAATATTTGCTTTCGTCGTGGATGTGTCGAAGGCGGAGGCACAGAACCGGACACATACGGCTAACTTTGCGGCGGGAGACTCATTAACCGGTACACGGCGAGAGAGGAGGGCGCAATCGCTGCGAAGAAACTCATCGAGGAAAATGAGATAACGACCATAAGTTGCGTTTTAATGATGATTCGGATGATTGCAAGATGTTTCTCGTCCCTATAGCTATAGCTGAGTAATAGGCCAGGTTTAATATTAATAAAATGATTAAAAAGCTTACTGTTTGTTATTTGTAATTCTTATATTTTTCTGTCATTTTGGTATGTTCTAATAAACTACTCACTCCAGAAGGAAGTGAAATCAACAGCTGCTGTTGATGTAATATTGATTCGTTGGAAACGAAATGGCCAATCCTTGGCGAATCCTGAACGGTAAACTCACTCTTTCCCGCTCTTTGTTCTTCATGGGTACTCTCTGCATCAGATCAATAATATTTTACTTCACAGGAGTCTATTCTTTTGCAGTTTGATACCGCGACACTGTCGTAACTTCATTGCTAAATGTTTACAGCAAAGTTATGCATGTCGGTAAACACACCGAAAGAGAGAGGAGATTTCGTGGTTCACAAATCACATGAAAGGGCCGCTATAGAAGAAAGCTTCCATTGTAACGAAGTCTGAAGTGGAATATTCCCGACATAATCTTAGAACCTCGAAATCCCTTGGATTCAGAAGCAAAAAGCCGATATTTGGAAATGATTAATCGCTAGCAGTCAAAGGTTTTGAACTATTCAATGGAAACGTTGCTATAATTACAACCATACCTGTTATTTTTTTTCCTGGCAATCACGTCAATTCCGACTACTAATAAACAACAAAAAGTGATAAAAGTGGAGTGACAAATAGCACCAATTTTCAACAAACTAAAAAGAGTGGACAGATAACGATAAACTTTGCGTCCGCAGAAACTTTAGTTAGCATTTTTAGTAGCCTGGGGCTGAAGAAATATAGGTGGAGAAACACAGAGAGAAGGAGAGAGATATACAGGGTGGGACGAAAAAAGGGGAAAAAAACTTTGCGACATTCATAAATTAAAGGCATCACCCCACGAATCTGAGGTGGTGCAGATTTCAGGTGGGGTATTCGTATACGGGATGGGAGACTAATGAGAGGGGTGATTCCGTCCATTTCTTCCTAATTGCCGTAAAAAGCGGCCCGGAAGATGCGGCGCCGCACAAGACAAGGCTGGCGCGCTCCAGACGAACTCCCTGTAGAAAATAGTGCGCCAGAACGCCTGAAGTCGTATCTTCCGGGCCGTTTTTTTTACGGCAATTAGGAAGAAATGGACGGAATCGCTCTCCTCTCAGTAATCCACGATCTCGTATACGAATACTCCACCTGAAATCCGTACCACCTCAGATTCGTGGGATGATGCCTTTAACCAGCAATCCAAATTCAATACTATTCAACATTAATCACCCATCTGCCTGCAAAAATTATCCGGCCGAGCGACTACGCTGTGAGCTGCCCCATTAAGCTTTTCTTTTCGGGAGCAGTCTCTCACCTGCAGTCCACTTCTACTTCCTGAACTTCTTGACTTCCACCTGTCTTTAGATGGCAAAAATTCGTTCTAACAACTCATCGGAATGAACTCATCAAAAGTGAGGAGGAAAGTCGTCACCTGAATCATCGCACCGACCTCTTTAATCAACCATAGGCGTGTCTTGAAAAGTCAGTCACATGCGAGAGCAAACGTAGGCGAGGACTCGTACTTTGGGTATTAGAGGGAAAAAAGTCGCACGATTCGTTGCTTTCAGGCAAACAGAGAAAATTTCAGCGATACTGATGAAAGCTGAATAGAAAACGCTGGTTATATATTTGCATTGCAGGTTTTCCGGAACTTCTGGTTACACTTTTTCTCACGAATATCTAGAAAATTGATCTATTCAGAAAGCAAATCACATTCAACGCAGGTTTTCCTGGAGTGTCTGGGTTGAGGCGTAATTAGCCACTTCCGTCTGCTGCTTCACTTCGTCTGGATTGATGGTGTCATCTAATCCAAATCCGTTTTGCTCTACTAGATGTTTGGAGGAATCATCAATGACGAACATGTGGTCGCGGACAACGACCCGTAGGGTTATTTGCTCCCGATTTTACAGCACACGCACTCGAAGGCCGCTCAATTTAACGGCTTTTGAGATCATGTGAGACAAATCTATCATAATAGAGAGAAAATTTCTGGGAATTATCTCCATTCTTGGCAGAGTCAATGTCTTCACGTTTAGTGCAAAGTAAAGTGGGCGCCGCTAACACTGGATTTGTTCTCGATTGTGTCAAAGACAACTGAAAAAGTAGCGTTTCTCAAGCAGAAGAGTGCTCGTTCCGCAGATGCGAGTGCGCAGATGGATTTGTGCAGATCCAAGGTGACATGACATCCGTTGCTGCTAGCCACGCCTTCATCGAATTTCGAGTACGTAGCGGATGCGGGACTTCGAGCAGAAGCGCGTAGCACTCCTCCCGTTCTCGTCGTCGCTGTTTGCGATGAGCTCTGAGCTATTGGGCCCAGGCAGAATCTCCAATGCCGGATGCATAATGTATAAATTAATTCACATATTATGCAAGAAATTCTTTTAATTAAACAAATGGTTCAAATTTTTTCCTGAAATGTGTCGCGAGTCACAATTTTATATGTAGAAAACCTTTCAGGAAAACATTTGAACCAGCTATTTAATGAAAATCAAGCTCGAATCCTTTACTGCTCCCACTGGACAATTTTTTTCTATCTCAAGAAGCAAAATTCATCCCAAAATGCTATCTCTGAGCAGAAATGAAGCATTCACAATTTACAACTTTTGGGACCAGCGGGACCGAATAGATTTTTAAAACGGATTCCATGGACGAGATCTCGAACAAAGAATAGATGGCTGGAAACAGCAGCATTCATTTCTTGAGTCCTATAACCATCAACTGTAGAAGAATACTGCTTAATGCAAATGCATACTTACCAAGAAAGATTTCTGCTTAACAAAAGACTTCTAGCAAAAAAATCCAGAAAGATCTGTTCTTTTCGTTCAATATGAACACTTTTTTTATGACATATGGTACTTACAATTTTTACAAGAGATTCGGATGCAAATTTTAAACTCTGCTAAAATTAAAGCAGAAAGTTAAAGAAAGAAGTTTAAGAATGAGAAAGTTAACTGAACCAGAAGAGGAACTAAGAAGACGTCTACTTTAAAAAAAATGATGTGTAAAAAGGCATTAAACCAAATTTCTCAACACAGCCAGGTTCTAAACTGTGGCGAATCTGGATATTCTTTCTTCCACAGCACACAAATGGCGAAACGAGAAGGCTGTCAATGGACATATGAGGCAGAGGAAGCAACTCATCGAAATCCTCAAGAACTTGGGGGTCAGGTGTTCCATGCGCAAGCAGAAATTGACAATAAAACGGAAGAACTCCCGATAGGATGTCTTGGTGACGTCAAACGGATTGGTCGATAGATTAAAGCACCTCAGGCGAACAGCAACATCAGGTGGCCTCGTTTTTCTCATCCAAAACACCTTGACTCGAAGAAAGAATAGTCTAATCTTGGAATTTAGCCTATCCCGAGTGAACGAATAGGGCAGTTTGCCAGCTGATGGAAGAAAACGGGTGAGGCTAGCGAGGAAAATACGCTGGGACCCAGTTGTAGCGAACATGCACAGATTGTTGCGAGGCTTCCATACTTCCATATTACTTCGGTAATCAAAAATACTTTTTTTGTGAGATAAGGAATTTCCAGTTTCAAAATCAAACTAAAAAAGATGCAAAGACGGGAAGTTGTTTAGCTCATCATTTCTCATCTGCGTGGAGGAAGTGGTGTGAGGGGAGACGTTCGACGAGAGGTTTCCGAAGTAGGATTGTGTATGGTAACAATGAAAGCGGGTGTAGTGCAGTCGGTAAAAAGTTTGGCTGCGACTGAACGGTCAATTTTTCGAAACCACGTAGAGACACCCAAGCCTTTCGTCTCTTCCGGGACCAAAAGTAACAAACTGATCGATAAGCTCATACGAGACTTGTCTGGGAGAACAAGAACACTAACCTGACCCATCGGCCCCGCGAGTCATTGTATAGGTCAGCTAGACGTTCGTAACCTCAAAAAATTCTGAGCTGAAGTCGAACGTGTAGGTGCATCAGGAAAGAATTGGTCGATGCGATGCGCTTAAACCTTCTACGACGACGATTATCCTTTTTTTCTAAATCTTACCACACGAAAAAAGAGTAAAGGTGTACACCTTCAAGCATGGGCAGTTCCTTGCGCCCTATGCCTACAAATCCAGTATTGTAAAGATTTGACAGAAAAGAAAAGTTTTAACGAAGAAGTTGCAGTTAGGGAAAAAAGATTAGGTTGCAAACTCTCTCAGCCTCATCTTTTCTGAGGCAATTCATGCTAAGAACAGCCATCATGCAGAAAGAGAATATCAACAGCAATGGTCCTTGATCGCGAAAAAAAAAATCCCTGCCTCAAAGAGCTTTTTAACGCAACCGTTTCACTTTCTGGTCGGAATAATTTTATTAAAAAGAACAAGGAGTTTTCCAAACTCACTCATTTTTCCCTCTTCAAGTAATCTGATTATACCTCAAACAAGTTGAAAACAACAAGTTGTTATTGAGTGAAATGGTAGAGGGAAGAAATCAAAGGAATAAAAAGAATAATCCTCAACATATATTTCAGAGGAAAGCATGCGCTCCTAGTAAAAATGACTAGGTGATTGTTAAAGTAGAGGAATAATCAAGCAGAAACCAGAATAAGAATCGTGCGGCGACAAACAGCATAATAGGAGAAACCTCTAAGCCCAATCAGATGGTCATGGAAGAGCACACATCGAAATTTCATGGAACTGGACTATGGATCAGCTTATTAAAAGGGCGGTTCGTAAGAGAGTCCCTCGAAGGCGTGCGAAAGAAATTTGGCTTGAAGGGCTGAATCAGAAGCGACTGGCAAAACGAGCGCAGCATGTGTCGCCCACGCCCGCATCTCGAATGACTGGTCGGTCTGTCCAGTGAAATGGACACAGTTGAATGGTATATGACTCATGCGCAAAATATTCCTTTGATGTTTAGATTGGACGGCGGCAAAAATAAGTAACAAAGACGCATGGAACCACCAGTTTTCTGAGAAGGCGGAGAGAATTCATGGAAGCATAAGTTACCCTCAAAAAAGCACTGATAAATAAGTGTTTGCATCAGCAGCTGCTGCTTCCAATTTCTTCTCCAACGTTCACAACGAACCCAAACAAATAGAAGAAAATGAGAAAATTGAGCCATCCTGGCTCCCAGTTCGTCTTTTCTTTCCTCAAAAAGTTTTCTTTTGAAAAAGATTTGAAAAAATGAACCGGATCTTAAGGTCGACTAGAGAGCGCTCCATGAATTTTAGCCGAATAATGTGGAGACTGTGGACCCATGATAGTACGATGAACAGCTGAGTATTTTGGACTGTGCAGTGATTCCCGAAGCAGGCGAAGAGTTCCGCGACGATATAGTACATGCACCCACAGTGGATTAGTAAGAGGGGACAGAGTAAGAAAAAGTAGGCCGGATTGTACTGCGTGACGTGTCAATGAGGCGGGAGGAGATAACTCGGAAGGAGCGCAAAGTTTCCTGCTTTGTTTATCTTTTAAAGGGTTAAGAGCAAATTCCGAATCGAATGTAGGGAGTGGACGACTGTGAGTTTGGAACGCGCGTGTATGAACCGACCGTGAGGAGCTTATGTGATTGTCTTCGGCGCAGACCTCGTCACAAATACTCCCGACCTCGCTACGATAACAGCCGTCAGCGACGAGTTCCACTGGACGTTTCCGGTCTTTTCCCGTTATGCAGTCACTCGATTTCTTTTTGCACTGTTCGAATTTCCGAGGAACTGAGATGAGGCACACATCCAAGGATCCAACCAAAAAATGTTGATCTATTGTAATTCCACGTATACCGCACTATTCTTTGACACTTTTCTAGCTTTCCATCGCTGCAGACAAATTCACCCTTAGATTCGGAACTTTCTTTACATAACTGAAGGAAGTGAAATTTACTAAAGTTCCTGGACCCTCCGGTTTCACGCAAATATCGTGTCATCCCGTAAAGAGTCCGGTTTTTCGCATGGCACCTGGAGAGATTTTTTCATGGACAAGTAAAATCGAAGATGAGAACTGAAAGTCTACCAGAGAGGTGACAGAGGATTTCAGAAATTCAGGGAGTTAAGGAAGTAGTACCAGCAATATAGAATATGCCTTATTTAAGGGATCTCCCAATGTTTTTCCATAAGTCTTTTTACTTATACTGCGATTCTTATGACATGCACATTCTTTCCAACGGAAGATCTGCGCATGCGTTCAAATCAACGGCAGTAATTGCAAGTGAAGGAAACTCCACCTCAAAATCCCCACAAAGATCGCAAAAAAACGGAAAAAAGCAGCCACATCACACGCTGTAGGGTACGAAGGATCGTTTAAAAAAATTGTTTACGCATTCGCACTTCACCAGATGTCTGCTCTATGTTGCTATTTGTTTGCACTTATGCGAGGTTAGCGGAGCTGAAACGATGACTCCAAATGATTCTAAACAGGGAACGTTGAACCTGCTCAGACAGTGACGAGTTTTCATCATTTAGCAGTTAAAATCTTTTTTCTTTGAGAACAGAGGTTGAATACCAACTACTGGATTTGTATTTATGTTTCTTGTTCTTTTATTAGAAGCACCACCTACTTTTTACTATTGTCGTCTTTCCTATTCTATTTTAATTGCATTCCTTGATGTCTAACTCTTCATGTTCACAAGTTCTAATCCTAATATTTGCCACATCTGAGAAACAAGTGTTTTCTTCTAATTACTCTTGTTTCCACAACAATGGAGCCTCCACCAAAGATCCTCTCACATGGGTAACTCATTGTTTAACTTCAAGTTATACGGAAAAAAATTATTCTTTGACTCTTAGAAAACTTGCCGTTACTTGTTATGGCAAATTTCAACTTTAGGCGTAATAGTCAGAAAATAATATTGAAATCTTGTCTTAGAAAACTCAGTCATTTATTTGAAAACACACACAGCTGTGTCATGAGACGAAGTTGTGGTGGGGACCAAATGTGTTCAACCGGGTGAACGCGATGCGCCTTTGATTGGAACAACGCCAGGGCGAAAGACCGCGAGAGAAACAGAGGAAGAGCGTGCTCGACCGCAGACGCACCGCATGCACTTCGTCGAAGACAGCTGTCGATGAAACCTGAATGAGCCGGAGAAATGGTGGTAGAAAATCCTCCCAGAGAAGATTTCAAATAGCAACGGGAGATCACTTTTTTAAAAAATCAAGCTTTCCTGAAAACTTTCTAAAAATCACAACATTATTAAGCATGAACTGCAGTACCCAGTGACCAGTGAATTCTAGACCATTGCGATCATTTAAAACTTTTCGTTTTCTTTTTCTCTGACTATGATAATCAACGAAGAAGAGAAAGGATTATATTATACCGTTTTTCTTATCCACGAACGCAAACAGTGGCCAGTTCATTTGTAAAATGAACCGAATCAAATAAAGATAAAAACATTTTTCTTTTGAAGTTTTTTGGAAGACAGCTAAAGTTTTTAATAGATTTTTATAAACAATAAAGATATCTCACTCTTGCAGAACGTTAGATTAAGGACGATTTCTTGACAATCATGAAAATAAAGCAGCGGAACGGGAACAAGAAAAAAGTCAGAACTATAACAAGGAAGAAAAAGGCATGGACCGAAAAAGTATCCGAGTAGATTTCGTTATAGAATGAACCTGCTGGAAACCGATCCCAAGAAGCAGAAGACTTCGCGTGAAGATCGCTATCGTGCAGCGGAACCACTCAAGTGCGTGCGATAATTGCTTTTCACTGGTTCGAACTCATAACTAGAAATCCACGGCTACCATGGTCCTAGAAGGGTTTTCCTCTACTTGACTCTGATGTTTAGATTTGAAAAACAACGAAATCCACGAACACCATCAACGTTTTGGCAAATCCTCAAAAGGCGTACTCTAGTGCAGGATCTTCCTACGGTTCCTTTCAGTGCCAGAGCACAAGTGTGCAGTGGACGCATAGATCTTCATTCCGTGTGTGAAACAGTCCACGAATTATCTCTGAAAGTAGTAGCAACGTCTTAAGAGTGCGAAACTGGTTGACGGTTCGTGTTACTGAGCGCTGGAGAAATTTACGGAGGAACCAGTTGATCAGCGCACTTTTGGAACACCTCTATGCTCATCGACCCTATCGGCTTATCCCAAGAAGACTAAAATTAAAGGAAGACTTTTTCAACATTTTAACATATGATCCCATAAGGCGAGAATGTCCAGCTTAGAAAAAAAATGCAACGCAATGGAATCTCATCGTGTTCTGATTCACAAAGCGGTAGGTGAAGCAAAAACATGGACAGAGGCAGACAGTGCTTTGTAATTTTCGTCCCCTAATTGGAGCCTATGCAGTTCGACGCGGAGAGGAGTAAACGAAAATAAGAACCAGTCGTTATTTGTTTGTTTATTTGTTTAACATTGTGTACTTATCTTTTTTCGCCAAAAACCATATGGATTACAAGAGCGCATATCATTAGACGTTTCTTTTCACTTCTCTTCCACTAATCCTTATCAAAGAAAGGAAGAGGTGATTTTCCCTTTCTTTCTATCATTTCTATCATACTGGGGAACTCAAGATCAAACGAAAGTCATAAGAATAAAGTTAAAGGATAAGGTGTCTGGCGTTAATCAATCCGCTTGGGATCCGCCCCACGTTCACTTCAATTCAGAATCGTTTGAAGCTTACGAACGTGTAACTGGCCTACGCTATGGGGCACTTGTGGTGGCTAGAACCTCTAACCGCTACAATGCACCCGCCCCAACGAAAGTCAAATTTACGAGATAATTCCAAAGTAATCCAATATGACTATGAAAATCTTCATAAACCTGCTCTTCCACAATCTGAGAACCTGGTAAAAGTTGAAAACACAAGGAGACTCATTATCACTGTCATAAAATGTTTCATGTTCCTCTATAAAATTGAGAAGGTCCAGAATATTTCTTTGATGTGAGTTCACTAATATTTTTTAGTGTTTCCTGTTTTTTTGTGGCTTCTCTCAGTTGCTGTTACGATGTGCTGTTTTCAGAATAATATTATTCTGAAAACAGCACACCGTAATATATATATATATATATATATATATTACATATTATATATTTATATATTTGCATTACATTACACTATATTATATATTATATATTATATTATATTGCATATATTAGCTTCTTTGAAGATGGTTTTATTCTAGCTTTTTTCTCTGGACGCAAAGTAACGGGATGTTTCGACAAATAAAAAAATAAATAAGTAACCCACTGTTTCATACTGTCAGGAACTAACAGTCGTTTATGAATTGAAATGTCACTGACGTTAAATTGAAATTTCATGTCAGCCATGACCAGAAGCAGAATTATATTTTAATGGACCAATCAGTGTCAAAATAGCAACAGATCCGAACGAGCAATAAGAATCAAAAACCAATGAGAAACTGTGCACACAATAAATTGAAAATCGAATTGAACAGATCTGGATCAGGAATGAAGATCTGCAGAAGACGTTCAGTGATGAGAATCATCGACCGAAATCAGGCCGCACTGAATCATCGCGACTGAGTTGGCATTTCCAAAGAACACGGTGGGGAAAAACGAGCGCTGGTTCCATTCGGAGACGATTACTCACGGTTAAACTGCAGCTCGAAACAACAACATGGAAGATTAGAATGTCAGGCGATGAAATTTCGTGGAATGATGAGTTGTTCCCAAAACACTGAAGAGGGAAATAAAAGATAAAAGAAAAGACGAGAGGGGACTCATGTACGACTCTGGACTGTCGAAAACTGCATGTGAAAAATGTATCCGATTGTATTTCCTCTCAGCTAAGTTGAGCAGTCCTCATGCTCTTCCCAAGCACAAAATTCGAATAAATAGTAATAACAATGTAATTTCAAGCGTGAGCTTCCGACATCGGGTGGATTCTGGCATTCAAAAAGTTTGTTGGCGATTTATATGAAGCCAACGACAAAAAAACAAAAATTGATCACAGTCGTCTGATGATCTGCTGTCAAATGTCTTGGTCTTTGCTCGGCATCTGCTTATCCACCAACGATATGGCTATGAAATGTTAGCCGCGTGCAATCACCTCTACTTCGGAACTGGTCCTAATTGTCTCACGTCGTCTCAGACCCGCTCACGAAATGCTGGCCCGGCGAAAAAAATAGAAAGTAAAAAAAATAAAAATAGATAGAAAAAAGTGATCTACAATTCATCATTTAGCTTTGAGAATGGCTTTCGAATACACACTCGCTCCACACCAATTAAAGAAGAAACCGTCAACGGAATCGTATCCTTATTTTTTTTACAAAAATTTCGAAGGTTTTTGTTTTCCAGCTGTACATTGGGAGTGAGCTGTACGTCAATCAACATTCGATCAAATAGGAATGAGTCTAGAAGCGAGACTTTCAGTTTTACTGAATTGGAACAACCTTCGCTAGCGAATTAAAAAATTAAAAAGATGACAAGCATCTGTCCTTCTGAGACGTATCCATAGAGAAAATTGCCGTGAAGTTGGGATTTGAACATCGAGAACTTCTTGCAAAACTCTTCGATTGTATCCATGTCTAAATGCATAGGTGTATGCAGTCATAACATCTTGAGGAAGTCTTTTTGAAACCTCCTTATTTCAGCTGATGGGCGAGTTCATAGCTTGGGTTCAGAAATGACGACTCGAACAAAAAGATCCTTGGCAAAGAGGATATTGGTAAAAAAGCCATTGACGGGGAAAATACAGTGATTGCGCTGGCTAGTGAATGGAGGTTGTGTATTTAGCTCCAATGATGAAGTCGAGGTTAATATTTTCTTTTCCAGTATTTCGCAAACTATATTTGCTGAACTATCGCAGAGTAAATGTGTGGTGTGGACATTCTCAACACTGCTCCAAATCATAAAGCTTAAACCATTTATTTCCTTCTTGTTCCCAGGGCCGGGACAGCGCAAGGTGGCCTGAGGCGGCGCGAGACAATAATTCTTCGCTGCTCCATCTGTGCTTGGAAGGGAAGTGCAAAAGTATGCCAGAGAGTTGGATGAGCGATGTAACAAATGGGAAAGATGCACTTCACATCAAAAAGAGATTTGTTCATCTCAATTTAAGAAATATTCGGCAAAACCGATAATACGGTAATAATTATGAGATGAATCAATAATTAGCAAGAAATTTCATTGTGACTGCAACTTTTTTGGAGGAAACCGTTGGAAACTAAAACTATGAGATTGGGAGTCTGAGACCGAACATCGGACAAAAAAAACTGCCCAACCCAATGGTTCCGCAAGATCTTAGTGAAAGAATGCCGCATTTCCAAAAGAAGTCCCAGCCGATTTTCAAACATTGCAAACCCCAGCGAAACAGAAAACAAACGATTCGAGCAAGAGCTAGTCATCGCATATTTAACAATGAATTGATCAAGTTTTAAGAAATATCTCGATTCCATGGACATTTTTCCCCTTGTGAGGGTTACTTCCAAGCAGATCAAATGAATATCGAAACCTTGAAAAGATCTAGGAAAATTCTTTGGAAAAAAGACGCAGTACAAACAGAATGTGAACTGTGAAAATTGTTTCAAAACAGTCGAAACAGTCAGAATTGTCAAAAACATCCAGTACCAGAAGTAGAATTAAAAACTTTCTAAATACATGGCAGTAAAGAACCAAGATTAAAGAAGGGAGCACCAAGTATTAGTAAATCAGAGAGAT
The DNA here is from genome assembly GCF_031761385.1 of Necator americanus. Taxonomy (NCBI): domain Eukaryota; kingdom Metazoa; phylum Nematoda; class Chromadorea; order Rhabditida; family Ancylostomatidae; genus Necator; species Necator americanus. The sequence goes on along the minus strand of NC_087372.1, from coordinate 23,632,671 downwards.
CCCGCTAACATTATCGACAAACTTTTCGCCAAGGAGCTATCGAGTGGGTCATATACAGCAGTGAGATGTACAGATCACGAGCCAATGTTGCCAAACATTTTTCAGGCAGGGAATCTTGTATAGGAAAAAATTGAGGATAAAAATTGATCGGCGACAAAAAGAACGGGAAGTAAGAAAGTCCGAGAATTCTGTATTGCAATTTCTGTCATAGGTGCGATAATGAGAAGCCGGACCTTCCTCTGGTGAAGGGGGTAATTTCACCAACCGTTTAAAAGTGAAAGAGGTCCCTTCCCCAACCGCTCAAAAGTGAAGGGGTCTGTGCACCGGCTCCGACAATCGCATCTATGATTCCTGTAGTGTTCTTGGATCCAGAAATTCTTTAAGCTACAATGGCACACCTGATTCTTGAATGACAGTAGAAGATCATTAATGAGACTCCTAGAAAAAAATCTGGAGAATCTCCTCAAATTCAGTGCCGTGTTATGAGGTCAGTAGAAGAATATTGACAGTACTAGTAGTATATTATGGTATCAGGCTCTTAATAACGGTGCGAAAACCTCTAAATAGCGGATCTGTGCACATTAATCCTGATCTAAGCTAATCTAATTGATTGTCGTTATCTAATTCCTCCATGGTAAACACTATCCTAAACCACGCAGCGAATGACCGTAATCAATACTAGGCGCAGGAGAAGAAAAACAGAGTTCTTAAGCTTTGCACAAGGTAACTTTTTGTTTCAAGAACAAGAAAAAACTTCACAAGTCTCTGTAGGAAATTAACAGCTCATGAAAAATGGAGATTCATGAAAAAAACTGTTCGAAGAAATGAATGAAAGTCTTCGGAAGTACTGAAGAAAAGAAAGAACGAAGCGTGTCTGTTGGAATGAGCAGTTCACGAAAGCAGCAGCAAATAGAAGGACAGGTTCGAGGTGGCATCGAGCATGATTGTTTTCCTCAGGCGAAGAGGCAACGACGGGCGGGGATGCTCAAGAGCTTCAGCTAACCGGTCACAACTTCCATAAAACAAACATTGCAGTACGAATGAACTCGTACAAGCACTCCAGCATGCTGCACACATGTGGGAATGGTCCACGAGGATGAGTGAATGCGAGGGAATGGAACGGTTGAGTCAGCAGTGTCACTGACACTCATCGATAAGGAAGAAACGCGATGACAGCAGCAGTGCGGATTACTCGTCTTCCGTTGTGTTTGTTCTGACCGACCGAGCGCCCGAATTGTCCTAGATTCGCCTTTTTTATCGACACCAGTTGTCGATGATCGGCTTTGTCTCAACCCCCCCCATTGTGGTTAATGCAGCGACCACCGGCTAAGATGCTTAGCGCATTTTTTCAGAGCGTTGACAAAACAAAGCTCCCTGAGCGTTGTGCGTGCTTCCTCCCTATATTTCTTGATCAAAGGTTCCAAACCTCGTTGTTTACGCTTGAGAACCATACATTTCTTGCGGAAACCTTCCCGTTTATTTCACCTCAACTTACGCATTTATCCATAACTTATGATTTGAGGTATATTATATCGATTCTCTGGGGAACCAGTGATGCCAGATTTCATGTGCTCGAGCATCTCACAATAGGCATTTTCCAATGGTGTAATACATTGTGTACCGTGCAGAAAGCTCTTTTGTCTGAGGTTCCTAAATGGTCGCGCCTGTTTCCATAATTACATGTCATTTGTGGCCTACGAGCTTCGAACCAGACCCTAGAACAAGGTAATGTTTTTAATTTTCGAACAGCAGTATATGGCAGAAGGACAGAACAATGAGGTCAGAGTGGATTGTGTTGTCCCATACGCCATCACGCCAAGAATTTTCCAATCAGAAGGATAAGGTGCGAATGGAATAGGAAATCTTCAAGAACTGAAACGGTCCGACGTCTTTATCGTGGTGCAGCTGCAGACCAATAGAAATGAGAATTTTAACTGTTCTGATACGTTTGGCTCTTTCGGAGCATCCAACCCCGAAAGCTCCACAGTTCTTGCTACAACAAAACTCAGCGCTACATCGTATCAAGAGTGCTTGGAAACTGCTCACCTTCAGAATGTTACTCGTGTGGTTGAGTCGAAACGAACCTAAGCCCGGTTCAGCTGCGTAAGCGGCTGCAGTGGAAGCGATGGAATTAGCGGTAGCGGTCGAGCCGAGCTCTTTGGTTGCTGCAACGCTTACTGCGGAGGTGAGCAAGGTCCCACTTCGATTGTAACCGCGTCACTTTCAGCTGCAGCCGCCTACGCAACTGCACCAGCCTTCGAGCTGTTTTCACCAAATGACGATGGCATTGCTGACTGGAAAAAGCGGACTCAAACTCGAAAATAAAAAACTTTCGGTGAGTCAGCCTACTAAAAACGACGAAATTAACTGGATGTAAAGACAACTACACAAAGAGGCAAACGATTTCCAGCTTAGCTTGCAGTTGTTTGTATCTGCGCTACACGACGTTGGCGTTGACGCTACATGTGACTGACGCAGAAAGCACCGAACTGAACGCTCCTCTTCTCCTTCCCTGCTCCAATCACTGGTGTCTCGGACTCACCCATGTGGACACATTCGTCGCCTACTATAACCATAGTTTTGATATGACTGTGCTCATTTTGCGAAGGTCGTGCATAATAAAAATACGGCGTCGAAAGTAGAGCTCGTATCTTAAGCTACGCCCGGCTGCGTGGGGACTTCGCCCTCTGGACAAATTCTAAAGCGCCGTGAAATCCTAACGGGGTGGTGGCTCTCTATTTCCTTCGTTGTTTCGACAGCTAGGCTTGAAGAAGGCTGTAAATGAGCACAGCACAATGTTTTACGAGCCCCTACCAAAAGAAGAGAAGATACGATCACAGCGAGTAGTTAGAACAGGAAAGGAAAGGAAGATGTCCAAATTTGAGCGAAAGTTCAGGGATAATACTAGGACGTGGCCTGTCCGTGGAATATCTGAGTAAACCGTGTTTCTGTGACTCATTTGCATTTTCATCCCCATTATAGGAGAGACGTAATTACAACAGTCTGAATGGGGTATGTGATGTCTTCTCCGGAGCAGCTCGATAGGTCAGATGAGAAAGTGAACATAGCTCTTGCAATGCTGAAAGCACAGAAGTAAAGCAGTGGCGATGTTAAAGTAAAGTATTGAAGAAAGACAGAATAACGTGCTGCATAGAATGTTAGAGTCTGCCCAAAACGATATAAGGCTCGATGCAGCTGCGCTTGAAGCAGCGGGGTGAAGCTAGTGGTGGGGACCGAGGTGGGACCATTGCGAACAGCGATGAGCGGCGCTAGCAAGGGTCCCTTCGACCCTAGCCGCAACGGTCTGCAGTACCGCTGCGAGCGCAGACGCTTTCGCAACTGCATTGGGCTTCATTTCGTTTTGATGTATAGCGATTTGATGCGGTTGATGGTATACCGCATGATATACCATCAGCCACAAAAGTAGTGAACAAGTTTGTTTTCGCTCTCATAAATCCGATGTAATAGACGCATCATGCAATGCGTTGCTGTAGTGCTGCAATCTCTGAGTGCTTCCACACTAGAGTAACTTAACGTGGCATAAGAGTGCGACTATGTAATCACATATTTTGATACGGAGATCACTGTAGTCCGAAGAGTTTAAGTCCAGAACGAAGCGCAAACGTGTAGTCGTACTTTCCCACAGACAAAAAACGGAGATGTGCTTAAACTTGAGGTTTTTTTAAAGTGTTATGTTGTTAGGTTTCGCTCAATTTCACTTTTTCGTTTACTGTCACTGACTTTGAACATGAAGGAAGTTTGATTTCTCTGTTTTAAAATTCATTGAATAGTAGTAAAGAGGTGCTTTTTCTTAAAAAAAAAAAGCTCGACAGTGGAACCAAAGGCACCAAAAACAAGGTCAACTGAAAGTTTCTAGGAGTTGCAAATCCGAGGAAGGCCTAAACTCTATGCGGGTTCGCCATGAACCGGATCGTTCTGGCCTACATTTGTAGTTTTTCCATAATCTGGTTCCAATAATGGAGCAAAATAAATCAGGATGTTTTGTAGAAAAAAGTTCATTCTCCAGCGTCTCCGGAATCGATGCGGAATAAGGACGTTGAGTTTCATTTGAGAAAACAGACAGAGATGATGCCGAGGATAAAATGAAGCGATAAGAAGTACAACAGAGACGAGAAGAAAGCCGAGAAAAGAAGAGAGAAGAGGTTTTGAAATCGCTGCAGTTACCTGAAGCAATCGTTGAAAGCTGCAGAATACGGGCAGAATTTCCCAGCTTACTCTCAATTCCGGAGACGTCTCCCTTATTGTATTATCGCTTATTTCGATAGTTTCCTCTTATGGCCGGAGGTCAGCAAAGCGTTGAACAGCACTTATGTTATAGCTTTGTCTGAGCCTATTCCTTTTTTACATTGGAATTAGGTGGTCATTATCCACCGTTTGGATTTCGTGACGCGTTAGCATTGACTTGAGAGGTCCCGCAGCCTGGTGTAACTTTAGATGCGAGTAGCATTTAGATGATGAATCCAGACCGCGATGCGGAATTCACGACGAAAAACGAAGTAAGGTTGCAGGGAGAACATATGGAAAATTATGAGAACAAGTGGGAGAGAAAAGCATGGACTTTTACAAACTATTCTTAAAAGGACGAAATGCGAAACTTGAAGATAAAGACTTAGTTAGTTGTCAACGAATGAACATCAAAAACCAATTCAATAACATATCACATACACAGGGGGTCAGCGTCCACGTCGGCTTCTATCTCGAGTCCATAAGCAACCAAACACTGTTCGTGTCTCTGCATATCTGCACACCATGCGACCGTGGGCACCTACGCGGCGGTCCTTTGTGAACGTAATTTCCTTCAAATCTGCTACTGCTGGAATCTTTTATTTCCTTTCATTTTCTCACAAAATTAAATTACTTATTTCTCCCTGCATTTGACGCTTAAATCCGCAAAAAAATGTACTAAATTCCGTGGGATAACTGGGGAATCCAAAAACGCTACTAACGTTCAGTAATGTCAACATAACAATTCACATCTGATACTTTTGAACAAGTAGAAGAAGAAAAATTGGGGTTCTAATAAAATGGAGCAATCAAAAAGAAATCAACAGAACTCAGCATTGTCTAATGCTGCATCTAAAGCACGTATCCGCTCACAGTCTTGTCAAAAGTATTCAATTTACGTCGCATCTTCGCGCAATTCACCTTAAATTATACAAAATTGGAATTTTCTCACAAGTAGCTTTTGCAGAATATCGGTATATCGGTATATCAGATACAGACATATCGGTCCAATATAGACGGAAATCATCGAGGTTATTCAAAAAGTGGAAGTGAAAAGTTCAAAAAAATGCATACACAAAATTATTTTTATAGTATCAAACTACGATGTCTATGCCGCTGACGTCGTTGCCATAAGTAGAGGAAGATCTCCGTTTCAAACCGCATGATAATAAACAACTATCGGACCTTTGTGCATGTCATATGTCTATACCAGTGAATCGAACTCAATAAAATGAAGCACTAAAAAATAAACTTGAAGGTCACAGAAGTGATTCACTGAAGTGAAGGACGACTGGAAGATCTCAGAGGAGAGTAAGTGCCTGGTAACCAATCTTCGACCTTATAACGGTCACTGTTCGCTCAGCTATATCAGGCTCAAAACGATATGCAGCACGATGCAGTTGCGTAAGCGGCTGCGCTCACAGCAGTGGAGCGTAGCGTTTGGAATCGAGTGAGGTTGCATGTCTTTGCATCGTGCTTCGTGTTGTTTTGACCCGGATGTAACTTTAATGCATTGGTTCCTCCCTTTTATTAAGAAAAGTAACAGCAATCCACGGATGAGTCCGGTGCACTAGGGTCTATGAGATCGGTGTCGTTGTGCATGCGAATTACAAATTCACCACAATACAATGAAAACACAAGATGAAAGAACTGAAACAAAATAACGTTCTTGTTTCGTGTTCTGTGGAAGTTTAAAAAAAAGCGCTCCAGCTTATTATGCTGAGGTAAATGTAAAGTTTGAAAAGCTTTGAGGTCGTGCTAAACGTATGAACATTCTATGGAAGCCTTTAAAATTTAAAATTGTACACTTCACATTATCGTGAAAGTTGAGTTGGATAAAGTAGTAGCGGCCGAATGGCGGTTGAGCTTCAGGAAAATGTTTCCAATAGCTATGTGTCTAAACTCGATGTCCCTCTTAAGAGTTCTTGCGCAGCCCTCTCCTAAAAAAACTCTTTAGTGTCTCAATTACACCAATAGAGTGGAATAGACGGCTTTTGTGAAAAGTGAGGAAAAGTGCGCACTTGTGCAGCTTCGGATCCCATCTGCAGAGGAAAGAGTATATGTGGCATTTTTCTTCCCTGGACAGGATGTTATTCTGCAGAGCTATGCAGAAACTACGTCTTTTCCAAAAAAGATGTGCTGGAATGGCAAAAGGACAAGCAGATTCCGAGTTGGTGCCGAGTTCTGCGAGACTTACATGGACACATTCTACGACTCTGAAGTGCATATTAATGAATCTCCAGCACACACCGTTCCCCCTTGTGAAGTGGTTGTCTTAAGTTTCCGAGGAATTCAAGTAGTCCCAGCCAATATAAGCTCACTGCTGATGCCTCATTGGAGGATAGAGGGTAAAAAAGAACTGGACCAATTTTTGACCTCGGAATGTTCTATCGCTCCAAGTCATTTTAATCTATCCTTTTCAGGAAAGGCGCGAAAGAGACAGGAATCATCTACCATTCATCTTCTACTAATTTTTCAAACACAGTACGCTGATGTGTTCCACGATTTGATGGCTTCAAGTTTTCACCAATGAAGTTGTCATGGTTTATGTCAGATGTATGTAAAATGATTCCATACAAGGTTTTTCCACCATCAGCGGGATGTGTTTTCACTTTCTTGCTGGCAGCTTAGGGCTCGTTCCTTCGTTCTATCTGAATCACAGCTATTCTAGCATCCGTGGTTGTGCTGAAGGGTTCCTAATCATTCGTCCTTAGTTATAACACTTTCACTTCGCGCCGACTACTATTTCAACGCTTACGCTGTGTTTTTGTTTGAATAGTGACCCTGTGCTTGACGGTCAACTAGCTGTTTTTATACTGACAGAAAAGACTCTCTAGATGCAAAGATAAACATAAACAAATCCAGGAGAACGCAACGAAGCACTGGAGGAAAACAAAAGTGGGGACAATTCCAAGCGGGCTTTAGCTCATGTGAATATAAGAAACAGATGCCGAATATGAACTGCGCACGAGTTCCACGTGCTTTTCCTTCCAATAAAATAAAATAAAGCTGAAACTAGCGGGACAGACAGTCAGTACGCGGTTGAAAAACGTGTTCCATTTCATAGTGCAGTTCTCAGAAAAAAAAACTGAAGCGTAGGAATTTTCCACTCTGAGCGGTTAGTAAAGAATTAGTCCATTTGACTGACCTAATCAAGAGACTCTTCAGAAATTGGGAAGCTAAACCTTAGTATGAAAATCGTAAACCGTGCTTAAAATCAAATCCTTTCGAAGAAAAATCTGACATGATCAGCTTATACTGAAAAGTTATCCTTAAATTTCTGTGGTAGAGGGCAAAGAATTATTCGTAGACAGGAAAATCGTAATCAAATGTTCTCGAAGTTACTTCAAGAGAATTAAACTAGAATTGAAAGGAAATGGAAAACAGCTGGAACTTCTGTCTGATGGCAAAAGCAGAATTTTTGACTCCACTGAGAGCTCATCGACAGATTTGTTTGTTTCTGGAAACTAACATGTATTTTTACGCTATTTGTTATTATTCTGATTCGTTTATTTAGAAGACTTGTGATAAGTAAAGGAGGAACGTGGCTGTATCGCACCATCGATAAATTTGTTCGAGTGCGCTCTTTCTTCCTGCGAAGAAGGTGGAAAGACCTTCGTCGGTAAAGATCATACCAGATTTCATCCTTCCACTCTGAAGAACTCGTCAAGATGTTAGACAAAAGTAAACAAAATCTCAACCACAAGTAAGCCCAACACAAAAGGAAGGAGAATGAGTAATGTTTTGTTTCATCTCAGCTTAAAGTTCTTCTTTTAATTTCCTCTCTGGATTTCAAACGCACCGTCAAGTGTCAAAGAGTGGGAAACCTTCTATCAGCGAACCAACAACCGCAAATGTTTGCTGTTAACCGTAAAGACCCCAAGGAGAAGGACAACAAAAAAGCCGAGAAAAATTAAAATTATGCTCAAATCACTACGAACAGTACTTGCTACTCAGTCGAGCTTTTTGCCGCTGGGAGAGAGATGGATGAATCTCGGCACAGATTTTCCCTCAAAATCCAACTCAGAAAGGACGAGAGGCGCAATAAAGAGGTGAGCGAGCTGAGTGCAGCGATGTTTGCCGATATCGGCAAAGGCATATACATAGTGCGCTGGTCAAGCATTGTCCGAGACAAATACGGACAAAGTAGAATCGCCGGCCGATCCACACTCTCTCCCACACACAGAATTTGCACAGTGCAATAGACCAGTCGAGCATGGAACAACATTCCAAGTAGGGACCAGCAGCTGGGATGGTTTTCTTTTTTCGAAAACACGCACAGAAAAGCACCCAGAATTTCTCTTTCATGTATACAATAAAATGGCCCTAACGGCATTCTCTGGCCAACAGTGGCATTTAACTGGTCGCTGTTACTTCAGTAGACGTGATAACCTCACAAATGAGTTACAACCTTCTAAAAATTTGGGCAACAATTCCTTCCTCTTCATCAGTTTCTCTAATCACTTTAGAATGGGCCACAAAAAAGAAAGCAATTGGCATACCTCTATAGTGTCTGGCAGGTTCATAACCCGACTTACAACCTCTGTTCCGGATATTTGCAGCGGTTTTAACATGATAGAAGTAAAATTTGACGGAAACAGGGGAGAATGCTTATTAAAGACGCAATTATTCCATACTGGTAAGACCCATACATGGTAAGAGTTGGTGGGAATCACATCCCAAATACCACAACCTTTAGAGAAATCAGTTTAAGTTGAAACTACTACACCGTTTCATGTTGAGCAGTTCAAGTTGTGTTATGTGAGATCGACCACGCGTTCTTATATTTCTTACTTACGGAAAACTAAAGTGTTGTAATTGGTAGGAAAAAAGTAACACGTGACAGAGTTACTACTGCCCAAAATAAAAAGGGCTCATATTCAGCAGAAGCAACAATCCTCATGCCAATTTCATGAGACACCATGGATTAAGAGTGATCTATAGTAGTCTTTTGTAGATCTATTGAGTCCTTCAATAGACCTACAGGAAAAAGTAAGAAACCAGTGAGCAACCATCGCGCGCGACGGGGACCAATAGATGCATTCGTGGCGCCGGCACGAGCAAATCGGCGAGCAAGGAGCACAGGTGAATACAAATTGCCTAAAGCAGCCCAAGATGTGGACAAAATCGAACAATTGAAAGTGAAAACACATTTTGGGAATTCGATCTTCAGGCTACAACTTCAAATAAGTAAGCTAGTCAAGAACTTTATCGATGTTTTCGTCGGCGATTCTCTGGAACTCACAGAAATCCGAAAAATGGAAAAACTTCTACATAACAATAACTAAGTTATTTTTCTATGTCTGTCCGTGCCTTCAACAACTACCTTCAACTGTACCGCACGGCAATTGTCCGCCAAAGAGCTTGGTCGTTCCTTCCTTCGAAAAAATAGTACTAAAGAGTGTTTCTCTTGAAATACCGGATAACTTACTTAAGTGAACACTTCTTGGATGCAACATTTTACACGTGAAGTGTTAAGCGTTTTTTCACTCATTACGCTATTCGACCAATCTTTAACCTTTAGAATAACAATAAGATAAGAAATTACCAATTTGGATGACGTCATTCTTCGGAATTGGATTGCATTTCTTGTCATCTTTTTTAAACGCTGTTCTTTTTAATGGAATCATGTAGAGCCGGCGTAAAACGTGTTCTATCGGGGTGACGCATTGCGTTCTCGGCAAAGTCTTGCACTGGCCTTTCTCCACAGAGCGCGACTTCTCCTGGTGGTTCTCGTTTCTTGGCAGTTTTCATTCTTCTTTCGCATAATATTGCACGAGTGGGGATCATGTGGCCCTCCATGTTCTTCTCAATCAGTTTTATAATTTGTCTTGTTTCCAGAGCAGTTCTCAAATTTTAATTTGTAGAGATTAGATCTGTTCCATTTTTTCGTGTAATTATGCGTGGTTTTTTTTCAGTCGACATTCCAAAATCTCATTATCCAAATGGAAGAACACTAATCGTACTATTAAATTAAAAGAAGAGGCAGGAATCCAATTCCTACATGCTGAAGTCTTCGAGGAGGAGCTCAAACAGGGGGACTAGACTTAGACTACGACATAGTCGGCCGATATTATCGCCTGACGCGATTGCTCCTTCACCATAGCTCTGTTCCAACCTCTGTCATCTTGTAGCAGAGGCTTGCACAGGACCAATCCATGTAGTTTATTCTTTATCTTGTGGAACGGCCAAATCTTCGCCTAACTGCCCTTCACCGCCGAGTCTTCTAGTCTTCCTTCACCAATTCAGCTCAAAACATTCGCAAATTTCCAACTTGAATCCGCCAGGCTCCTCAGAACGCGCTGAAGAAGACAGTGTCGTCATAATGCGACGGAAGAAAGAAGACGACTTTCTCTTTTTGGACGGCGGTACAAGCTGCTTTCCACATTTCATCCGGGCAGAAGAACTTCGCAGCTTGACTCCGTGAGTGACCACAAACCGTCGCGGCTGTGATAAAAGCCAACAGCTTGGAAATCGCAAACGAATGCATTTCTCCGGAAGTTCTTGAAATAACACGCCGGTATTGAGCCATCGAAATAATAGCCAATGTGACCTCCCGTTCGAGCTCGCAAAACTTTGCAGGAAAATAATAAAAAAGGAACTCAAGGAAGGAGAAGCAAGAGCGTTTCTTAAAGATTGGTAGGAATTAAAGCCAGCATATCATGAAATTGAAGTAATGTGGAAACTTGACAGGAAACATAGAATTCGCTATGTAGATTACCAAAATAACCATAGCCCCACTCAAATTCCCTTGATTTTCCTAAAATTTTAATTTTAATTTCGCCCTAGAAAACGTCGTGGGAAGCGACCTTCGTCCTTAAGAAATAAATTAGAATGCGCCACCTTTGTGGATACGCCGTGTTTCCGTGCGAGCAGTCGAAGATGAGGTCCTCTCACCAGATTATCCAAGTAAAACCAATGAACAGGCTGCTGAGGGAACGGGAGCCGTTTTTCAGGGCGATTAGGGGGAATTGACCGTCGCCATGCTCATACCAGTGATCTAAAATCCGAACTCTACATTACACCTACAGAGACCCCAGCAACGTCGATTTTGTAACATATTACCTACAAGGGACATTTTCTACATCAATACCTCCACCGGTCGAAGGCGAAAGTGCTGGAACCTGAAAGGACGATTGCATGAAAAAGAGATGCAGAACATCCATGACTTCTACTCCGATAATTCGACAATCACTTCAGTTTACCCCTTAATGGCTTTAAGGAAGTTGGACGTATCATTTGAACGACCTCAGGTCCCCAAAAGCATATAAAAACACACCTCACGCGGGTTTTTTGGAACTCTCCCTAGCGAATGGGAAGACGTTAATGCCGAGTGTTCTGCAAGGAGATCTACATAAAGTAGAGAACTGTTATTCACTCTTTCTAATGCCTGTCATTTACAAGACCTCACACGAGCGGTCCTTGATACGATTGGAAGGACACCGAAAGAAGGAGAACCCATGCGGGGAAGAGGGTTTTGAAAAGTATTTAGCACTTTCAACAATAAGTTCGCAGTTCCTCACGTAAAGGTTCCCTTAATCAAAGTCCATCCTTTCTAACAAGTTTTTCGGAGGCACCACCACTCCTTCTCAACCTTTTTAACAAATTTAAAATGACATGGCCACGAGTACAACTTAGTTTCACGTATTTATCTCGAGTATCAGTGGCTGGATAAACATTGCGTTCAGAAACAAACACATCAAATGTAGAGTTATTATAGCGAAGATCACAGGAAGCTATAGAGTATATGCTAAGGTTGCGAACCCAACTAGATGTATTTGGATAAATTTCATTGGACATATTATATCAGTATCAAGAACTGGATCAGAAAAATCAAAGATTTCAAAGCCCCAAATATTGAATGACGTGTCTTGTTGAGAAGAGAGCAGATCGCCAAAACGTTGCATGAAATCAATTCCGCTCAATTTATATACTCTGAGCTCGTATGCATTCAGTAAATTAAAAAAATTCATATCGACCATCCACAAAAAAAGTAAGGATTCCGCAAGAGCAAATGTATCATATTCCGAAGATGAATGAACATTGGCCAAAAACGTTCGACTAGAAAGCTACTCTCTTCTCAGCTGATCCAGCCGGGCTTGTAAGTCGTCGTCAATGTCTGCGCCACCAGCGGCGACAGGTTGCCTCGTCTTCTCACCCGCAGATACGCCAATCTGTCCACCGGCTGTTGGTAACCCTGCCATCTCTTGACCCATCTGGATTCCTAACTCGTCCAGAACCTGTAGCAAATTTGGAGATGAGGGAAAAACAATACAGTTGAAGCGAACTAACCTGATTAACAATCTGTTCACTTTCTACATCATCGGTCTCGTCACCAAGAGCGTCATCAATAGCATCACCCATGATCTCTTCTTTCATGTCCATAATTTCACTTTGCTTTTCAAACTAAAATGAACGACAGAGTCGCCATATGTAACCGAAGGCTAATAAGCAGATTGACAGAAAGAAAAACTAATCATAGTCGCGATACGATAATCGTAGCAAGAGCGCTGACGCTTCTAATTTTGGAGGCCTGGCGAAGTGATCCCTTCATATCACTCCACTTCTCCTTTCGTGATTGTGAAGTGTATAAAAGATAAAACTCTACAAATCTCTTATGGGAAACCAAAATTTCAAGGGTTTAGAGAAAGAAGTCAATGTTGACCAAACAATCTATCAAAATACAGTTGTGCATCGTGTGCAGATTTTCCTTTCTACAAAAACCGCTGGAATAATTAGCAATTAGCTTTGTTGAGGGAGAAAATCACCGAGGAGTGAACGGTATCAGTGAATCCACCAAATGCGATACAATTACAATTGCAGCAATCCAGTACCGTGTAGCAGTTCTCAAGAATTAAAAAATATTCCGCAGAATATTTTTTAATTCTTCTTTCTCAATGGAGGTGAAGGGAAGTGGAGTACAATCAACTATGTGTTATCAACTGTGTATTCCCTACCATATAGAAGTGAGATGTGAGAGCTCCTAGATGGAGAACACGGCACTCCTTATCTTTTACAGAGAGAGTGGCTCACCTTCGCAAAGGAAAAATGTATTTTTGCATAGGATTCAAGATTTTAAAACGACTGTGTACCCTTCGCTATATTGTTAGGCTCTTAAAAGAGAAAATTATTTAAGAAAGAAATGAATTCAGAGGTAGTGAACAAATTGCAGGTTGCCCATCTTAGAATGTTTTGCCGTCGACTTTTTGCGCATCCCTGATTTTTATGCTATGAGTCACTTGACTTAATCGGAGGGTTGATGTCATTGCCTGACGCGATTAACCGCATCTTCACTGAGTTGTGCCGTCCTTGGAAATAACTCTGCCCAATCTTCTCGATCTTCTGCAAGAGCTTGCACAGAATCAACCCATCTGTCGCTATTCCATATCCTGCGAAAACTTGCGTCTTGCCTAAACTGTCGATCCACGCCGAGTGTCCTCAAGTCGCTTAGTCCAGAACTCCCATTTTTGGCCAGACGACCTGTATATCTTCCACGTGTCATCCGCCGGAATATCACATCAATTTCCGCGTGAAATTCTTCATTGTGGCATACTCTAGGCCAAAAGTAAGTAAGTAGCCGTCTAAGCAGCTTTCTTTCTGTGCAGTCAAGCCTCTCCATCACCGTAGACGGTGCTGCCAGAGTCGTATATCACGATGGGAGCGAATTGCGTATAGGTAGACTAGCAGCTTGACTTGGTTGGTGATAGTGGTCGATCGCACGCATCTAGTTAAGCAGTTAAATGCAGTAATGGCCTTAGCGCATTCTTGCTGAGTATCTTTCTCGTAGCTGCCGTTGCTCTTCAGCATAGATCCACACCTGCTTGTATTTATCAAAGTGTAGACGTAGCCATTAGGCTGCAGCTAGCTTCGATACAAGGTTGACAACATTTTGAAGTTTCGTGCTGCTTTCCGCCATATAGCAACATTTCCAGCATACAACAACATACTCGAGATCGGTCAAGGGGCGTCCTGGTGGTGTAAGCATGATGACGCTGACCAACTGTTTTTCGCATAATGTCGTCAATGGCGAAGTTGAACAAGAAAGGTCCAGCCACTGTCCCTTGTCTTACTCCAGTTACCACCTCAAACGGTGTTGTACATCTGGGTGGTGTTCGAACTGCAGCAATTGTTCGTTGAGTCATGTCATCAAGTAAGCGAACGAACTTCCCTGGGACTCCATTGCCGCGGAGCGCGTTGAGAAGACGGCTTCGATGAGGAGAGTCGAAAATGGCTTCAAAGTCCAGAAACGCTAATAGCATTGGCTTCGAATAACGCTGCCACATTTCGGCCACTCTCCTAACGATGAACACCTGGTCAATCGTAGATCGGCCAGGACGAAAGCCAGCTTGCTCGTCGTGCGTTCTTTCTTCGCGATGTTTGATAAGTCGGTCCAGGATAATGCGCTCCAATACCTTGTACATAATACGCAGCAGAGAGATTCCTCGATAATTCCTGGGATCCGTGAAGGAAAACTTCTTGTGGAGGGGAATTATGATAGCGTGTCTCCACTAGTCAGGTATCCATTCGTCCATCCATATTGAACTTGTCATCTTGATCATGTCAACTCAACGATGATATCTGTCATTTCAGGAATCCCAGACGGAGGAAGATATTTACGTCGTCTCCACCAGATTTCCTTTTTCTTCTTTTGGATACAGGCCAGAACCTCCGTTTCGGTCGGTGGTTCCTCTTTAACCTCATATGTCAGCCTATCAACGTGCTCAAGTTCAGGAACTGACGGCGTTTGTCGGTACAGCAAGGTCTTGAAGTGATCCCTCCAAATTGGAAGGGTTCCTTCACCGACAGCCTTTCCACTGGCAATGTTGAGGACTGAAGAACATCTCTTCGTTTTACTGCTGTACTACTTTAGTAAAGCATAGGCTTTCCGCGGATTCATGTCCTCCCACGCCTTTTCAAGCTCCCTCATTCTTGACATCGATTCGTTTTCGTGGTCTTTTTGCAGCTGACGACGCAACTTCCTCTTCAGACGTTTTTCTGGCCGGAATCGCCAGTGTTGCGGACGACACATAAAGAATTATACGTGCATTTTGTTTCCGCAGATGCAAAGACAAACTTCTTCCGCAGCAATAGAACCAGGAACGTTTCCCTTGCACCGTCCTGGATGCACTTTGTGAATGAATCTGCATCGCAAAGCTTCTTTCTGGTCCGTACTCCAAAATGAATAGACAAACGTTGGCGGAATTTCGTCCTGCATTCTTCTTTCTTTCAGACCTGCCATGTCGATTTTCGGTTGAAGAGGAACTCCTCGGTTTCTCTTTGGAACCGTATCTTGAAGCTAAGAAGAACTGGAAGGCAGCCAGAGTCGAACGCGACGTCCCACACAGCTCTAGATTTTCGGATATCTGACTGAGGAGTGTTCCTCGTCAGAACGTAGTCGAACTGAAGTTTTAGAGTCCTCATCTTCCGCTTGCGCTGCTCCTGAGGCGTTAAAAGGGTTGACCCCGACACATGAGCTGATGGCGTAGATGATTCCTCTTAAACGTGGAAGCGATGATGAGCCCGTCTGTTCACATAAGTCGACCAGACGTTCACCGTTGTCCGACGAGCGCTCCGCTGGATAATATCATTTTCCTATCACATGGGATTGTTGTTCAGGTCTTGTTTTCACATTGCCGTAGATTCCTACAATGACCACATGCTGGCTAGGTATTCTGGACATCAACGCTTTGAGTTCATCGTAGAAGTCGTTCTTGTTGTTGTCGTCAGCGGTTTTCGTAAGTGCGTCCGCACCACCATCCAGAATTTATGTTCTGTATGATCCCGCAGTCGTACAAAGGCGCATCTTTAAGACTTTGAGCCAAATTCCTTTACGAGGTTGTTCTAACCGTTCCTCACAGCTATCGCGCAGCCACCTTTTTCTCATCAGCATCTGCGTAGTACATGGGTAATTTTCGATGCTGATGCCGGGCTCACCCCTCATGCGTGTCTCCTCCGGTGCAGCAAAAGGTACACATAGATATCGTAGAAACCTAGAAATAGCGGCTTATTGGAGTTCACTCGACAGTGTTGCTCAGTTCAGCGTGACGAAACGAATGGCTGTTGCCGAAAGGTCTATGTTCCCTTCTAGGCAGCCTATGGGCTTTGGCGATGTGCTGGACGACAGCACCTTTTCGCAGTGTATGGGAATTTTTCGCCATATAACAATTCGAGTTATATAGCTCGTCCGTTCCCAATGCGTACACTCAAACGCCTGATTGTGTTTAGTTAAAGAAGTGCCACGACATGCAGGTAGCAATTAGACTCGCATATGCGGCCACTGTGACTAATCATCCTACATCTATGAAATCCCGAACAGGACGCGTACAATCGGCGTAAAACGTATTGTAATATGGTCCTAACAAGGGTTTCACTAAGTTCACTGTATGCAGAAATTCCACTGATCTCTTTTCTTTTTGCTTTTTTTTCTGCACACTTTTGCATAGTAGTGCATGTATAGAATTAAACAGTCCCAGTTGAGTCCTTCGCCAAGAATTACATGCTTGCTAAATAGTTTGTTTTATTCCTGGGATGCCTCCAAAATCTGAATCTGTAAAATTTCTGTCTGTGTATTTGATTTCTGTCCATTTGTTTCCACTTTTTGCGCACGATTTCCATCTTAAATAATTTCCACTAGTTCAGAAGTTTCTCATGATTCCAGCATTTTTCCAAGACTTCAGCTGCCAGGAAATGGGTTCTTAACCCTCTTTTCGTGTAACTGTGCAAAATAAGATCTCAGAGACCTACTACAAGGAAAATGAACGATAAAACTAATGGGATATGACTTCGAAATGACCACGTAAGCCAATCCATGTAATATTACGTTAAAAAAAAAGTAAAAAAAAATCAAAGTCAAAAAGAAAAAGTCCCGTGTGTTTCCTGCATACCGTAGAGGAAATTCTGTTCATGCTTTTATCGGGAACGTGCTGTGTTATGCTAAAATACGTTTCACTCCGGCTGAAGCACATCTGATGACTCACCACCCCTTTCACGTGCCACCTGAATGCCTCTGAAGTCGAAAGTGACCGCCTTCACTTTGGAAAGGTCCGGCTCCGCCCTATCACATCTATAGAATCAATCGCCTTGCATAACTACTGAGAAAAGAAAAGAACTAGAGAGAATCTCAAACTGAACAATTAAATATGGCAATATGTGTTATAAAACTCCAAAAATAAAAAAGTGGGCAAGAAAAGAACTAAAGAAGAAGCACACCTCCATCATGATTTTCTGAATTTGAGGAAGATTCAGTTGTCGATTCATAGACTGCATCGCGCGGGTGACTCCTTTCATAGCCTATAATTGAAAAGATAAGACATGACAGAAGAAAAATCTGGATATTACAATACACAATATCAGTTGTGGTTGTAAACAACAAAGAAGCATAAAAACCTTCGAAGATGAGCGAAGATACAAACCATGTGGATCCAAATAAGTAAACGTGAAACATTGCTCGCTAACCTGAGCCATAGCATCCTGACTTTTCAATGTTTGAACTTTGAGAGAGACTGCTTGTATATTAGCCTTCATTATTATGAACTTCTTAATATAGCGGCGTGTTCTAACAAGGTCCTTTGCCATAACTTTAACGGAATCCTATAGATATACGGAACTTGAGATGTTATAGATAGGTCGAAAAGAAATCCCCCACCATCTGATTCTGTTTGGCCATTTTTTTGATCTCTGCAATCACTTTCTTCTCTTGCATCTCCATTCGCGACTTCTCCCGATCCAGTTCTCGTATGGCTTAAACACATTCTTAAAAATCAGCTAATGCGAGTAGACGCTACACCAATGCAAAAACACCGCAAAAAATGGTGAACTATAAAATTTCTCCTCAACATCGGAGGTGCGCCGATCTTTTCGTATAGTGTTATGATCTCGATACAAATTAAACTGATGACATCGTGAATTAGCGAGCATTATACGTAATACAACTATTCAATATAGCTCTTAGTAATATAGCTGAAGTGAAAACATAGGAAGGAACTAATTGCAAACGCCAGACATACCTTTGTTGAGCGCTCGCTGATTTTGACGGAGCAGCTCTGCCGGTGTCTTTCTACGACCAAAAAGGAAGTCCATCTCTGAAAAACACAATAATCCCACGGTACCAAAAAGTGCGGCCAACATGCAACATAGAAAAAACAAACGAAAAGGAAGAAAACGAAGAAAACGAAGGAAAAAGTACAACGAAGAAATGAAACTTGAAATCACGGAATAACTAACATGTAGAAGATACAAGATGTTAAGTCGAGTGCAGACACTGGCTGCGATGACTCAACGGTTTTGAAGCAGACGCGAACGCACTTCAGCGCTCAAATTGTGTCGAAACTTCCATAAAGTACAATGAACGGAATGACCTCAAGAAAAACGTACTATAACCTCAGAGCTCAAAAATTGAAAGAAATGGTGGTTTACGTTGCGTGTTTTCTAAAAAGCCTCTGGATGGGGCGCAATTAAAGCCGTACGATTGTTGCTGCAAAATCCCAGTGGTATTCCGCGTGTTCTCTTCCCGATGAATTTTTGAAAGGAGTTGAGATGAATCAGAAATGACATCCACCTTCTCCGAATGCCTGTTGAGAGTAAAACCAACGTGGGTTGCACGAGGAAATGAACGTGCTACTGCACGGGACACCTCAACGTCCAAGTAGAAGGGAAGTTGAGAGACACAAATAGCTACGAAATCGCAGAATCCATCCCTTAGAATCCTGAAATCCTCATCGCATCCGGGTATGTAAAGTGCGCCATGGCGAAGATCTGCTGCGGGCCAACACCGCTGCCGCGGGTGGCAACGAGCAAGCTGGGGCCCTCAAACAAAAACCAGCGAAGATGTTGTTGCGACAAGTCCCGTGCCTAAGACGTAATTACACAACCCCATTCAACTGGTGATGATGTACGTATTGAGACTTGTTTTGTTTGTGTGGTATACGCTACTTGTGTTGTTTTTGTTCTCGTATACCACTTTTGTTTATTTCTAATTCATTTCCTCTCTTTCACCTTTTATTGATGGAACATTCGGTCAGGATGAGGACGGATGCGTCTGTCGCGCTGAAGAAGTCGAAAAAGGCAGTGAAAAGGAAGGCTCTTTCTAAGTCGGATACAGTGAGTTTCGGGAAGTAGTGTTCCTCTTCCATTTTCTCGATTGGAGTTTCTGAACTCTCTCGGATGAGATTGTTGTTTTTAGGCTGGTAACCATGTGGAACCGAATAGCTCTCCAGAGAATCTCAAACTGAAGAAGGTGAGATTTGTTTGGAAATTATACTGCACTGAGGTCCTGATGGACAAAACTCCTCTTTTTTTCTAGCACATTGAGCACATTTCCATTGATTTAAATTACTTTCACACAGAACTCTCTTACTATTTGCTTCGTTGATCGTTTTGTTCATTCATCTTGATCGGTAGTTGTATACCCTTAGTGTTTTGTATGATTTGATTTCTAGGCACTTCAACCACACGACTGTAACGGTAGTGAGTTACCTACTAAAAAGAAAAAACTCGTCAAGTCGAAAAAAGGGTTGAAGAAGAAAAGGGTTGGTACAAGACTGTCATAACTTAATCCTGTAGAAGAAGCCCTTTTGCCTACTCTTTCATGGCAAAGTGTTTTTAAGGAAGAAGAGTCCGTGAAGCCGAAAGTACCAAAGAAGTCAGCGAAAACTGGATCAGATAAAATTGAAAAGGTGTGATTTACTATGTTTCATTCCTCAACTTCAATTCATGGCTCTACTCATGCAAAATTATACTTTTAGCGCAATTCTTTATTTGATTCTGATGATAATTTGGATGATGGGGATAACGATGAGCTAAAGACTTTGCACGACTCCAACATTGAAATGGATGATGATTTCGGTAGCGACAGCGGTCGAAACAGCGAAGATGGTTAGTTTAAACTCGTACTAGCTTATATTCAGAATGATAAAAAAACGAGATATGGTTTCGCATCTTGCTAGTAAATAGGGTATATTCTTTGGAGGTATGTAACAGTATAAGATCGTTTTTGTTCCTATTTAAGCCATCTGGGAAAGTTCCACACGTAGCTTTGGGTATCAGTGGAAAGTTATAAGCCGTCATGCGTCATGTTAATGATAAATCTGCTAAACATCAATTTTTTGGACTAACTATGACTGCTTCTCACGTTAAAAACTCTCTCTTTAATTTTGCTTCATCCAAGTTTTTTCTTCTCTGCACGAATTAATTTGGCACAATATGTGTTGCTTTCACCCGTTCCACATAATCCTTTTCTAGGTGGTTGATATCTAGGTATTATAGATATTTTTTGTTCATTTATTGGGGTCCTATGATATTTTTGACATTGTTCTTTTTTGGGCATATCATTTATGAACGTGTCATAAAACAGTGGTTTCCGGCACTGAAACAGTTTGGCATGTGTTTTTAGCCTGCCACTTTTCCGTGGATTCTAAATTTAACGGAGATTCTTTATATTCAATATGACTATGTGAATGGAGGAAAACTATATGGATTCACACGGAACTACTTTTTTGTGTAACAAATAAATAAAGAACACGAATAAAAGCAGTGCATATAGCGACTAGAACCTTTGCAACAACTTGCAATCCACATTGGATTACAGATGGTGATTTTCACGATTCTGACGATGATGAACTACCGATTGAGAAAAAGTCGAAAATGTTGGACCGAAGGAAAACCAAAATTGCGTGAGTTTTTCTCTTTTTTTTTACTTTCTGCATTTACTTCTGTCAAGTTCTTTTTAGGAATGAAGCCCAATCTGAACTACGTCTAAATATAGCTGGACAGCCGCAGTATGAATTACCAAGTGTTGACGAAGTGGAGAAGCAACTCAGAGAGGTGCCCAATCTTCAAATAATTAAGGATAGGATACACGACATTGTCCAGGTGAACCCAGTTTTTGTTCAATTATTTTTTTGTTCGTTTTCTTAGAGATTCAAATGAGTAATAATAATGCAAAGACGTGATGTAATCGCCACTTACTGAACACTATCAGAATAGGATCTAATTCAGTGATAAAACCAAAATGTTAAAACTTATGTTCAGTGTATTTGCAGAGCATGAGACCCGGCTGTGCTCTCTTTAATGAGGCAGATCAGAAGGCAGATATATATATATATATATATATATATATAATATTTGTAGTTTAAATATATCATATTTATATATATTATATACCCCGGTAAATGAGACAGTCTTTTTCTATCCTGTCCAATAAATCCAGGCGTTCATTTCATAACTCGCTTTTATGGATCCAGAATGCGCACAGCGATGTCTGATAATTTTCTTTTTTGCTCTGATAGCTACGTTTTGCACTAAGAATCACTCGAAAGTGTCCCACGGTGCAATATGTGGACATTGATTATTGGACAAACCTTCACCAAGTTACAAAGCTATAGATATGTTGTATACGGTTCAGATTTTTTCAACAGTTGGTTTTATTTTATGAAGGTGCCAACATATGAGTTTTTGTTCCAATGCGCTTCGACGGCACGGTTCGCCTGTTGTCCTATAGTAAGTGCTGTATACGCAAATACTGCATCTTCTGTCAGTGGTAGTCTTTTTTTTTCGGAAGTCTCCTTTTGATGTTACTGCATATGTGCTGTGCTTAAATTCGTCAAGTTGTCAAATTTTTGTAACCTATTATCTATCTTCATGTAGAACCATGCCACTTGACAACTTTGCTGAGCACAGAAATCCAAAGAATGGATCGTGTGTGGTTAATGGAAGCATACTATGAAATCCACTATGTTGGGATCTTTCCAGGACTAAGGGTGTAGATTACCAGTATGGGGCAGACCACGCTCAATTCTCTCTTGAAAAACGTCGTGGATACGACCATTTTATTCCTTTTAAACCTCTTCGTACGAGGCAGGTTAAAACGCACCGCGAGCGAGCGGGCGACAACGAGGCTTCCCAGTCTATTCAAGTAAAACGAATGGATAGGCTGGAAGAGAACCGGCGCAAGCGCAAAGGTGGCGTTATAACGTACTTCGTAGAAAAAAATCGCAAGAAAGCTGTTTTACATTTTTCAGGAACATTAAGGGGAACTGAGCGTTCACGCTCATTCTTGTAATATTCTATCCTTCCCTGGAGAAATCCTGACGCCGTCATTTCGCATTTAAGTGCTGCATTCAAGCTCTGAGGTGTCCAATGCTGGTAACCGTGTTCTAGTGGAGAAACTGACCTTTTCATTAATAACAAACATCTTACTAATTTTCTTGCGATTGAAAGGTTTCGTCAGAAACATCTTTTCTTTGAAGGTCCTTGGAGATTTTAAAAATCGAAGACAGGAGGGTAAAAGTCGCGATGACTACGTTGCTATTCTCACCAAGGATCTCTGCTCGCAGTATGGCTACAACGAATATCTTATGTCTAAATTCATGCAGCTGTTCCCTCAGGCATCGGAGGTACTCTTTTTCTTCATTTCTGCGTATTCTTATGAAATTGTTCTTATTATTTAGTTGATCGAGTTTCTGGATGCTAACGACCAACAGCGTCCTGTAACAATACGAACGAATTCTCTAAAAACAAGAAGGTACAATAGATATGCAATTATCTCTTCTTTTCTTGCTTCTTTTCTTCCATCGTCAAATCCTGAAGACATTTTCCGAACGAATTTTCGAAACGGGTATTATTTCGGCTATGATATAAGTATGGAGAAGCAATCGAAAACATATGTCATCTAGGATTTTTTTTTCGTTTGTTGGGGTATAGAATACTGAAAAAAAAACTGAAGTTTGTCGTAGATTTGGAGAAACTTTCATCTCGTGAGTTCTCTTTGCTAGGACTACTTAGCTATCCAGCATTTTCTTATTCATGTAATTCAATGCTACTATCCATTTTCTTCCTATTACTCGACAACGTACCGTTCAAAGTTACACATTCAAAGTTCACTATATTAAGAGGTGACTTGGCTAAATCTTTGATTAATCGTGGAATGAATGTTGATCCTGCTGCACCATGGACAAAAGTGGGTCTTGTGGTGTACGACTCCCAAGTTCCCGTAGGTGCGCCTCTTTCTTAGTAGAATGTTTTTGAATTGAAAATTTCCAACTACAGTTTATGGTTTTGTTAGGAGCAACTCCCGAATACCTTGCTGGTCACTATATGATCCAAGGTTTGAATTCTCTGTTACCTGTGATGGCACTTGCACCACAACCTGGAGATCGTGTTCTTGACATGTGTGCTGCACCTGGTGGAAAGGCTTCCCACATTGCCAGTCTTATGAAGAATAGCGGTGTACTATTTGCTAATGATGCTAATGTGAGCTTCCTATTTTTTTTTTGGTAGTGAAGTGGTTCCACGATTCAAAGATATTTCTAGATAACTCGATGCAAAGCAATCATCGGAAATTTGCATCGATTAGGCGTCAACAATGCTGTAGTGAGCAACTTGAATGGAGAAGAGTATGCCAAAGTAAGACTAACATCCGGAGATATCATACTCATAACTTTTTAAGTGAAAAAATGTGTTTATATTATTGCACATCAAACTCTTCTTGTTTAAGTTGGCTCCAAATGGCTTTGACCGTGTACTTCTCGATGCTCCATGCTCCGGCACTGGTGTTATTTGGAAGGATCCATCTGTGAAGACAAGCAAAGACAGCCAGGATATTCAGCGCAGGTTTTTATGCATCCTTATAGTCATAATAGTTGCTTATGCTGGTTTTTTTTTCAATTAGGCATACCGCACAGAGGCAGCTAATCCTTGCTGCACTTGATGCTGCGGACGCCAAATCTCCCAGTGGTGGTTATGTTGTGTATTCAACTTGTTCCGTTCTGGTGGGATCTTTTTATAATTGAATTCACAGCTATTAATTTCGATTAATGCTTGTTTTACAAAGTTAGCAGCAGTATGAGCCGAAATATCAATCAGGTCGAATACAAAAGATTACTATTCACGAGAGACGTTCGATTCACCTTTGTGCGTGGAAAGAGTTCCTCATCTTTTTTCACTGCCTACTAGTTGGAATTTAAACTAAAAGCTCTCTTTTTATAAGAGTACCGTAATTCATGCGTAATTCTAAATTCATGCTGCAGTCAACCACGTGCTGTCGATACAATTGGGAATCCATGACATAACTCAGGGTAGGGGTTTTGCTAGAAAACATAGGTAGCGCACATGACTTAACACATTTAAATTATTTTTTGTTGTTTTCACATCATTGCCATGAGAGTTCAGCAGCCGCTAAAACCTCCGTCATGAGAACTAAATGGGGTAATTTTCAAGTGCGCAGTTGGTTCGAGAAAGTCTATATGGATTTAACCTTGCAGTTCACGCAGTTTCCAGCGTGTAAATTAGTGAACATTTGTAGGTTGAAGAAAATGAAGCCGTGGTAAACTACGCTTTGCAAAAAAGACACTGCGAATTGGTATCGTGTGGTTTGGAAGTTGGCATAGAGGGATTCACGAAGTAAGGAGTCTTGCAAGGGTTATGATCGATTACGACTAATTTATCCGTTCGTACCCAAAATGTTATGCAGATTCCGCGAATATCGGTTTCATCCTTCACTTAATTTGACGCGACGGTACTATCCTCACGTACACAACATTGATGGATTTTTCGTGGCAAAATTGAAGAAGCTGTCAAATGCCAAGATGGGAAAAGCAAGTGTTGATATTGTGAGGATAACCACTGACCTAATTTTTACTTCTGAAATAATGCAATGTTGAGAGATATTTACTTTCAGGCGCACCGAGAAAATCTCGAGAAAAGTGATGTCGATGAAGAGCCAAAACAGTCCAGTGTAGACAAAAAGAAAAGCAAGAAGAACAAGTCAAAATCTGTTGGAAACGCTGACCAGTGTGACAGCGATAGCTCAAGCGGTGCATGTTTCACTTAGCTGCTGAAGCTAGGAGTTTTTTAGTGGCTTCTTTGGGACTCACATCATCAAATCACTATTTATATTGGTTAACAGCTTTAAACAGCTTTGCATTCCAGAAGGCATCAATTCTGTTGGAAGTAATAAGAGAAAAGCGAAGAAAAAACGGAATCAGCTGAGAAATATAGCGAAGAGAGTTCTAGGAACTGCAGATGACGATGGGTTCAATACGGTAATTCTTTGCCTTTCTTCTCACCACCATAGTAGTTTCGTAAATGTGAGAGGGAACTGCCGACAGCTGTAGATACGATACTTTTAGTCTGGTTATGTCCAACGATCAAAAAAGGAGAAACGATTCAACAAGAAGATTGGGAAACGAACACTTGCAAAAACTAGTGCTAAAACTATCAAAAACAAGAGGAAAAAGTTACTGGCAAAGAAAACATAAGGAAATCGCTAGTAGTTCTAAAGAGGAATCCTTTTTTTAACAAACTACTTGACGTTGTGCTATAGGTCCTGGCTCACGTATTGATTCCATCCTGTTCTTTTGTTTACAGATTTATGCCTTTTATCTGTTGTTTATGTTGACTCGTTTGTTGTCTGTTACCGAAGTTGTTTTGCTTTGTTTTGTTGCCTTTGTAATGTTGAAACACATTCGCACCGTGATTGAATTGTTTAATGCACATCATGTCGTATGTTGGAGACTTACTAATGTAGCTGAAGCTGATATACAATACATAAATTGTGATGCAGTTCTGAAGGTTTCTCTAATGTATTTGTACTTCTGCAATCTGTTACGATTTCTAGAGATGGGTGCAGCGCTATACTAGTGATTACTCATGCATGGTTGATGGTTCGAAGCAGTACAGGATCGTAACTTTTCATCAAAGAGATAAATTGGTGCCGGTTTTGCTGGAAGAACAGTGACTTTGATTAGATACGAATGTTAATGTACATCCATTAACATCTGTGATTTTGAATTGAGTATCCTGGCGATTTGATCAAAGTCGAACATTATCTGTTATCACTTTATTACGCTACCTCAAGAAGTCATTACACATTTACATGAATATATGGCAAAATGGTGAGCTTCCCAAAGGTAAGTACACCAAAACAGAGATCATAGTTAGTCATTGAATCTGCGTCGAACCAGATTGGTCAGGAACTTCTCTCATTCCATAGGCGTTCGCCCTCTTCCATGTCTATCTCAATAGTGGAATCTTCGTATAAGGGAGAGGCTGACGATTGCAATGCTGCATGCCTATATTCGTGTTTTCGAAGAGCAGAACTAGAATGAAAACTTCAGTAGCACCACTTGGGAAAACGTACATTTCCTTGTCACTATAAACTAGCCTGTCTCGAAATTCTTGCCCGCATATATGGCACGGGTACGGTTTCTCACCAGTGTGCGTCCTTATATGTATTGTTAACGTCTAAACCAGCTAGCGATTAGAGCGAGGCAAGTAGATAGACGAGGTAAGCTTACGTTCTCTGACAATTATTTATGTATAATAGAATTCTATTCTAACTGCAATACAGCTTATATTATAGGGTGACGACTTCTAATTACATGCCGGTTTTATCAAGACATTTAAATCGAAACCTTTTTTTTCTCGAATTAACCCGTTCCCTAGAAAATGTATTGGATACTAGAGACTTCAAATTTATGCTAATTGACTAGGCTTAATCTCAGGGAATCGAAATCAGTGTCTCTGTACATCAATAATTTTTGCACAAACCGCTCAGGAATTTCAGTAACCATGATCTTCTATTTTCGATAGATCCCGAAAGTCCCGTTTTCGAAATGACTATGCCACCGTAATGTTTGTTTCGAGATTTCTGGGGTAACAGAGAAGAGAAGCAATAACAGAGAAGCTGATAGGCCAAATTAGATGAGAGGCGAAGTAAAATACGAATGAATAACATAAATGATGGTGAAAATTATCGAAGTTCCTTAGATCGAACTAACTTGAGATTGCGTGAAGCCTCGTCCGCAATATCCACAAGTATACGGTTTTTCACCAGTGTGCACTCTTTCATGGATGTTCTTAACATAGAGTCAAAAGAAACAAAAAGAAAAAACAGTCATGGAATGACAAACCTTGTCTCTCCTGTGATGGAACATTTTTTCGCAATAAGAGCATTGCCAGCGGAAAGGACGACTTACATTGATGAAATCGCCGTTCAAAGCAGCTAGGCATGCGTTCTGACTTGTAAGATGAGTTCTTTGAGATGGCCTCCCTTTATGTAAATTAGATAGAACTCACCTCATGATCAGCTAATGCAACACCCGACTTGAACCACCTCCCACAAATTTGACAAAAATGCCGATGACCCGTGACATGCATCTTCATATGCAGCGCTAACGTGGACGAACGACAAAAAGTCTTGGTGCAGATTGTACAGCGAAAGGGGCGCGGACCTGAATGCGAGCAACTTGGTGCAATTCTAGATGAATTTGATGAGATAATGAGTAGTAGAGACGATATGACCTGTATGAAAGCGCATATGCAGTGCCAAGCTGACTTTGGTAGTGAATACCGCTCCGCAGATATCGCAGTGGAGTTCTTTAACCGAACAGGAATGGATTTCCTGAAATATACCAATCAGCACAGAAGAACTACTAGTCATCCGGAAACACTACGATAATTGCTTGTTTTTCAAAACTGTTTAAAGAAGAGAGATGTAACACTTTTTTGACAGAGAAAGTAATAAGGATAGTGAGGAAGAAGATGTTCTTGAACAAAGTATGACTAACAATGATATGCTTCTCCCACATAGTCTTCGAAGGGAAGATTTTACCACATAGTGAACATTTATATCCGGACACTGAATTCCATGGTTCTGAAATGACATAACAATGAAACAGATATGATAAAGGTAAATCAGTGCCCCGGTCTACTCGAATACTTTGCGTAAGGAGATACATTTTCACTAATTACGTTACACTACAACTCATAAATGAAGGAGGAGGAAGTGATCATACTGTAAGTAAGGCGGCTTGTGCCACTGTTTTGGAGAAGCATTTTTCATAACGAAAAGGTGAACCTTCAAGGAAGAACACTGGATGTCTACCAGAAAGATGGAAGAAGATTTTAGAAAGCAAAAGATAATACACCGCAGAAGTCCCGTTTATATTAATATGGAAAAACAAGGGGAGTTTAAAGCACCGATACTTACGGATGACGAAGTAGAGACAATATGGATAACCACCTATTGCTTTAATTACGCGTTCACTCTTGAAGATTTGGTTTTATCACCAGAATTAGGATTTTAACATTATGCAATCAACTGACAAAAGTAGTACTCCGTTGGAGATGAACACCGAAAATTGAAAACTCCCGTGACTGTTTGACAACCCTTAAACGCTACCTAGGTGTTTTCACATGAAAGAAATTCCCAGAGAAATAAAGGAAATAAGGAATTTTTCAAAGTGAACTAACCGTCGCTATCGCTGTTGTGCTCATATCCTTTCACAACTTTGAATTGCAAAATATTCTCTCCAATCATGAGGGTGAAACGCTCTAGAGGGCCGCTCCTTCTTGCGAAGACCGTATCCTGAACAGCCATCTTCATGTTTCTTCGGAACACAAATCCTAGCTGCAGGACGCAAAGACATAGCCATGTTAAAGGCATCAACCCACAGATCTGAGGTGGTACGGATTTCAGGCGGAGTATTCTTATACGGGATAGTAGATTATGGAGAGGGGGGTGATACCGTCCATTTCTTTCTAACTGCCGTAAAAATCGTTCGAACCCGTATTGTCCGGGCGGTTTTTTAAACTAGGAAGAAATGGACAGAATCACTCATCTCTCCATAATCTACGATCCCGTATACGAATACTCCACCTGAAATCCATACCACCTCTGATTCGTGGGATGATGCCTTTAATGAGTTATTCAAAAGAACATCGAATGACAGAGATCCCTTCAAATTATAGCTTAAACTAACAATTACTTCGAACAAAAATATTTAATGTGGATAGAAAAGGTAGACATGAGCAAATGAAAGAAATTAGAAGGAAAGCGATGAGCCTGAGTCTACGTAACGGATTGTACGACTAAGATACTAGTGCGTTCGCGCATCTGAGCTACTTAAGATCAATTGAACAAAAACTGTAAAAAAAAGCTGTACTTTACCTGTGTTCCCACTGCCGTACTGAGAGATCCAGAGCCACTGTCTGAATTCAGAGAATGTGCTTTTGCAAGAGGAAACAAACATCATAATAACTGTGGAGATAGGAAAGAATACCTTCATTATTTGTAGTTGGAATGAAGTCGAAAAGAGATTCACAAGGAAATGTGGCTTCTTTTTGAAATCCATGTGGCGTTCTAAAGAGTGAAGTGAACAAGAAACGAATGCTTACATAATTGGTTCGAATATTGTACTTGGAAACGATGTGGTTCAAAAAAGCAGAGTTTACCTGTAACACTTCGAATCAACTAGTTCTATTCCGCGCATACCATCGATGAAATGCCAAGGCTGTTTGGTAGTAGTGGAATGTATGCACTGTGTAAGCCGTTCACCGCGACTGCCAGTGGAACTCGCTTCCGCTAAATTTTTCTTTCATGTTTTGCTACAATGAATCGCTAACGAAAACAGAGGGTGGATTTTAGTAGTAATCAGCGAGGGCACATATAAAAAATCTTTACTATGTAAAAAGAAACAAAGTATAAAGCTTTCAAAATTTGTGTGAGAAGGGAAGGAAACCGTTTTCACGATTACAAAAGAAGGTTAAATTCCATAATTATCAGTTTGAATCAGATCCGCTGTCAACGTTGTTATCCTTGTTCAAGTGCAAAATGAGAAGTGTTCAAGACCTCTCATTCCTGTCTTTTTTTAAAAAATATCATCGCTCTGTTGACCATAATTTAAGTGTACAGAGATGCGGTTACGATGGAAAAAGGACATGATATTCGGATCAACATTGCTAACAACCGGCCCAGAAGATGCACAGGTTGCCTCGCTCCAATCGAACTCAATGTAGAAAATAGCGCTCTGGAATACTCGAAGCCATAATCTACGACCCCCTATGAACACAACCCACCTGAAACCCGCACCACCCCAGATTCGTGGGTGACGCCTTTAAATTCCGAGAGATTCAGTCTTTGAGGTGACTGGAACTAGGGTCGCAAGAATGCGCTCCCAAAAAGCTCAGCATTTTTCTTTCTTTGAAAATCTTGAGATAGAGTTATAACCCGTGAAATCAAATATGCAACACTACCCGAAGCGCACCTGTAGTACAGATGGGGTAAAATGTAGTTGAAGGAGGGGGCACTCACTGGCGCCCTTATTTCCCTACGCTCTTACTTACTTTTTTCTCTTAGTAGCTTTAGTTTACATGTCACAAATCCCCTAAGACTAATTCTTAGGCCTCAGGGCCCCGATTGATGTGATTATGTACTTCGAGAAATAAGGGCGCCAGTGAGTGCACCTCTTCCCCCTCCATCTAAATTTTACCTGTGCAGTTGTACACACACGTAGAAAATCATTCAGCGCTCGTTCGATAAAACAACCTGTAGTTCCGAAAGATTCAAAGCATTCTCCATCGAACAATACCGACTCATCAAAAGATCGCAATGATGTTTGGACCTTGGCTTCGCCGTCAGTTTGCATTCCTGAACAATCAAATCACATTGTAGCTTATAGATGAATTCACTGTACTAGTTGAAGAACTCACTACCTAATCAGAACGCATAATCCACACCCCACTAAGCTGCAGTTACTTGCAGGAAGAAGGGCGCCTAGGCCGGAGTGGGCGTAAAATAGTATATATTGCAACACTGCAGAAACACGTATTTACCGTCGCCACACGAAAATTCGTGAAGAAATCAGAGATGGAACAAAAACGAGCTAAGATGCGTTTCGAAAACATCGAAACATGGCTTTGGCTTTGGGGAAAACGAAGAAGAAAACATTGCGGAGCAAACAGCCGAGAAGTAGTAGCGAATCCACATTAGAGGGTGTGCGTGGAATTTCTCAAAAATAACTAAAGGTAGCAGTACGGTGCTATGAAATTGAAGATATTAGAATTTCTCCCCGAAAGAAGGGGGTGTAGAATACGAGTGCGGGTGTGATTACACTCACTTACTTCTAATCCTCCTGAAAAACACCCACTAAACAACCTTCGAGTCCGAATTTTACCACGAGGCACCTTAAAATGCGCCTAATCGGCGAGTGAGCGAATGAAAATTAATGACACTCCCTCAGTATTAAAGCAAAAAAATGAATAGGCTACTAAGGGTACCAGTCCAGAAAGGTGGAATATTGTGGTGGACAGTTTCAACTCCTTGCTGAAGTAGTCGGCGGTATAAAAGACATTTTAAAAATATTGGATCTTTTGCAACCTTGAAAAAATCACAGTTACAGAAGTGGAGAAAGGCTGAACCTTGAAGAAGAACAAAGGGAGCGATTGGAAGAAGTTTGAGCGCCCCCTACCTTAAAAGCATCTTTTCAAGAGGTTGACCTTGTTTGGTTCTTTACATGAAGAGATAAAGTGTTGTTCATGGTTATGAAACCTTGCTTTGTTCCGCCTCGTTGTCCTCAAAAAAAGCGTGAGAAACATTCTGGTCGCTCCTGTATTGCACGACGCAACTCGCTGCGCGACAGAATTTGGGCACTTCTGGCACCGTCAACGTCTGCAGTTGAGTGACACGACTCAGATGAGCAGCAGATGCTGTCTACATCCACAACAGCTGACGTGTTACGAAGTGCCATCCCTTTGCTACTCGTGAAAAGTTGCATCGTTGAGGACACGGGTGCAGGAATGCCGTTTTAGAGGACCTTGCACTTCTTCTGGATTAGTAAGCGAATTGAACGTGATCACGGCAATACTCGTGAAATACACATCTACTGCTTAGTTAGTCGTTACATTAGGTTGCTCGGAAACTAATGCAGGATAGCGAAATATGTTTCTAAATGTTTTTTAATCGAATGAAAGATGATTATTATACATCAAAAAGATATTTTCTCTGTCTTATCGTTTTACCTAATTATGATTAAGTAAAAATGTTTTTTGATGTGGATTTTATACGCTAAGAGAGGAAACATCCAAAAAAGCATTTCCGCCAGATTTATTTTTATGAGTTCAAAGTTGGACGTGGTGCTGTTCGGACAACTTGAAACATCAACAGGCCCGAACAGCGTGAACGAAGGCACAGCGCAAAAATCCTGTCGTCGCTGGAGATGGAAGATGCTTGTAGTTTGGCCTGCTGCTGGTGTAAATCATTACAGCTTCCTGAATCTTGTGAGACAATTGCAGGAGCAAAGTATGCTCTGCATATCGAAGAAATGCGCCAGAAGTTGCAACGTACGTTCTCGGCGTTGGTCAATAGCAAAGGGCCAGTTTCTTCATGACAAGCGCACCTCGCACTCTGCGTCGCAGAAATTGAACGAGCGAGGCTGCGAAGTTGCCACATCCACCGTACTCCGCGGACCCTTTGCCAAGAGACTACCTTTCCTCGAACATTTGGACAACTTCTTCGGCAAGAACTACTTCGTGAACCAGGACCAGATCGAATACGTCTCCTACGACTTCGTGAACTCCAGAAATTTGGATTTGTTTTAGGCAGAAACTAATTCGCTTGTATCTCATTGGCTAAAATTTGTTGATTCTAATTCTTTTTCTGACTTTGCCATTTGATTGATAAAGTTATGTTTAAGTTGAGAGAATTTGTTTTGAAGATAATTACAAAAACCTGCTTTAATTTCCAAACAACCCAATAGATCCCAACATCGTCAATTTTAA
Organism: Necator americanus; assembly: GCF_031761385.1. Taxonomy (NCBI): domain Eukaryota; kingdom Metazoa; phylum Nematoda; class Chromadorea; order Rhabditida; family Ancylostomatidae; genus Necator; species Necator americanus. The sequence continues at coordinate 23,599,872 of NC_087372.1, read as the reverse complement.
GACAATACGTTTCCTCTAAAAAGCACCCTCACTACTTTACGTGCGGAGAAAACCCATGATAAAACTTTGTAGGTTGAAATATTATTTTCTCGTGATATCGAGCACTCTACATCGTATGCTTTTACCTTTTAAAATTCTGCTATTTCTACAAAATATTGCATATCATATGCAGTTGTTAACACCAACATTTGACACATTTCTTATCATATGAACTTATCGCGTAAATACATCACGAGTAGTTTTGGCCAATCGAAAAGACAATTCTCGTGAAATAATTGAGCGATGTTTGATTTTTTCAAAGTTAGAAGCGTATCACGGAAGAGACGTGGCACGGAAACCACAGCGAAAGCTTAGAGTTTTCGTTGTAGATTACGGAAACGAATGTGGCTCCGCTCAACTTTCCGTAATCGTCCTAAAAAAGGCGTGGAAGACGGCGTTCTTTTTTGCGGGGTAAGTTGGAACGCACCACCCTTGTCGCCTCATTCACGAGCGAGCGGTCGAAGACTATTGAGGTCTCTTCCCCGCCATTCAAGTAAAACCAGGCAAAAAGCTGCTGAAGAGTGTGACATGGTCAAAACGTCATGAAGAACGGTGCATTTGCGAAAGCGGCTGCGTTCGAAGCGCTGCGGCAGAGGGTAGCGGTTAGAATCTATGTAACGGGGACCTTTGTTGACATAATTCCTTGCTGCAGTTTGCGATGGTCCCACCGACGTCTTTCGTCCCTTCGACATCAGGTCAACGCACAACCCTTGTGCACGCGCCGCGTCCATGAGCGAGCGGTTGAAGATCAATTATGGCTCCTTGAGAACCTATTCAAATAAAACCAATGAATAGGCTGCTGGGGGACCGGGTCATAGAACTGTAGTGTATATAGAAATACATTTTAACGTACCTCGAAGGAACTAAAACGGTACACTACAGCGGTTTGTTAGAACGATTAGGGAAAGATGAGCGGAACTACGTTGAGATCCGCAATCTGTCATCCGAACTGTACACCTTCGTCGTGGGTCCCGCAGCACGTAAAAGTCGTGAGACACTGCCTTCAGCTGTTGGTAGTGATGCCCGCATGATTTTAAGCCAAGTTGGTTGAGGAATGGAGAGCGAAACTTTCCTTCATAATTTGAATTGGAAAAGTTTCTAATCTTAGTTGTCTCAAGGAAGTGGAAATTATGAACTTAGCTCCTTGTTTTCCCTATTTCGAAGGTTGCACCAATGGTGTTCTTGGCAAGAAGACTCTGAAGCTCAGTGTTCCTGCGCTTCTTTCTGCGAGCAGCCGTAAAGTATGGTACAGCTGCGTAAGCGGCTGCGCTCGAAGTGGGCGGGTAGCGGTTAGAATCTAGCGGAGCCCTTGCTGACATCATTCGTTGCTGTAACTAGCGATGGGCCCCCCTCGATTCCAACCAGTAGCTCCACCGTGCTGCTTCGAGCACAGCCGCTTAAAGGCAGCATACCACGAATCTGGAGTGGTACAAATTTCAGGTGGAGTATCCGTATGCGGGGTAGTGGATTGGAGACCGGAGTGGTTCCGCTCATCTCTCCCTGAGTAAGTGCTAGCAGCCGGCCCTTGAATGCTGTTTTGCTGCCTATCGGGACAGTCTGAATTGATTTTGGACGAATCGCAGGGTGGAGGCGGCGCAAAGGGTGGGGCGTTGCAATAGATGGCGTCGTAGAAAGCAGTATTCTGGAGGCGGCTGTTTGCAGTGATACAGGGAGAGATGAGCGGAGCTACCTCTGTCTCCATAATCTACGACCCCGTATACGGATATACGGATCCACCTGAAATCTGCACCACCTCACCTCTGGTATGCTGCCTTTAACCAAATGCACCGTGCTTCATGTCGTTTTGACACTACTATAGAGGGAGACGCGTTCTAGCGTACCTCTAGAAACAAACGCCGTTCTCACCCCTTTTTTTCAACGACAATTAAGGGAAGTTGAGCGGATCCACGCTGGGTTCCCTAATCTACATTCCGCACTACGGGTTTCCTGGGATTTTCGTACTTTCGAGCTTCGTCAATTTCGTGCTACGCTGATTGAGGGGCGCCAGCGCTCACCTTCACCGACGATGCAAGGAAACACTACGCTCGATGGTGGCTGCACCTCGGAAAACATATCGTCTCATATATGACTGAATTCAGATACTTAAGAAGAAACGTATTCATATATTCATATGTTGTATTTATGTTAATGCTTTTATTTATGTACATAACATATTATATTTATTCTATTTCTCCGTTCTTGAAGTGGGTCTTATACGTGAAAAATGAGTGGAACTCACCTCTAATGGTACGGTCACGCCCTGCGTGGCGACAGCAACACGTCCCTAAGGGCGACGTAGACGTAAATGCATCCGAAAAATTCACAATGGCGGCCAGAACAGCGCCAACCTGGTGGGATTTACAGTGACATGAAACTGGCTGAAATACACCCCGAGGAAGTAGACGACGAAGGAAAATGACGTCAACCAACTAGTAAACCTGATCTCACTACCAAGCGGGAATTAAAGGCATCACTCCACGAATATGGCGTTGTACGGGTTCCAGGCGGGTAATGCTTAACGGGGTCGTAGATTATGAGGAAGAGGGTGATTCCGTTCATCTCTCCCCTGTATCAGTGTAAACAGACGATTCTGGAACGTTGTTTCTTACGACGGCTTCTGTTGCAATGCGCAACCCTTGCGCCCCGCCTGTGATTCGTCCGAATCGGTTTTTGACGCGATTCCCGTTTCTATGAGGGTCAAATTTCATTGGAAGAAACTTCCACTTTGGAACCACTAATAACTCTAGAGTTGTCTCAGATCTCTCAGTGAACTACGTACAGTCCAATACTTCTACTAAGTCTGATGAGTTTTTGAAGTGACAATAGCACACTTTATCATAATTTATAAGTTAGATTTACTATCATACCTTATCAAGTACTAAAGTTAAATTTGCTGGATTTTCATAACTATTGAAAACAACGGCAAGCAACAGATGGAATCTAGAGTCGGTGAAAAACGTTTTATCGGGTTGAGGTGACGTCTCCTCAGCGTACGTGTATGCTGAGCTCTCTCTACAGGACACGTGAAATTTCGCAGGACTCTTACTTTGAAGTTAGCTCTCCGTTCATTTTAATTTGCAGGGATTGGATTTCTGATCCACTTTTCGTGTGACCGTGCGTAGTAAGCCCTCTTCTACGACGGATTTCGAGTTTTCACAATGACCGCGATAATGATAAACGTTAATCATGTGCAATCTCACAAAAATTGGTACAGAATTACAATCCATACAAACTAAAATCTTGGAGACGTCTGCATATTAGGAGAACAAGCGATAAAACCAATGGATAGAGAATATGTCAAGACTACATAGTTCAGGTGAAGTGTCGCTGGAGGGGAGGGGGGAGAAGGGGAGGGGCCACTCAGTGGCGCCCTTATTTTGCCGAAGCTATAACTTATTTTTTTCTCTTAGTAACTTAAGTTCACATGTCCACAGATCCTCTAAGACTAAGGCCTTAGGGCCCCGATTGATTTGATTATTTACTTCGACAAATAAGGGCGCCACTGAGGGCCCCCCGCTCCAAAGACACTTTACCATGGTTCTACATACATCCACTATTTTACAAAACAAATGAATGGAAGACCATAAAAAGCAAAAAGAACAGAAGCCCGGGGAGTTTTCCACAGACTGCAGAGAGAGGGCCCAGTGTGCACCTTCACCGAGCAGGCGTCGCGTCACCTCGCTAAAAGCATCGCCCCACGAATCCGGGGTGGTGCAGGTGGGTTATGCCTATAGAGGGTCGTAGATTATGGGAAGGAGGGTGATCCCCTCCATTTTTCCTAACTGCCGTAAGAAAACGGCCCGAAAGATGCGGCGCCTGCACAAGGCTGGCGCGATCCAATCGAATTCGTTGTAGAAAATAGCGCCACGGAACGCTCGAAACCGCATCTTCTGGGCCGTTTTTTGCGGCAATTAGAAAAGAATGGACGCAGTCCATCTCCCCATAATCTATGACCCCATATAGGCATAACCTACCTGGAACCCGCACCACCCCGGATTCGTGGGGCGATGCCTTTAAACCACGTTTCACACCGCCGTTTATGCTTTGTTTTTAAAATATGGATCACACTGCCGGTAGTGGATTTCTCCATCCAGATGTAAATATGCACAATGGAAGCGAGGTACTAAACGAATGCAATAAGATGAATAGATAAGAGTTCTTGTTATACATGTCTTCACATCTTAGTAGGACAACTTGAAACATAAAATCTGGACCAGACAGTTTAGATCATCACACGAAGGGAAAGATTTGTTTAACTGCCCCTCCTATAGTGGTCACCGCCCTTTCTCTCATCGTTGTGTTGAGGATGGTCGACCACAAGCAACGTTCGTCTGGTTGGAGTGCCACACACTCAGAAATCATGGACCTGGAAATTACACATCAACCACGAATACTTCGCCATGCTACAGTCGGGTCAGAATGACTTGCGTTATTGTGCAAAATGGCGCAAGCGGCTGCGTGTCACGTCCGCGCTGTACCTTCGAGATACCACGTCCTCAGTTTGGAAGTTAGAGGCAACATGTCACGAAATTTATGATGTTATGATCTCTTCGTAAATAGACAGAAGTATGGGTGTAGTTCCCTAGTATCAGAGTGATCACTCTCAGTTATTCAGAAAAAAAAGACCAAGCAACACCCTTGGTTGCGCCATTGCCCTCAACAATGCAACCCTTTCACGGATAGAACGATGGCCATTTACCACGCGTCTGCGATTGCGCAGCTTGGAGAGCTTCTGCTGGTTATTTGAATTACATTAGTTGGATCTCCAGCATTAAACGATGACGGCGTAGCTCGCCTTCTCGCAAGATGCACTGTGAGAGCACCGATGCAACAATGATTTTTCTTACATTTTCAAACCGAATCATGAGCGGGTGGAGCGTGTTCGTGCGTAAAATCGTAAACTACACCTTCACTTCTATCAATTCGTGATGAAATCTCAACAACGTTAATTTCGTGATATGCTAGTTCTGAGCACTACATAACTGAGTGCAATGATGTTTTCCTAGTTACCCGGGAATGGATAGAAACTACGGCGTTCGGAAATCGCTTGCAGCAGAAGTCATATCATTTTGAGCCGACTGTATCTTTTCTCCTTCATAACAGCAGAATGAACCCCAAAGAGAGTTCCTAACGGCAATGAAAGTTTCTTTTATTTATATCAATGGTACTAGGACCGATAACAAACTATTCAGCAAATTGTGAACCATAAAGTCTTGGATTCATTCCTTCCTGTGCGCTGTTAATACTCATTTGAAAGAGCCATGTTTCATTTTGTCAATCAGAAGACAACATCTAATAGATGTGATAGGGCATGAAATGTGCGGCATCGATCGACCTTACGGTTATGCGAAAAAATCTTGGAATTCAGGACCTCAGAGGTTTGCGAACGCACGGAGTGGCCGTATTGTGTCAGCCAGATGCATTACGTCCCTTTTCTCTATCGGTCGATACGGTGATAGTCGATGGAGCGTTGGCGACGACGTTAACAAACGACTCGACTAAGAAATAATCATAATAGTGCAGAATCACATGAGAAAGGAATCAAAACTACCGAAGAAACAAGAAAAGAGCTTAGCGATGCTTTCGACAAATAATCAGACTGTGAAGGCGACGAAGTAACGTGTCCATCCGGCACAAGGCTCAAGACACAACAAAAAGACACAAGTCCGTTCGATTTCGACTGTAAGCATATGCGACAAGATGCGGGAGCGAGGATCGTTACTCTCCCGGACAAGACCGGTCTCTTACCCGCCTACCGATCTCTAAGGTATAGAATTCTTGTTCATGATCGCAATTATCGGCTGTGCATACGCAATGGCGATACTTTGCCACTGTGAAACTCCGTCTGCTCACACCCACATATAACAGTCAAGTTTGCGAGCAGACGTAGTCTTGGAGCAGGGACGCAGACAAAAAGGACGTGTAGAGGCAGCGCATCACGAAATCCACACAGTGTGGAAACCTGATGGAAAACATAGACTTCTGGGTGTATATTACGAATATGAGCGTGGTTCTCTCAATTTCTCCTGATTGTCCTGAAAAAGTGCGTGCGAAAGTTCCTCGTGCAGCGGTTACCTCAGCAGCTTACTCGTTGTTCTTCCATGAACATGGCGTCGATACGTCACTGATTCTCGATCGCCTGCGAGTTCCAACTTTCCTCGTGAGAACGAACAACGCTTTTTCGAAATGAAATTTCGAAAAAATTTGCAAATTTTTGAATGATTGGGCGAAATTGAGCGAAGGCATGATCATATTTCGTAATCTACTACCCTGTGTGTGAACTCCAGGCCTTCTAACAGGTGCCTTTTTTAGGTAGAGGTGTATTAGCTGCAGAGGAATCGCCGGAGTCGCCTCCGTCAATAGAATTGCAAACACTCAGCATTCATTAACGAATGGAGACGTAAACGACGCGACAACGACAGACGACATTCCCAAAATAACTTAGCAACGCGGATCGTGTTCCAAAAGTTTAGCGATGTAATTGCTCGCGGCGTTTTTTCTTCAGAACAAGGAACAGCCTTAACTAGGTCTTCAAAAAACATTAAAATCATCATCCAAACAGTTATGTAGTAATCACTCGGTCCTCTCCCATCTAATATTCGTGAAGCCCTAATGTCTACGAGGGACTGATCAGCGTAGCATTCGGCACCTCCCCACCTCGGATTGTCATTTTAGAGGTCACATTCAGATAACCAATCTTAGTTACAATCAGTTGGCTTTAAGATTAACTGCATCAGTGGATTCCAGTACCATTTATCGCGTTGTTGAAGAAATAAAGCAAGTGGTTGCTCTGAGAAAATGGGGAGAACAACCCTTAAGGGGTAAACTGTGAACGGTTACTCACTCAACTGATTCGGGCACTTTTATACCTCTTTTCAGCAATTCCAAATCCACGACGTCGATGTTTCTAAACAAAAAAAAAATCACTAGCTAATTTAAGTCAAGTCAAGGTAGTAGTGTAGAAGTAATCCTACTGCTCATGATCCAACAAGGTAAGATTTCCAGAACAGAGTCCTTCAAGGTATGAATTCCGTGATTGGTACCTGAAAACAGTGCTGTTCTAATTAAATATAGTTGTGGTTACTCCAAACTTACTGGAAGAAAGGCATGAGGAGACAGTTGACCGTGAGTTGCCACATAAATACACCTAAGTTCCAAACTACACTCGAAACGCTGTTAGTCTGGAGGAGAAGAGATTCCGGAGCAACAAATCTGCAATCGAGGGCTCGAAAGAAAATTGCAGAGATGAGAAGAAACAGAGAAAAGGACAGAGATCACCTCCAGTAGAAACTGTGCCTAAGTGTATCTTCCTGCCAGCTTGGCCATGAGTTATTCCATGCCCCTCGGAATTTCAAGTCCCCTCCAGCGTCCAAGTAACAGTCCTTTAAAAACGAAGTCCGTTATATGTTAGTTTCTGCACGTCATCTACTGCCATCATCACAGCGCGCTTAGGCATCTCCTAAATCTGTGGCCCCTCTATTCGACGCTGACCCCGCGAATCCGACGAGCCTTTTTCCACCGCCTCATCGTTCCTCGGTTTACCCTAGGATCCTGCTCTCTCACTGTTAGTCTTACTAGTAGCCAAAACACTAATCGTAACTTCGTTTCACCGTCTATAAGCTTCAACTTATGAGGAGAAGTTCCGCTCTCTATTCTTCAATTTGTTTGGCTTGAAATTATGCGGGCATCACTACGAGCAGTTAAAGGCAGCGCATCTCTGCAGTTCGCCATGATCCCACCTTGATTCCACCGCACCGCTTCGAGCGCAGCCGTTTACGCGACTTGACCGTGCTTCATGACGTTTTGACCATGCCATACACGCTCTTTTCCCCTCAGCAGCTTATTGCCTGGCTTTACTTGGATGACGGGGAAGGAACCTCAATAATCTTCGACCGCTCGCTCGTTGATGAGGGGACAAAGGTTGGAACAGTTGAAGTTGGAACAACTTACCTCGCGGGAAAGAACGCCGTCTTCCACGCCTTTTTTACGACGACGACGGGAAGATGAGCAGAGCCGTTCTGATTTCCGTAATCTATTTGCAATTAGTACTTCAGGCTTTCACTGTGGTTTCCGCATCACGTCAAAATCGTGACAAGAATAAGCCCTTTAGAACGGAGAAGTTGGCACAGATGGTAGGAAGAGGGAGAAGGGAGCAGAAAGACGAAGGGCTTTCTTTGGTTGCATGCTGTTGCAGCACTACGGCTGAATCATTTTTGCGTGTACTTTTCTCTACATATAGTCGGGTCAGAAGGGTCATGACATGAATCACGGTGTAGTCACACGACCGGTCGCGCTGGAGCAATGCGCTCCAGGACGTCTGCGAGTGGGAGAACTGCGTTCGTCCAGTGCGACCGCTTTTTTGTAATGGAGGGAGGATACGCGAAGAAACAAAAAACCTCAACGTAGAACAAATACAATTTTGAACCAATCTTTAAAAGCAGATACAATATAGATTTAAGTAACAAAAGCAAATACAACAAACAACAAAAACAAGAAAAGAGAAACATGAAAGACGAAAAAATCAGAAAGAAAAGAAGACAGAATGGAAACAAACAAAAAATGTGGCCTGTATTGATTCGGATGACCTCACTAGGCAAGATTTGGCAAATTGCCAAGCGAACCGTTCGCAGGCCGTCTACAAGCGGTCAAAAACCAGCGCGACCGCTCGTGTGACTGCACCGTTGTTCGTGTCGTTTTGACTCGACTATATTTTCCCTTTCTGGTCCCAGAATACACTATTGGTCGCAATCTTACGCCAGTGTACCCTCGACCACCTGCACGTCGTAGGAATCATCTCACCGTTCCAATAACTCTACTACGGCATCCTCAAACAGACACATCATATAGTGCCAGTAGAACCATCCAACTGGTTTTTGGCCGTGGAGCACTCTGAACTACGTTGAAGGCCAATGTTTTTGCTTCGTAAAACATACATGCAGACATGGACACAGATAAGCACATACCAGTATATAATAGACACATATTCGCATAAAATGACGTTGGCAACAACCGCCTACGCATTCGCGTCGGGTCTCGTTTTGATCCGACCGCAGAATGATCGAACATAGCGCACCTGTGCACACAGAATTGAACAGAAGCAGTCTTTTTGAGCCAAGTAGAAAGCCAGAGTAGCAGCCTAAAAGTAATGATTCAAGACTCAAAGAGTAGTGGGGAATAAAGATTCGCTTCCTTCTCTGGAATCCCAAGGGCAAATGAACGGAAACCTGCGTCAGATTGCAGGCTGGGGCACGAATATTGGAATGGAAAAAGACGGAAAACACAGAGAACGCGTATACAGTCGTGTTTTCAAACGATCTCTTTTTTGAGGTTAATAGAAGACTTTTGCGTTGGACTTCAATGAAGGACCAGTTGCACTCCTACGGATCTAATATTCATAAATCGATAGTCAGTGGACCATTATGTTTATCGGCGATCATTTTTAATGTTTAGAGATGTTGAATTGGATTGAGGGAGGTCATTCATTCATTCTCAGGAGCACATGGATCATTTACGACATACATGGACGTGAGGAAAATTTCGTTTGTTATGTAGCTAAATTTCCAAATGTGAGCGATTTTCAGTTGGAAGGAAATTCTGCATCGTTTTAAAAACTGTCGTAGCTATTCAGTCCTTTAATCTTCAGCAAAAGTTTTTATTTTGCTCTGGCCATGCTATGAGATAGTTATTATGACCCACCCTAGAAGTAATACTTACCATTTACTACTACTAATATCCTTTTCGGAATGAATTTTTGGTTGGTTGTATAATTTACAGTTCAACTATTCATCCCTCCTTTGTTTTATTCATTCCGATCTAGTTGTTTATCAATGTTCCCAATTTATCCTACGTATCCTGGTATCCTTGGCAAAAAGAACAAAAAGGTACGTAAATAAAAACCAAATATGGGTGCGAAAATCCGTGGAAATGTTCTCTCTTTGTTCTGTAAGGGAGCGACTTGCTCATGTGTAGTAGAGTCCAAACGGCATGAAGCACGGTGCAGTTGTGTAAGCGGCTGCGGTAGAACGGTGCGCTGGAGCGTAGCGGTTAGGATCGAGGGGCCTCCCTACGCTGGCGGCATTCTTCGCTGTAGTTCGCGGTAGTCCCACGTCGACTCCAACCGCCATCGCCATCGTGCCGCATCGAGGGCAACCGCTTACGCAACTGCAGCGTACTTCGTGTCGTTTTTATCCGACTATACCTACGGGAGTTACATTTTATCCGAAACCTACTGCCATTCTCTCAGAAGATCATGCTCGAGACAAGAAACCTCTCGTCCTCATGAAATTTGGTTTTGTAGACTTCTCCGCAGTATAACATCCATTTGATAGTTTTTCAAAGAGGTCCATATCTATCTTTATCAGATCTTTATTTTGAAGAAGTTCTTAGGAATTAATGTGCAGTTCAACGCATTGTTATAATTCCTTGGAAGGAAGTGCCCCAATTCTTCAGCCTACGTTCTTCAACGACACAAAGCAAAAATTGCTTTTCTTCTAAGTTGATGTAACTACATTAAACCTGATGGATCCACTTGAGTACTGTCGCTGTCTGAATGTCTTCCTTTTTTCTCATAATATCGTAGAGAGGAATGTCGTCGTGGTTTTGGTATCGTAAAATCACAGGACCGTATTGATACGTAGCAAAGTCCTCGAGCTGGATGAGATGCCTTAAATTCAGATTTTATGTAATATATACTTCGAGTGCACATAAGCTTGAAGCTGTACCTGTGCTTCAGCAACATCAGCGCTTCGAGTTCTTCTTCGATTCCGTTGTGGATTATTTCTTCCTTCACCATAACCACTGCTGATTTGTACTTAACTGTGGGCAGTGGAATCATGGTTCTCATTGTTGTACGAGGTGGTTCTTCTACGAAACAATGGGCCCCGAATCTGCCGCAGTCTGTGGAACATTGATCTTGTTTCAACAAAGAGAATAACATATGTAATTGATATAAAGAAAAAATAAATGTGTTCGATGCTCATGCGTCCTTCTGGGATGCTTCTGGGATGGGATTGCGTCCATAACTACATGAAGGGGTTAGAGCATGGAGAGGCTTGATTCGATATCGGAGAAGGGTGAAGAAAAAACAAGAAACGAGGGTAGCAAAAGGGAATGTTGAGGTTTCTGTTAAGTGTCGCTCAGATCAGAATTTCGGAAAACAATTCTCCTATTTGAACAACGTCCCGGAATATGTAGATGAACCTAAACAGCTTCATCGTGATCGTAATCTCATATAGCGAATGAGCTTAGATGACATATGTATGTTGTTCAATAAATGTAGTGTTTCTGTGAAATCTTAGAAAGGAGAGTTTTTGGGCAGCATTAACTCGGCTACAGTGCTTACCGTCCGTTCGATATATGGCTGCCTCCAGCTTTATCGTTTCAGAGCCGCACTGCAGCGATTTCATCGTGAACATTAGTTCTTGAAGTGATCGGAAGCTCAGTTTGCCGACCAGAAATCGATGTCCTTCCTTCGTCTAGAACAACTCGTTTTGAAGTTTTCATACTTTGTTACATCAGTTACCCAGTGAATGCTGGCTGAGATGGCTTCTCACCTTTTCAATGGTAATTAAGAAGTCACGAACGCCATTCTCGAGAACAGACAGCAGTAGAGAATTACCGTCTTCACCATCCTTGAAGGCTAGAACGAATGAGCGAATGTCTGAAACTCGGGGCTCTAGAGCAACATGTACCTGCACTAAGAAATCTCCGGTTTTCTGCAGCTTCGCACGAACTGCTTCTGGCGTTAGCTTCCCATGATATATCGGTTCGTTTAACAAGGACAATTTGACTGCAGCGATGTATTCAGGAGGGAACATCCTCTGAAAATGCTGATAATGCACACGCTGTGGTCTCAGAATTTGTAACTGATCATCATTCACATCGAGAAAATCGAGACACAACAAATAAAAGGATAAAGTTTAAACACAACAACAGTTGGATAAAGTTTGACACAACAAATGTCAAAGATAAAACAGCGGAAGAAATAGAATAACTGAGAAAAATGTGCAGCTAGGAATACTAAAGAAAGGGAGTTCGATATCGATCATCGCGAAGAGCAAAGTATTTGGTGATCAATGTCAAACGAGGAAGTCATCTAAAAGGGTTAATTTAAGCATGTAGCACTCCGAACCATCGGGTAAAAAATATCCTATGTTTTTCTAATTGACCTCTGTTTGTAGAAAGGATCGATTTTGAGCAGTCTTCCAACGTAAAAGAGAAATGATTCCGTTCTTGTAGGAAAACAACAGAAACAACATTTGTTAATTTGCTATATTTGATCATTTGGTACCATATGAAGGTGGTTCAGCGCTTCCAAAGTTTTTTTTTCCACTATAGGGTCCGTGAAAGCTGTGTATCCTTAGATCGACAATTTCCCATTGATTGTAGAGACATAAGCCCTTCGCATGGAGGTTTCGACTCCATAGAAGAACTTTAGACGAGTTGTACTTGGCCTCGTGAACCTCGCCAACGCTCTCTCAGGATGTTTGCCGCTAGGCGCTTCTGAATAACAACATTGTTTCGCGATCACAGTAGATCTGCCCCTATTCTGGGCATTCCGCAACAGCCGAACTTTCTAAGTGGCATGAGTCATAAAATCCTTCCAAGAACTATAAGAGGATCAAAAACTGCTTTAAATTTGTGTTGGACGTAACTTGAATGAGATATTTTTTCATTGTGTCCTAACACCTTCAGGCAAAACTTATGCGCTAGATCACCGATTTTTGTAACGGCTCTGCTTGTCTTTCTGATGACTCTGTACGTAGGTTTTTGCAGTTTGCTTCTATGTTTTTGCAGTCAGAACAAAAATATGCTACTACTAGGGAAGAAAGAAGTGGCTCCCATGTTTATCAATTACATTGCGGATGATTGCCACCATCAGTAACATGTGATACTGTGAGAAAAACAAAGCTCATTCATTCTGGATTTAACAGTTTTTTAGGCTGGTAGCTTTTTTTGTAATCTAGTAAGCACTACATCACAGATCACTACTTCTCTTGGGTATTAATTCATTTCTTTTCCAGAAATAAGCAGAGATCTCATAAAATATGGAAAGTCGTGTTCGTGAAAAGGTTAGAAATCGTGTCTTTCTTTAGAGACTTGGTTGACGAACTTAACAATTAGCTTCGAACCCACTTCAAATTATCAAGTTGTGCAATAATTCCATGGTGAAAAGCAACTGTCTTCACTCGCAAAAGCAAAAGCAATTGTCTAAAAGAAATTTGTTTCGTGCTTCACAATTATTCAGGAAATGTCCGCACTATTGGGCACTGCTCACGACTTGGACCTTGATGCCGAGGAAGAAGAACAGAAGGGTAATGTCGTGTTGACAAGTAAGAGGAAAAACCGGTAAGTATCATGACACTAATGTTTCAAAACTTCAAACATTTCCACACAAAAGCGCTTCTGTTGTATCTCCTTGAAGGATAATCAGTGATTATCAGCTGTTTTTATCCACTGGATGGTAGTGATTGATAGGTGCCTAAAGACTTCCAGAATGGCACTAGAACAACAGTCACTTCGTTCTATCGAAGATTCCTGTCGATTTCCTGAAAAATGAGTTAGTTTCAAGCTGGTTGAACAATTTGCAGCAGGCTGTACTTCTAGATAAAGATTCTAGATGAATATTCTTCTTCCACATTCATTCCCTCAATTTCGCTGTAAAAATAGGTGTTTGATGTAATTATAATGCTTGGTCCCTTCGACGTCGATTCAGGAGGTTAACGGAGGCTAGCAGAGCTAGTTGCTCTTATGATGCTATGAATACGGAATTACAGTTATGAAATTGTTAAACCACTGGTGTCTGGAAATAATAGCACCGTTTATCTTGTCAATCACATACGGGAAAACGGCTCAATAACGAAAATGGCAATGAAGGCAGAAAATCAAGGCATCAACCCGGAAAGCACTGGATTTGCTCTCGCAGTACGTTTGGGGCCTGCATTTGCCACAGTTTTTTCTTTCATGGGAGTCAAACGCAGACGTGTTCAGAACGAAATACGGTTCCTTGTGGAATACCAAAAGCGATGGCGAGACCAGGTTCGCATCAGGTTCATTGAATGTTTTGGGAGATACCATTCTGTAACTAGCTGTTCTTAGGTACGTGGGTGCGACCATTTGCTCCCAATATGCGACTACGGACATTCTAAGAAGTACAAATTCTTTATAATGCCTCTACTTGGGCCGAATCTCGATCAACTACGAGAAGAAATGAAAAGGGAATTTTCGTAAGTTTGAAAAAACAATGTATCTGCGACAACAATGCTACAAGACTACCCATGATTTGCGTAGGAAGTGTCTAACTGAGGGAGCGCGATGCGTCTGCCACATCGCACGCTCTTCCTCTGCTTCAGAAATACTCCTTCGTCCCTGTGCTCCGCTCCAAATGGAGGCGCGTCGCGTTCACCCTGTCCTACACATTCAGCGTAGGCAGCGCACAAAGGTGATAATACGGGGTTCATAATACAGTAGGATCAAAACGACATGAAGGACGTACGCAATTGCGTACGCGATTTCTTTTGAGGCGCTTCGGTGGAGCGTAGCGTCAAGAGCGTGGTGAAACCCTTGAGGGCACAATCGCTACAGTTGACGACGGTCCCACCTCAGTTCCAACTGCCCACACCGCACCGTTTCGAGCGTAAATGCACCGCAACTACACTCGTGATTCATGTCGTTTTTACCCTACTATACGACCTTGAAAAAACGCTACATTCCCATTTTCAGCCCTGGTACCGCTGTTCGGTTATCCCTTCAAGCTCTCGATGCTGTATCAATGCTTCACCAAATCAAAATCCTACACACACGCATAGAACCATCACACCTTTGCATTGGAACGGAACATAAACGGAACATGTTGTTTTTGATTGGATTGGGGCACATCGTCACATTTAGTAAAGCTCCTACCTGGTGCGTTCTAATTACTAGAACAGAACTATCCTCGGAGTTTTTGTGTGTGCGAGCAAGGTGTCGGGCCTGAGAAACAGTGTATTACCGTTATCTTGTATTGCTCTGTTGTACACGAGGTACAATTCACTGCTTTCCAGGAACCGTAAGGCACGCTACTCTCCACGAGCCATCGCTAATAAGAGCGTTTCGAATATGGAGCTGGAATGCTGGTGAGCACAAATAAAAAAATTCCGTTGTGAGAATCAAATCTGAATTAATGAATGAAAATTTTAAAATGTAGTGCTTCTTTTGATGGTTGCTTGGCCGAATTTGAAATTCGAAGTCAAATTTCGCATTCAAATCATTTATTACTGTTGGCACATAAAGTTCAAACTTAGCTTTCGCTTGTAGAGTTTGAAATGTACGGTTAGATCGATCTTGCCACCCGTTTTCGCACATTTAGTAATAGAAGTATGTTGCGTTCAAGTATTGTATGGATTTTTAGTTGCTAATGCAATCGTTCGCCCTCGCTTATGTTTAAATCTACATTTTTGTTCTTTCACGCCTTGATATTAGCGTCGCAAGTTGTGATGCCACATGACCAATCATGAAACACTCGCTGAAGTTTACCTAAATGAGCCAAAATCTTTATAAGTATTCAAAAAAAAACGGGTTCAAAATATCGTAAACACCTTATTCGAGAGAGGGAAAGAAGCTTAATTGTATGCTCTACTTTAGAAGCTCTAAACGCTGAAAACTTACCCGAAGGGGTTATTTAATTTACTGGTTGTGGGTATTAAACTCTCTCCGTATAATCTGTTATAATAACGTTCCAGAATTGTTTTTAGAGGCACTTTAAAGTACATGATGCCTCATTATTTGACTTATACGGCCGGCGGATGTTAAGGAGTAACGCGGCTTGTAAGTGTCTTCGCCGTGGTCGTCCATACGTAGCAATTTTGAGCCCATCCTGCTCGATTTTGCTCTAGAGCTCGCACAGAATCCATCCATCCGTCACTGTTCCATCTTCCGCGAAACTTCACGTCTTGCCTGAGCCCCCTGACGATGTCGAGTCTCTTCAAGTCTTCCTTCTCCACTCCCGTCCAGAAATTTCTTTTCAGTCCAGGTGGCCTTTTCCAGTTTAGGTCTAGGGACGTCCTCAAAGCAACATGAGCAAGGCGATTTAGTGTGTAATGTGACCGTGAAAAAGAAAGCCAAGACGGTTTTCTGCGTCTATTTTAGAGCACAGGCAAGATGATGTTTTCCTAGCGTCATATGCCGATATCTATCCACTTCTAAGTAGTGTTCTACGTCATAGCATAAAAGTAGCCAAGCATCTGTCTAAACAACTTCCTTTCCGTGCAATCAAGCCCCTTCATCACCGATGGCGGCCTTGCCCAAGTCTCGTATCCGTATATTCTTCGCAGGGCGAACTGCGGATAGGTAGACTCGCAGCTTGGTCGCGTTGGCCAAAGGGGTCGACCGCAGCCATTTTGCTAAGGAATTAAATGCAGAAAAGGCCTTAGAAGGACTACGGAATCACAGAAGACACAAACTCTGCGACTTACCTATGGGGCTGAGGACTATGACAAGGACTCTTTTCATGATGAGTCATTTTGGATATCAACATTTGTCCCCTTCAACGCCAGAAATAAACTGCCTGTAGAAAATGACAACTCTTAAACCACAGCTCGACTACGTTTTAGAAAGGAACGTCCCTTTGTCTGATATCCGAAAATCTAGAGATTAGAGCATTTTTGTTGATCATCTCTCTTGCAGCTGCCGACGTTTTTCAGAATGCAACCCAAATAACAGAGCTCCTCAGCACGTTCAATTGGTTGTTCGTTTACCCTGATTCCTGCTGAGGGTCTCACGGAAACCCACATCTCCGTGCATTTGTTAGAATGATGTCCCAGTTCATAGAATTGCAGCTAATTCCGACATAACTCCTACGGCATGTTGCAGATTCGCTCCGCTTTAAGCGAAAATCACAACTTCGGCGTACTCGAGGAACCATCTTCAAGCAAGGGACGTCTGAATAGTGCAAGAATCACGTTAACGGGACATTGCTCAACGGTTCTACACTTAACGGTTGTATCATCGACGGCAAATTTGAACAGAAGAGGTCCCGCGACAGACTTGTCTTGCTCCGTTTTCCACTTTAAGCGGTGAAGTAAATCCGGCTGGTGTTCGAACAGTAGTAGTTGTTCTTCTGCTCATGTTCGCTCATGCTAATGAACTTTTCTGGAATGCTATGGAGGCAAAGCGCTCTGAAAAGACTGGTAAAGAGAGTCAGAAGCGTCCAGAAAGGCCAAGTGCAAATCCTTCGAGAGAAGTTGCAACAGTTCGATCAGTCCCCTGATGACGAATACTTGGTCAATCGTAGATCAACCAGGGCAAAAACGATTTGCTTATTGCGGGAAGTTTCTTCGTGACCCCATAAGCCGTTCCAGGATGATCCGCTCTGAAACCTTGTACGTTACACGCAGCAGAGATATTCCTAGGTACTTCTTGGGTTCTGTGACAAATAAATCCTTGTGGAGCGGAATTATGACAGCGTGTCTCCACGTCCTGAATACAATTGGTGAGAAGAACGCCGCCTTTGATTTTCTTCTTGGTTAGTCCCCCGGTATTTATCGACACCCGTTAGAGGGATTTCTCCCTGTATTCCTCGTCATTCAAGGACAAGGGGACGTCCACGTCAATCTCTGGCTGAGGTTGAACTCCTCCACTTCTTTTCTGGAATCCTAACTTCAAGCTGAGAAAAACTGGGTGGTGGTCGGAATCGAATGCAACGTTCCACACAGCTCTAGTTTTTCGGATATCCGACAAGGGGACTTTCCAAAACGTAGTCGAGCTGTGGTTCAAAAGTTGTCACTCACTACAGGCAGTGCACTTCTGGCCTTGAAGAGGACGAATATTGATATCCAAAATGTTGAATTCATCATAAAAGCGTCCTTGTCATGGTCCATAGGTACGTCGCAGAGTTTGCGTAGGCTGTGATTCCGCAGTTGTACACGGGCTCTTCTCGACGACGTTGAGCCAAATCCTTCCACCAGATTACGTGATCGTTCCTCACAGCTAATGGGCAACCTTCTACTCTCTTCTAATCAGTTTCGCCACAGTAGATGGTATAGTTTTCTATGCTGATGACGGGACGTCGTGTAATGCAGCAAACGGCGCACGCAGATATCGTAAAAGTACAGACAGAGCGGCTTTCTGGAGTCTCGACAGCAATCGGCAGTTCGGCGTTACGAAACGTGGTTCCTTGTTCCTTCTACGCATTTGACCGATGTGAGTATGGTCTCTGTACGTGTCCTGGAGCAGTTTTTTGCAATGCCTGGGGAACCTGCGCAACGTAACAGCGCGAGTTATAGCTCATACGCTCCCAAATCGTATACTCAGATGCCTGATTTCATTTAGTAAGAGGAGGGCTACCAGACCTCATTAAAGATCAATAAAGGATAAAGTGTCTAGCGTTAATCAATACGCTTGGGATGTGCCACCATGTTCCCTTCAATTCAGGATTGTTTGAGGTTTATGAACGTGTAACTGGCCTTTACAGCGACTTACAAGGCTAGCCGATGTGTTAAGTCAGTCCTTTTGTCCTCCCAGACAAGTTTTGCACCGATTTATAGACCCCAGAGGGATGAAAGGCTTGGGGAGCACTAAGGGGATTCGAACCTCTGATCGGTCGTGTAGACAGCGCAATTTCTTACTGACTGCGCTACACCCGCCCCAGCAATCCTCATCATCTGTTAAAAATTTAGATATTGGGATTGTATACTATTCTGATCACGAATACGTGCAATCATACACACGATTTCAACAGGTTTTTTACATTATTGGATTTGCTCTGTCGGAATGAGTTGCCGTGGAATAAGTTCAAAAATATGACGAAGGAAACGGTAGAGGAGAGAAAATTGGTTATGTTCAACAGTGCAGCTGCAGGTAAGCCATACTAGATCATAAGTGTATTGATTGATTCCTTTACAAAAATTCTATTGCTTTCTTTTCAGTTGGTATTATTGGTACGGTTAGGGTTGGGGTGATCTAGCGCTTAATAGCAGCCTCGTTCATCTTCAAAATTCGATCTAAATCCTTTCAAAATCTACTAAATGTTAAAGTTCACAGGAGGTCTCCAACACCGAGGAAGTGCACTAGCACATGTCCCTGGAGAGGTGCGCGCGCTGTGTGTCATAATGAATAAATCTAGTTTCAAGGTGATTTTTTTTAAATTTACACTATGTACACACTTCTTTTGCTTCCTGAGTCTTGTGATAGGTGATGAGTATTTGTCGATAAGCTTTTGCTAATGGTGAAAGACTGTAGGTAAGGTGGCGTTGTTTTCAAATGTTCGGAGATGGGAATATGGGAAAATTTCTTGCGATCCCCTCTCCGATTATCATTATTTCTTGATTTCTTCGTCAGCATAAAGAAACGAATGGCGAAAATGAACCTGAAAATAGAAAAGGGGATGTAGCGACATCTAATGAATCTACGCACATATTAGTTCTTCTAATTTTCAAGTCCTGCAGGTTGAATACCAACGTAAGGAATGTTTTCATTATAAGCAGACCTTCCCTTGCCTAGAAAACAAACAAATTGGGAAAGAGAAAGCGATCGAGAAGAAAATGAGGCGGAGAATTAGGCCCGACCCTTCTTTCCAAATACTGGAAAACGCATGGCAGGAATTGTTAAGCTGTTCAAGATGTAGGACTTCCTGGACCAAGACGACGTAACGCGGCCTGATGACAGTATCAGACAACATCCTAAACGCACACCAAATCAGCTTCTACAATACTCTGCATGAACATTGAAAAACCGACGGTGAGTGACGCTGCGGCACCGTCGGTCACCGTCGCTTGCTCATAACTGCTCATAAAATGGAAACTTCAGGATAGTTTATATATCATTAGATTCCCCTCTTTGAGATCTACACGAAAACCCACATATTGTTGAGAAAGGAGCAAAATGACGCCAAAAGCAATAATTGGAACCTAACATAGCCTAAGGTTATAATTGACAAAGTGTTCAGAGACTCAAACTTTCACATCTGGTCAGAACAGCAAGAAATTGTTGTAGGTGAGTACTTGAAATTATTGATTTGTTATTTTTTAGTCATTTGTGCGTCATTTTTAGTCATTTTAATTGTTGTATGAAATAGCAGTTCGTCCTTACTTTGAACGTTTGTTGCAATGAAAGAAGTTGTCAAAACAGCCTATAAAATCGCGGTTGAGCACAACTATTCCTGAATTTTGTGAGATTTGTATTGTATACAGACAGATGAACCCCGCTCGTACACTAGAGTATCGCAAAGTTTGAAAATCCCACTTTTCGTCTTTTTCCTTTCATTTCATCTCTACTTTGCATCTCCGTTAATCACCAGAACAGAGGTCAAATCGAAAGAACCTAAGCAGATCGCTTAAAACAGGTAATGTACATTAGTTTATAAGGTATGTTTCCCTCTGAATAGATTTTCTCGCTCTATTTATAACACCTTCTTTTCATAACATTCCATAGAAAGGAAGAGTATGAAGCTTACTATTAAATTTTATGCAACTATTTCAATGCTATGCTCCTTGATTCACCAAAAATCGAGTTCGCCACAGCATTTCGAGTTGAATGATATCGTTTGCAAAGCAATTCGAGATTTCTTTCTATCTGACTCCGCGGCCCGGCTATTTTCGCACCTCAACAAGGCTGGCCTATTCCACCATTGGCGGTCACTGCTGCAGCATTGGAAAGAAACATTGTGCGGATGTCAACTCCACATTTTATTCGAAGAAATTCAAATATGTACATGGAATAGAAAACAAATTGAACATTTCACTACAATATATAATACCAATTCACATCACTATTAAAATGTTAATATTCATCCTCTCATGTTGGATTTATTAGTGCCAGCTGGGTAGCTCGCTTTTTTGTGAGGTACTTGTAGTTAGAGTCAATTTTGAAATAACAACAACAATGAATTATATAAAAAAGATAAAAGGATTAGATAGTTTAAATCTTATCGTATTAATGACAGCTGAATTGGAGCGGTCAGTTCAGGTGACAATATTAATAATCTCATCTTCACTAGAATTCGATTAATCTTAGTCCTTGCTTTCATTACGTAATATCTGCGAAAGATTAATTCAGAACTTTTCCAAACAAAAATATGCGACGTCTATATAAATGTTGCCTTTCCAACATTGTAGTTGCCAATGGTGGATTAGGCCAGCCTTGTTGAGGTGTGAAAATAGCCGGGCCGCGGAGTCAGATAGAAAGAAATCTCGAATTGCTTTGGAAACGATATCATTCCACTCGAAATGCTGTGGCGAACTCGATTTTTGGTGAATCAAGGAGCATAGCATTGAAATAGTTGCATAAAATTTAATAGTAAGCTTCATACTCTTCCTTTCTATGGAATGTTATGAAAAGAAGGTGTTATAAATAGAGCGAGAAAATCTATTCAGAGGGAAACATACCTTATAAACTAATGTACATTACCTGTTTTAAGCGATCTGCTTAGGTTCTTTCGATTTGACCTCTGTTCTGGTGATTAACGGAGATGCAAAGTAGAGATGAAATGAAAGGAAAAAGACGAAAAGTGGGATTTTCAAACTTTGCGATACTCTAGTGTACGAGCGGGGTTCATCTGTCTGTATACAATACAAATCTCACAAAATTCAGGAATAGTTGTGCTCAACCGCGATTTTATAGGCTGTTTTGACAACTTCTTTCATTGCAACAAACGTTCAAAGTAAGGACGAACTGCTATTTCATACAACAATTAAAATGACTAAAAATGACGCACAAATGACTAAAAAATAACAAATCAATAATTTCAAGTACTCACCTACAACAATTTCTTGCTGTTCTGACCAGATGTGAAAGTTTGAGTCTCTGAACACTTTTCAACCATAACTTTAGGCTATGTTAGGTTCCAATTATTGCTTTTTGGCGCATATTTGGCATCATTTTGCTCCTTTCTCAACAATATGTGGGTTTTCGTGTAGATCTCAAAGAGGGGAATCTAATGATATAAAAACTGTCGTGAAGTTTCTATTTTATGAGCAGTTATGAGCAAGCGACGGTGACCGACGGTGCCGCACCGTCACTCACCGTCGGTTTTTCCATGTTCATGCAGAGTATTGTGTAGACACAAGCCTCTATGTGGTTCCCAAAGCTGCAGTTCACGAATTCCACGCGATTGGTTTACAGGAAAAATGGGAACGCATCATCTGGCTATCTTTCTCACATCGCTTTGTCAATAGTCTGCGAGAATCAACAATCACCTTCAAGAGGTGGAGAAAGTGATCCGACATATTTCATGAAATGTTGAAGGAAGTGGCAACCTGTACAATTTGATTGTCAGAGAAATTATATCGAAAAGCCGCCGATGGGGGCGAAGGTACTTCAACTCCTGATAGTGCCACCTTTCTGCAGTGTTTCCAATCATCGTTTCGTTCAAGCGATTTCTAGGTTGATCTATCAGGGAGTCAGAATAAATCCTTCTGAGTTTTTCCTTATCTCATTATCATTAACTAGCGACCAGATTGAAGTCTTCTCTGCCCTTCAATGTCTGTATTGAGTCCGAACATCTCCAGCAGTGAAACAGAAATTATTCACATGGAAATACTAGTTGTGGTGCACAGCATGAAGTTTTGTACACTCTTCTGAGTTGATCTTCTGAGAACCAGCTGGCCTTTTGCGAGCTGGTAGCCACCTTTATGTAATTTCAGCGGCACAGAGGACCTAACTTCAAAGAATTTATAAGAATTTTTTTCGAAAATCGGGGTAACCCTCGAGTGCGTATCAATGATACTGGGTAAAAGCTAAGTTAATATTAAGCTGGATTCTTCATGTCAGCTGTAGGTGCTTCACAAAAGACCTGTATTGAGGGTCACAAATGTTTGTTAGAAATACCGACCAATCATCATCCAAAGAGGAAACCTTCGGCTGTGGAGAAGGTGATACTATGCTACCAACATGTTGCCAAAAAGAGATAAATGAGTTGCACGGGTACTAGTAGCATCTTTATGATATAACTCGTTTACCATTCAATGAAGAAGTCGATATTTTATTGCCAAAGTTTTTCTGTGAGTTCATACACAATAATTTCGCTTTTACACTGACAACACCCTTCATATCCCCCAGGAACACTGATGGAACACTGATGATCAGACACATGTCGGAAATTTGGACTATGTATATCTTCTGCTTCGTAGAAGTAGCAGATACAGCACAAAAAACCTTTGTTAATGCTGATGCAACACATTTCCTGTTTCGTTAAGTGCCGCCGTCACTCCTTTCCACTGCTTCTTCTTAGTTTGTATTGAATGAGTGTCTTTATCAGACATAAAACTAATGCGACAGCTCATTTTCATTCGGGTAGTGGCACCGCTCCTGTTGAGGATTTTACAGATCATTTTTAATCCAAACGCCAATACTATTATTAAGGCTGCTGACTTGCGATATCAGCTCATAAAATACCTCAATCGGACGAATGTCAGTCTTCATAGTCCTTACGAGTGGGAAGAAACTACGGTAGTTTGCATAGAAACTATTCCATTCCTCAATTGCTCGTCAGTACATGCAGGAATATCTTGCTTCCAAAGACATCAAACCCGAATCAAATTTGTACAAGCAGAATGTTAGTGCAATACATAAGTGAGGTTCTACAACAATGTAGTTGGAAAAAAGATGAGTGTGTTATGTGAAGTTATTTTTAGGTGCACTAAAGAGCTAATGAAAAATTACAAGCCACCGCAAAAGGATCCCGATTCGCTTATCTCAGGCGAAGGCTAAACAAGAGAAAATTGCTCTACTTAGTTCCAATATCACACATATCAGTGAAATATGTTACTCGATATCAGTAAAATATGTTACAATTAATATTTTTGATGTCATACCCACTTTCTAGAAAATTGAAAACCCTCAGGTCACATTACTCGCGAAGAGTTGGGAACCTTTCCAATTCCTTTGCTACCATTCAAAAATATCCACATCGTAGGATTTTTCCCCTAATTTATTGATGGAAACAAATTTATTTCCATCACAGTCTGTGCTTTCGGCAACTGGAACTCTTAACTCCAATTCCTCTGCACTCCAATTCCTAACCAAACCACCAATGCTGTGGTGAAAGCGTTTATCAGCGATGTTACATTGAAGCTTAGGATTCCCAACGAAATTGTACCTGATCGTGATCCTAATTACGCAAGTGATTATTTCCAAATCCTAAGAGTTTCTAACAAACTAACAACAAGTCATAACCATAAGCCTAATGGAAAATTCGAGAAATTGGTAGAAAAAATCTGTAATCAGAATTCCTTGAACTTAACTTTTTCACTTATAACAGCAGTATAAATGATAAAACAGAATACGAGGCTGTCGTTCGCGGGGCAGAATACAACCCATTCTGCCCCGCGAACGACAGCCTCGTACATTAGTTCGGCACTGCTTCGCAAACAACAATAATCGAAATACAAATCAGGTTACGGCTTTCAGAACAACATTTTCGCTTACAAAATTTTCATTGGAGATCTTGTTCTATTACATGACGATACTGTTCGTCCAACACTTACCGGTGAGAATGTCCCTTTGTTATCGGACAAATCTCCTGTTCAGGTGACACCATCACTGCTTGGATTGCCTGACGGGAAGGGCAAGTCGATCATACTGGTAGGCCGACGATATTTCTCCTCTTCCTCCGTCCGCGAATATTTGCATTCCAAGACAAATTGTACATTCACCAGCAAACATAAATAAGAGACTTTAGATAACTTAGAACACATTTGACGACAGTCACGTGATCCCCAATGAAAGCATTAATCTTTCAGCAGTATGCGATCACCTTGGCAATGAGAGGATGTTTTCGAGAACAAGAAATTTTTCGCTACTATTGGAGGAATTTGCAAATACCATAACAGTAGTATGATTTTCTCTGAATTACGGAACCACCTATAAACCGCAAGAAAGAAGAAATTTCTGTGAATAGGAGCTTCGAAGAAACTCTTGTCAATTTATAACAAAGCACACACCTTTCTGAAAATTGCCTCCTTATGTTGAACGAAAACCACTGTGTTGCGCATAGTTCAACATATGAGCTACTTAATCGTATTCTATAAATTACACATAAAATTTCACGTACGAAATACTTCTCATTATTTTTTTTCAACAAGTTCACTTTCACATACTAATTGCTCAACTGCCAAAATTAGTATTGTGCTTACAAGAGGAACGTTTCTTTCTCCAAGATACAGATACATATTTAATTGTTTCTTTTTTTCCATTACTACACAAGCAGTCTGAACGTCCGGCGAAAAACCAGACTTTAGACTATATGTGGTGCTCGCTTTGTTCGCCTTCACTGATCAGTGAAAAATAATAGTAGTGGCATTTTCTGTAAAACTGGAACTGTGTTTTTCGAACAACGCTTTCTTCCTCTTTTTCGTAACAAACAAAGGCGAAAGATATCAGTTTTTTTTTCTAAACGCATCAGTTTTACATTTGGAGATCATTAAAAGCTACAAACCCTCTTCACCAATATATTATAGACGAAATTTAAAAGCATTACTCAAAATATGAGTTTCCCTGCTGTATCCCCCCAACAG
Source organism: Necator americanus (assembly GCF_031761385.1). Taxonomy (NCBI): domain Eukaryota; kingdom Metazoa; phylum Nematoda; class Chromadorea; order Rhabditida; family Ancylostomatidae; genus Necator; species Necator americanus. Next base: position 23,574,346 of record NC_087372.1, on the reverse strand, counting down.
TTGTCAAGAACGATATTTTGGCAAAAGTAAAAGACATCACCCTAATGATAAAGATAACGTTCTACGACAGATCATATAAACTGTTCGCTACTATTTAAGTAGCCGTTTGCATGCGCGTTTCCACTTTCTGAGGAAATCATGCTACCAACTTGAGGCGAACGAAGAAGGAAAGAGACGAGCGGGGGACCCACAAAGGTGGAAAGCAAAGCGCAGTGGCCACGGATATGAAACGGCTGCAACGTCCCATCTACCCTTAGCGACATGCACGCGAAGTTACTGCGCACCATTTTGATGCCGATGGACCGGTCGCACTCCATTTTATAGCTATCTGGAGCACCAATTCGACCCCGATAGACTCGTCGCAACCTTTTTTTGCCCTTTTTGGAATTTCGTTTCACACACACACACACACACACACACACACACACACACACACACACACACACACACACACACACACACACACACACACACACACACACACACACACACACACACACACACACACACACACACACACACACACACACACACACACACACACACACACACACACACACACACACACACACACACACACACACACACACACACACACACACACACACACACACACACACACACACACACACACACACACACACACACACACACACACACACACACACACACACACACACACACACACACACACACACACACACACACACACACACACACACACACACACACACACACACACACACACACACACACACACACACACACACACACACACACACACACACACACACACACACACACACACACACACACACACACACACACACACACACACACACACACACACACACACACACACACACACACACACACACACACACACACACACACACACACACACACACACACACACACCACCACCCCACACACACACACACACACACACACACACACACACACACACACACACACACACACACACACACACACACGCACGCACACACACACACACACACACACACACACACACACACACACACACACACACACACACACACACACACACACACACACACACACGCACGCGCGCACACACACGCACACGCACACACACACACACACACACACACACACACACACACACACACACACACACGTGACAGACTAAGCCCATTACTACATAGCATGACCACTCTGAATGTCCGGCTAAAGCCGGACTTCAGACTTTATCTACTGTTTCCTTCGCTCTCCATCACTGATAAATGAAAATCAATAATAGTGGCATTTACGGGAAAAATGGAATCGCGGTTTTCTAACAACGCCTCCTTCTTTCTCTTTTTTAATGAATTTATGCGAAAGATTTCATAGACTGTAAACAGTCTTTTATTACGGCTAACGTTTCGGCGTTGTCAGAGCCTGGAAAGTAAGAACATTTGCAATATATCTTCTCAAATGCCTCATCCAGAACTACTCACCATCCCCTAAAATATTACACCCAGAAACAAAAACCAAAAGAGCCCAAATCTCTGCGTTTACCTAGATAGCCGCGTTGTCGTGATATTAGCGGAACTTCGCATGATAAAATCGCTCTGCGAATGCTAATTAGTATGCGACCCGCATATGACCTGCGGAGCCAACTCGTTGGTCAGGCAATGCACTATTCCTTTCTTTCCATTTCTGGACCTTTTGCATTTATATAAAACGCTTCTAGGGTTCGCTATAATTTCGGTTTCGTACGACCGTGGCAGCAATACAGTAAGGAGCGTTTTTATGACACTGTTTGAGGTGAGCTCCAGGGGGAGTTGCTGCATTCGACTGGTTCATCTCATTTAGATGTTCTTTAATGCGCACAGAAAGGGGTTGCTTTGTTTCGCCGATGTATTTGTTCCCACATATTTTGGACGAAATTGGATGGACTACACCGAAGAACCAGCAGTCGCCCTCCTTCCCGAACGGGCATATTACACAGTCTGGAGTAATACAGAAGCGATCGTACATTCTATTTTGAACTAATTGCTCCTTGTTGGAGATATCTCCACAATTCTCACTTGGTCTTCGAGATCACATTCCACCAGACTAGCCCGTATACTTTTACTTAAGTTGTTAATTATGAAAGGCGGGTATTCGAGTCAACCACTGTAGCATATTTTCGCTGCGCACCAAGACCTGGCCAACGCGCTACATTAGTGGTGTAACCGTTAGAATCCGCGATTGTTGCGTTAGGTTGTCGTCGAACCGCTCCCGGACATCTTATGTCCTAGATTTTCAGAACCATCGTGTATTTCATTCACCAGTGGACCACTGTATTTCTACATTAGGGAATTTACATATTTCTACATTAAGGAAAATTATTATTTCTTCATTAAAGAATGGCAGCCAGTTTATTTGGGTTCCTCCTTTGTGAACCGTATGTAAGGGGACTGCTGGTTTAGAAGCTCGAAACAATGTGTCCATCTAGTCTTTAGTCAGGCATATAATGCAACAATCATCAATCATCAATGTAACGGCAGTACAGGAAAGGTTTTGGTTCCAAAACGCATTGTTCTACTTTGGACATGAATGCAATGGCTAGTACGGGAGCTAGTCGTTGCCCCATGGTCAATCCCCTGACTTGTCTGTAACAGCATCCCGCCCAACGAAAAATAGAGCATTTAAAATTATTAGCAAAAATAATAGACATTCAAAATTTAAAGCATTCATCCAGGAAAATCATAATTCGTTTTATGGAAAACCCGTGGAAGTCTAGAGTGTCTCGGTGTTCTACGAGAACCCAGCTTTGCATTGCAGCGCTGTTTCAAACATTTGTATGAAGCGATGTGACATCGAGAGACGCGGTGACACATACTTCTTCTAAGCGCGCTCTTTAAAGCTGCTCAAGGAACATGCTGGTTTTGGATAGCGCCGGAACATACTTGACCAATGGTGCAACGAAGCTTTTGGCTTTTGTTTCTGGGTGTAATAGATTAGGGGATGATGACTTGTTCTGGATCGGGCATGTGAGGGGAATATCTGATATATATATATATATATATATATATATATATCATGATATATAATAACGAGCTTAGTCCGTGTGTGTATGTGTGTGTGTTTGTCTGTCACGAAATCCGAAAAAGGGGGTGCGACGGGTCCACCGGGGTCGGATTGGTGCGCCGGCGATAGATAGCTGTAGAAGGAATTGCGACGGGTCCACCGGCGTCGGATCGGTGCGCTGGCGCCAGATAACTGTAATGTGGGGTGCGACGGGTCCACCGGCGTCGGATCGGTGCGCTGGCGCCAGATAACTGTAATGTGGGGTGCGACGGGTCCACCGGCGTCGGATTGGTGCGCCGGCGCCAGATAGCTGTAATGTGGGGTGCGACGGGTCCTCCAGCGTCGGATTGGTGCGCTGGCGCCAGATAACTGTAATGTGGGGTGCGACGGGTCCACCGGCGTCGGATTGGTGCGCCGGCGCCAGATAACTGTAATGTGGGGTGCGACGGGTCCACTGGCGTCGGATTGGTGCGTCGGCGCCAGATACCTGTAAAAGGAATTGCGACGAGTCCACCGGCGTCGGATTGGTGCGCCGGCACCGGATACCTGTAAAAGGAATTGCGACGAGTCCACCGGCGTCGGATTGGTGCGCCGGCACCGGATACCTGTAGAAGGAATTGCGACGGGTCCACCGGCGTCGGATCGGTGCGCTGGCGCCAGATAACTGTAATGTGGGGTGCGACGGGTCCACCGGCGTCGGATTGGTGCGCCGGCGCCAGATAGCTGTAATGTGGGGTGCGACGGGTCCTCCAGCGTCGGATTGGTGCGCTGGCGCCAGATAACTGTAATGTGGGGTGCGACGGGTCCACTGGCGTCGGATTGGTGCGTCGGCGCCAGATACCTGTAAAAGGAATTGCGACGAGTCCACCGGCGTCGGATTGGTGCGCCGGCGCCAGATAACTGTAATGTGGGGTGCGACGGGTCCACCGGCGTCGGATTGGTGCGCCGGCACCGGATACCTGTAGAAGGAATTGCGACGGGTCCACCGGCGTCGGATTGGTGCGTCGGCGCCAGATACCTGTAAAAGGAATTGCGACGAGTCCACCGGCGTCGGATTGGTGCGCTGGCGCCAGATAACTGTAATGTGGGGTGCGACGGGTCCTCCAGCGTCGGATTGGTGCGCTGGCGCCAGATTTGGCACCGGATACCTGTAGAAGGAATTGCGACGGGTCCACCGGCGTCGGATTGGTGCGCCGGCACCGGATACCTGTAGAAGGAATTGCGACGGGTCCACCGGCGTCGGATCGGTGCGCTGGCGCCAGATAACTGTAATGTGGGGTGCGACGGGTCCACCGGCGTCGGATTGGTGCGCCGGCGCCAGATACCTGTAGAAGGAATTGCGACGGGTCCACCGGCGACGGATTGGTGCGCCGGCACCGGATACCTGTAGAAGGAATTGCGACGGGTTCACCGGCGTCGGATTGGTGTGCCGGTGCCAGATAGCTGTAATGTGGGGTGCGGCGGGTCCACTGGCGTCGGCGCGGATTGCGGTACTGGCGTCGGCGCCGGCACCGGATACCTGTAGAAGGAATTGCGACGGGTCCACCGGCGTCGGATTGGTGCGCCGGCGCCAGATAACTGTATGTGGGTGCGACGGGTCCCCCGGCGTCGGATTGGTGCGCGGCGGTGGCTGGCGCCAGATAACCTGTAATGTAAGGGTGGTGCGACGGGTCCACCGGCGTCGGATTGGTGCGCCGGCACAGGATACCTGTAGAAGGAATTGCGACGGGTCCACCGGCGTCGGATTGGTGCGCTGGCGCCAGATAACTGTAATGTGGGGTGCGACGGGTCCCCCTGCGTCGGATTGGTGCGCCGGCACCGGATACCTGTAAAAGGGATTGCGACGAGTCCACCGGCGTCGGATTGGTGCGCCGGCACCGGATAACTGTAATGTGGGGTGCGACGGGTCCACCGGCGTCGGATTGGTGTGCCGGCGCCAGATACCTGTAATGTGGGGTGCGACGGGTCCACTGGCGTCAGATTGGTGCGTCGGCGCCAGATACCTGTAAAAGGAATTGCGACGGGTCCACTGGCGTCGGATTGGTGCGTCGGCGCCAGATACCTGTAAAAGGAATTGCGACGAGTCCACCGGCGTCGGATTGGTGCGCCGGCACCGGATACCTGTAGAAGGAATTGCGACGGGTCCACCGGCGTCGGATTGGTGCGCCGGCACCGGATACCTGTAATGATGGAGGTGCGACGGGTCCACCGGCGTCGGATTGGTGCGCCGGCGCCAGATACCTGTAGATGAGGAGGTGCGACGGGTCCACTGGCGTCGGATTGGTGCGTCGGCGCCAGATACCTGTAGAAGGAATTGCGACGGGTCCACCGGCGTCGGATTGGTGCGCCGGCAGCCGGATACCTGTAGGAAGGAATTGCGACGGGTCCACCGGCGTCGGATTGGTGCGCCGGCACCGGATACCTGTAGAAGGAATTGCGACGGGTCCACCGGCGTCGGATTGGTGCGCCGGCGCCGGATACCTGTAGAAGGAATTGCGACGGGTCCACCGGCGTCGGATTGGTGTGCCGGCACCGGATACCTGTAGAAGGAATTGCGACGGGTCCACCGGCGTCGGATTGGTGCGCCGGCGCCGGATACCTGTAGAAGGAATTGCGACGAGTCCACCGGCGGTTGGTGCCCATGCGGGTGTGGCCGGCACCGGATACCTGTAGAAGGAATTGCGACGGGTCCACCGGCGTCGGATTGGTGTGCCGGCGCCAGATAGCTGTAATGTGGGGTGCGACGGGTCCACCGGCGTCGGATTGGTGCGCCGGCGCCAGATAACTGTAATGTGGGGTGCGACGAGTCCACCGGCGTCGGATTGGTGTGCCGGCACCGGATACCTGTAGAAGGAATTGCGACGGGTCCACCGGCGTCGGATTGGTGCGCTGGCGCCAGATAACTGTAATGTGGGGTGCGACGGGTCCACCGGCGTCGGATTGGTGCGCCGGCGCCAGATAACTGTAATGTGGGGTGCGACGAGTCCACCGGCGTCGGATTGGTGCGCCGGCACCGGATACCTGTAGAAGGAATTGCGACGGGTCCACCGGCGTCGGATTGGTGCGCCGGCACCGGATACCTGTAGAAGGAATTGCGACGGGTCCACCGGCGTCGGATTGGTGCGCTGGCGCCAGATAACTGTAATGTGGGGTGCGACGGGTCCACCGGCGTCGGATTGGTGCGTCGGCGCCAGATACCTGTAAAAGGAATTGCGACGGGTCCACCGGCGTCGGATTGGTGCGCCGGCACCGGATACCTGTAGAAGGAATTGCGACGGGTCCACCGGCGTCGGATCGGTGCGCTGGCGCCAGATAACTGTAATGTGGGGTGCGACGGGTCCACCGGCGTCGGATTGGTGCGCCGGCGCCAGACACCTATAGAAAGGATTGCGACGGGTCCAACGGTGTCGAATTGGTGCGCCGGCGCCAGATAGCTGTAATGTGGGGTGCGACGGGTCCACCGGCGTCGGATTGGTGCGCCGGCGCCAGATAGCTGTAATGTGGGGTGCGACGGGTCCACTGGCGTCGGATTGGTGCGCCGGCACCGGATACCTGTAGAAGGAATTGCGACGGGTCCACCGGCGTCGGATTGGTGCGTGCGTCGGATTGGTGCGCTGGCGCCAGATAACTGTAATGTGGGGTGCGACGGGTCCACCGGCGTCGGATTGGTGCGGGGTACCTGTAGAAGGAATTGCGACGGGTCCACCGGCGTCGGATTGGTGCGCCGGCACCGGATACCTGAAGGTGAGCAAGGATAATTGTGTGGGTGCGACGGGTCCACCGGCGTCGGATAGGTGCGCCGGCGCCTGATACCTGTAATGTGGTCCGCCAGGTGCGACGGGTCCACCGGCGTCGGATTGGTGCGCCGGCGCCAGATACCTGTAATGTGGGGTGCGACGGGTCCACTGGCGTCGGATTGGTGCGCCGGCGCCAGATACCTGTAAAAGGAATTGCGACGAGTCCACCGGCGTCGGATTGGTGCGCCGGCACCGGATACCTGTAAGAAGGAATTGCGACGGGTCCACCGGCGTCGGATTGGTGCGCCGGCACCGGATACCTGTAGAAGGAATTGCGACGGGTCCACCGGCGTCGGATTGGTGCGCCGGCGCCAGATACCTGTAGAGGGGAGTGCGACGGGTCCACCGGCGTCGGATTGGTGCGCCGGCACCGGATACCTGTAGAAGGGGATTGCGACGGGTCCACCGGCGTCGGATTGGTGCGCCGGCACCGGATACCTGTAGAAGGAATTGCGACGGGTCCACCGGCGTCGGATTGGTGCGCCGGCGCCAGATAACTGTAATGGGTGACGGGTCCACCGGCGTCGGATTGGTGCGCCGGCGCCAGATAACTGTAATGTGGGGTGCGACGGGTCCACCGGCGTCGGATTGGTGCGCCGGCACCAGATACCTGTAAAAGGAATTGCGACGGGTCCACCGGCGTCGGATTGGTGCGCCGGCACCGGGCCGATACCTGTAGAAGGAATTGCGACGGGTCCACCGGCGTCGGATTGGTGCGCCGGCACCAGATACCTGTAGAAGGAATTGCGACGGGTCCACCGGCGTCGGATTGGTGCGCCGGCGCCAGATAACTAATGTGAAGGGTGCGACGGGTCCACCGGCGTCGGATTGGTGCGCCGGCACCGGATACCTGTAGAAGGAATTGCGACGGGTCCACCGGCGTCGGATTGGTGCGCCGGCACCGGATACCTGTAGAAGGAATTGCGACGGGTCCACCGGCGTCGGATTGGTGCGCTGGCGCCAGATAACTGTAATGTGGGGTGCGACGGGTCCACCGGCGTCGGATTGGTGCGCCGGCGCCAGATAACTGTAATGTGGGGTGCGACGGGTCCACCGGCGTCGGATTGGTGCGCCGGCGCCGGATACCTGTAAAAGGAATTGCGACGGGTCCACCGGCGTCGGATGTGGGCGCCGGGAAGGAATTGCGACGGGTCCACCGGCGTCGGATTGGTGCGCCGGCACCGGATAACTGTAATGTGGGGTGCGACGGGTCCACCGGCGTCGGATTGGTGCGCCGGCGCCAGATAACTGTAATGTGGGGTGCGACGGGTCCACCGGCGTCGGATTGGTGCGCCGGCGCCAGATACCTGTAAAGTGGGGTGCGACGGGTCCACCGGCGTCGGATTGGTGCGCCGGCACCGGATACCTGTAGAAGGAATTGCGACGGGTCCACCGGCGTCGGATTGGTGCGCTGGCGCCAGATAACTGTAATGTGGGGTGCGACGGGTCCACCGGCGTCGGATTGGTGCGCCGGCGCCAGATAGCTGTAATGTGGGGTGCGACGGGTCCACTGGCGTCGGATTGGTGCGCCGGCGCCAGATACCTGTAAAAGGAATTGCGACGGGTCCACTGGCGTCGGATTGGTGCGTCGGCGCCAGATACCTGTAGAAGGAATTGCGACGGGTCCACCGGCGTCGGATTGGTGCGCCGGCACCGGATACCTGTAGAAGGAATTGCGACGGGTCCACCGGCGTCGGATTGGTGCGCCGGCGCCAGATAGCTGTAATGTGGGGTGCGACGGGTCCACCGGCGTCGGATTGGTGCGCCGGCACCGGATACCTGTAGGTGGTTGGGCCAGATAACTGTAATGTGGGGTGCGACGGGTCCCCCAGCGTCGGATTGATGCGCCGGCACCGGATACCTGTAGAAGGGATTGCGACGGGTCCACCGGCGTCGGATTGGTGCGCCGGCACCGGATACCTGTAGAAGGAATTGCGACGGGTCCACCGGCGTCGGATTGGTGCGCTGGCGCCAGATAACTGTAATGTGGGGTGCGACGGGTCCACTGGCGTCGGATTGGTGCGTCGGCGCCAGATACCTGTAAAAGGAATTGCGACGAGTCCACCGGCGTCGGATTGGTGCGCCGGCACCGGATACCTGTAGAAGGAGTTGCGACGGGTCCACCGGCGTCGGATTGGTGCGCCGGCACCGGATACCTGTAGAAGGAATTGCGACGGGTCCACCGGCGTCGGATTGGTGCGCCGGCACCGGATACCTGTAGAAGGAATTGCGACGGGTCCACCGGCGTCGGATTGGTGCGCCGGCGCCAGATACCTGTAGAAGGAATTGCGACGAGTCCACCGGCGTCGGATTGGTGCGCCGGCACCGGATACCTGTAGAAGGAATTGCGACGGGTCCACCGGCGTCGGATTGGTGCGCCGGCACCGGATACCTGTAGAAGGAATTGCGACGGGTCCACCGGCGTCGGATTGGTGCGCCGGCGCCAGATACCTGTAATGTGGGGTGCGACGGGTCCACCGGCGTCGGATTGGTGCGCCGGCGCCAGATAACTGTAATGTGGGGTGCGACGGGTCCACCGGCGTCGGATTGGTGCGCCGGCACCGGATACCTGTAGAAGGGATTGCGACGGGTCCACCGGCGTCGGATTGGTGCGCCGGCGCCAGATAACTGTAATGTGGGGTGCGACGGGTCCACCGGCGTCGGATTGGTGCGCCGGCGCCAGATACCTGTAAAGGGATTGCGACGGGTCCACCGGCGTCGGATTGGTGCGCCGGCGCCAGATACCTGTAGAAGGAATTGCGACGGGTCCACCGGCGTCGGATTGGTGCGCCGGCACCGGATACCTGTAGAAGGAATTGCGACGGGTCCACCGGCGTCGGATTGGTGCGCCGGCACCGGATACCTGTAGAAGGAATTGCGACGGGTCCACCGGCGTCGGATTGGTGCGCCGGCGCCAGATAACTGTAATGTGGGGTGCGACGGGTCCACCGGCGTCGGATTGGTGCGCCGGCGCCAGATAACTGTAATGTGGGGTGCGACGGGTCCACCGGCGTCGGATTGGTGCGCCGGCACCGGATACCTGTAAAAGGGGTGGGGTGCGACGGGTCCACCGGCGTCGGATTGGTGCGCCGGCACCGGATACCTGTAGAAGGAATTGCGACGGGTCCACCGGCGTCGGATTGGTGCGCCGGCACCGGATACCTGTAAAAGGAATTGCGACGGGTCCACCGGCGTCGGATTGGTGCGCCGGCGCCAGATAGCTGTAATGTGGGGTGCGACGGGTCCACCGGCGTCGGATTGGTGCGCCGGCGCCAGATAACTGTAATGTGGGGTGCGACGGGTCCACCGGCGTCGGATTGGTGCGCCGGCACCGGATACCTGTAAAAGGGATTGCGACGAGTCCACCGGCGTCGGATTGGTGCGCCGGCACCGGATACCTGTAGAAGGAATTGCGACGGGTCCACCGGCGTCGGATTGGTGCGCTGGCGCCAGATAACTGTAATGTGGGGTGCGACGGGTCCACCGGCGTCGGATTGGTGCGTCGGCGCCAGATACCTGTAAAAGGAATTGCGACGGGTCCACCGGCGTCGGATTGGTGCGCCGGCACCGGATACCTGTAGAAGGAATTGCGACGGGTCCACCGGCGTCGGATTGGTGCGCCGGCACCGGATACCTGTAGAAGGAATTGCGACGGGTCCACCGGCGTCGGATTGGTGCGCCGGCACCGGATACCTGTAGAAGGAATTGCGACGGGTCCACCGGCGTCGGATTGGTGCGCCGGCGCCAGATAACTGTAATGTGGGGTGCGACGGGTCCACCGGCGTCGGATTGGTGCGCCGGCGCCAGATAACTGTAATGTGGGGTGCGACGGGTCCACCGGCGTCGGATTGGTGCGCCGGCACCGGATACCTGTAGAAGGAATTGCGACGGGTCCACCGGCGTCGGATTGGTGCGCTGGCGCCAGATAACTGTAATGTGGGGTGCGACGGGTCCACCGGCGTCGGATTGGTGCGCCGGCACCGGATACCTGTAGAAGGAATTGCGACGGGTCCACCGGCGTCGGATTGGTGCGCCGGCACCGGATACCTGTAAAAGGAATTGCGACGAGTCCACCGGCGTCGGATTGGTGCGCCGGCACCGGATACCTGTAGAAGGAATTGCGACGGGTCCACCGGCGTCGGATTGGTGCGCCGGCGCCAGATAACTGTAATGTGGGGTGCGACGGGTCCACCGGCGTCGGATTGGTGCGCCGGCGCCAGATACCTGTAGAAGGGATTGCGACGGGTCCACCGGCGTCGGATTGGTGCGCCGGCACCGGATACCTGTAGAAGGGATTGCGACGGGTCCACCGGCGTCGGATTGGTGCGCCGGCACCGGATACCTGTAGAAGGAATTGCGACGGGTCCACCGGCGTCGGATTGGTGCGCCGGCGCCAGATAACTGTAATGTGGGGTGCGACGGGTCCACCGGCGTCGGATTGGTGCGCCGGCGCCAGATAACTGTAATGTGGGGTGCGACGGGTCCACCGGCGTCGGATTGGTGCGCCGGCACCGGATACCTGTAAGAAGGGATTGCGACGGGTCCACCGGCGTCGGATTGGTGCGCCGGCGCCGGATACCTGTAAGAAGGGATTGCGACGGGTCCACCGGCGTCGGATTGGTGCGCCGGCACCGGATACCTGTAGAAGGAATTGCGACGGGTCCACCGGCGTCGGATTGGTGCGCCGGCACCGGATACCTGTAGAAGGAATTGCGACGGGTCCACCGGCGTCGGATTGGTGCGCCGGCGCCGGATACCTGTAGAAGTGGGGTGCGACGGGTCCACCGGCGTCGGATTGGTGCGCCGGCGCCAGATACCTGTAAGAAGGAATTGCGACGGGTCCACCGGCGTCGGATTGGTGCGCCGGCACCGGATACCTGTAGAAGGAATTGCGACGGGTCCACCGGCGTCGGATTGGTGCGCCGGCACCGGATACCTGTAGAAGGAATTGCGACGGGTCCACCGGCGTCGGATTGGTGCGCCGGCGCCAGATAACTGTAATGTGGGGTGCGACGGGTCCACCGGCGTCGGATTGGTGCGCCGGCGCCAGATACCTGTAATGTGGGTTGCGACGGGTCCACCGGCGTCGGATTGGTGCGCCGGCACCGGATACCTGTAAGAAGGGATTGCGACGGGTCCACCGGCGTCGGATTGGTGCGCCGGCACCGGATACCTGTAGAATGGAATTGCGACGGGTCCACCGGCGTCGGATTGGTGCGCCGGCGCCAGATAACTGTAATGTGGGGTGCGACGGGTCCACCGGCGTCGGATTGGTGCGACGGCGCCAGATACCTGTAAAAGGGATTGCGACGGGTCCACCGGCGTCGGATTGGTGCGCCGGCACCGGATACCTGTAGAAGGAATTGCGACGGGTCCACCGGCGTCGGATTGGTGCGCCGGCACCGGATACCTGTAGAAGGAATTGCGACGGGTCCACCGGCGTCGGATTGGTGCGCCGGCGCCAGATAACTGTAATGTGGGGTGCGACGGGTCCACCGGCGTCGGATTGGTGCGTCGGCGCCAGATACCTGTAGAAGGAATTGCGACGGGTCCACCGGCGCCGGATTGGTGCGCCGGCACCGGATAACTGTAGAAGGAATTGCGACGGGTCCACCGGCGTCGGATTGGTGCGCCGGCGCCAGATAACTGTAATGTGGGGTGCGACGGGTCCACCGGCGTCGGATTGGTGCGCCGGCGCCAGATACCTGTAATGTGGGGTGCGACGGGTCCACCGGCGTCGGATTGGTGCGCCGGCGCCGGATACCTGTAATGTGGGGTGCGACGGGTCCACCGGCGTCGGATTGGTGCGCCGGCACCGGATACCTGTAAAAGGGATTGCGACGGGTCCACCGGCGTCGGATTGGTGCGCCGGCACCGGATACCTGTAGAAGGAATTGCGACGGGTCCACCGGCGTCGGATTGGTGCGCTGGCGCCAGATAACTGTAATGTGGGGTGCGACGGGTCCACCGGCGTCGGATTGGTGCGCCGGCACCGGATACCTGTAAAAGGGATTGCGACGGGTCCACCGGCGTCGGATTGGTGCGCCGGCACCGGATACCTGTAGAAGGAATTGCGACGGGTCCACCGGCGTCGGATTGGTGCGCCGGCACCGGATAACTGTAGAGGGGTGCGACGGGTCCACCGGCGTCGGATTGGTGCGCCGGCGCCAGATACCTGTACAGGGCTTGCGACGGGTCCACCGGCGTCTGATTGGTGCGACGGCCCCGGATACCTGTAGAAGGTATTGCGACGGGTCCACCGGCGTCGGATTGGTGCGCCGGCACCGGATACCTGTAGAAGGAATTGCGACGGGTCCACCGGCGTCGGATTGGTGCGCCGGCGCCAGATAACTGTAATGTGGGGTGCGACGGGTCCACCGGCGTCGGATTGGTGCGCCGGCACCGGATACCTGTAATGGGAGTTGCGACGGGTCCACCGGCGTCGGATTGGTGCGCCGGCACCAGATAACTGTAATGTGGGGTGCGACGGGTCCACCGGCGTCGGATTGGTGCGCCGGCGCCAGATAACTGTAATGTGGGGTGCGACGGGTCCACCGGCGTCGGATTGGTGCGCCGGCACCGGATACCTGTAATGTGGGGTGCGACGGGTCCACCGGCGTCGGATTGGTGCGCCGGCACCGGATACCTGTAGAAGGAATTGCGACGGGTCCACCGGCGTCGGATTGGTGCGCCGGCACCGGATACCTGTAGATGTGGGGTGCGACGGGTCCACCGGCGTCGGATTGGTGCGCCGGCGCCAGATAACTGTAATGTGGGGTGCGACGGGTCCACCGGCGTCGGATTGGTGCGCCGGCACCGGATACCTGTAGAAGGAATTGCGACGGGTCCACCGGCGTCGGATTGGTGCGCCGGCACCGGATACCTGTAGAAGGAATTGCGACGGGTCCACCGGCGTCGGATTGGTGCGCCGGCGCCAGATAACTGTAATGTGGGGTGCGACGGGTCCACCGGCGTCGGATTGGTGCGCCGGCGCCAGATACCTGTAAAAGGAACTGCGACGGGTCCACCGGCGTCGGATTGGTGAGCCGGCACCGGATACCTGTAGATGTAGGAAGTGCGACGGGTCCACCGGCGTCGGATTGGTGCGGCGGCACCGGATAACCTGTAAGTGGGAATTGCGACGGGTCCACCGGCGTCGGATTGGTGCGCCGGCACCGGATACCTGTAGAAGGAATTGCGACGGGTCCACCGGCGTCGGATTGGTGCGCCGGCACCGGATACCTGTAGAAGGAATTGCGACGGGTCCACCGGCGTCGGATTGGTGCGCCGGCGCCAGATAACTGTAATGTGGGGTGCGACGGGTCCACCGGCGTCGGATTGGTGCGCCGGCGCCTGATACCTGTAATGTGGAGTGCGACGGGTCCACCGGCGTCGGATTGGTGCGCCGGCACCGGATACCTGTAAAAGGAATTGCGACGGGTCCACCGGCGTCGGATTGGTGCGCCGGCACCGGATACCTGTAGAAGGAATTGCGACGGGTCCACCGGCGTCGGATTGGTGCGCCCCGCTGTAGGTCGACGGGTCCCGGTCGGTTTGCCCGGCGCCAGATAACTGTAATGTGGGGTGCGACGGGTCCACCGGCGTCGGATTGGTGCGCCGGCGCCAGATACCTGTAGAAGGAATTGCGACGAGTCCACCGGCGTCGGATTGGTGCGCCGGCACCGGATACCTGTAGAAGGAATTGCGACGGGTCCACCGGCGTCGGATTGGTGCGCCGGCACCGGATACCTGTAGAAGGAATTGCGACGGGTCCACCGGCGTCGGATTGGTGCGCCGGCGCCAGATACCTGTAAAGTGGGGTGCGACGGGTCCACCGGCGTCGGATTGGTGCGCCGGCGCCAGATACCTGTAATGTGGGGTGCGACGGGTCCACCGGCGTCGGATTGGTGCGCCGGCACCGGATACCTGTAGAAGGAATTGCGACGGGTCCACCGGCGTCGGATTGGTGCGCCGGCACCGGATAACTGTAATGTGGGGTGCGACGGGTCCACCGGCGTCGGATTGGTGCGCCGGCGCCAGATAACTGTAATGTGGGGTGCGACGGGTCCACCGGCGTCGGATTGGTGCGCCGGCACCAGATAACTGTAATGTGGGGTGCGACGGGTCCACCGGCGTCGGATTGGTGCGCCGGCACCAGATACCTGTAGAAGGAATTGCGACGGGTCCACCGGCGTCGGATTGGTGCGCCGGCACCGGATACCTGTAGAAGGAATTGCGACGGGTCCACCGGCGTCGGATTGGTGCGCCGGCACCGGATACCTGTAGAAGGAATTGCGACGGGTCCACCGGCGTCGGATTGGTGCGCCGGCACCGGATACCTGTAGAAGGAATTGCGACGGGTCCACCGGCGTCGGATTGGTGCGCCGGCGCCAGATAACTGTAATGTGGGGTGCGACGGGTCCACCGGCGTCGGATTGGTGCGCCGGCGCCAGATAACTGTAATGTGGGGTGCGACGGGTCCACCGGCGTCGGATTGGTGCGCCGGCACCGGATACCTGTAAAAGGGATTGCGACGGGTCCACCGGCGTCGGATTGGTGCGCCGGCACCGGATACCTGTAGAAGGAATTGCGACGGGTCCACCGGCGTCGGATTGGTGCGCCGGCACCAGATAACTGTAATGTGGGGTGCGACGGGTCCACCGGCGTCGGATTGGTGCGCCGGCGCCAGATACCTGTAAAAGGGATTGCGACGGGTCCACCGGCGTCGGATTGGTGCGCCGGCACCGGATACCTGTAAAAGGAATTGCGACGGGTCCACCGGCGTCGGATTGGTGCGCCGGCACCGGATACCTGTAGAAGGAATTGCGACGGGTCCACCGGCGTCGGATTGGTGCGCCGGCACCGGATACCTGTAAAAGGAGGTGCGACGGGTCCACCGGCGTCGGATTGGTGCGCCGGCGCCAGATAACTGTAATGTGGGGTGCGACGGGTCCACCGGCGTCGGATTGGTGCGCCGGCACCGGATACCTGTAAAAGGGATTGCGACGTGTCCACCGGCGTCGGATTGGTGCGCCGGCACCGGATACCTGTAGAAATGAATTGCGACGGGTCCACCGGCGTCGGATTGGTGCGCCGGCACCGGATACCTGTAGAAGGAATTGCGACGGGTCCACCGGCGTCGGATTGGTGCGCCGGCACCGGATACCTGTAGAAGGAATTGCGACGGGTCCACCGGCGTCGGATTGGTGCGCCGGCGCCAGATAACTGTAATGTGGGGTGCGACGGGTCCACCGGCGTCGGATTGGTGCGCCGGCGCCAGATAACTGTAATGTGGGGTGCGACGGGTCCACCGGCGTCGGATTGGTGCGCCGGCACCGGATACCTGTAGAAGGAATTGCGACGGGTCCACCGGCGTCGGATTGGTGCGCCGGCGCCAGATACCTGTAGAAGGGGGTGCGACGGGTCCACCGGCGTCGGATTGGTGCGCCGGCGCCGGATACCTGTAATGTAGGAAGTGCGACGGGTCCACCGGCGTCGGATTGGTGCGCCGGCACCGGATACCTGTAAAAGGAATTGCGACGGGTCCACCGGCGTCGGATTGGTGCGCCGGCACCGGATACCTGTACATGGGGGTGCGACGGGTCCACCGGCGTCGGATTGGTGCGCCGGCGCCGGATACCTGTAATGTGGGGTGCGACGGGTCCACCGGCGTCGGATTGGTGCGCCGGCACCGGATACCTGTAAGAAGGCATTGCGACGGGTCCACCGGCGTCGGATTGGTGCGCCGGCACCGGATACCTGTAGAAGGAATTGCGACGGGTCCACCGGCGTCGGATTGGTGCGCCGGCACCGGATACCTGTAGAAGGAATTGCGACGGGTCCACCGGCGTCGGATTGGTGCGCCGGCGCCAGATACCTGTAATGTGGGGTGCGACGGGTCCACCGGCGTCGGATTGGTGCGCCGGCGCCAGATAACTGTAATGTGGGGTGCGACGGGTCCACCGGCGTCGGATTGGTGCGCCGGCACCGGATACCCGTGAAAGGGATTGCGACGAGTCCACCGGCGTCGGATTGGTGCGCCGGCACCGGATACCTGTAGAAGGAATTGCGACGGGTCCACCGGCGTCGGATTGGTGCGCTGGCGCCAGATAACTGTAATGTGGGGTGCGACGGGTCCACCGGCGTCGGATTGGTGCGTCGGCGCCAGATACCTGTAAAAGGAATTGCGACGAGTCCACCGGCGTCGGATTGGTGCGCCGGCACCGGATACCTGTAGAAGGAATTGCGACGGGTCCACCGGCGTCGGATTGGTGCGCCGGCACCGGATACCTGTAGAAGGAATTGCGACGGGTCCACCGGCGTCGGATTGGTGCGCCGGCGCCAGATACCTGTAGAAGGAATTGCGACGGGTCCACCGGCGTCGGATTGGTGCGCCGGCGCCAGATACCTGTAGAAGGAATTGCGACGGGTCCACCGGCGTCGGATTGGTGCGCCGGCACCGGATACCTGTAGAAGTGGAGTGCGACGGGTCCACCGGCGTCGGATTGGTGCGCCGGCACCGGATACCTGTAAAGTGGTGTGCGACGGGTCCACCGGCGTCGGATTGGTGCGCCGGCACCGGATACCTGTAGAAGGAATTGCGACGGGTCCACCGGCGTCGGATTGGTGCGCCGGCACCGGATACCTGTAATGTGGGGTGCGACGGGTCCACCGGCGTCGGATTGGTGCGCCGGCGCCAGATAACTGTAATGTGGGGTGCGACGGGTCCACCGGCGTCGGATTGGTGCGCCGGCACCGGATACCTGTAGAAGGGATTGCGACGGGTCCACCGGCGTCGGATTGGTGCGCCGGCGCCAGATACCTGTAATGTGGGGTGCGACGGGTCCACCGGCGTCGGATTGGTGCGCCGGCGAACCTGTAAAGTATGTAACTGAATGGGGTGCGACGGGTCCACCGGCGTCGGATTGGTGCGCCGGCACCGGATACCTGTAGAAGGAATTGCGACGGGTCCACCGGCGTCGGATTGGTGCGCCGGCACCGGATAACTGTAATGTGGGGTGCGACGGGTCCACCGGCGTCGGATTGGTGCGCCGGCGCCAGATACCTGTAGAAGGAAGTGCGACGGGTCCACCGGCGTCGGATTGGTGCGCCGGCACCGGATACCTGTAGAAGGAATTGCGACGGGTCCACCGGCGTCGGATTGGTGCGCCGGCACCGGATACCTGTAGAAGGAATTGCGACGGGTCCACCGGCGTCGGATTGGTGCGCCGGCGCCAGATAACTGTAATGTGGGGTGCGACGGGTCCACCGGCGTCGGATTGGTGCGCCGGCGCCAGATAACTGTAATGTGGGGTGCGACGGGTCCACCGGCGTCGGATTGGTGCGCCGGCGCCAGATACCTGTAAAAGGGATTGCGACGGGTCCACCGGCGTCGGATTGGTGCGCCGGCACCGGATACCTGTAGAAGGAATTGCGACGGGTCCACCGGCGTCGGATTGGTGCGCCGGCACCGGATAACTGTAATGTGGGGTGCGACGGGTCCACCGGCGTCGGATTGGTGCGCCGGCACCGGATACCTGTAGAAGGGATTGCGACGGGTCCACCGGCGTCGGATTGGTGCGCCGGCACCGGATACCTGTAAAGGGATTGCGACGAGTCCACCGGCGTCGGATTGGTGCGCCGGCACCGGATACCTGTAGAAGTGAATTGCGACGGGTCCACCGGCGTCGGATTGGTGCGCCGGCGCCAGATACCTGTAATGTGGGGTGCGACGGGTCCACCGGCGTCGGATTGGTGCGCCGGCGCCAGATACCTGTAAAGTGGGGTGCGACGGGTCCACCGGCGTCGGATTGGTGCGCCGGCACCGGATACCTGTAGAAGGAATTGCGACGGGTCCACCGGCGTCGGATTGGTGCGCCGGCACCGGATACCTGTAGAAGGAATTGCGACGGGTCCACCGGCGTCGGATTGGTGCGCCGGCACCGGATACCTGTAGAAGGAATTGCGACGGGTCCACCGGCGTCGGATTGGTGCGCCGGCACCGGATACCTGTAGAAGGAATTGCGACGGGTCCACCGGCGTCGGATTGGTGCGCCGGCGCCAGATACCTGTAATGTGGGGTGCGACGGGTCCACCGGCGTCGGATTGGTGCGCCGGCGCCAGATAACTGTAATGTGGGGTGCGACGGGTCCACCGGCGTCGGATTGGTGCGCCGGCACCGGATACCTGTAGAAGGAATTGCGACGGGTCCACCGGCGTCGGATTGGTGCGCCGGCACCAGATACCTGTAATGTGGGGTGCGACGGGTCCACCGGCGTCGGATTGGTGCGCCGGCGCCAGATAACTGTAATGTGGGGTGCGACGGGTCCACCGGCGTCGGATTGGTGCGCCGGCACCGGATACCTGTAGAAGGAATTGCGACGGGTCCACCGGCGTCGGATTGGTGCGCCGGCACCGGATACCTGTAGAAGGAATTGCGACGGGTCCACCGGCGTCGGATTGGTGCGCCGGCACCAGATACCTGTAGAAGTGGATTGCGACGGGTCCACCGGCGTCGGATTGGTGCGCCGGCACCAGATACCTGTAAGAAGGAATTGCGACGGGTCCACCGGCGTCGGATTGGTGCGCCGGCACCAGATACCTGTAAAGGGGTTGCGACGGGTCCACCGGCGTCGGTATTGGTGCGCCGGCGCCGGATACCTGTAAATGTGGGGATTGCGACGGGTCCACCGGCGTCGGATTGGTGCGCCGGCACCGGATACCTGTAGAAGGAATTGCGACGGGTCCACCGGCGTCGGATTGGTGCGCCGGCGCCAGATAACTGTAATGTGGGGTGCGACGGGTCCCCCTGCGTCGGATTGGTGCGCCGGCACCGGATACCTGTAAAAGGGATTGCGACGAGTCCACCGGCGTCGGATTGGTGCGCCGGCACCGGATACCTGTAGAAGGAATTGCGACGGGTCCACCGGCGTCGGATTGGTGCGCCGGCACCGGATACCTGTAGAAGGAATTGCGACGGGTCCACCGGCGTCGGATTGGTGCGCCGGCGCCAGATAACTGTAATGTGGGGTGCGACGGGTCCACCGGCGTCGGATTGGTGCGCCGGCGCCAGATACCTGTAAAGGGATTGCGACGGGTCCACCGGCGTCGGATTGGTGCGCCGGCACCGGATACCTGTAGAAGGAATTGCGACGGGTCCACCGGCGTCGGATTGGTGCGCCGGCGCCAGATACCTGTAGATTGGCTTGCGACGGGTCCACCGGCGTCGGATTGGTGCGCCGGCGCCAGATAACTGTAATGTGGGGTGCGACGGGTCCACCGGCGTCGGATTGGTGCGCCGGCACCGGATACCTGTAAAAGGGATTGCGACGGGTCCACCGGCGTCGGATTGGTGCGCCGGCACCGGATACCTGTAGAAGGAATTGCGACGGGTCCACCGGCGTCGGATTGGTGCGCCGGCGCCAGATAACTGTAATGTGGGGTGCGACGGGTCCACCGGCGTCGGATTGGTGCGCCGGCACCGGATACCTGTAAAGGGATTGCGACGAGTCCACCGGCGTCGGATTGGTGCGCCGGCACCGGATACCTGTAGAAGGAATTGCGACGGGTCCACCGGCGTCGGATTGGTGCGCCGGCGCCAGATACCTGTAGAAGTGGGGTGCGACGGGTCCACCGGCGTCGGATTGGTGCGCCGGCGCCAGATAACTGTAATGTGGGGTGCGACGGGTCCACCGGCGTCGGATTGGTGCGCCGGCACCGGATACCTGTAAAAGGAATTGCGACGAGTCCACCGGCGTCGGATTGGTGCGCCGGCACCGGATACCTGTAGATGGAATTGCGACGGGTCCACCGGCGTCGGATTGGTGCGCCGGCGCCAGATAACTGTAATGTGGGGTGCGACGGGTCCACTGGCGTCGGATTGGTGCGCCGGCGCCAGATACCTGTAAAAGGAATTGCGACGGGTCCACCGGCGTCGGATTGGTGCGCCGGCACCGGATACCTGTAAAGGGGGTTGCGACGGGTCCACCGGCGTCGGATTGGTGCGCCGGCACCGGATACCTGTAGAAGGAATTGCGACGGGTCCACCGGCGTCGGATTGGTGCGCCGGCACCGGATACCTGTAGAAGGAATTGCGACGGGTCCACCGGCGTCGGATTGGTGCGCCGGCACCGGATAACTGTAATGTGGGGTGCGACGGGTCCACCGGCGTCGGATTGGTGCGCCGGCACCGGATAACTGTAATGTGGGGTGCGACGGGTCCACCGGCGTCGGATTGGTGCGCCGGCACCGGATACCTGTAGAAGGAATTGCGACGGGTCCACCGGCGTCGGATTGGTGCGCCGGCACCGGATACCTGTAGAAGGAATTGCGACGGGTCCACCGGCGTCGGATTGGTGCGCCGGCGCCAGATAACTGTAATGTGGGGTGCGACGGGTCCACCGGCGTCGGATTGGTGCGCCGGCACCGGATACCTGTAGAAGGAATTGCGACGGGTCCACCGGCGTCGGATTGGTGCGCCGGCACCGGATACCTGTAATAGGAATTGCGACGGGTCCACCGGCGTCGGATTGGTGCGCCGGCACCGGATACCTGTAATTGGGGTGCGACGGGTCCACCGGCGTCGGATTGGTGCGCCGGCGCCAGATAACTGTAATGTGGGGTGCGACGGGTCCACCGGCGTCGGATTGGTGCGCCGGCGCCAGATACCTGTAAAAGGAATTGCGACGAGTCCACCGGCGTCGGATTGGTGCGCCGGCACCGGATACCTGTAGAAGGAATTGCGACGGGTCCACCGGCGTCGGATTGGTGCGCCGGCACCGGATACCTGTAGAAGGAATTGCGACGGGTCCACCGGCGTCGGATTGGTGCGCCGGCGCCAGATAACTGTAATGTGGGGTGCGACGGGTCCACCGGCGTCGGATTGGTGCGCCGGCGCCAGATAACTGTAATGTGGGGTGCGACGGGTCCCCCAGCGTCGGATTGGTGCGCCGGCACCGGATACCTGTAGAAGGGATTGCGACGGGTCCACCGGCGTCGGATTGGTGCGCCGGCACCGGATACCTGTAGAAGGAATTGCGACGGGTCCACCGGCGTCGGATTGGTGCGCCGGCGCCAGATAACTGTAATGTGGGGTGCGACGGGTCCACTGGCGTCGGATTGGTGCGCCGGCGCCAGATACCTGTAGAAGGAATTGCGACGGGTCCACCGGCGTCGGATTGGTGCGCCGGCACCGGATACCTGTAGAAGGAATTGCGACGGGTCCACCGGCGTCGGATTGGTGCGCCGGCACCGGATACCTGTAGAAGGAATTGCGACGGGTCCACCGGCGTCGGATTGGTGCGCCGGCGCCAGATAACTGTAATGTGGGGTGCGACGGGTCCACCGGCGTCGGATTGGTGCGTCGGCGCCAGATACCCATAAAATGGGGTGCGATGGTTCCAGCGGCGTTGGATTGGTGCGCCGGCACCAGATACCTGTAAAAGGAATTGCGACGAGTCCACCGGCGTCGGATTGGTGCGCCGGCACCGGATACCTGTAGAAGTAATTGCGACGGGTCCACCGGCGTCGGATTGGTGCGCCGGCACCGGATACCTGTAAAAGGGATTGCGACGGGTCCACCGGCGTCGGATTGGTGCGCCGGCACCGGATAACTGTAATGTGGGGTGCGACGGGTCCACCGGCGTCGGATTGGTGCGCCGGCGCCGGATAACTGTAATGTGGGGTGCGACGGGTCCACCGGCGTCGGATTGGTGCGTCGGCGCCAGATACCTGTAGAAGGAATTGCGACGGGTCCACCGGCGCCGGATTGGTGCGCCGGCACCGGATAACTGTAATGTGGGGTGCGACGGGTCCACCGGCGTCGGATTGGTGCGCCGGCACCGGATAACTGTAATGTGGGGTGCGACGGGTCCACCGGCGTCGGATTGGTGCGCCGGCGCCAGATACCTGTAGAAGGAATTGCGACGGGTCCACCGGCGTCGGATTGGTGCGCCGGCACCGGATACCTGTAGAAGGGATTGCGACGGGTCCACCGGCGTCGGATTGGTGCGCTGGCTCCGGATACCTGTAAATGTGGAAGGTGCGACGGGTCCACCGGCGTCGGATTGGTGCGCCGGCACCGGATACCTGTAGAAGGAATTGCGACGGGTCCACCGGCGTCGGATTGGTGCGCCGGCACCGGATAACCTGTAATGTGGGGTGCGACGGGTCCACCGGCGTCGGATTGGTGCGCCGGCGCCAGATACCTGTAAAAGGGAGTGCGACGGGTCCACCGGCGTCGGATTGGTGCGCCGGCACCGGATACCTGTAGAAAGGAATTGCGACGGGTCCACCGGCGTCGGATTGGTGCGCCGGCGCCAGATAGCTGTAATACGGGGTGCGACGGGTCCACTGGCGTCGGATTGGTGCGCCGGCGCCAGATACCTGTAGAAAGGGGTGCGACAGGTCCACCGGCGTCGGATTGGTGCGCCGGCACCTGATAGGTATAAAATATGGTGCGACGGGTCCCACGGCGTCGGATTGGTGCGCCGGCACCGGATACCTGTAGAAGGAATTGCGACGGGTCCACCGGCGTCGGATTGGTGCGCCGGCACCGGATAACTGTAATGTGGGGTGCGACGGGTCCACTGGCGTCGGATTGGTGCGCCGGCGCCAGATAGCTGTAATGTGGGGTGCGACGGGTCCACTGGCGTCGGATTGGTGCGCCGGCACCGGATACCTGTAGAAGGAATTGCGACGGGTCCACCGGCGTCGGATTGGTGCGCCGGCACCGGATACCTGTAGAAGGAATTGCGACGGGTCCACCGGCGTCGGATTGCGCCGGCACCAGATACCTAAAGTTGTGCGCCGGCGACCGGATAACTGTAATGGGGTGCGACGGGTCCACCGGCGTCGGATTGGTGCGCCGGCACCGGATACCTGTAAAGGGGATTGCGACGGGTCCACCGGCGTCGGATTGGTGCGCCGGCGCCGGATAACTGTAATGTGGGGTGCGACGGGTCCACCGGCGTCGGATTGGTGCGCCGGCACCGGATACCTGTAAAAGGAATTGCGACGAGTCCACCGGCGTCGGATTGGTGCGCCGGCACCGGATAACTGTAATGTGGGGTGCGACGGGTCCACCGGCGTCGGATTGGTGCGCCGGCGCCAGATAACTGTAATGTGGGGTGCGACGGGTCCACCGGCGTCGGATTGGTGCGCCGGCACCGGATAACTGTAGAAGGGATTGCGACGGGTCCACCGGCGTCGGATTGGTGCGCCGGCACCGGATACCTGTAGAAAGGGATTGCGACGGGTCCACCGGCGTCGGATTGGTGCGCCGGCACCGGATACCTGTAGAAGGAATTGCGACGGGTCCACCGGCGTCGGATTGGTGCGCCGGCACCGGATACCTGTAGAAGGAATTGCGACGGGTCCACCGGCGTCGGATTGGTGTGCCGGCGCCAGATAGCTGTAATGTGGGGTGCGACGGGTCCACCGGCGTCGGATTGGTGCGCCGGCGCCAGATAACTGTAATGTGGGGTGCGACGGGTCCCCCAGCGTCGGATTGGTGCGCCGGCACCGGATACCCGTGAAAGGGATTGCGACGAGTCCACCGGCGTCGGATTGGTGCGCCGGCACAGGATACCTGTAGAAGGAATTGCGACGGGTCCACCGGCGTCGGATTGGTGCGCCGGCACAGGATACCTGTAATGTGGGGTGCGACGGGTCCACCGGCGTCGGATTGGTGCGCCGGCACCGGATACCTGTAGAAGGAATTGCGACGGGTCCACCGGCGTCGGATTGGTGCGCCGGCACCGGACACCTGTAGAAGGAATTGCGACGAGTCCACCGGCGTCGGATTGGTGCTCCGGCACAGGATACCTGTAGAAGGAATTGCGACGGGTCCACCGGCGTCGGATTGGTGCGCCGGCACAGGATACCTGTAGAAGGAATTGCGACGAGTCCACCGGCGTCGGATTGGTGTGCCGGCGCCAGATAGCTGTAATGTGGAGTGCGACGGGTCCCCCGGCGTCGGATTGGTGCGCCGGCGCCAGATAACTGTAATGTGGGGTGCGACGGGTCCACCGGCGTCGGATTGGTGCGCCGGCACCGGATACCTGTAGAAGGGATTGCGACGAGTCCACCGGCGTCGGATTGGTGCGCCGGCACCGGATACCTGTAGAAGGAATTGCGACGGGTCCACCGGCGTCGGATTGGTGCGCTGGCGCCAGATAACTGTAATTGTGGGTGCGACGGGTCCCCCGGCGTCGGATTGGTGCGCCGGCACCGGATACCTGTAATGTGGGTTGCGACGGGTCCACCGGCGTCGGATTGGTGCGCCGGCACCGGATACCTGTAGAAGGAATTGCGACGGGTCCACCGGCGTCGGATTGGTGCGCCCAGCATAGGAACTGTAATGTGGGGTGCGACGGTCCACCGGCGTCGGATTGGTGCGCCGGCGCCAGATAACCTGTAATGTGGGGTGCGACGGGTCCACCGGCGTCGGATTGGTGCGCCGGCACCGGATACCTGTAAGAGGAATTGCGACGGGTCCACCGGCGTCGGATTGGTGCGCCGGCACCGGATACCTGTAAGAAGGGGTGCGACGGGTCCACTGGCGTCGGATTGGTGCGCCGGCACCGGATACCTGTACAAGGGATTGCGACGGGTCCACCGGCGTCGGATTGGTGCGCCGGCACCGGATAACTGTAATGTGGGGTGCGACGGGTCCACCGGCGTCGGATTGGTGCGCCGGCACCGGATACCTGTAAAGGATGCGACGGGTCCACCGGCGTCGGATTGCACCGTAGAGGAATTGCGACGAGTCCACCGGCGTCGGATTGGTGTGCCGGCGCCAGATAGCTGTAATGTGGAGTGCGACGGGTCCCCCAGCGTCGGATTGGTGCGCCGGCGCCAGATAACTGTAATGTGGGGTGCGACGGGTCCCCCAGCGTCGGATTGGTGCGCCGGCACCGGATAACTGTAAAGTGGGGTGCGACGGGTCCACCGGCGTCGGATTGGTGCGCCGGCGCCAGATACCTGTAGAAGGAATTGCGACGGGTCCACCGGCGTCGGATTGGTGCGCCGGCGCCAGATACCTGTAAAAGGAATTGCGACGGGTCCACCGGCGTCGGATTGGTGCGCCGGCGCCAGATACCCATAGAAGGGGTGCGACGGGTCCACCGGCGTCGGATTGGTGCGCCGGCGCTGTATACCTATGGAGAGAGGTGCGACGGCTCCACCGGCGTCGGATTCGTGCGCCGGCGCCAGATACCTGTAATGTGGGGTGCGACGGGTCCACCGGCGTCGGATTGGTGCGCCGGCGCCGGATAACTGTAATGTGGGGTGCGACGGGTCCACCGGCGTCGGATTGGTGCGCTGGCGCCAGATACCTGTAATGTGGGGTGCGACGGGTCCACCGGCGTCGGATTGGTGCGCCGGCACCGGATACCTGTAGAAGGTATTGCGACGGGTCCACCGGCGTCGGATTGGTGCGCCGGCACCGGATACCTGTAGAAGGGGTGCGACGGGTCCACCGGCGTCGGAGGATAGGAATTAATGCACGGTGCGCTGTGCGGATAACTGTAATGTGGGGTGCTACGGGTCCACCGACGTCGGATTGGTGCACCGGCGCCGGATAACTGTAATGGAGGTGCGACGGGTCCCCAGCGCGTCGATTGGTGCGCCGGCGCCGGATAACCTTGTTAATGTGGGTGCGACGTTTGCTCCTCCGGCGTCGGATTGGTGCGCCGGCGCACAGATAACAACCACGTGAGTAAAGGGGTCGCGACGGGTCCACCGGCGTCGGATTTCTTCGGTGCGCTCGGCGAACAGATACCTGTTCAAGGTATTGACGACGGGTCCTCCGGCGTCGGATTGGTGCGCCGGGGCCAGATAACTGTAATGGGGGGGTGCGACGGGCTTCCTCCGCTGCCGGTTGCGTCGGTTTGGGCCGCTGGGGCGATACCCGTAAATGAGGGGTGTGACGAGTCCGTTTGGCGTTTGATTGCGTGCAGCGTTTAGACCGGATACCTCCAAGGAAGGAATTGCGACGAGTCCACCGGCGTCGGATTGGTGCGCCGGCACCGGATACCTGTAAAAGGGGTTGCGACGGGGTCCGTCCGGCGTTTGATTGGTGCGCCGGCGCCAGATTTACCCGTAGTAAGGAATTGCGACGGGTCCACCGGCGTCCGATTGGTGCGCCGGCGCCAGATACCTGTAGAAGGAATTGCGAC